>NC_134649.1:4813214-5424642 GCF_030463565.1 Pelecanus crispus
TCCAGACTGATTACACTGAGAGGCAAATACTAGGTAAAGTCAGGGTTGTTATTTTGCCTCAAGGGCAACAGATCTTTGTCCTGAACCCTGCAGTCAATACCTATAAATATTCTGAACGTTGTCATGAAATTTTGAAAATCCTCTCTATCAGGGACACAAATATAAGACCTTCTGCTTTAAAATTATAGCCGAGTGAAGTTAGAAGCTACAGTTCACTTCTTAGAAACGTAAGACAATCGTTTTGCATGCTATTCATCTGATGTAAAAGATCTTTTTGTCTGCATTAGTCTGGAATCCTTTTAGCTGAACTCGTTAGCAGTGGGGACAGGCAGAGCAGTATTACCTTAAAGCCCTCTGCACGCCACCCTCTACGAGGAAAATGAGACCCTCTCCCAGGAAGAGAGCAATGGCCAGAGCACGCGGCCGGGCAGGGCTGAGCAGGGAGCTCGGGCACCTCCGAGCCCTCATCTTTAAGTGAGGCTCAATAAATCAGCCCTCCTGCAAAAATGCTGTGTGACCTCTGGTGAGAGACGTAGTATAAATCCACATGAACATTTCCTTTTATTATCAGTAAATACTCTTGGATTGGTGGAAATTGTTCCTGCCACTGATATCACTGATCTCTGAAGAGATAAACACGAGCTGATTGATGACTTGTCGGCAGGATCTATTTCAACCACCCCCAGGCAGGACATTTTCCATGCGGGTAATAATAAATCTTACTATTGAATGTCACCAAATGAAAGCAAATTATGGTAAAAATAGGCACAGTTATGTATTTCTTATTATATAATATTAAGGAAGATTTTTCAAAGATTGGAGGAGCTTTCATTTGCATGCATCATTTTTGGTAATGTAATCCTTTTGCCTACTTTTAATATATATTTTTTAAAAGCCCTGTACAGTCAAGCAATGTAGGGAGACTGTCTCCTCAAAATAGCCTGTCGTGCAGTCAGGTCTGAAGGTAGGTTTCTCATCATGACTGAGGCTGAATGAGAACAACGGCCATTCTCAACAGATACCAGGGCTGCCTTTTACTACCACTTCTTATGTGATATTGTCAGGTATCACTAGTACTATTTTACACATTTTATTTGGAAAGGAAGCAAATGGCATCCTTTCTTGTCAGTTAATAGAAAAGGTTTGAGGGGAGAGCTGTCACTCACTCTTATTGCTCCCAATTCTTTTCTAAAAATGATTGTAGAGTTCCAGGGAAAAGTTCTACCTTCATAATGAGAACAGCATTGAAAATTCTCATGCCACATTATTTGTGCCAAGCTCAGAAATAAAGATCTAAGCAACTTTCTAGGACCTGTTACATACAATAAAGCCAATGCTTTGTACCAGGGTGGCTGTGCTGCAGAGGAAGGAAAATGTGCAAATCCAAATCTCACATTCAAGATGTAAGCATACGAAAAAGAGCTGTGAAGACAAGATTACAGGTGGTCCACTTACCAAATGTTGTATTTCACCATCGTATTATCCGCACAGTATTGAAAAATCTTTGTCTCCAAATGCAATAAACCAGACAGAGAAAATGTGGAGATACAGGAAAAGGACTGGAGAGAATAATTAATCTGAGGCAGCATTTCCCTGCTATCTCTGTCCTCAGTCTATGGAGGCCAGGGAGAATTTGGGCTACAGAGCTTGGGGAGAAAAGCGACAGTGAAAGAAGCAACTTGCGGGAGAAGGAACCACTTGGTAGATGTGCCCTGTGTGATCTCTCCTCTATGCAAAACCTACTGCTCAGTTCTGGGTATAATTTGTGCAGAGCAAAGATGCTGAGGAGGAAAAGAGATGGAGAATAGAACAGAGATGGGAGAGCTGTGTAACTTGAAGGGAACGTATCAGCTCCTTAGGGATCAGATAAACTGTTGGATACGGCCAGCAGGACAAGAGGATGATTTTATAAAGACTAGGGAAAGCTAGGCAGGAGTTCAGAGGCCACAGAAGAAGAGACTGGTACTGCCAAAATGTGACACAACCATGGATCTCATGAATGGAATTCATTGCATATTCAATTTGGCATTGGTCTGGGGGTGTAGAGCACACGATTAATACAATAAACAACAAAACCAAATCAGCTTGGAGAAAAGGATAGCAATTCTTGTGATTTCATTGGCCTTCAGGCTGCCATGGAAAGTCTTCTTTCCAATAGTTGAAATGGGGCCTGTTTGATTTTGATGTGAACCTGAACACCTGGATCAAAATTTCTAGTCTTTCTCGTTATAATTCAAGCACTGCTTTAGCACCATGAATATCCATTGAGCTCCCTCGGAAGGGGACATTTTACTCCTTAAACTGGTTTAAGCCTGGAGACTGTCATCAGAAAGAGCACAGACTACACTAGGTGAGCTTAGAGTCCTGTTACTCAAGAAGAACATCATGTGCTGTAGCTCAAAAGAAGGCACTAAATTAAACCCCTAAGGCCAATTCTCCTCTGCCATTTAGTAATTAGCTTTGTGCACCTGAATCGTAAGAGAGAACTTTCGTGTTTGTAATAGAGCCGAGAGAAGCTTCACAAAACTCTCCATGGACCACCTCTTGGAAGTAAAACTGTGTCCTGGTTTTGGCTGGGATAGTTAGTTAAGTTAATAGAAAAGTTAATTTTCTTCCTAGTAGCTGGTATAGTGCTGTGTTTTGGATTTAGTTTGAGAATAATGCTGATAACACACTGATGTTTTAGTTGTTGCTAAGTATTGCTTATGCTAGTCAAGGACTTTTCAGCTTCCCATGCTCTGCCAGGTACACAAGAAGCTGGGAGGGGGCACAGCCAGAATAGTTGATCCAAACTGCCCAAAGGGCTATTCCATACCAAACGGTGTCACGGTCAGTATATAAGCTGGGGGGAGTTGGCTGAGGGACAGCTATCGCTGCTTGGGAACTGACTGGGCATCGGTCAGTGGGTGGTGAGCAATTGCATTGTGCATCACTTGCTTTGTATATTATTATTACTACTATTATTATATTGTTATTATTATCCTTACTATTTTACTTTATTTCAATTATTAAGCTGTTCTTATCTCAACCCAGGAGTTTTCTCACTCTTACTCCTCCGATTCTGCCCCCCATCCCACCGGGAGTGAGCGAGCAGCTGCGTGGTGCTTAGTTGCTGGCTGGGGTTAAACCATGAAAAACTCAAAATTTGCCACAGGAAAGATAAAAAGACATCATCTGAAAGGGCAGAGAACAGAGATGCTAAGTTCTCTTAGATAGCAAGACCACCTTCTATTTATATATATATATTGAATCAACAAGCATTGGTGTTTCCCAGGACTGGGCTCATCGTGCACACTGCTGGTGGGACAGGATTAGGGAAAGCTATCTTCCATCTTGAGCTCGCTGGGAAACTTGCAGTGTGAGCATCTGGCCATGCTCAGTTCTTCCTGGGCAGCACAGGCAGAGATGAAAGCAGCCTTCAGATCTCACATAGGTTGCTTGGACTTCCACATCTTGGAAAGCAAGCCCACGTCCTCCAGACAAGGCTGTTCCCTCCCTGTCACCATTCGGTCGCCTCACGCAAGTCCAGACAAGACCATGCAAGTACAGTACCCACAGCCCACTCACAGCTGCTCTCTGTGGCCGCATGGGCATGGCAGTAGCTCTGCGATGGTACATGGTGCTAAATATCCAGGGATCGCTACAGACCAGAAAGCCTTCACAGGACTAGAGAACCTCCGTGGGGTGGTCGGAGGCATCCTGGTCTGGACAGTCCTATTCTAGACAAGAGAAAGCTCCTGATAAACTTTGGCCCTGCCCAATTAGATTTAAAACCTACCCCAGCTGTAAGCTTCCAGGCAAACCCAGCAAATATTTCTTCTTCCGCACATCTGACTAATGCAAGCTGTAAGGTTGTCTCTGCTACTAGCTTGTGGCTGAGAGACAGAGGCACTTTTCAGAAGCCTTCAGCATGCAATCTACAAAAAGGGAAGAAATAAAAGACTCTGGTTTATTAGTTTGTTATTCTCCAATCCCAGCTATTACAGGACAGGCGCTATGTTTATGATGGATTAATTCAGAGGACATTTTCTCCCTGCCCATGTAACTGTGCTTCAGACTGAAGCCAAAGCTGTATGGGGGGGTTATAAAAGCTGCAGACATTTTTCAGTACTGTACACAACTCAGTGCTTCAAAAGTGTATACAAGGATATGAGCTGGCTTGACCTGTAGGAAACTACATCCAATTCCTCATTGTACCACAATGTTCTCCTGTAGCTTCGGCAAGCCCCACATTGCAAGGTACAACTGTAAGAAGGGGCAGAAAATTCAGAAGCATTCACACAATCTGCCATTTACTCTTCCAACAAGCAACTTCTGTATTCTTGGAAGGGTTTATTTTAGCCTCAGCTCGAATAAAACGTGGCAGTACTCCCTGACCATTTCTGAGCAGCTCTCCGGCATCACTGACACACACCAGGCTTCCATGTACCACTGCTACCATTTCACCTGCAGTTCATAGCACACCGACCTCATCTCTAATACACGTGTATAGTCAAAAATCACTGTGCCCACAGGGACCAATTTATTTCTCCGTCACCTGTAGCTTCCTTCATTTTATGCAGGAAGAAGCTGGCAGCTTCTAACAAGGAGCGTTATGAATAGCGTGGTAACGCCTTTCTTCATCCGTGTTACATTTCTCATTTCATCTTGTGAAGTCAAATCTTGGTTTCTGCTAAGTCCCTAAAACAACCTACGTTGATTATAATGGGATCCGCAGTTGGACTGCGTGTATTTTATCTCCAGTTTCGCAGACTCATTGCCTACCACTGCTGTCTTCCTACATTTAGATATTTATCCCACTGCCCCAGAGGTTGTTCTGGCAGCTGGAGGTTGTAACAGTCCTGACACAATACACAGGAGAGGTCCCTTCAGTACAAAAGTCTCCTTTCATTCCTGTTTGTACATGAATTATGGCTTTTGCCTTGTCCCTGTATGTGTTATCATCCTCCCTCATTAGGAGCTGAGCATTCAGACAACTGCCAAATTGCAGGGAAAAAGCATGGTGCACAGAAAAGGATCCAATATCTTTGGGTGGCTTGTGTTTTGTATTCTGTGTTGCAGAAGCCAGTAAAAACAAGCCAAAATATCAATTTATGACTCTGGCCCGACCATTTGCATGTAATTTGAAAGCACAGTAATTCTGAATTCATGTCTGATTCCTTATGCATAAGGAGTAATACAACAGAATAAAACTCAATGAAAAACGGTGAGGCTTCACCTCAACAGGCAAAGCCGCAAATTCCGCTAAGACGGATCAAGTCATGGCTGTTGAGGATCTCTGAAGTATTCAGCCACCTTTGTGAACTCTATGACAAATTCAGTCTGTTTTCTTCAACTAAAACCAAGAGCCAAGCAAGTTTCATCGGTATGAATACTGCTCACATTTCTGTTACTTACATTTATAAAGACCAATGTGCATTTGACACTGGGCTTCAGAAGGGCAGATGCTGCTGCCCGGTGCTGTCGATAAGTAACTGAGGTCACTTTACAGACGAAAACAACGCCATTACGGACCAGGACGCTCTAGCCATGTTGCTTCACCATGCTGTATTGAAAACCACAACTTTCTAGAAGACCGCAGCTTTGTTGCCGTGTATTTTATACTTCTTTGTCACAAATGTATCACAACAGTGCTTCATACAGGTTTCCTACTGCTAATGCATCCCCTCACGGGATTATCTAAGCGCTCCTGGTACAAACCCCCGATAAGCCTTCGAAGCAGCCAGCAGCACATCTAGTGCTATCAGCAACGCCTTAGGAAAGGAATGTCATGGCAAAGCGCTGCCCAGTCACAAGACAAAAACCACCCTGGGTGTTTACAGCAGGGTAGGAAATACCACATTAAAATAAAAGCATGACAAGGGAAGAGTGCACACTTTGGGGTGGAAAAAAAATCCCAACCACCTCTAAGCTCCTGGTTCCTTTGTCATCAAGTAAGTACATTAGAGAGAAGATTTTTTTGGAGTGAGAGGCTTTTTGTGAAGCTTTATCTTGGCCTTCAGCAGACAGAACTGACAACCCTGAAGTGGCAAAAACCACTTGCCAAGCGCCACGTTCAGCGAACAAAGGAACACAACACCATGCACGGAACAGCAAACTATCAGCTCCCAGGGGGAAGTGTCATTTTCACATCCAGTTTGCTACACCAGAGTGGGAGAGAAGCTCCAACTGTTTTGAATTCATGTGTCAAGTCAATCACAGGAACAGATAATATTGGAGTTATATAAAATTTCGGAAGGAACCCCCACCCACCACCTGTAACACTCACTCGCCACTGTCAGAACAGCTCTGTAACTGAAGACAGCACTGAAGAGAAGTCGTCCTCACAGCTTTCTGCAAAGCAGATGATGGGTTCATTACAATTTATTTTACATATGAACTGAGGCAGAGAATAAGCATTTATTTTTGTTCCTAACAGAACCATGTCTAAAAGTCTCCACTGGACTCTGCCTGTAAGTGCTAGTTGCTTGGTTTAAGTTTAAAAAGATTTGCATCCAATCCTTGAAACTTGACTTTTCAACAGACTCGGCCGGATCTGCATGGAAGGAAGGAAGGAAGGAAATACTAGCAGTCTGCCCTACAGATTGCTTCAGCCTTTTTTGCTGCAAGGCCTTGCTCTCCCCCCGAGGGAAATCAAACCAGATCTGTCTAGTTTCCTCCAAGTACCTTAACCGAGACCCTCCGAATGGAGTGATTTTTGTTCATGTACGCAGACAGTGTTGGCGTCAGAGCTGGGAAGTGAGAAGTCAAAAGCCACGTTCAGGAGGAGAGTGGGGTCCGAGCACCGGCAGCCTCCGTACCAGCAGCCCGGGGTGGTCTCAGACTTTCTGCTGGGCGCTGTAATGTAACGAGCTTATTCCTGCCCACGCCTAATCCAGCCAAACAGCATTAACGAGAGCTTGGGCACACACTCGGGAGCTCTCTCCAGCTCTTCTCCCACAGAGAATTAGGAGCTTGCAGTAAGGTCATTTCTGAGCCCCGGCAGGAGAGCTTAACGTGAGTGGCACCTCACAGCGTTGATACCAGGCACAGACCCACGGCCAGTGCAGAAACTCGGGGCTTCCTGACGCTGTAAGTCGCACCCCTCGATCTTCCCACCAGCCTTCCTATCCTCCTTTGCAGGCATTCCGTGCTAAAATCCACGGACTCGAGTCTTACACTCTGCTGTGTGGCAGTACACCAAGGAGGAATCACACCTGCCCTGATTTCCCCATCCACCATTACCCAAATTAAAGCTACGCCAGCCCTGTCCTCTTTCACAACCACTGCGCGAGAGCAAAGAGAGAAAGCCACAAGGGGAACAGATGCTATGGTTTGAAGAAAAAGAGAGAGAAAAAAAGAAAAAAAGATGTCATTGCTCTCTGAAAGCATCCAGAAATGTTTCTATTCAATTCATTCAGGCCTAGACAAGATCAGGGAGAGCACAGGACTACTGTGAGGAAAATCTAGGTCACATATGATCACAGAAGCACAGCTGCCATAATCTCAATGGCCATGTGAAGCAAGGACTGCAGCAAGGACCTCTTTTTGCTGAAGAGGGCTTTTTTTTTTTTTTTTCAGTCCAGTTTTACAATTTCCCCTCATTAAGGTGCATTTTCCAGCAGGGCTGTGAGTACATTGGGTCTTCAATTGGGGTGAAGGATTTAGCTATAAATCCCAAAGATGATTCAGTAAGTGGAATTTCTGTAGGATCGTTTAAATAGTTTATAGGCTGCCAGGCAGGATTTTAACCTTCTAACAGTGACAGGAACAGTGTTACTTTCCTGCTCTTTTGAATGCCAACACATTTCTTAGTTCGCTTTGTTTCATATCTGTTGTGGAAAGATACACATTGCTCCCATTTTCATGAAGGAAACAGGAATCCTATGCTATTTTAATGCGCCTGTGAAAACTTCTTGAAATTCTCTCATTTGGTGCTCTCTTTTCGTTAAATACACAGGTCAGACCCTGCGGTTCCTTCCCATCCTTCGAACAGAAAATTTAAAATAAATGCATGCAAAAAACAACAGAAAAAAAAAGCCAAACTACAAAAAACCCCTACCAGGACAACGTAGCCCCGGACCGTTACCTTTTTTCTTTGTATTTAAACAGACCCTCTGTCAGCCTCCCTTCTCCCCTTTTCTACACCTGAATAAAACCAGGAAGGATCTAAAGCCCAAATACTGAACATTCCTGCAATTCAGAAGATTAGAGGGAAAGGACAAATGTTCATGGGTGCCATGAAGTTAAGCCAAGCATCTTGGAGCAGCATTCATTGAGGAGCTCTGCCAAAACTCCTCGCAGGGGCAGCTGTAGCAGGAGCAGCTGCACGGCTGGGGAGCAGGAGGAAGTGATACACAGCACAAGTCAGGAAAATAATGCACAGAGGGATCCTTTCGGTGGAAGCGAGGATGTTATAGATAAAGCATTAATAAGGATTTGTTCCACAAAACAAGCAGCCCAGACAGCAGAGCAACAGGAAATCAAATCACCTAACTGCAAAGCGACTGACTCACGCCTATTGTTAGACCCGGCCCTTTGTCTCCCAAGGTTTTCTAAGCCTGATGATGCTGCAGCCCTTTCCAAGCCCTGGGACCAGTACAACCGCTTCCAAGCTTAGGGGAAGAGCAGTGACACTTGGGGCTTAGGGCAAGGACTCCCTTGAGCCATGGCTGCTAACTCTATACCTTAGTACGTGTTGAAAAGACAGGCATTTTAATGCATGGCAGTTGCAAGAGCAAGGACTTACCTCGGTAGCTTAGGTAATATGCCTATTACCAGGGACTAGATGAAGTACCGTCCCTGCTAGAATATTAAAAAAATCTGATCCTGGCCTGAGATCTTGTGTGCTAGCTAACCCTGGCAGCACGGCCCCTCTGCCCTGGGGCAATCTCCCCCGTGGAAATTCGGGGAGGACTCCAGTCATCCTTCAGAGGCGGCATTGGCCTCGCTGAGATTGGGGGGACTGGATGAAACGGACTGTTAATCCGTGCCAGTGACTCTTACGCTCAGATGCTGCAAGTAGCTGAGGAGCGCTGTGCCCATGCGTTAGCTGGTTTGAATTCAGAATTCCAATCAGATGAACTAAGTAACTTGCAATCTAATTAGGAGAACAGTAGGGTTTGTTCTTAATCCACAGCCATTTAATCTTCCGACTCATTAGTTGTGCACAGGCTCTATGAATATGTATATCTGGAAGGAAAAAAAATGCTTTGACCTTGATGAGAATGATAACGCACATATAAAGTAGGTGTGCACTCACCTTTCATCACGCTCGCTTTATTATGCAGATTCAACAATTCCTATTGCTCTGAATCAGGCTATCGAGAGTTATAGGCAATCCCGCAGCCAATTAGGCATCAGAGTCCTGATGAACCATGGAACCTCTAATGATTAGCACGGTATTTACAGGCAAGCTGCCTCCTACCAATTTGCATGCAAATAAAAATGTATCTGTTTTAGAAGGCCATACTAGGCAATATAACTAGTGCACCAACAACCAGGCTGAGGAAGAGAGGAAACACATTCAAAGACAAAAGATCCAGAGCACTAAATAGGATTTTGTTTAGGATCTTGAATGTACTGTTTCAACACATCGGTGTCATTCCTGCAGTCACTTATGAAAAACTATTCATACGATTTTCTGAAGAATTTAATTTTACGTACAAAAATATTCAGCCACACTATTTCTAGTGTAGAATGAAGATCTCTACTATCAGAAATATTTCCTCAGTCTATGAAATTATTCTGTACCCCTCAGAAAAATAAGCTCATGGGAAAATTCTCTGGTTTTCTTCTGATTTCCTGATTTATACTTTATTTCTCCTTTTATTGAAATTCATGGGGGACCTTCCTTTGACTGCAATAGAAGTAGGATTGCAGAAGCCGTGTCTTCCTTAGGTCTGTTTTACTCCTCTTGCATCCAATTACAAAATCTCCCAAAATTGACCTTAACACCTGTACACACTTTCTGCAATGACAGTTGCATAGCTCCTACTGAAGTCAGTGGGAATTAGGCCCAAGTACCTGGTGCATTTTGGGCACTACACCTGGAAAATATTTCAATACGAAACATTTGTGAAGCACAGACACTGGTTTAGGCTAGAGGCAACCCTAAAGATCAGGGGCTAGAAAAAAAAATCTGACTCAGGTGTCTAAGTAGGACTGTTGTGTAGCTGTTGCTGAAAATCTCCCTCCAGGAGCTGTAACAAAGCTGGGGAGGGGATCAGAGAAAAGCCGGCTCCTGTTCTCTTGCTCACTTGGGTTTTCATTCTAGAGAAGACCAACTTGTCCCATCGGAGTGGTCCAGAGGCAGGAAATGGGAAAAACTAAAGAACACAGCAAGGGAAGGGACCCTAAACCCCAGTCAGACCAGAAAGATCCCAAGAAGGGCCACAAATCCCAGGAAGGATCATGTCAGGGGACTGCAATCTCCCGGTGCTTGCAACAGCTGTGAGGAGGAGAAGAAAAACGTGGATCTCTGCTATGTGAATAATATCCAGCTAAAACGAGGAGCGCAAGGCAAAGAAGTCAGATGACGCTGTAGACTGACTGGCAGAAGGAAAACAAGAGCTATGTTTACTTTAGTTTTCTTCTCCTGATCAGCCATTCTGTTTCTAGCTGTTTGCTGGCTCCATTGTTGTTTATTTTAAAAGCCTCCACGGACCAAAAATTCAACACATATCCCCAGCTTGTGACGTGAGACATTGCAGAAGTGACTTCTTCCCTCAGGACTAAAGCAAATGCCAGCAGAGGAGAGGGCTCGCTCACTGCGGAGACAGCGTTGCCCTTAGGTGAACCAGCATCTACACGTGCAAAGCCTTCACCCCAAGTGGGGAAGACCTTTTAACTTGACTCTGCCAGTATCAAGGGGATTAAGGGTACCATTTAACTCAGTCCAACTTCTCAGTTAACAGTATCCTTGCACGCACCTCCACTGCTCTTTTGCAGCACTGGGCAAGTTCAATTGAGCCAGCTCTGAAGGCTTTTATCTTCAAAGCCAACGCAGATAAAAAGTTTAACAGGCCATGGGGACGCAACCTAAAGCCGCCCCTCTAAAATAACAAGCTCCAGCTGCACAAGGGAACCGCAATAGCCAGTGCCCCGCGAGGCCCGGTGCTTTCGCTGAGGGCTCATGGCCAGTGCCGGCCCCGTTGAGCTTGACCTCCCGTGTCCACAGCGGCGCAGGATTTGTCCACCTAGCAGCATCCCAAAACCCCAGCTTCTGTAGAGAAGTTGCTCACAAACATCATCTGTCTCCAAAGGATGGTTTGTGCTGGGGTGAAATGAAACAAGTCCAGTTGTTGCATTTCTTTTTCCCTGTGGAGCAGGTTCAGGCCAAAGAAATTTAACCGCTACTCAGCTGTTTTCTGCTGACATCGCTTGCATTCCTCTCTCTTCTCAAATAACATTTGGAACTCCCTGCCAGATAATGCAATTTGATATATGCCCTGATGATAGAGGGTGGAGGGGAAGAAAGTACGTTGGCTAATATTTTTCCATTACAAATCTAAATGGCCCAATCTACAGTTTAATCTGCAATAAAAACAGCAATTTCCGAAGGCTGGGTTACTGACTCGGGGCCAACACTTGTACCTGAAACCTTTATACGCAGATTGCTTTTAAGAAGTTATGATAAAATTACTATCAATAGTGTTTCCAAGGTACAGCTTTTGAAACCACCCAATGAATTTTAAGCCCCAGACTCTTGGATCTCAAGACCAGATTTAATTCTGCTCAGAGCCATACAGTTGGCACTCAATCACAGTACCAAAATCCTTATTCAACCCCAATGAGATTTTCCTTCCCAGGTACCTCTGAGATCCTTCAGTATTGAAACGATGGTTTGCCTTTCATGAACCCAAGTCTCAGTGGCTGCCACCAAGGGAGGAAAAAGCCGGCATTTACCACACAAGGGTTTTCCTATACTAATGGCAGGAAATACCATAAATACCAGGATGAAATAAAAGTCCACAGCCCCTCCAAACGCCACATGAATTAGCAAGGTAAGGGCTTAGAATTTCTGGTATTTAGAAGTCAATGCTCCTCTATGTGTTTGGAAATGTAGGGGTTTATTACTGCCTCTTATCCGCAAAAATAAATTTGCTTATTTTTGCCTCCTATCATGACAGCAGTGCTCTCAGAATTATTATATTTCAAACATAGGCAACAGGGATGATCACGTCGGGTAAAGAAGAAAACACTGTTTTGGATATGCCCTCGCTCTGCAGAAGAGGGAAAAAAAAAAAAAAGTCCTTTCCTTTCTGCTGGGACTGAACCATGCTGGGATACTTGGCTCCATTTACTTTGCCATCTCCCTGCGCTTCTCTCCCAGGGCTGGGAGAGCTGAAACACGATGAGAAATTTTACTCCGCTGTCAGCTGGCCTGAGGACAAGGAGGACAGATCTCTCCGAGGAAAGACAGTTCCCAAGGGGCTCACAACTAAGAAGTATTTCAGCTGCCTTGCTCTAAAAGCCTCGCTCTCCCCATAAGCACGGCGCGGCTACTGGACGTGCAGCTGGAGCACAGCCCCCGAGTGCTGCACGGACAAGGGACGGAGCGAGGACGGGCTCCTGGATGGACAGACAGCCCCTTTCATGCCTCACGCCCGTGTCTTAGTGACTATTTGTCTAGCTGTTTGTCCTAGGAGATGAAGTCTGAACCCTGGTGCAGGCACCGAAAGCATAAATGTCCTCAGGCTAAACAAAACCAAGTAGATCTTCAGCCAGAGCAAGTTCCCACTTTTTATATTACTTCAAGATTTATCACCTAATCCAAATTATACTATCACCAATCTAATTTATTCGGCGATCACCTCTCACGCAGGGTGTCCAGGGGCCAAATATCAGTGGAGCGTGACAGAATGTGCCAGCAACGAGTCCTGGGTCCACCCCGTGCCTTTACAGGTCCCTCAGGGCTCCTGCTCACACTGCCAGAGACTGCTGGGCTAACCTGATACAGACATTGCTTCATTCCAAGCAGCCACTAAAACATCTCTTTGTAAGGGATTTCCAAAGTATATTTATCCTGAGGTGTTCTCCAGTCCTTCACCCCTACGGGGACATTCTTCGGGACAGCCAATATTCAGTTCTCTCTATGCCTTACAGACAGGAGGCGAGTTAGTTGGCTTGGGGGTTCTATGAATAAATCGGCTTTTAGAGGGGATGAAAGAAAAACACGACAGAATTTGGTCCTCCTCATTCAAAAGACCTTATCTAGCAGCAGAGGGAGTGAGTAGGGCAGATTCACCTTCAACATGATAATCTCTTGCTAGCTCTCCTTACAGCATTCCCAGCTTCTGCCCTTCACTGGATGCTGAGCATGAATGTGGGAATGAATCACTGCTGATCTTGGCAAAACACCAGTCTCCCTCCCTTTGCTCCAGCTTGGAATAATCCCAATTTTCCAAATGGCTTCAGTGAATCCAGGATTTAAGTTCAGCTATTACAAAGTAGTGGGAACCCATAAATCACAGGCTTTATATCAGTGAGCTCTTTGATGCATTTAAAACAATTACTGGGAAATATATGATCTTCCTAAAAATAACTATTTACGTGAGCACCAGGAGAGAAGCTACTGTCAACATGTAATACATGGACAATCTAATCTCCACCCCTCAACCCCAAAGGCAGGCACGAGGACTGTTGTCTTTACTCTTTTTTGCTTCTCGCAACTGTATTAGAATTGATAATACGCTGAAATGACACATGCTTATGATGACATTAGAGCAGTATAAAAATTATGCAGTAAATTAATGTGTGCAGTAAATTAATGTATGCCTGCTTTCAAGTCCAAGAGGGTGGAGAGCAGCAGCCCATAGGAGGCAATTTTTTCACCCATCATATTGCTCACAAAAAGGCTTGTGATTACAAACTTTTACACTCTGCTTGTGTCAATGGTGACATTTCACTCCTGCCACTGAAACGGATGTATGAGTGCCAGGAACAGACAGAAAGAGCTAATCTAGAAACGGGTCAAAGAAGAAAGCAGATTAATTCACTTTGCAGTCCACACCTTGCTAGGAATTTTCACCAGCAAAACTTTTCCAGCCTGCAACTGGCAACATTGCTCTGTCACGGAAATATAGTTTTCAGCTTTTGCTGATGCTGTTTTCAGGTTTCCACTACTGCTGTTGGTATGTCACTAGAGCATGACCGAGTCTGTGCAGCATACGGATGTGGTTCCTGTAACAGCGTGAATGGGAGTTGCCATCTCTGCTGCACATGTGGTGACAAAATATGACTTGTACTAATTAAGTTTTAGAGAACAGGCACTAAACCAGTGTATCACAAATGCCCTGCTGAGTAGGTTAGAGCACACCTACCATCTGACCTGAGTTAGGACAGATCAGGAAGCCACACACCAGAAGTACATTAGCTCCAGGCCACAGGAAGCACCTGTACTGCTGTGGCACCAGATGCCTACTCAGTGAAGCATCTGCAATGGCAACAGAAACGCATGACCTCTCTCCCGTCACCAATTCTTCTGCAGTGAGACGGGATGAACACACAACTTCCACCATCGAGGCAATTTCTGTCATTAAACCCAACAAACCTGCAACTCGGCCGCGAACGCTCTGAAAACTAACCCTTTAGTGGCGGTGTATGATGCAGCAGAGCTGGTCTGGGGAACCTGTAGAGCAAACCCATGCTGTCATGTGGATTCTCCAGTATGCTGATCCATGCTGAAAGAAATATACTGCCTTGTGGATGCTGGGCCCCCTGAGATGCTCCAGCCAGCAAGGCAGGCGCTTTTTCTGCAATGGTTAGAGCAGGCTGAAACAGGAAGAGGGAGCTCTTCCGCTGTCCCCTGCAGAAACCCAAAGACAGGGACATTCCTGAGTTTTGCCCACTCCTTCCCCATCTCTTGTCTTTGCCCTGAATCCCTTCACCTTCTTCTGTTGCTACTTTCATCACCCCTTCCCCAGGAAAGCGCACATTGCTCAGGAGCTAGCAGTGCTGGAATCCAGCAATTTGCACATCTGAGCCTCCCTTATCGCACCTTCCCAAGGCTACCCTTGCTCCACGGTCCTCCTGGCAAGAAGCTACCAGGAAAAACAAACACAGATTTACCCTGCTGGGGGGAATCCAGCTCCAAATAAACACAGAGCTGGGACATGGGGCATTGAAAACCTTTGGGTTTGGCTTCCTTACGCATCTAACTTTTGACCGTATGCTTTGTCTGCACAAGATTAGCGTTCTGGTACAACCCACTTAGGAAATCTCTGAAAAAGATTCAGCCACTGCAGCATGATGAGGGAAGATGTCTTGATTTAAGAACACAGACATTACTAGAAAGGGGAAAAAAATAAAAGGGTCCCTTACTGTTCTGACATATCAAAAGGAGACTAATGAAGCAGCAGTTCATAGAACGACCCTGCTCTTCATTTCAGAGCCAGGCTGGCCTTTTGTGTTAAGGACACTGAATAACAAGAGCAAGAACAAACAGAAAGAGAAGCCTTTCCCCCTGCCCAAAGTAAATTTTGAAATGAAATAATTTAAAAACTACACCCTTCTGCCCTACTTTAAGGTCCACATAAGAACAGATGAAAAGTTTTGTTCCATTGGCAAAACTGAATCAAGGCTTTTGATCCTCAAAGATCTCTTAATCGCTTTGCACATCACTTCTTTTCATTATTTCAAACATACTTGAAGACAGCTACTTTCCCCCCCCTCCCCTTTTTTTTCTTTAAAAAAAAAAAAAACCACAACCTTTTCTGTGTTTGGGCCATTTCCCAGCCAGCTGTGGCAGTATGGCAGACAGCTGTGGGTTCTTTACTCACTCTAAGTTTCAACATAGATACACATTGATCTGCATCAGTAAAGTCTAAAACAGCACGATCCTTGCCACCAATTGTGCTAGCTCACAATATCCACCTCTTCACCCTTCTGTCGCTTAAGAAGAGTTCCAAGGAAGATTATATGCTTCTGGTTAAAAAAAGAAAGTAGTTGTTGGTGGGATGATTGTCGGTTTTTTTTGTTTTTTTTTTTTTTTTTTTTTTTTTTTAAAAAAAGCTTGACTCAGAATTGGAATCTCCAGCACATCGAACTGAACTTATATCAAGGTTTCTCCAAAATTTCATGTCTCTACAATTCCAGTAAGTCAAATCCAGCACCAACTCACCAATTCTTAAACAAATTAGGGATAGAATTTGCAATAACCCCGGCCATCTCAGCATCCCTGTGAGGTGAGTGCTTAACAGGACTCAGAATTTTCCTGCAAATCTGTAGCGTGTCCTTTGGTTTTTTTGTTAAAGTCTTGCTCCTGGTTTTTAGCTCACTGACCAATTGAAAGGGCACAGACACTTTCTGAAACGAAGACCATTCTTTGTCTGTGCAAGACTTTGCAACGAGCAGGCTCCCCAAAATTATAATACAAATTATAGACAGGAGAGGTGGGAGGTGGAGTCAGAGTTAGCCGGCTCACAAGCCATCAAGGGGGATGGATAACATCAAAAACAAACTCCACCTGGAAAGCTGCATGTAGGCAGCAGAGCAGAGCAACAGTTTAATGCGTTCAGAGCCTGAGGCACTGTTTAGCAAGTGGGTGGATGCTTTTTGAGCCAGCTTCATCTACCCAAATGGTGTCAAAGCCATTGTAAACTGCCTCGTTAAATTCTGGTCACAAAGCAATCCAGAGCCGAGCAGGGCCAGCAACAGAAGGCTTCTGGCTGCACCAACACAGAACAGGCGTACGCCTTGCCATGCTACAAGATACAGGTACTAACTGCAAGCTGCTCTGCAGACAACCCTTCCCATTCAGCCCAGTCAATACAACCAGCCCGAGACCCTCCGGGAGTTTGAGGACGCTGTTTCCATGGGATCTGGGCTATCAGTCAGACTCCTCCACATTTCCTTGCCATTAACAAGAGGAAAGACAGTCTTTCTGGTAGGCGTCAAACGATCTGACTTGAATTTCTGCCCCCTGCACGTAGCTGTCAAACAGTGCAGCCCCTCTGAGCCTCCCCTGCCTTGCCTACTCTCTTTTTCCTGCATTTATCCCCTAAAGGCAGGGGAAGTCTCTGTCTGTAAATAAATACGGTACCTAGCACCACACTGTTTCTACTGATTTTTGGGCTTTCAGATTCAGCCACAGTAAAACAACATTTAGATCCTGGTCATTTATTCCACTGTACCAGATGAGTCAGATGAAACACAGCTGAGACCACACCAGCCATCGCTGCCCCGCAAACCGCTTCGTCGGCACTGAACAGAGATGAAAAAACCCAGATCCCCGTCTGACAACTGTCCTCCCTGCAGGCTTGTGGGTACCTCGCAGGCAAAGAGCGGTCCCCAACGCCGAGCCCACACAGACCTCACAGAGACTGTACACGTCCACACGAGCAGAAGGAGAAAGCAGACCTGGGAAGATGAGCTTTCCCCTCATCAATTTTTAGGAGCAAACCACTGCCCAACATAACAAGCATGTTATCCAGTGTTCACCAGAGCACAAAGCTTGACAAGAGAGGACTAAAAGGAACCCAGGGATTCTAGCCACCTCCCGACTAGCTTTCCGTAACAGGAATGCCAGACATGGGTTGGCAGCTGCGGGTGGCGGGAGAGAACTGCTCCTAAGAGCCTCCCCAAGGACTCGGCTTCCTCACCTACACAGCCAGGGCGTACTTGCTGCAGGTGGCTGCCGCTTTGCAACACCTTCCTGCAGCTCCGTGCCGTATCTGCCACAAGCCACAGCCGAGTTCTGCGCTTCACATGGATTCCTATATATTGCACCTACTTGTGTCTTGCTGCCTGCAGAGTAATTACCAGCTCTGCCCTTCCCAGAGCACGTTGTAACGTTAAACCTTATTTTACTTGGCAGCTCGAGCTCACTTTTCAAGCAGCTGTGAGAAAAAGACCCCTCAACTGATGCAAATAAACATGGTTTTATTTTTAATTTTTTAAATTAAAACAAACAACTTGCCTTCCAGGCTGTGCAGTCCACATCCCTCTCAATAAAACCCCACACAGAGCAAAGGAGACCTTTTGGCCTCTTCAATGCTCGACGAGAGGCCTGGTTTTACCCTTAGTATTGCACATTGATAAGGATAGAAAACTTCAGAAGCGTCTCCGACTCCTTTTTGCTTACTCCCCCAGGAAATCTGAGGCCAGCTGTGCAGACTACAGCTTCCACTGAAATTAAAGTCTAGCTGGAGGTCTAGCTCTAAACCTAGAGCATAGGTTTAGCCTACAGGGAACTGAAAGTATGGAATAGATCTGACTGGTTCTTGTCCATGATCTTAGCCCTCATGGTGAGGGCAGGCTTGTGAAGACCACGTTTGGGAGCTAACTCACAGCAACAGCAGCTTGCTGTTTCCCTGAGAACGGCGGGTCTGAATGCCGAGCAAATTTTTATCCTAGCTAGCCTAACTGCCAATGGCAGTGGTCTTATTCCTAAAAAACATAAACCATTGAAGCCCAGCACTAAAACTGCAAGTTTGTGATGACCTCACCTAGCACGGGTTATTGGAAACACACAAGCAATGACAGATAGACTGATGAGGTGTCTGCAAGCCTGGCGTCACCGAGTTGCCACTTCACACAGAGCTACAGTAATAGGAGCGGTAGCAGCAGATGGAGGAGGATTGTTCAAATGGCAGAGCTGGTCCTTCCTTCGGAGACATACGGCTCTAGCAACAGATGAAAACAACCAGTGAGGAGGTTCGAGGAGAGCAGTCCTGGAACACATGTGAGAAACAAATGCAAAGCTGAGCAGTGGCTCTGCATCTTTTGTTGTTCCTGGCATGGCAGTATGTTGGGTATACAGGTTCTTTTTCAAGTAGAACCAAGTTTAAATGAAACACCCGATGAGCGAATATTTCAAACTATATCCTCAAGATAGAGGAGAGCGCCAAAACCCTGGGTCCTACAGTCTCTAGCATGTTACAGGTCTCTGCCACAAAGCAAACCCCAAAAGGTGAAGATGCACCAAGTATGCACAAAGCCGCCAATCTAGATGTGCCCACACATGCTGCCATAGTACAGAAAGACGCCAGGAGCGGAGCTTTTTGAGTTAGAAAGGCATGCAGGCAGGCAATGAAAGAACTTTAAATTTGCGCTAAGTTCCCTTAGCATATAAACTGCATATACTGTACATATACACACACACTATAAATATTAAAAAAAATACGGATACATAAAAAAGCAGAATAGTAAAGGCACAAGGACCTGGACTCAGGAGCACTTGGCTCAGTTTATGTCCCTCCCATAGGCTTTCTGTGAAGGTTTAGGAAGCCTAGTGCCCATCTCTTCCTCTGGGTTGAGTTGTTACATTTAGAAACCAAAAATGGTAACTCTTCACCTGTTTCTGGTTAGAATCCACTTGCATCAGCATCTGTATCAATGCAGCCGCGCAGACCACTAATTTCTCTGTAAGCTAAATATTGCTACTAGCGCTGCTGGAGAATAGCAAGGGGTTGCCGTTCTACAATTGCTCTTTGGATTACCGTGACTGGGGGAAAGAAGAGAAAATCATGTTGCAAATTCACAAGATTAGCATATCGTACTGTGAAGCTGATCTGTGTAACTAGATAGATCGGAAAGCTTTGCTGTGGCCTTTGGAGATACGAGGCCAGAGTTTTCATTAGTCCCTCCTGCAGATGCTTTAATGCAGCAGAAGATTGTTTCCAGTACCTCTGCCCACCAGCTTTTCCCAATTCAGCCCACTGCTTGTGGGAGATTTGTGCAAGAAGCCAATCTGCTATCCTAATGCAACTCAAAGCCAACTCCTTCAGCGGACAAAATACAGTCAGAGCAAATTTCGTATCTGCTTTCCCAAGGTCCCTTCTCTCAAACAAATAAACAAACAAAAAAAAAGTTTGTTTTTATAGAGCTTGGGTTAAAAAGCCGGTCTTGGAAATGTACTGAGTGGAGCACCACCCAAAACTAGCCAGCAAATGCAAGCTCGCCAAGGCCATTAATTTGGCGGCTGGGGGGAAAATGAAACCTATTGCTACCATCTGCACAAAGGAAACAGAGGCAAAGAAAAACCCTGCTGTGTGAGCAGAAAGAAAGGTTCAGCATAGCAGAGACAACACAAACCATATGAGACACTTGTTAAACCCCCTTCCTGCTTTTTTCTCCACCACTAAATGCTGCAGGACAATGATCAATCTATTCAATAGAAGCTTAAAACAAGACCCTCAGGACTGTCAGTGCTGCAGGTCTCTGTTTTCTTACAGATTCTGGCACATGAAGGCCCTGCTCCCTGGTAAATCTTTAAGACAACATGAATAGTTTGCATACTCTGAGCCCCACAGATGGTTTGGATCTGAAAGACCTTGCGCAGAATGCAGTGGTCATGAAACCCATCCTCACAGCTAGAATTTGGGATGCATCACATTTTTACTGCCGTTTCTACTGCTCGGTTTGTGAACCAGAATAAACAAATGAGCTTTCAAAAAAGAAAGGCGGTTTGAAAAGAGCTTGATCCACTGTGAGCCCTTTATTCAGCTAATTTCACCCCAAAGGCAACCGTGGCTATAGCATGTGCTATTTCACAGGTGAAGAAAACATCTCTCTCGGTAATCCTTCTGCTATGCTGGGGGTTAATCTGCAATCAGCTCTATCTGCAGAGCTGGCCCCTACAGCTGCACCAACATCTCGGGCTGGAAAGCTGGCAAGAATACCTTGGTAGTGCACCAGGAGGCTCTGGGAATTTCATTACATTTTCCACTCACCCAGCGTGTCTCCGGAAGGCCATCTTCGGAAGAGAACAGAACTAGCATGTTGCCGCCCAACCCTCCGGAGTTTCTCCTTTCACACCCACTGCCAAAGCACAAACACCCTCACCCTAGGCCAGATTCTGATCTTCTTTATACCAGCAAAACCCAAAATGCAGTAACATCAGCTACAGACTCTTGCTGCAACATCTACTGACCAGCAATTCAGAGGGGGCAAGCCCTTCCTCCCACCTCCAGCAGTGCCGAGCACTGATTCTCCCTTGCCTCAAACTGAAGTTACAAAAAAAAAAAAACCCCACATCCCCGTGCTGCCCATGGAGCAGCGTGACTGGCATCCCCCCTCCCGGCCTGGGCAGCGACTCCGGTACATGCCTAGGCTTGTTGCAGCCTGTCTCTCAGCTGACATTCGCGATGGTGCTGGGGCAGCCCGGCCTCCGGACTTTTCACTTGAGCTTTGAAAGAAGCTGCAATTTGCAGAGCTGGCAGGGGCAAGGGGTAAAGAATTTATCAGCTCTGCAGTTCATTTTAGAGAGGGCACACACGAAATACAGCTCAGCTGGATTCACTCATCTCCTCATCTGAGCATATGTGAGGATATCCGATGACCTTGTTGAAAACAGACTCACCTGGAGAGATTCAGAGGTTTGTACCAAAACCAGAGATCCTCCAAAGCACAGTTTTCACTTGGCAATTGCAAAATTCTCCTTGCAAGCAAAAAAATCCTTCTGCAAATAACAGACCACCAGCGGGGTCTCCCACACAGAAAGACATCTCTGTGCTGAAAGGATGCACAGAGTTTCTGTAGGTGCCCGAAACAGGAAGAAAAGGTGTAAGACCCAGGAGTCCTGACTCTTGATAGCTGGTAAAGATCATCTCCTCGTTACAGGAGGACATACGGCACCTTTTCAGTATGTTCACAAGACCTGTGGGAACTGGGGGACAAGCAGGCATGCTGCCCCAGGCATCAAAACGCTGCTTTGCACACTAACGGGGGGATCAGGGTCTGGTGGGATGCTGTACCCTACTTCAGACCTACTGCCCAGGAGAGAAGTGGCACCAAAACCCGGGGGCTGCGGTGGCATGAGTAGTCACAGCGGTGTGCCCTGAGATGACGGACAGCTGTGGTGTAAGCAAACCGCTCTCGGCAGGACTGTCTAACTCCAACTTAAAATTGAGCTTCTGTTTCAAGTCAGATTTTCCCCTGATGTGCCTCATCCTGCCCAGAGACAAAAATAGAGAAAGTGAGAAAACAGACCTTTATTACCAACTGCAATCCCCACTGCCCAGCAACCAGCTCTACACTCCATGTTAGCCTTGCATAAAGAGAAAATAATAAAACCCAACAACCCGCACTACCCACAAAATAAAATATAGACAGCGTAAGCCTTTATGCAGCTCCGGCAGTAATCACCATGTGTCTGCAAGCTGAGCAGAGGAAAGCTGCAGTCCTTGTCCCAGACACTGTCGGACCTCTGCTCCTGCTCTGAATGTGCTTCAGCGGTGCCAATGCAGGAGGTGAGCGCGCTGCCGTCTGAACCACGTCGTTCGGTAAGCCGGGGCTGCAGGGTCAGGTCTCCCGTCTGTCCTGCTGAACAGGATGATCCCTTTCCAGGACTCATTCCTCATTTCTCACCTATACCTAGTGGACCATTTGTAATTTTTTGTAATTTTTTTCTGCTGGAAAAGAAAACAAAAGGTAGCGGATACAGTGACGACTGTAACGAAATAGTTACATCAGGGTTAACTTGCCAGCCTGTGTGTAGTTGTGGTGGGGAACATGAGAAGGACTGCAGCCTGCTGTTGGCATTGCCTACCATAATTACCCCTAACCAAATCATGGTTACACCCTGTTCCGTGCAACACTCTGGATTTCCAGCTTCAAACACATCTCAGACAGATACGGGGCCTGTTTCTATCCCTCCTGATGTCTACAGCAAGACTTCAAGGGTCCAAAGTCCACAGAGGACTGCTTATGCAAACTTGGTATTTAACAAATGATTTGGATGAGCCAAGGTAAACAGGCAATGCAGACACGGTGGAAAGCAAAGGAGCAGTTTGAACTGAAGGAGCACATTATGCCTCCACATTATTTTATGAGGAAGACATTAGCCCTGAGGGAAAAGCGTGAGGAGACAGATCTCGAGCCATTATAAAAAGGCCTGGTCTCTATTAGGAGATACACAAATACCTCCCCAGTCCACCATGAAGTCCACTCCCCCCATCCGTGGACTTCAGTGAGGAAGGGCAAAAACATCTTTAACTGCCTCCCATCCCTTCTTATCTATTTCTCTCTGCCCTGCAACAGCCCGGGGGGGGCACTCCCAGTCCCAGGGCAGCGCTGCAGCCTCCGGCCCTGCGGTTGCCTGGATGCAGCAGGGAAGCAAGGGAATGACCGGGCGAGCAGCACCGCCGCCCCCTCCGCAAGCCCCTCGGGCCAGACCAGCACCCCACTGCTGGGCAGTCGCTGTGACACTGGAGCCCAAGAGTCTGGGCTCCGAGGAGCACGTTCAACCTCTGGCATATAACCCTGCAACACGATCTCCACCATTTCCACGTGGGACATCCCTTTCCGCCTCCTACGCTGCCTAGGCTGGGCACCAGCTTAACCCACCTGCTGTGAGCTGTTAGTTGGTGAAGTGTACTCCGCTAACGTGAACTTTATATGCAGTTTCTGGGATGCTAAGAGGCCGTCACAACCCTGCCTGCCCAGGGTAGACAGGATTTGTGGGAAGAAAGCCTTCTGAAGCTGCTGCAAGGACAAGCTACGGCCTCGTCAAGCATTAACCCCCAGGACCACTCCCCGAAACGGCAGTAACAATCCAGTTAGGAATTTGAAAGCCAGCGAGGATCTTCCCACAAACAGGCCAGCCCTTTGGCAGATGGGGGCAGGAGGGCCAGGGCGGCACACAAACGCAAGCTCTCATAACACCATAAAGAGCTTCTGTTTCCCGACACACTGCAACAGAGGGAAGGCGGAGGCAGAGAGAAAAGCAGCAGTCTCGGGCCACGTGGCAGGTCAAACCACCGCCCAGTTTGTTGGCATCCTCTAAAGTTTAAATATTCTTTGAGCCAGCAGTGAATCATCCCTGGCAGGTAAGAATGATGTTAATTTATGACATGCCAAGTGCAAGCAGATCTTTTGGTGTCCGTCCAACGGTTTTAGTCTTATTAACACACGGCGACGGCTCAGGTTGCAGCTGTGCACATTAAACTCTGGCAAGTGGCATTTTAAACAATGACAAACTTCAGAACAATCACTCCACACATGGAGCCAGGCCAGGCAAAACTGAAGGGTGGCAGAATAAAGGTCAGGAGGGTAACCTGTTTGTCTGGGAGAGGAGCAGGTGGCCCGCTTGGGTTGCTGCAGGGTCTTTAAACCGTCTGAAGGACACAGTCATGGATCATTTTAACCCATTAAGCTGCTTAAGCCTTCCCTTACACTGGTTTGAACTTCAAGAGAGTATTAAATCTTAAAGAGCTTAGTAACACATCTTCAGCTCTCCCCTGTGCTTGCGCATTCGCAGCGCGCACGCTGCGCTGTGGAAGCGCACATCCTTCCTTCGACAGCAAGACCCCTCTGGCAGCCGAACCCGATCCAGGCAGCTAAAAAGCAGCGAGCTTTCCACTAAAGCATCGCACCAGAGCGGCAAGTGACGTTGGGAAACGGACAACAAGGGGGAACACATGACTGTCACCGCCATGCTACTCCATGGGCCCGAGGACACCGTGGCTTTCAGAGCCAGAGGAGGAAGATGGGTCGGAGAGGAAACCATCTCATCAGTTCCTCCCTTGCCAACCTCACAAGGGACACGGAGCGAACAGCGGTTACCGAGACCCCGCGGCAGCCCTGGCTTGTGTCCAGGGAACTCAATCCACATCCAGCAAAGAGGGCCGCGTAAGAGAGTGACTTCTGAGTGCAGCTTCTTACCTTGGGCAGAGCAAAGTCAGGCCAAACCATTCCTGCCAGTTGTGTTTTCATCAGAAAATGTGATGGTGGAGACATAAAAGACATTCTCACGGCAGAAAACGTAAATATTCCAAGCCATGTTTCAAAGCTGTATTTCTCAATTTGAAATATATCAAAATAAAATTTTTTGAGTGTCAAAAAACAGATGTTTTGGAATAAAACAGTAGAATGAAATCTGACATGTAACAATGTTTTCCAATGCAGTGCTTCCAAACCGATTGTTTTCAGAATTTTTATATTCCACCCCCCCCATCTTATCCTTGCAAGCAGAATTTTTTTTTTTCAAACCAGGTACTTCCCAAAAGAAAGAATTTTAAACAATAAATCAGGTCTCGTTAAATGAATACAAGGATTTAGCTACACATGAGATCTGATCCCGAACATAACAGGATGTAAATTCATAAAGAAATAGTTATCTCTGATTTAAACACCAGGTGTGTGGATGTACTTATTCCCAAATGAAATTAAAGGAATTAAATTCTTTAATAACAAGGCACTTTTATTCTGGAATAGGAGCATCCACATATGCAATTAATCAAGAATAGCTAAAGCCACAGTAAGGTCTCAGGCTACTGACTGTAAATGAAAACAGTAAATTCATTCTCCCTCTTGCAGCTTCTTGCCACATAACACACTCGATCCCCCTGGATGAGTGTTCCTGTAAGTAAAGGGCGAGTCCCAGCACGCCTGTGAACACCTCATGATAATACTTCAACGAGATGGACTGGAATCAATATTTTTCATCTTTGCAGCTTGGGGCCAGAGAGCAGCGAGTTGGGCAGGGATGTCAGACAGCGTTGCCACCCAGCGCGGCGGGGAGGGGAACGGGCTCGGCACTGACCTGGAAAGAAATTTCTAGCTAGTAGGTATCAGTTCCTGCAGCATTTGAGCTTCCGTGAAGGAGGAGGGAAAAAGGAGATAATTAAATAGAGGTTTTCAGTTCTAACCTTCTCCCAAGTATCCTTACAGGAATCAGACATCAGTTTGGCTACATTTTAGCTAGAGCTCCTAGAGAAACTTGAGCCCCCATGTTTCATAATGGAGGCTTTACAGCCAGCATTAGATACCGCTAGATCTAAAAATCTGATACGAAGTACTGATTTAATATAAATGAATCCATTAATTTAAGTTAGATACCGTCTATTCATCTGCAGCCAGAACAGAATGCATATTTGTGATCTAGATCATTTTACAGAAATGTGATCAGGTGCTTTTGCCTGATGAAGAACAAACCTGTGGCACTGTGCAGGTAACACACTGCTTTAATATTAGCGAAAATGGGACCAGAGCAGGAGTTTGTGTACTGACTAGAGAGTGGAGCATCATTTTCTCGTCAGGAGTGAGGACAGAGAGGAAAGAAGGGCTGTTATTTGAAACTACACAGGAAAAGAAACAGAAGAGGTATTACACTGTGAGAGTAATGAGTGTAGCAGTAGAAGTATAAAATCAATCTTAATTCTACAAAGGTGTAAGATACAAACTAACTCCCTATCGTGGCAGTTACTCAGTTTTTATGGAAACCAAGATATATATATAACAGTAAGGTGTGAATACACAGAATAATTACTCGCGGTACTTTTAGACATGGGGTTCTCTACTGCCTGGACAACTCACTGTTTTTCACCCTACTTTAAAAAGAGCACTTACCTAGAATTCATATGGGAGATCTTGCCAGCCCTATTCCAAGCTTGGCTTTCTGAAGAAAGTTAAAGCTGTTTATCTTGGTAATTCTTCTCTTCATGTATCATCTACATTGATTTGGCTTTTTGCAAAATGAAATTAGAGAGCCAACAGAGACAAGGCAAAAGCAAAGGCAGCCAAATTCAAGTCCATGCTCAGACTGTTTCAAAACTTCAGTGCCAGCAAAGCAATCACAGTTATCACAAACTGACCCAAGAATATCCAGCTTGATTCTTCTAATTGCTTTAACAATAAAAATCAATGGTTAGAACTCTAAAGTATAAAGGAAACCTAATCAGATTGATATAATAGCTACAACAGCAGAATGATAGGAGTCAGAAGGTGAATCGACAAAAGCAGATTGGGCCATATTTGACACCACCATTAGTCAATACTTGACCCAGAAAGAACATTGGTTGTCTTTTTAAACATATTTTTTTCATGAGATCTAGGCAATGTCATCAGCATCTTCAGACCACTTCTCTATTTTATCATGAATTATTACGTGCCCTAGCCGTTCCTCATTCTTCAACAAAACGTTAGCTTTCCAGTGGACCTTACCTGCACCTGCACCAGAATGGAATTTAACAATGCGTTTTTCTTTTCTTACTAGAATAGCTTGATCTGCTGTTATAAGACAATATTCATAGTACCAATGAATAAACAAACTCAGTATTGCATTTTTCATTACAAGAAAGCTTTCTCAATTGATCTGAAGAAAAAAATTTAAGCCTCCTAACTTCATGAGGTTCACAGAAAATGACGGCAGAACACCTTCAAGGCACTGGTCCTCATACCGTGGTTGTAATCATATTTAGCAACAGAACAGGCAGCCATGACTGACAGCTTTCTTTGACAGAAAGAGACAGTCAATATTTACATTCCTCATGAACATACAAAAGAGCATCAGGGTACTTGAGAAATTAGCCCTTGATTGCCACTTGGAAGGCATCATCAGAAAGTCAAATCACTTCAGCACCTCCAACAACAGAACTGCTTTCATTCTTGAGACTCAAGATCTCTCACAGATGTGTCAAGGTCTTTTGCCTGGGAGCGGGAGATGTCTGAAAGGCATAACGGGTGCTGAAAAAGCATGCTATGAGGGCTTTATTATTTAAAATGTCAAAAGATAAAGAAAGCATTCGGTCAACTCTTGCTCTCTTTCTTGCTGAAGTAGCAGACATAAAACCGGTAGTTACAAATAACCACTCCCAGGCTCCTAAGCCAGCTACAGGGAATACTGGTAGGATTCTTCAGTGCAAAATAGAACGAGCTCTACTGTAATATTAAGTGATCACTGAAGTTGGGGGACACCGATGCAGTGGTTCAATTTGGCTCTCAATTTCCCAAAATGTCACCACATAGAAGAGCCCTAAATCTTGGCTTAGAAGTCACAAAACATGCAGTGCCTTTCCAAGTGAGATCTCAGCTCCTCTCATTTCCTGCATACAATAGCATTATTCAGCCACTGAAGTTTCCACTTAGCTTGCATTTATGCCAAGTACTTTTAATTGCAAAGGAAAAGGATGTTAAGCTCTCCCATTTGTTTCTTTCTAATTCATAAAGGACACAGCAGTAGTTGGTAAAAGTTATAGGTTAAGGGTTGTTCTCCCCCGCCATCTCACTTAAGGGACTTGCATCCTCCTCCTGCTGCCTGGCAAACAGAGGTTACCTACATTGCAAGGGTAGGAAAATTTATGTTGTCAGTCAAAAATACTAAAAAGGCAAGTCATTGTAATCATACTAACAAACAGGCATCAGGGAAGTCTGAATCGTATCTAAACCCTTCAAGGCATCCATCATAACTGATGTTCAGAGTCACCTTGACCAACACAGGTCTCATTTAAGAATGGATATGCTAGTATTCTCCCAAGACACGTACAATAATTCAGACAGCATCCAACTGAAAGAACTCATCAGCACAGATACAGAGTAGCAGCTTTGACTGAAGCAAAATGCTGCACAGCAAGGAGTGAGACAACTGGAAAAACAGATGCTTAATTTCTACTTATTTTTGGCAACCTTGTTCCTATGGTATCTGTTAGATGAGGGGAAAAAATGCTGCTGAATGCTGCTTAGTAAATAATACATGAACCAGAGCCACATCTATGGACTATCAGGGTGGCACTCAATACAGCCCTACTGAAAGTTATTTTTCTTTTGATCAATCCATAGAAGGGTCTCAAGTAATGTTTCCATATGGGTTTTGTTCCTATTATGCAAGATCTGGTGAACTGCATTGTCTGAGACAAAGGGATTAAGTGAATTGAAGTGGTGTTTTGGGCTTGGCAGTGTTTTAAGAAGTGTCTTCACCCCACCTCTTCAGCCTTGGGACAAGAGACTTACTAGCTAATTACTATGCAAATGAACTGAAATGTAAATGAAATGCTACATCCTAACATAGCTTAATAGCCCCAGGAGCAAGAATTAGTTAATTTTAATGGACTGTAATTCTATCCAAAAATATAGTTTATTAACAAGCACGTACAATAAATTGCACCGCTAACTTTAAATAAAACATCTAGCAAGCTCACCTTCACACTAAGCGACATTTGGTTAATACAGAGCAAAAAAGCGATACACATATGCTTTCAACAGACATAGAACGAACTCAGTTGCAATCCAAGTTCAAGTTGTAATCCAAAGAAGGGCACATAAAAGCAAAAGCAATGAAGACTTCACATGAACCTTGCCATTTCTTTCCACCAGACCTCTGGTCTCTTACAAAATAGGTCTGTAATACAAAAAGTAATAAAAACTCTGGATTCAATTTACTCAGCCTCTTCCATCACAAGTTGTTAACTATAACATTTTGCAACAACGCGAGTAGTATTAAGAGGGCGGTAAGAGGCAAAGATAGTTACGTCTTGGAATTACATAAGTTCAGCTGCAGATCGAGAGGCTGCCTAGCAGCAGGCATGTGTCATTGTCCCAGTTTTTGCAAGAAATACAAAGATGGTAAAACACATTCTTCTCTCTCATAAATTAACACTTGATCCATCCTCCACTGACATCAAGGCAAAAGTTCTTCTGTTATCAGAGGTACTCTGATGAGGCCACAGTGGCCTTCAAAAAAAAAAAAAAACCCTCCTCTCTAGTGAAAGGTTTGTCACTCTCGGGTCCTCAACTTGGCTGGGATGTCAGTAAGACCTGACACGCTGTTACCACACGGGTGTTACAACAGTTTCATCCTCCCTTCATGCCAGAAAAAGGGATTCAGCAGAATTCGATATATAAGAATTGAAGCCAACTTGGCAATAAACAGCTCCGCTCCGGGTAAGATCTTAACCTCACCGCAACGGAGTAAATAGGTTTGTAATGAACTTCAATAAGAGCCCAAGAGAAGCATCAGGCCAAAATAGAAAAATATGCACTTCTTGATATGAGACCCTGTTCTTCACACAGGAAAGGACATTTGTATTTCTGATCCTGCAGGTGAGTAACAGGAAGGTTCCCAAGAACAGTGCTCCAGATGTTAAGTGTCCAGAGTAAAACCGCTCAAGTAGTATTTTTAAAGAAAGTCAGTGATTCCCGTTTCCTTTGTGGCAGAACAGAAAGTTATCTCTATAAGCAGTAGGATCCCAATTTTATTAACATGGTACCTGTTACCACAACGTAAAAATTGTGCCTGTGCTCCCTAATCACATTAGGAGTTAATCTTTACTCAGAAAAATTTTATAGCAGTATCAATGGGTTAAGGCTTATTTTCTCTCATTTCTGTCCTGCACCTTTCTCTTTATAATGCCTAGAAAAAAAGACCCTGAAACTTCTCCTGCTCCCACCTTAAGTGAAGAGTTAAGATGTACTTTTATGACAAAAAACCCTTTAAAAATGGCCATTTTTTCCCAACTGCTGGAACCAGATTTTTTACAGTACAAGGAAAAATTTATCTCAATGTGAACTAACCTGATGAACAAGAGCAAGCAAACAAAAATCACCTAGAAATAAACATGTTAAAGAGAAGTCCAAGCATTGTGACACCTTGTATTGAAAAACACGTGATGCACGGTTCAATCAGCAACAAGCTCCCTCTCCCCTCTGCAACTTGCATAGCTGGCTCTCATGTTAGCTGGTTATGAAATACTCTTACAGTAGAACAACTTTAGAAAAATTTGGACAAGTGAGAATGGAGTTATTTTAATCTAGAACAATATCACCCAAAGATACAGATGAATACAAACACTGTTTGTATCAAAAAACCATCAGAGAAACACGAATTTAAGCTGCATTTTCAGTCTATATATTGGCTTTCCTCTTCCTTGTTTTATAAAAATAGGGTATGACATTTCAGCTTCAATTGCGTGTTTAAGTCATTTATTCATTGAACATTCCATTCTTGAAATATCATCTATTAAAGTGTTAGTTAAGATTCATCCTGCTTATAGAACAGACTAAATTTCTTCTGAACTGCACTTGTAGAAAATAAGACTGATATGAACTCAATAAAAAAAATTATTAGATTATGGGAAGAAGAAAGAAAATAAAAAATAAATAAAAAACCCCCAAGTGCTGCCCTTACTATCTGACTCCTAATAAAACAAATGCCAATGCCTTTTAGTTGATCAAAAGATTTAACTCCAAAATAGTATTTACAGACTGAATTGAGAAATAAACTGTGCTTTGAAGTCTATAAAAGAGGACAAATAAACTTCCAACAAAACATCTCCTTCAAAGACAGAGGAAGCCACAGTAAAAATAATATTGAAAATGCCTGATCAGAGTATTGTATCAAAAATTAGTATTTGTAACACTACCGCAGCGCTCTCATCATCCAGTTAAAAAAATGGATTCTGTACTGCACTTGCACATTTCTGATATAGGTATAATTGTACATGGGTAATTTACAACTCAACTGTGTAGTCCTAAAGGAAAAGAAAAAACCTGAAGATTCATTTTGCTGCTTCAGCGGTAAACCCCGCTGGGTGGGAAGGCCTGTTGGGGATACCAACATTGAAACAAATTAGTGAAATGACAGAGTCTGAAATCCAATAGTACAAAGTCTGCTTGGACATGGCTCTTTCCCCTACTGCAAAGCAGATTTAATAAACGGGATTTATTTTAGAAAGTTTCACAATTCTTAAACAGTAGATGATACTTGCATTCCTGAAGGATTAAGTTCTACATTTCTTAATGCTAATTCAACTCTCTAAAACCAACCCAATAAAACCAGCAAAGCTTTTACAAGTAACATGCACAACCTAAAAATTCCACCCTCAAAAACTGCCTTTTTGGTACTCTTTTAAGCTCTTAAGATACTCTACTTATTGAAGAGATGCCAGGAATCCTGCAGTGGGAACAAATGCTTCTTTGGCAAAAGGAAAACATTTTAATGCCTCCTCCCTTCAAAGTATGCACACCTCACCACAACATATGCTAATATACTACCAAATAAGTCTCTTTATCTTGCCATTTTTATAACAAACTGTTTCATTCATATCTATTTCAGCTTGTAACTACCTATGGCACAGAGCGGCACACTGTGCTAAATCAACAAGTAGCTTACACCTAAGAAATAGAAAGCAAAAAAAAAAAAAACCACCCCACATTATAGTAAAAAAAAAAATTCCAAAACAAGTCAACAGGGGCTGATTTTATATAAACTGTTTCAGTGTAAAATTAAAATTTTAAGCCATGCAGGCATGTTGGGCCTTTTTTCCATCCTTTGTCCTTTATTTAAAATGAACAAGATCTAACAAAAAAGGATTCCCACAAATATGACAGTGAGTGGAAATTTGCGCTAAATCTGCCATTAATATATGAAAATAAATGTTACAGCCCTTCTGTGAAGATATCTATGTATGCATATATACCTATGCATGGAGATACACATACCTCGCCCCAGATTTCCAGCCTTCTCCGAGGTTAACACACTCCACTGACACACTTTCACAAATCAGCCCAATGCTGAATCTAGAAAGAGATGAAGACCAACCCTTTGCAGATCTACAGTCTGCAATTGTAAAAATATAATAAATATAGATAAATATTTACTATCGTATTACTTTTTTTTCAAGTGAAACTGATACCTGAAGTCATCTTCTTTCTGAAGAACTCAAAGAAGCAAAAGGGGAAATGTTTTTAAAAATAAAAAAAAGTGATGAAAATAAGGAAAACACACCCTCAAACATGCTAGAGCAAGACCAGTTATGCAGGCATCAGTACCAGCCTTCTTTTTATGAAACCAGATCTTTGGTCTCCAGACATATCCTAGTTACTCCAATTAAATCAGCATGGTGTCCAATGACACCAGATCTGATTTTAATATGTGGATTTAAATACCTCAGTTGACTGTCAAAGACTTGCTAGACAACTGGGATAACTCTGCTGCGGAAAATATTAAGATGAGAGGGAGAAAATAAAGCTAAATTCTATAGGATCCATCAAAGGTTTCTGTAGGCTTAGATCTGTACACCTGAATCCAGCTGTAGGGGTGAAGAGGATGGGGAGGAGTAAGTGAAAACTTGTTTGTCACAACTGAACCTTTTTCCCCCATTAGAGGAATGAAAACTGCCTCAACTGATGCAATGGGTCAACCTTAAGACAGCCACATTTGAAAAATACTGGAAATCCTGAAGTCAGAGCTTGTGAATTTGTTTGGTTTGTATGCTGTCTTGGAGGAGAGAGAAGTTAATACTTTTAAAAGCTTGGTATTTACACTTCCAAAAAGTTTCTGCAGTTCATCCAAATTTGATAGGGCAGGATTTAAGTGCCTCTTAGTGTTCCCAACTGGGCACTTCTGCTGCTTTGGCACACGCGCGCGCACACACGGTATTCCAGTACCAACGGGATACGACGTCTAATGCAGCTTTAAACTGGCAGCACTCCTGAGTAGTTTTAAATGTTTATCAACTCAGTAGGTCAAAAGTCTGCAGACACTGGGTGGAGCAGCAGTATGCCACAAAACTAACAGTTGTCCTCCTAGAAAAAAAAAAAAAAGGGGGGGGGGGGGAACAGTTGTCAGTAAAGATTAAAGCTCCTGACCCCATTCAACATCAGACAATATGCTGGTTTGTAAAATACAGGATTAGCTGATCTCAACACTTCAGAAAAAGAAGGTTCAGTTGCTCTATACGAGTGCCTGATACACTGCAGGGAAACACTGCAGGGGTTCTCAAAAGCCTTCCTGGTTTCTTACGTATTCAGTTTAAAGAAGCAGCATGTGTTTTTTCTTTCTGTGGAGGGTGTGGCTGGGTGTTATAACCCGTAGGTTTAACAGCTAAAAGGAAAACAGCTGGGTGATCCTTTCCTTCAGCTTTGCTCATGTGTTTCTTAAATTACTGCTTGTAGGCATGAAATAACTGAAGTCCAGTGTCCTCCTTTGTTTCAGCCAAGTGACCAAACCAGGCCCAGATCTTCAGAACGGATGGTCGGCAGGCAGTGCTGTCGCATTGTGCCAGGTACTACAGCAGGGGTGGCAACATGAAAGTGTGATGCTAGCCTCACCGTGACCCTCCTCCTGCCCCCATCCTGGCAGGGACCTAGATATCTGCTTTAAAAATGTTAAGATCTGTTTTTTGCTAACCCAGAAATCACACTTCACCCAGTGCTCATGTCGTGTGCTTTTTCAGATACAGAAATCCAGTTCAACACTTAACTATCCTTTCCTATAAGAGGATACAGAATGTGAGACAGAAATCCAGACAGAAGTTACTGGCATGGATGTGGTGTGTGCTAATCAGCGCCGTTCAAATGTTCAGGATCCCTACCCTGTGTGTTTTCATGGTCACTGTAAGCTCTTTAGAACAGAAACCCTGTCCTTCACATCTTTCTAAACGAGCTATCACACCTCTACAATTCCACATAATCTTGCCATGTCAAGTGCACGAGCTACAGAGATAAGGATGACAGGCTACCCTGGTTAGATCTCATTTTCTGTGGATTTGCGTCCCTGTCAGCTACTTAAGACTGTATTCATTAAGGCATTTTGCAGAACACAGTACATTCTCGTCTAAGGGAAGGAATGATAACCATTCATTAAGCAAGTGAAAACCATGCAGAAATATGTATTTTCAATTAATATATTTCAGAATGTTAATATGGTGTTCTTCCAAAATAGCCCTGAAGTATATTTTTGTTGAGACGTAACTTTAATAATTCCTAAAGGTGTCTACTGATATGTCTATCATCTCTTAAGTTTTACAATAAGCAACACTTAGCAATTAATTAGAAAGTAGAGCGCTCTACTCTAGTCCAAACTCTCCCATTGCTGGATTATTTCAGATAATGTAAGGATTGTGACCAGCAAGTAAGTAGTTTTCCATCATTTTCTTAGAAAATGATATTGTTCAATGCTTGAAAGAAATTATTTATATCATGATTATAACATCTTATGCCACTCTGAATATTCAAAGACTGTAACGTGGAAGCAATTTATTTTACTGAACATGAAACCCACTGAATTTCAACATACGACTGAAGTGTACCAGAATGGCAAGTTGAAGTATGCAATCTTTACAATCAGATCTTTCTAAGAAAGATCACTTTTCCAAAATAGCATTTATGCAGCCTTCTGGCTGCTGTCCAGATTTGGCATACCTAAGTTGTTTTCATTTCACAAAGTTAAATTGCTTACAAATCAGATACCTCTTATGCCACAAACAGCAAAATAACCTGTGATACAGCTGTGGAAAATAGGTACCATCAGCCTGAATCACCAATTAGCCTCTTCCTTTTTGTTAAAGATCTTCCTATTGAAAAGCAGTTTCTTATTTCAATGGAAGGTAACTATCAAATCAATGGATTTCAGCTTACAAGAACTAAGTGGCATTCTTGTCAATTATATATACCAACATTCCTTTTTAAAGCACCTTTCTTTACTGCTCCCCACCTTTAGGAATATGCTTTGTAACTAGTGGCTTGACTTGAATTCTCTAAAAAGAACCTGAACATCACATTTGCTTGTTGACTCCAAGTGACTTTTCTTTATTAGGTTTCAAACAGTACCGTACTTTTGTCCAAGTAGAACCAGTTGAAATTTCTCAGATGGTGCTTTTCCATTGCAGAAAGTGGATTCAGTTGGTATTATGGCTCATGGTAGGCTACAGTATCAACTCAGACTAATAGGGGTTAGGGAAAGAATCACTGCAAAGCAATCAGTGCTCACCTTAAAGATATTTTAAATCTTTATCTACATGAGGGCAATATTCCCTGAACCATATCCCAGTTTTGAGTCCCTTCTATGACTGCACTGTCCAGCAGGTCAGGAAGTCTGTGTAGGCTTGTCTACTTGACTTGTGAATCCTGCAGACCCATTCACAACTGCTACAACCATAAAAACTGAAATATTTTTAAAAAGATGTATTGCTACGAAATGTACATTACAATGGAGAATGCTTCCACAGCATATCTCAAGTTAATTAACGTGGAAAGAAAACCAAGAGTATTTTACTGCAGAACATTTTAATTAAGCTCTGGCTTTAGAGCTTTTTCCAATGTTTACTTCTACAGCACTGCTATTTGGTGGTGGCATTCTCCTGAAATCAGGGTTAAGACCATCAGGGGAGGTATTGGTCTTAGGTAGTATTTCCTTCCCAAGGCACAGAAGTACCACACATGTGCTGCACTACCACAAACAAGTCAATCCCATCATATCGAAGCCCTTCACTGTCTTACAGCAGTCTGAAACAGGCAAGTGTGGTAGCCTGCATTAAACAGTCTAACAGCAGCATTCTTGCTGTCTTGTAAATAAAAGATATGTCAACTTTTACGTGCAATCATAGGACAGAGGCTTTAGATCTGAAAGGCTGCTAAGTTAACAAAGAAAAAAAATCCTTAAGAACATGATTTGTTCCATAAGGTGTTTTTCTTCCTAAATGAAACCCCAGTGTAATTTCCTGTATAATTACCCTTGATGCAATCCTGCCATTGGAGTTTCCCTCAAGGGAAAGAGTTTTGGGTAGACAATGGTAAACATAGGCTGGCTGCAGCGGTGGCAGTGTCCCAAGGGACAGTGCAGCAATTCCAAGAGGCTTTTGGGTAGTGAGATTGGAGTCAGAAAGTTCAAATCTAGAGAAGAAAAGAAAGAAAAAAAGGCTTGTAACAAAACAATTGCATGATGAAGTCAAACACAACAAGCATGATCCACGAACAATTCAGAAAATCAGCTGTCTCGCATTCTTAAGACTTTGTCAAAAGAACAGCAAGGTAACACAAATTACCGCAATTAGGGTGAAGCGTGTGGTGCTTTCCAGGTATAAGTTCAAAAAGTTAAATGTATAAGTTTAGCATCTGTGGGCAAGATTAACTGGGCCCAAATACCCAGGTGCAAATATTATAGCTCAAGCAAATAATAAAAACCAGTACTGTATCATAAAGCATTTCTAGACACAAAGATGATCTAGACAGGTATTTAGTAATTAATAACAATACAAAATTCTGAGAAGGACATCAGTAGTTTCTTACTAAAATATTTCAGCAACGACTCCAGCAGGATAGCTAAGCTCACTAAAAAGCCCAGACTCAACCATCAGCAAAAAGGGATCTGGAGTATTTACAATTACTTGAAATACAATCCAGCCCAGCATAATTCTCACAGGTCCAACCAAAGAGACCACTCTAAAAAGATCAGCACATTCATCTCTTAAGTGTGCCCCCACAGTTTACCAGATGCCATCATTTTCACCAAAAGGGACTCCAGGGTCATTTCATGGGAAAGAGCAATCATTTTCTCAGGCTTGGCCCAAGCCACGCCGTGTTTTATAATTTAAAACCAACATGCGAATCTACATCTAGAAACTGAAAGACAGCCAAGACAGGTGAATGAGTTCAGGTGCTGAGCAATTAAGACAAGATGCAGTACCTGATAAATCAGTTTTGCGATATCACACTAGTTTCAGCTTTCAAACACTGTAAGGTTTAACCCCATACACAATGTGCCACAACATCCTCAACTGAGATGACAAGTATGACGAACATTAGATTTGCATCAGAAGGAAAAGGTCACATTCTGTAGCCAAGCAAAGATTGAGGAAAAGTAGTCCAGTTGCTTCTGTCATACTTACCTGGAAGCCGCCAAGTATTTAACAGCACCCTTGAAACTGCAAATTTAGGCAGTGATAGATCAAATCTGCTACTTCAATCATATGTGCCACCTGCTTCCCCAGCACACCATTATCTTATACCTGTCTGAACTATGCATTACTCCTGCTTCACTGAAATGTGAGTGTCACCAGTGGTAACGCATATAGTCTTTAATAAGGTCACTCAGAATAAGGGATAAGTGTCTGCGTGTGTATGTATATATAAACATATAAAAAGACTACATATTACAGTGTAGCAAACTAGAAGTAGGCAAGATAGTTAAATGTTTCACCACCTTTTTCAGGTTCTGCACCTTGGCTGCAACTAGAAACAGTCCTCACAGCCTTGTATAAACCATCTACAAACCATTTCTTAAACTGATTTTGCAATGCTATCTTGCCATTCCCGAACCAAGCTTCACCAGCATCTTCAGGAAACACATTCACAGTCATATTCCAGAAATTACTGTGCAAGTCACAACTGGGTGAGAAAAGTAGTTACTGATGATTTAAAAGATCTTGCATCTGATGTTCTCAAACTCCTTTTCAAAGACTAGAATTTTGCAAATCAAAATGAAACAGCATTCGTCATTGTGTAATTTTGGTCCAGCTGATATCCTGATACTGAACAACTAAAAACCTTCCCTCTCCCTTCCATATGCAGAAATATAAAAAAATACACCCCCCCAAACCGGTCAATGTTCTCCATGTCAGTAAATACATTCTCCACAAAGCAGTGCCGTTTCCTATGAACACAGGCTTGCATGGCTATCCCACTCCTCAGCATGAAGCTTCTTCCCTACAGCGTATTTGCTGCAGACCTCCTTGTACACTTTTGCTGGCAAAGCAATAGTTTAGCAGTTCTGATTACTCCGGTGTCCATAGCACAAGTGACCCCTTATCATACACCCTCTAATTTTTCCATTCCCAAGATGCTGTGAATAGGGGGGGAGTCACAATACATCCAAATCTGATAAAATCTGAATCTGCAGGTTATCATCAGATATTGCTAACTCATGTGATTGCATGATGCATAACCAGATGAGCCAAGGGCCACTGTACAGCAAAGAGTCTGAATTGGGGCAGAACTAAAACAGCTCAGCTGTCACGCTGTACGGAAATGGCCAAGGGCTGCTAGCATTTCTTCTGCCGTATAACAAGTCTGCCAGTTTAGGAGTGTGCTGCCTGGCAAGAAGTTGCATTGTTGGCTGATGCATCTAATCTTGCCTTAGGAACTGTATTTCTCATCTCCTATTTCCATTAAAGAGTTTCTCCTGCAAAAAGCGTCCTCCTTCATGCAGTCCTCAAGAAAGAAACCATTTGTAAGCACCACTCAACCTTAGAAATAGTCTTTGCATCTCTGTTTTTTCATATTGGACATTTTTGTTCTAATACAGCATTTCAAACATAATTTGATTAAATACATCTTTTAAAAATATTAATCCTTGCACAGCTCTTTGAAGAGCTGTTTGAAATGTTCCTATCACTGCCAGAAAAGCACTTCCTCTTTCTGTAATCTGAAGAATGCAGAAATTTCATACCTTTTAAAAACCTGTAGTAGGTGTTATAGAGGGTCCTCATGGCCAGTTCTTGCAAAGGCAGCACATGATCTGTTTCTGTCCCTATAGATTTCACCTCTGCTGGCAGAAACACAGTTAACTGGCCTGATGAAAAAGAGAGCAGTTTCACCTCTGAAACTTGAATTGGAGAACCACAACTAGAAGGACAGAAGACATTTAGAAAGTGGTTAGAAAAACAATAATAAAAGTAACTTTATGGGGAAATGCAGATGACCAACCCAAAGTACGCCTGATACTGTTCTTCAGTGCAGCACCCTTCAAGGATTCCTTGCAGAGTGCAATAGGTGTTGACACACATTTTCTATAGATCCCCACCTTCTGTGATGTGCTAGTCACGGGACATCTGGAGGTCTTTACTTATCAAATAACATTCAAAAGCTGGAGAAATGAGAACACAGTCCCAAGGAGGTGAACCAAATGCACTACGCGTCCCTTCCTTTGCCAACGTGCTAATCCCTGAGTCTCCGAATGCCACTATTACTAAATATTTTACATAGGGAAGTAGTTTCATACCTAACAGTTGGCTTCCTATGTCTTGGATCAACCAGTTGAGAATGGTAATGCGTTTCTCAACTATAATATGTGAGGCAAACTACAACCACCAAAAAATGTAATTTCAGTGCCACTGGGTGATTCTGTACTATACCTTTCCCCATCCAGAGAGCTCCCTTGAGGGTGCAGAGGGGGAGATGAGTGAAGGAAAAATAAAAAGAACAGCCTAAGCTGCAGTGGGAAGATACCCTAGTAAGTCTACTAGCCTTGTCCTTCCCAAATCAGGTAAGAAAAAAGGAAGGTTGTTTGGATCCAAAGAGAAACTTAGCTTGTAGTGAAAATAATAACTCTTTACATGATCCCTGTTGCAAGCTATCATACCAAAGAGACACGCAGAGGAAAATTCTGCTAAGAGGTTGGGGAAGTCAAGAGGGGAATCGGAATTGTTTATGACAACTTAAATTTGAAGCCAAGAGCAACTTGTTCGGGCCAGTCCTAACTAATGGAACAGAAACACAAATTTGTCAGCCTTCCCAGATATTGGACCTAAAACTGAGGTAACTACACTTGACCTTATCAGATGTGAAAGTACTTCTCTGATAAAAAAGAATCTCATCTCCTCTGATTAAAGGAAAAACAGCCCAAAGAAACAAGCAAAAAAGAGGAGCAACAAACAGCAAGTCAATAAGCCTCTTGTTAAATATTTAATACTTTCCCACAAACCATTAATCGGGTTAAAACATAATTGGGAATTCAGAGATCCAGTATTCCAACAATCCACTCCCCAGCAATCCATGCCCAATGAGTTAGCTGTCACAACAAATAAATGTATACTGTTGTATTTTCAAGCTGATTAACCCCTTACCAACCTAGCTAGAAGACACACCCATAAACTCACTACAGTTTCTGCAGTTCAGAGCTGGGCCATCTGGTCTACTTTATGTAAAGGGTCAGGCTATCAATGCCTGACCACAACACTGAAAAACAAAGTAAACAAGCAAAACAGACCATCAAGAGGAATAATCTAAGATATATACACCCTTAAATCAGGATGGATTAGGGAATGAATCTCAACCTATGAGTACTACTGTGTGCAAGAACAAAGAACTGAAAAAAACCCACACAAAATCCATGGAGATTAAAAAGTGGAATAGAGGATGGTCTCACTAGCTGGAAAAAATGGAGCTGCAGAAGAACCCTGGTGAATAAGTAACTGGGGAAAAAAAGCTGTGATTGCCTATTGGCTGCCTTCAACAAGACTGACAGATACCTAGCTGGAGACTATGAAATCCAATCTGCAAAAAATAAGATCAAAATTTATTTTGAGTGCTGAGATCATCACCCCTTACATAAAAGACTTTCTCAGCCAGTCTGACTGCAGGATTCCCAGACAGAGATTCATTACTTACACAATGCAATTTACATTCTATTTTCAGAAATCTAGCTTTATATTAGTAACAGCAGCATGTCAGATTTTATTCTCCAGTGGATGACCAGACAGAGAACTAAAGCCTGGATCTTCGACTCTCGCCTGACCCATGAAAAACCTGCATTGGTTACTAATGCTTTCTTGGAAAGAACACAGAAATTCTTCACATGACCATTATTACACAATTTTAATGTCACTCAGCACACTATCAAATAAAACCTTTGGTTTCCTAATAATATATATAAGTGCTCTTAAAATTTTCCTTAAAAATAATCTATTATGTTTCAAGATGGTTTCACAACATAAAGACAAATATCTGTTTGGTAAACAAATATTATTTTGCTTACTAAAAATATATTTTTAATTCTTTATTATTAAGGAAAATAATTATTATTATCATTTCTTTATTCCACAGAAGCATTACAAGAATTAATTTCATTGGAACACTTGCAACTTTTTTGGTCTCTTCTATACTAGATTTATAATACACTCCATCAGAGATACTAGCAGCTAGCCTCACTAGCAGTGTACACGTAATGACAGCAAAAAGAACTGGTAATACCTTCACAAAAGGTCAGTGAAAAGATAAAGTTATTTTGACTGAGTATAAAATAAGGACTTAAAATGGTAGAAAAAAGTAGATAGACGGTTGTTTAAAATCACCTGAAATAGGCAGGACAGTTGGACCAAAGTTGTTGGAACATTTCCTGCATTGTCACTAGCGTTTTTGGTCACGATCAATATAATTCTATTACCTTTAGGGTCAATTTAATGTCTGTCTTACAATTTACAATCAGTTCTGAAAGAGCAAAGGCTAGAAATTTTTTCCTGAAAAACAAAATTAGTAGAAACTTGAGACTGCACACAGTTCAGCAGAATTATAATCCAACTGCAAGTATTTAAATATCACACAACCAGCTGACACGGGAATATTAGAAAAACCTTAAAATGCCAAGACTCAGCATATTGCATATTGCAGTAGAGTGCAGGCTGTAGAGAGGGAATTTATATTTAATGCAAGATTTGCTGAGAGCAAGCATACCAGAATTTTAAAATTAGATGGTAATGGGGACAATCCTCTTCTGATCAGTTTTACACCAGTAAGGCTCCATTCATCAGTGGTGCTGATCCTAATTTATGCTAGTGTCAGTGCAGAAAGAATTAAGCTAGTGTCCTAGACAGACCACTTTTTTCTCACATCCTAACCACAAACATGAGACAGCCTAGGATATTTTTAAAATGCACATGTAAAAATATACCTGTCAATCCGTAATTCCTAAAAAAAGCTACTTATTTTATTTAGTAGGTACCAAGACCTACAAGAAGCTGATACTGGGATGTAAAATGAGTGAAGGAGCTGCATGTAACACTCCAAGATATAGCCCATAACTAACAGAAATGTGAGAACTTAAGAACTAGATAGATGCTGTAACACATTAAAAAACATTTTGTTCATTCTTTAGTTCTGGAAATTCTGTGAAGCCTACATTTTTGGCCAACCTTTAAAGGCAGCTAGGCTTCAGCTTGAGGCCTTACATTATCATTAAAAATTCCTTCAGAATAACTACACTGTCTGTATGGCTTAATACTAAAATATTGAAAGTCAGCAATTAACACAGAAGATTTATTACAAAAATGAAACGGAACTGGGAGCTGCAGTAATCCCCTCAAAGTAACACCAGTTCTGAATCAATCACACACACAAAAAAAAATCACTTGTATCATACAGGCAGATATTTTGATAAATTTTACAAGGAACAGGTATGCAAGACATCTGAATTAGTTCATACCTACCCACTGCAACCAATGACTTTATTATACAGATAAGATGGGAGGCCTTTTAGATGAATATTGTTATCCACATAAACATACTGTAGCTCCCGAGAGCGACCTAAATCTGGGTTTAGAAAACAAGAAAAGAGTCAGAGGGCGAAGGGATGACATAGTGACAATTATAAGCAAAGCAATTCTCTTTAATTATAAGCAAGCTAATTGGACTCAATGTAAGCAAACATAAATTAGTACTTCTCAGTTGTAAAATTTCAGGTAATGATTTTATTATGGATGAACGGAAAAGCTGTTTAGAAAATAGCATTTAAAATTACTAAAACAAGACAAAACCTGTTTTCAGTAGCCCTGAAAATCCCATTATAAATAATTAAATTTTAACATTGACAAACTCTGAAATCAGTGCGAAGAAGCAAAGGGACAATTGATTTCAGATCAACAGTCCATACTTCAAGTTCATAATTTCAAACCTGCTTCCATTAACTGGCCTTATATCACTGTAATCATAGCTTCACTATGTTTGGTAAAGTGGTAAGGACATAAACAAGAATGCAATCTGTTCCACCCTTTCTTTTCTCCAAGAAGAGATACCTGTTTGATTACATCAGCCGTAACTAAATACAACTAGTAATCATTTAGAAACATGTCTGTGTGATGCAGTAAAAGAAAATATGCAAGCATTAAACTGCAGAATATTATACAACAACAGTTGTGGCTACAAGTAAGTGATCAATACATCTGAAGGTGTGCTGCTTACATTATTTCTGTTAAAATATTCATGGCTGGCAGTCAAAAGAAGCAAGTACAGCATGTTTAAGCAATACCTTCACGGACTAAAAATATATGAACATACCTCCAGATAGGAGCATATAGGTATAGAATAATTTTATTTTGTTTAGAAAATTAAAGTGGGAAAATGGAGCAAAATTAAAAGGGAAAATTTAGGCTTCTAGGAAGAATTCTCAGAAACAAGAATTTTGCGTATCAGCAAGATCTAGTCAGTGGTAAAACTGTCTGCTATCAAAGGAAATGAAAAACATGCTGATGTGAGACATTTAAAAAGACAAACCAAACGGTGAACTAAAAAGAATAGTCTAAAAGTGTTTTGAACTAGCAAAAAAAGCCAACATGTAGGATCATCCAGGCAGCCAATTTCATCTGTAGCTCCTGTGCTGTTTGAGCTACTTGGTTAGGAAAAGACATACGCATTTAATACAAAGCACAAACCAAGTTTGAAAGCCTCTCTGCCTCGAAGGGGATAGCTGCAACCCAGATGAGCTGCATTATGAAGAAATTAAAAAAAAACCCAAAAAACCCAACCAAACCACACCCAAACCTGTATGCCTCTCAACTTAAACTTTTATGAGTATGTTATAGAAACTAAGCAAGATAAACAAGCATTTGGCTGAATCAGCCTCATTGCAAGACGATACTAATATTGACTAATTCTGACTTCCCATCTTTATCAACTGTCAATTACCTTGGGTTGGCATAAAGATAAGAATAACCAAAGAAATTAGCATAGCTTCCGTCCCTTTTGTAATCATGGCCAAGAACAGAATAAAAATTAAAACAATTTCCATGATATTTCTATTCAGAAATTCTATTTCGAATAATGATCTTTTATCATTCCCTACTGTGACGATAGGTAATACAATCCCTTCTTTACTGTTGAATAGTTTTATTGTACACACAAGCTCTGGACACCACTTAGTGCAGAAAAAGCAAACGATTTTTTGAGTGATCCCCCCCCCCAACATTTGGCCATCTTAAAATACATTGAATGTCTTCAGCTTCACCCACTTGAATGGCAGCTGTAAGCACCAGAAACCTTAAAAGCTCACACTGAGGAGGAGCTTCAGAGGGTGTCACATTATCAAATCTCCGATATAAAGAACAAGTGATGATACCAACAGAAAACAGATTCCTCTTCCGAAATAAAAATGCTAACAGAAAAACTGAGAGTTTGGGGCTTTTTTCTTTAACCCAGGCCCTTGCCCTGCAACAGTCTGTGGAGCTTTCAGGGACCATAATCTGGCCTTTGTTCAAACCAGAGTCACTGGACGTCAGGGGACATGTTCAACCACCACGTGCTTCTTTGACCCTGTCCCAGACACATTCTAGTTCACAGAGCGATCTGCTGCATCCATCAACTGTCCTGCCCCAAGAAGCAAGTACAGATCTCTCTGCTGACTGATAGGCACTGCTGTGAGATGCTGCTGTGCATCATTATGAGTTAACACCTCAAAAAGATGATTTATTTTGGCTCAGTATTGCAGGGCTGAAAATAGTTTAGTAAAGTTCTGGGATATTTTTAGATTAAACAAAAACATTGTTATCCTACAGTGAATAAAAATATTGCAATACCGAGGCACTATAACACTATAAAATATCGTAAGGCTGGAAAAGAATCAGCCAATAAAATTTAAAGCAGATAGCATGTGCACAGCACACCTAATGCTGAGAGAGTATCGCCTCATGTTGCAGAAGCCAATTGTACTAAGAAGAGCAGAAAACTATGGGTTGCTGGGGTAGCTTGAATGTGCTACTGTTTAACTTACTAATTTAGAGAATGGAAGAAAATTTTTAAAAGAGGCTCATCTTGCTCATTTCTACACAGATGTATGCAAATGGGCTGAAAATCAGGCAAGTCAAAAAAAGCCCTAAAGCTGTTCTTTTCATATGCGTTGAGGGGGGAGTTAGGCTGCATCTCATCTCTTCCCTCTGTCTTTATCTTATGCTATGTTTAGATTCTAAGTTCTGAGTTGACTGCATTTCCTAGGTAATTAAAGCAAATTTTTGGATGTTAGACAAAATATCTCAGTAGGAAAAATTCAATTCCCAAAGCCAAATAGCCTGTAACTATAAATGTTCCTTTGATATAGTTTCTTTGCATTAAATAACCAAGCATCTTGTGGTCCCCAAAAGATTTTTTTTTCCAGTTTCAAACACTATCCATAAAGTTTAAATTTAAATAAATCATCACTTTAAAAAGCTCTTTGTATCCCATCCACATTAATTTTTATGTCTTATATCAGTCAACAAATATTGTTAAAAGTTCTCTAAAAACCACGCTTCTGAAGAACTTTGTAAAATAAGGAAGCTGTCCATCTATGAAAAGGCTAAAGCTACAAAGAAGGTTTTCATGTGGCTTTTGCAAGCACTGTACTGTGTCTAAAACATTTCCACTTTCCTCCTTCCAGGCTCCCAGATCAAAGACCTTTCTCCCAGAAATGACCAAATGCCATGAGTCCTGAACAAACCCCAATTCTAATTTTTTTCTTTTTCCTTTTTTTCTTTTTCTCTCTTTTTCTTTTTAATTTAACCTCAGGGCCTTGGCATATGCATTCCACATGGTGGAAGATGGAACAAAAGCTCTTGTGTGTCTGCACTGATGCTCTTTTAACCATACTGTGAGGGCAAGGACACAAAAGCTTCATATACTGAGGTAGAATAAGACCTTTGTTTACTGTGCACTGATAATTACTAGACCCATTTTCTAAACAAAAAGTGCACATAAACCCTCAATAAAGAGATATAACACTGAATATTTGCTGTCATAACATCCACTGTGTACTGCCAGTACACTTGAGAATTTATGGCCTATTTTATTTGTACTTTATTACATAAATCATTTTTATTTTTGCAGTGTCATCAGATTCAAATTTCTGCTTGCAATGGAATTTGTTTTCAGGCATTGGAGCATTTGCTAACAGTAAAAATTTAAAGTTAGATTTCTATCAGGGGATAATTTATATTGTAAGTAGATTGATATAAAATGATCAGTAGTTCCATCCGCCATTCAAGAACAGAATTCCTAAAGGCTCTTTATTAGGGCAGCATGAAAGGTACCCTGACAGTAACAGGGCTGTCCAGAATGGAGATTCCAGTTCAACTGCCACACACAATTTGTTTGGTTTTTTTTTTTTTTAAATATTTATTAGGAAGGCCCAAAGGCTCAGATCCACACAGTTTTGGTTTTTTGAATATAAACTGGAACAGTCAACAGCTGAAAAATAATAATTTTTTAAAAATACTGGCATAGCCAAGAATTAAGTGTATTCTGCAGAACAAATGACTAATTCACTATTGTTTACCCATCTGCTTGTTTATGTACCAGTTCTGAAAGTCAGAGAGTGGCATCAGGTATTTTTATTGTATTTTGTAGAATTGATTAATAGTGTCACACTTTTTTTTCTTAAGACGCATGTGCCCACAAACTTAAAAGAATGTACAGGACAAAAAACTACATACTACCTATCCAACAGTGCTGTGAAAGTACTGTGCTACTGCTGGAATAAATCTTCTACCCATCAATCTAGGAACAGGAAAATGAAGATTTCCATTACACTTAACAAGAGGCTCTACTGGCAGCTACAAGGGACATACTTAGATGAGGAAGAATGGATTCCTTGGCATAGTAGATGTCAATGACCATATGAAATAAATAAAGTAAATCACACTTTAAAAAGCATTAAGCAATATGTTCCAAACATATTTCTTCTACCATGGACGTGTCTAATAAAAAAGAGGAAAAAAAATTCTGTGAGATGAATAAAATGTCTGCTTTTCAACTCAACTCCCTAATTGAAAAAAACTGCTTGACAATTCTTGCTTGAGTATCACTTGTAGATATTTCTACAGTATCTTTTGTTGTTATTTAATGCCCTTAACTCAGTCATTAACTAGTAAAGTGAAGGTGGATGTAAGGATACACACAAAAAAAAACATTAGCCAACACGTGCAGCTAGCAGAAATAATGCTACAATTATGCCTTAACTTTAGTAATACTCCAAGAAAAAAATTTTCCCATACAACAGACGATAGATTTAATCTTTTTGCTTTTCAATGCACTAACTCTCTCTTCTACTTTATTTCATCACATCTTGACCACTCTGAAGCCTGATTCCTCAGAGGAAGGATTAAACATTTACATTTATACTGTGCTGCTTTTCCTCTGAACTCTAGGATTTATGATTCAGTTTCATATCCACAGATAGCAAATTATCTCCAAATGTTCACCAGTGAGTTACTATTAAGAACTACTGAACAAGGTCAATTGACAGTCTTTGATGTTTCCCGTTATTTTAAAAGTTCCTTTTGAACGTTTTGAATTTGAGTCTAAAAATAAAGAAAAAAGAAGGTGTGTCATTATATTAGAGATTTATTTCCTCCTTTTGAACTTAAAACGCTTCAGCAGATCTATGGCTCATCCAGGTCACAGCTCACTCACAGATAAGCTACTAGCGCAGAAGTAGTAAAAACTTTTACCCTTTCTCATCTTACTGAACAGCATCTTAATTTTGCAAAATTAAAAAGATTCGACTTCCTGTCTCATGAAATAGAGTTAGAAATATTTGCCAAAATAGGGGAAGTTACTTTGCTTGTTTTAGTTAGTACTGTGGAATCTGGATGATGCATCCTGGAACTCGTTTTCTCATTTATATAATGACATATGTTGGGACATAACTAAAACACTATGTCTGGAGACATTATTTGCACTTACTTTCCAGTAATATAAACTACGGTGCTAAGAAAATCAGAAAGATCATAAACTTCTTTAAAGACTAAATTGCTGGTACTGAAAAAATTAAGTTAAACCTACACAAGGTAATTAATTTAAAAATTATTTCCTCATTTTTAGCCACCTCAATTTTCAGCTTCTTTTCAATGCAATTATCTTAACTTCATCTGCACCTAATTAACACCGAACTCTGATTGTATTCTAGAAAAACTATTAATGGCCATTCAAACGACACAACAGATCTGCATCTGTGTCTGTATTTCAGCAGAGATTAGCCCGTGGCAAGGCTAAAGAGTAACGCACATGTGGAAGCAGACTTGCTGTTCACAAACAGAATATACAGTCCATGCTTACCGACAACACAACTACTTCCCACAACAAACCACCACACACTGACTACACCTCCTACTCCTGAAGACCTGCTTCAACACTTCCAAACTTCGAAAGGGTTGAGTGAAAGGCAGATAAATTCTTTCCTGTGCTACTACCGTGGAAGTTTTGATGGATGCTTAGACACAGCATGAACTAAACCTTCGCTAGATTATGCAGTACTGACATTCCTAATGATGAAAAATAATTTCTGTGGAGTTACTGGGGTTCCACAGCAAGTTTTAAATCCTAGATGAAGAATCTTAGTTAAATCATCAGATCCAGCAAACAGAAACAGATCATTACCCAAAATGGTGGAACTCAGATTACATAGTACTATATTTAAACATAACATCATTTAAACTTTTTTCCCCCCTCAGTTAGCTAAAAATAAAGCAAATTTGATAGCTGACCTATTGCTTTAAAACAGACATGAAACCTTAACCTGCATTTGTTTTAATTAACATTATTTTCCAACAATATGATCACTCTGACAACTCCATAAACAGAATTTGTAGGGACCACCAAAGAAAATAACTTGTTGCCTTCCCCCCCCCCCCCCCCCTTTCTCTCTTCTTGGGACAGAAAGGTTGTTTTCCTGTCTCTTCTCTACCCACCCCCCAGCCCAGTGAGGGTGGTGACTCACCAAGTGGCAAAAATGCAAGGCGGTTTCCAGCCATGGAGAGCTCATTGAGGCTTGGTAGCTGGCACAGGTGGCGGGGAACATACCACAGGTGGTTTCGGTCTGCAGTCAAGTACTGCAGCGACAGGCACATATGAAGCCTTTCTGGTAATGTTATCAAACGATTGGTTGAAATGTCCAGCGTTTGCAGCTCCCTCAGGTCTCCAACCTCTACAATCCAAACAGCACGCATTAAGAATTATTAATATAACTATTTTCATAAAAGACCACAAAAAACCCTCACATAAATCAAAACCAGAGGTCATCAGTTAGCTGTGCTGTTTTTCTCTTAAGAAACTGTTCTATCAATCCATGTTCAGAACTGATACTAATAATCTCTATCATTTTCATATTTTAAGTCTTTTTGATGAGGAACAGTTATCAGTTAGGCAGGATGTTTAAATACGACATCTCTCAAGATAGAGCATTCCTGAATTGTGACAATTACTACTGTCAAGCATATCAAGCATTTTCCTGGTCCTAAATCAGAATTAGGAAAAAAAACCAACCCAAAACCCAAATGAAAACACATTACATAGCTTGCTGTTATTGAGGGTGTTTTGCATGACCCCAAATTCATGCAAATTCAATTTTTTTTTTTTTTAAACATTTGAGGATGCAACGCTTGTATCCACCTTACTTAAGATTCACTTGCAATGAGACTTACAAATACATGCACAGCACTTCTTGCTTAGTGACAGTCTTTCACCAAGCATGCTTAGGAACAAGAGCTCTGTCTTCATAATACAATTCAAAAGACCTAGTTTAAATTAGAAAAGAAATTTCTTAATAACCTGTAAGTTATGTTATATTGAATGAAGATATTGCAGTGAGTTCTAACCTATAGTTGCAATAATTACAGCTTCTAGAGATTTTCTTTTTTAACATATTAAGAATTTTAAAAGTACACTTTGTGTTTTAAAAAGCATTATATAATTTTTTTTTAATGTAGGTAACACATGAAGTTCTTAGAAGTCTGCAAGATGTGATCACACAAGTAGCCTCACTTGTGCAACAGAGTGATTTTCCACGTGTCTGGCCTGTGGGACCACGATGCACTTCTCTAAGGACTGACTGACAAATACATGAAGCAGCTCTACAGGTTATCTCATTGTTTATTTAGTTATTCTTTTACAGTTACTCTAAAAATCGGATAATTCTATAAGTTATTTTCCCCAAACATGGAGAAACTGTACACAGTTTTACTTTGTTTTTAAATACTTTACAGCAAAGGAACCAACTCACGAAGTGCTTGGTGCCCCTAATTCTTACTGCAGTTCTCAGCATCTTGCAGAACCAAATGTACTTTGCTCTCAGCTGAATGAAACCAGCTCTTACATCTGATAGCTGCTAAAACAAGATTCACTAGAATTTTCTACACTGAAAACACCAGACAATCTACACAATCCACAATCTGCACAATTTACAGCTCTATCACCCAGGGTTTTTTTTTGAAGATATAAATAGGGTAACACTGTTTAAGTTAAAGCTAAACAGAACCTGTTGTGCCCTTAAGCTCTCTCTCTGCAGCAGGAGCTAGAAAATTTGCCATTCCTTGAGCTCTGAGGTAGCACTTGCGTACCACACCCAAAGAAGAAAACAAAATGCTAGGGTTAATTTCAAGCTGTCTTCTACACAATGGGAAAAAGAAATGGCAAATCTGAAGCTGACCTTGGGAAAACCTGCTATAAATGTTCCTTTCAAGACTAAAAACATGAAAAGGAAAAAAAGGGAAGATATAATTCAGTATTAGAGATTTTCACAAAAGTACTAATTAAACAAAATGTGTGTACACATTTAAACGAGTTTCTGCCCACTGCAAACAATCCCAGCATTAACTACAATAAAGAATCAAAAACATAGTATATGCATCCTTTTATAAAATATTACTGACAAAAGCAGCTGCTATACACAGATGACCACATTCTTCAAACCTCTTAGTTTTGATGTCAACAGGAATCACAAGCTTTATTTAAAAAGGGTGGTTTTTTTTTTACTACAAGATTGAAAATGAATGGCAAAGAAAAAATAATCACTACTAAATAGCAAAAGACTACTGTGCAAAAAGAACGGCAGTAGAACTCATTTTTAAAGAGTTTTATATTCATCACAAACAAAGCCATATGCTTGAAAACAGTGACAGGAAAAGAGCCACCTACATTCAGCCAAACCACTGACCACATGCAGTCAATAATAGGCCTAGCTATTTTCATGCACTAACCTTTTTCTCTGCCACTAAAAACAGTTTTCTAATTCAGTTTAGGTCCAAAATCCCATAAATGTTATGGTTGGCAAAGCTGGCAGAGTTTCAAAGGCATTGCTAGAATGATATGTTTCAAATCTAAGAGGAAATAAAAGTATTCTCACTTTATCCTTCATCCAAAAAAACACATACTTGCCCAAAACTTCATCCTCTCTACCTTAATCTTCCAATGCATACCAGATGTAAACATCCACTTTCAACATACAGTACCATATGTTACAGAAACACCCACCGACCCATGATGAAGTCAAAAAGTAAACCAAAGAACTTAAAGTGCCATCAGATTAAAGATACAACCCCAGAATCCTCACCATAGTGTTGAAAGCTCATTTTGAAGAACATGCTCAGACATTTACTAATGACACTAAATTGGTTTCAATCTCATTAAAGCAAAGGAAAACAATAAAGAGGAGTAACACGAAATACAAACAGTCCATGAATAAGTTTTTCAAGCTTTTAGTTACTAAATACTATTATCCATGCTTTAAAAATCTTGCAACATAAATACTGAAGAATGCCTTGGCTAAGAAACACAGTGGAAAGACTTACAAAATCTCTCTCTTGCTATCACCTGATCAAGCACTAAGACACGTATGAGGGGTGCACTTTGGAAATTTCAGACAGACACAGAAAAGAAAAAAGCTATTCCCAAATAAAAAGAACTGCCAAAGAAGGGACTTTTATTCAGACATTCGCCCCCCCCCTCACCCCCAAGGATAAGAAAGAGACAAGCATCGTACATCACCATTAAACCACATTGAGGAGTTCCAATTACATTTAAATGAAATTCATAAATGTATAATTAAAAATTTATATTAGCTCGAGGATTAACACTATCAAAATCAACATGGCAGAGCACTGAGCCCCGTTTTGATATCAGAAGCCAGAAAAAAATCCTCAGTAGCTTTGCTAAACCTCTAACACAGAAAGACCCGAGTCCAAACAGGAAGTTCCTGTGCCAGTTCTTGGACCCAAGTGTTTCAGCCATGTCCATCTGCATAGATTACTGCCTTCACATATAGCTGGGCAATTCTGTGGCTTGACCATATGGTACAAACGTGTTCATGGCGTAGTACACACGAAGTGGCTGACAGACTGTAAATCCACACACTACCTTACTTCACAGAAACTTAAACGCAGGCTTATACCCAGAGTCCTGCCTACAGCCTTCTGAAGGATGTTTCAGTGACACAGGCGCACCCATAAATACTTCAGACTGTATTCTAAAACTGACAGCAATTGAGTAATTAATTAATCTTTTTCATCCTTGACAATATGAAGATTCAGAAGTGATTACCATGGCTCCAAAAAGCAGCCTTTGCATTCCTGGTAGTAACTTTCCCAACCACTTGGAGAAAGGGACAAGTGAACTGTCATCGTATGCGTTTGGGTTTTCAAAAGCAAAACTGCCAAATAGGTTTGTCTCTCAACACAAAGAGAAAACAAACATCAGCATACCTTTTTTTTTTTTTTTAAAAAAAAAAAAGAAAGTGAAACCTTGAAAGAATTTCAGGAAATTTCCAAAATTATTGACCTTCTAACAAAACTGACTGCATTTGTATAAACATACCTAGCATCAGGAAGAAAAGAAAAAAAAAATCTATTTCTGATTCAGGTGGTTTAAATGCCAGTTTTTAAAATTAATTCCCATGGTTTTACATGAAGGAAGAAAACCCATCTGGAAGTAAGCAGCCTCTACAACATATAATAATTGCCAAAGGCAATTCAAACTTCCTTAACCTTCTGGGGGTACAGGCCCCACCAGCTGCATAACTCAAAAATAACTACAGTTTTCTTTACATTTCAAGAGCAATCCCACCTTTCCCTGTTGGGCCATAACCCAAAGTTTCATCCAGAGATATATGAAACACATACACAATTGGATTTGAGTGTATGGAAGGCATAGATTTACTTTAAATCAAACACTATCTGAGTCTTTCCATCCAAGCAAAGGAAAAAAGGGGACAGGAAAGGGCTACAGACCTACCTGCATGAGAATGCACCTCAAAGCAGGATATTAAGAGAAAGCAGAAAACCTACAAGGAATGGAAAAAGGGACTGATCAGCAAAGAGAGCTGGCACTTAGAGGTCAGGCCACAGAAGTTAAATGCAAACTGCCAGGAGGCCAGGAAAATGGGAACTCACAGACAAACAAAAAGTTTCCCAACAAGAAATAAAGAGCAAGAAATTAAGAACTGGTGTCAACAAGGGGTAGAAATTAGGAGGAAAGACCAAATATTAAATTAGCTTTTTGCATCATTTTTTCCTATAAGAATAATGCTGTGTATGAGGACAGAGACAGACTACCTCATGGGAACAAGGACAAAGCACTGAAAATTACCACATCCATTACTAAAATGAAATGAGGCTGCTTAAAAAATTTCCATCCCAGAATACTGAAAAAATGGGTTATATATCAAAATTGCAAGCTCTGGCACAAGGATTCTCAATGAATAAGACATTTTCTGGGATAGCAGCCTAGGGCTGGAGAAGAAATGTAGAACCTGTGTTGAAAAAAGCCCTGTTAAAGTGAACTCAGCACCCTTCAGTATCTTATAACAACTGTTCTAAGGGGAAAGAGCAACCAAGAGTAACCTATGACTGGAACATAAATAGAAAGCAGAATGAAAACGCAAGCCAGATCTTTCCAAGTGTAGATCATGTTATACTGGCACTGGCTTATCTTTCTTTGATGAAATTTCTTGGTTAATGGTAACACATGAGTATCACATCTCATGGCAAATTATTGGGATGGAGAAGACATTACTAGTGGCAGTGTTCCTCAAGGGTCTACTTTCTTTAGAATTTCCATTTTCTACCTTGGTAAAAAAAACTGCTAGGTTTTGGTTTGCTGTTGACACAAGCATTTAAAGTACCGCTAATATGATAGAGAACCAAATTATCATACAGGAAGAAGAGCAAGAACTTTTAGACTTAAGTGACTGAAATGGAATGAAAAATAACAGAAAATAAGCATGATAAGAAGGTGCTGCGAGTCAGGTGTCTGCTTGAAACAATGAAGGAAGAGAACGACTGGCTATACTGGTTCACCACCTAAGGATAACGATAATAAGCCACCAGTGAAAATAACTAATGCAACTTCTGCATATAGCCAGCACCGTATTAGGAGCAAGAAAGTACATTAATATATCGTTATTGCTTATAATACAAAGGTGATCTTGCTATTGTCATACAAACATTGACATCTACCACCTTGCTACCAAAGGGTTCTAACACAGAGGCGATCCTCCCTCTTGCTTGCCATCCACTCCGCAATGCTAGCAGCATGTCTCTGTTCCAAGGCTGCAGCACTCTGTACTAAAAATCTTATGCTATATGCCATGGAGTAATGTTTTGCAGCTTGTGGTACCGAGGGGGACATATTCTTACGAATCCTTGCAGAATCAAGCGCTGTGATGACTGGCTGCGATTGTGAAGCACTGGACTTCATGCACCCAGTGATCCCTCTCTGTCCTGGGGTCTAAAAAGAAAGTTGATTGCTTCAGGAAAAGAATAGAAGGTGCTAAAAGTGGCTACCATACTTCACCCTCAAAATAATGTTTTAATCAACTTCCATGAACCCGAGTACAAGATGCATTTTCCTATTAGACCTATAAAACCATGCAACAGTGAGTAAAAGGTGTTTGAAGCCTTTAATACCTACAAAGCTTATTACCTGTTCCATTAGAAAAAAATGCACGTCTCTATACATGCCTGTGAATTTGAATTGTGATACTATATCAGTTTAAAACTGTAATGGACAGGAAATATAAGTTTAAATCACTAAGAGCTTGATGGAAAAGATCTCCTTTAGATCTGCTCTGGGATGTCTCAGGAGGACTTAAATAGATTTTAAGATGGTTAAAACAAATTAAATAGCCTATTATATATTACATTACATTTACTGTCCTACCATGCAGCTCACATTTCATAGACTATAAAAATTAAATTTTCTAGCACAAATTGGCACTTATGATAGACCTGTGCCATCTTCAAACAAGGAAGTTTGACCATAACTGAAAATTGGCATCATTAGATTTAAGGACAAAGAAAGGGGGAGGCAAATTGAATCACATTTACATTTTGACACTACTGTATGCAGATCTGTTACTGTATTGTTAGTGAGAGAGCTTGAAAAATGTTCTGTTTTTCAAGCCTAACAGACCTGAAGATTATTTTTTCCTTGTATTTTTCCCCATGTAGGCTAACATTTGCTCAATGTTTTAAAGAGCAGGGAAGAAAAAAGAAAAAAACAAAAAGAAATAGAAGAGGGACTGGAAGAGACATTGTGATACCAGAGCAACTATTTTACAGTAGCCTGTTTTTAAATAAGGTGCTGAATATGAGTTCGAACCCATAAAAATTCTATGAAAAAAAGCCTCTATCCCAGCTGATCAAACTCGAATCTGTTACTTTTAAAGCAGTACTTATGGTTGCATTTCACACGCATATCCTGGCTGGAAAGAACAGGGAAAAAGATTTTCTGGGGCAGGGTTGTCTTTGTGAATGAACATAGTCATGTAAGTAATACCTCAAAGACGTTCAAATTCTCAGTTTCACCTACTTCAGCCATAAACTATATTGACTCTTGTCCAAAGCATTTAAGCACCAGAAAAAACCCCAAACCAAGTGAAAAATACATACTTCTACTGAACATACCTAAATAGAATCTTTTTTTCTCAACTTTGCTAAATGTCACACACAAATTTAGTTCCAAACCTTATTTATTTTGTACCATCATTCACAAGCAGAGGTGAGAGAAGTGGCTTTCCAAAGTCCAGTCTTGCTAAACAGTAATTTTAGTTCAGCTAAAAGTGGTTGAAAACAGACATCAGGCATGAGGGTCTCATTAAGTCAAACTCCTCTAAAGGTCAGTGGTTCCCCATCTTTTACCATAATTAAGCTTCAATTAACAAACTGGCAGCCTTCTGTATTTCATGAGTGCAGCACACTGTGCTTTCCTCAGCATCAGCACCGAAGCACAAGATGGAGAGCACAGATCCAGAGCGGTTATTAGGTTGTGCTCTGTATTTCCCCTCAATGCAGGTTTGGAATTCCACTTTCTTCCATAATTTGATGGTCTCAGTGAGAACAGTTAGAACAAATCACATGATAAAAATACCGGAAATTAACATACATGAGAAAAGTGGAAAAGGTGGGTGAAAGGGCAATAGGGATAGGGAAGGAAAAAACTGTTTATGCACAAAGGTAACACAAGGCCATGAAATGATCAGGTTGGTGTTTTTTTGGCTTGGGTTGGGTTTTTTGGCTTTTTTTTTTTTTTAAGACGACAACCTATCCTTTCATTTTGCTCTAGTGTACTCTGCCTAGTACTTTGCTGCCCCACAGCAAGGTACTATTGCTACACAAATAAGTAATAGATGTGAAATAATACATTACTATTATTCTGTAGTTTTATTAAATGATATCCCAAATGTTGGATAGAGGAGCCAAAGTGAAGTGTGAAGAGACAGGATGGTACTTTGTCAAGTATACTGCATGAAAAATTCTGTTAGCACCTTACAGAGAAGTCTCTTATTTAGGAAGTGATGTATTTTTGCTGTTGTCTTCCCTTTGAGGAGCAGCTGTTTTCCTTTTTTCTGGGTGTTCCTGGGTGCTATGAACATAAACAAATGTGCATGAATAAAGCATGAGACCTGTTATGTTTCTCTTGTTTTGTTTATGTCTTACCATCTTTACTGCTGCACATAATCTACAATTTACTGTGCACTAATATCACTACATGGAAGCAGGGGGGAAAAAGCCTTCCAGAAAAACTTTGTGCATAAAATAAAGAGCTAATAATTTGAACTCAAGATGCCAGCCAGCTACAGATGGCTACTTAGGTAGCCTGCTTTGATTAAGTACAACAAACCAGCAACTGCCTAAAATTAAGGCAAACAAAATGAGCATCCTAAGGAGAGATTAAGGATAGCTCAGGAAGCCACAGAGACAGGGCCAGTCCTGGCTATAAATTCTAGGACAACTTTTCCCTTTCTTCTTTTTCAAAGGGAAAACTTCAGATCAACACAACAGACTGGTGTCTCTCACAAACATAGTTTCATAGCTCCCAACCCGCTACCACACCAGTGTCTAAATAATCCAAGCAGAGACCTATCTGTTGTGACTGTTGCTACCAACTGTTTCCAACCAACTGGAAACAGACACATCTTCCTTCCTTTTCTTGAGGTTAGTGGGGTTCTTTTTTCCTTCCTCTCCAAGATGTAACTAAATGCATAATAAAAGCAATAGGTCCAGGTTAGATTTTCATCTTTCAGTGGAAAATATTACGCTGTATCAAGCCAAGTTATGCTCACTTATCTTACTATCGGGAGATACCAAAGAATCCCCTTCCCTGAGGGTGAACTCTGGCTGTGTAACAAAAAAAGTGCAACTACAAATTTGAGTGGGATGAGGGAAAGGAAAAGAATCAAAGGAAGATCTTTAGCTTGGCACTATGTTCACGGCCATATTTGTTTTTCAAAGGAATGCAAAGGGATGGCATTGTCTTAACTGAAGTCCTATGAAAACAAGAGTTCTTCCAGGCCACTGGAAGTGACTACATATTGCAACAGTAATTAGGGGAGGGATTAGCTAAACGTTCACAGGAAATATTCCCACTATAACAGAGGTGCATCTTTCTCAAATGTAAACTCTGGATTCAGATGCCCTTTCCTAGCAGCAGTAACAGGAGCTTTTCTTGCTCCTCCTCACTTGCCCAGCGGGTGTCTGTGTGGCCACCCAGCAGAATGGCTAATTCACCAATTGAAGGGTAGGCAGGAGCTACTATACCAATGTGACTACTACTGAGAAAATGGTATGAACCAACTACTAACAGTTTCTAACTAAGATTATCACCAAAAAAGATGACATCTGCCTTCATACAACACGAACAATGTCCTGATTTTCAAAACACTGAGAGCAACTGCAAGCCTTATCTTAATCAGTGGAAGATAGTGCTGTTTAGTGCTTCAAATCAGCACAAATTAGACAAGTAAGGCTTGCAATTATACTCTAACCCCCCCCCCTCCCCCAGTCATTCCGAATTGCATTCCTTTAGCTACACAAATAAGTAGTCTTAGTCCATAAAGCTCTCAAACATTAAATAATTACCAACTGGAGTATACTTGCAGTTGCTCTGTATCAAAGCCTTCCATAAAGAATGACAATTTCATGCAGATTTGGACAATGCTAAGTTAAACATGGGTCGTTATTTTAAATACCACTGCAATAAAACTAAGGTAACTGAAATACAGGTATCAAACTCTGCACGTGTGACATGAACCACAGGAAAGTTAATCTCACATAATGCCTCCAGTTCTACACATTCTCTTTAAAGGCTTTTTCCATTTAGATTTAGTGTCAGTAAATGATGCATTTTATTTTGCCTCAATTTATTTAATAGACTAGCTGAGTAAAAACAAAGATGTCAATAACAAGTAATATTTTAACTCTCTCACAACGGTATGTATAAAAGAAAATTTTATTTGGCCAGCAAGGTCAAAATGGAAATCGATAGATTCTAAAATTCTTCTGTTGCACAGCACTAACAATTTGTGTTTGTTCACTTTCAAAGACTGAATAACTTAGTTCTCCAAGCTTCCTTGAGCACTCAAATCCTACTAGTAAATTGCATTTGCTTAATGCACAAGTAAAATCAACTACCCGTTAATATAGCTAATCACTGTACATAAGTTACAGAGAGCTTAGGGAAAGGAAAAAAAAAAACACAACCCCAAGAGAACCAGAGACAAAAGTACATAACTTTATAAATAAAGACTTAAGAGTTTAAGGGGAACACAAGTTAACTTTTAACACCCAACCCTAAAAGTTACAAAAACTAAGCTTCAAGAGCTAGTTTTTTCTTGTCACAAATGTTAATTCGGTGCAACAAAAAAGAATCTCAAAAATTTCAAACTAGAAAGAGGTTTTTCATGAAAAATTAGTAGCAAATTATTTTAGTTTAGTTAACAGGTAATTTTCTTTTGAAAACTAAATAGCTGAATAGGCTCTATGAACTAACAACTACTGAATTTCACGAACAAGTTTGCAGCCATGTGCTGTCGTAGCAGATACACGCTGTTTAACTTTTACCAACCTCGTTATGGTGGTCAAGGATACAATGAACTGCAGTTTTCAGCATTTATTTATTCAATGTTGGCAAAGGCAGTAAGCATAGACATAACCCTCCTGAAAAGCTGATTTTGCTTGTATGGCTTACTTCGTCTTTGCTTAGGACCCTCCTGAATTAAGTCAGTGCAGCAAAATAAAGTTAGAGCCCTTTGGCAGTACAGCATACTGAAATCAGCAAGGCCTTTCTAATGTAAACCTGGAACTTGCAAAGCAGTTACTACCATTTCCTTTTTCACACGTTTACAAACCGATGAAAAATTTCAGAGAAAAAAAGACCCACAGTTTAATATCTGTTCAAAGTGAGGTTCTTTGAATCCCTGACTAAATGCCATTGAACAGATTGTCTGTATTAAAGAAGTTTTCATGCTACAGAAACACAAACACCATTTGTATATGAAACACAACTTTCTCAGCGTACATCCAACTCTCCATCTCAGAGGTTTAGTCTCAGCCTTGTCAATACACATCTGTCTTCACCCATGTGAACAGCTGTTGGCAAATGTTTATGAGAGAGGCCCTGAGCATCTTAAAACCCCCTTTAAGTTCAGTTTTGCTTTTGGGTAATAGTTCTAAAAAGACTGACTTTTACAAGTATTTTAAAGAGCATCTGTTCTGAAGTTTCAGAAGCAAACTTCATAAATATCACATGTGCTTTGAACCATGCAATCAGTAAAGTCAGATCTTTACTATCAGAATCATCAGCAGAAGAATTCAGTGCTGACAGATGAGTTACAAACCAACTTTTTCTCAAATTCCTTTACTTATGAAGCTAGGCTGATACTAGGCACTATAATTACTCAAGTTCAGTTTAATTTCTCATAATATGTTAACTCTCAATAATAAGTGATGATTTTTATAAGAACAGACAGTCAAAGGGAAGAGGCTTACTACAGTTCCCATATTCTTCCTCTCCTAAAGACAGGCTAATACACGCATTGCGCAAGAAGGAGAATCCGCCTCATGACAGCCCCAAGCTATGTTGCTCAGAACGTGACTGTTGCCAGCCATAACATGGAAAAAACCCTTGTATCCAAAGCCAAAGAAGAGGCTTTGCTGTACTCTCAGTAGAGGATTCAGCATGTTGAGGGAAGAAGTTCCAAAAAGAGGGGAGTGACACCCTGAAAAAAGTTATAGTAACTTACGTGAATTTTATTTCAATGTAGTTTTTTCTTTTGTAAGAATAAAATTGAAAAATCCTAAAGATTCCTTTTTTGTTTAGTTTTTTTAAAAAAGTACAAAAACAAACCACCCCCCCATATCTTAATGTAGATCTGAGCATTCTATTGTAATAAACACAACAGTGATTACATTCGTTTTCAACAGTACTGAAGACAGTTGTACAGCAAATCAGCCAGACAAGCAATGAAGCATCACACCTTCTCAGTTATGAAGATCAACAGAGATGCCACCAAGAATTTGGAGGGTGGGAAGGGATTTGCCAGAGCTATGAATGGAGTAGTGATCTGTAGAGCTTTAGAGCCCACACAGATAATACATAAGATTAAAGCAACTAGGAATGTTAGTTTTTATACTCTTTATGGCTTTTCGGATACATTTGTATAACTAACACCTTCAAATACTCAGAGCAAGACTACAACACAGCATTACATACGTACGAAATTAAATTCCTGGTAGTCTGCTTTTCTACACCTTAGATTCAACTCCACAGGAATAAGACTGACCAAAAGCAACCAAAGACCCTCCACTTCTCCTTCCTCTCCTCTGCAATACAGTCAATAAACTCACATAAAACAAACACCACAAATGGAGTAATTACTGAATTCAAACACAACTGTGGCCACTTCCAGAGTTATTTTTTTCTGTGGTATGTAACTGTGTCACAATGAGTCCTCTCCATAAATCTCAAACCCAAGTTTTCAACCAATAAAAACATAAAGCCCAAATAATTCTATTTGACCTTCATTATTTAGGTCTGTGTGCCAGGTCTAATCAGTTCTCAGAAGCACATTCCACTTTTTAAAAACAGACTGTAGAAATACATTTTTCAAACTAAAAGGAACGGAATGCATTGTTTTGATGCTACAGCCTGAAGCCCTTTATCTGAGTTTTATCAAAGTATACTCTATCACTGATCAAAGCAGCAATGACAACTTAATGTTCTTTAAAGTTATATATTGCTGCATAAACTTCCCACTTTTGTCTTGTGGCCTCTGGCTCCGCATGTCATTGGGAGTATATTCAAAGGTCAAGAGACCTTCCTTCAGAAGCCCTCTGTTCCCAAGTGGCAGCTCTAATGATTGCAGGAGTGGAAAGTAGAGTGGGGTAGATTAATTCCATCAGGGCTCCGTTCTTACATACCCTAGAAAATTCAGGTTGTCATTTCTTCAGTCAGATATTTGAAAGACTACTTTGTATATTACTGTATGAACTATCTGTATGGGGTAGTAGCACTTCCATGCTGCCCTATTACTGATTTCATTATCATCTAAAGACCTCTTCTCACTCTACTATTGAAATCAGTATTTAATTTTAAATTTCTTTCCATTTAATACTTCGCATATGCCATGTAACTGGCTGACTTTAAGCAAAGTTTGGAAGTTACCTGGACATGCGAGACAAAAAAAAAATTAATCTGTATTTTAACAATTTACTGAAAAATCTCAAATTGAGTTTACTAGAAAAATATTATGCAATTTTATGTTTAATGAGATGTGAAGCAAGTTGTACTGAAAATTTCTTATTTAATAAAAAGGTCTAAGAACATGCAACATATCTACCATGCTTCTATAGTTGTATTTAAGATCACCAACATATCCATAAAGTTTTAAACTTCAGATGAATGCCTGTCATGATTACTTAAAGCAGTCTCAACATCTTCAAAATTCTGTCCACCCCCCACAGACAAGAGGAAAACCCCTGGAGAAACAAGGCTCACAGTGACTTGAGAAATCAAAGACTGCCAAACAGAAGCACGAGCCAGGATTCAAGAGGCAGTACCAAATCTCTTAACAATAGAGAAACCAGTTAAATCTGCTCCCATTCTCTCTGGAATGCACAAATCGTCCAAGTACCTCAGTATTAGATGCAGCATTCAAACTGCTTTATCTTGGCACAACTCCTTTATTTCCTACCTAAAAGCCCTTGACGGGGACGCCTACCAGGGGAAAGCCCATGGCCCAGAGCTTAGAAGACATACGTGTTCCTGCAAAGATTTTGATTTTCACAAGTGGAGTACTGCAAAGCCAGAAGCACAACAGGCTTGAGAGCACCACTCGTAATAATTACGTTGGCTCTTCTCTCCTCCATCCTGATTTCACCTACACCTCACCAGGTTTCTTACTAACGCCTTTTCAGAAGGAAAGGAACAGTGCGGGGGGGAAGTATGAGGCTGGTGGGGCCAGATTCTGCAAGTTTGATGAACGATAACTTTCACAATGATCTGACATGGAATAATAGGGAACAAATGGCAACACTGGCCCACTCTCAGAAACTAGTTTCAAAGCACTAAAAATATAGATATCTGGGATTTTGATGCTTCAGAGGAAGTAAAAAAAGAAAATAAAAAATTGGGCAACAGTAGGTTACAGGCAGCCTTACACTGACATATTCTCACCCTCTAAAATCATGTTCGTTCTACCAGGAATACAATGCAATAAAAAAGTATTTTAGTGATTAGAACTCATGTGGTGTCATTCTGAGAGATGTCTCTTTCCAGACATGTGATGCCACCATAACCTTCACTAAGATTCTGTGGTCAGTAAGAATTATCACATAAAAAGGGAACCTTTACAGGCCAATCTCTGCCCAGATCATATGAAGAATTCAAATTAAATTAACATGGTGTGAAACACTGATGTACAGCACACTACTCTCAGACAGTCTTGGATCTATTCGTGAACTCAGTAATTACATGAGCACACTGTTCAAGTTTTAAACACAGTCAAACCTCAACCAGTCAGAGATTTTTCAAATTAAAGCATCACCAAAACCAAAGTAGGGACCTAAGAAAAAGTGTGATCGATCCAAAGTCATTATCATCTTGCTAAAATATGTAAGAAAGAAGAAAAAAATTCAATCAGTAAAGTTACAATTTTGAGCAACTTTTAAATATTGTAAAACTAGTATTAGAAAACTCAAACACTTGGTCATTAGGCTTTTGCTGAATAGGATTTTAGCCTTCAATTTATTGACATGAAACCTCAATGCCAGTTTCAGTTTGTCCCTGATTGCTTTTCCAGATACGTAATGACCACAGACGTTGTTTTAAGATCTGTATTTTACAGAATTGCAGGTACTTGGAAATATGATGCACTGAGCCATATTATGATTTCTCTTTTTAACTAAAACCATGCTCATTAAAATAGCTTAATTTCCAAATACTTTTTCCAGTGATTGTGCTAAATTACAATGGCAAATTTTAAGATGGAATTTTCTAGTCCAATAAGCCTTGTACACAAAGCAATATTTGAATATGTAATTTAAATGTTACAATGAAAGACACTGATGGCTTCTTCCAACTGTTTCCTATTAGTTTTCAGATTAATGAATTACAACACATACATACTTAGCACATGCATTTTTGAGAACCTGCTGTGCAACACCATGAGGAATACCACAGGCCATTGTTGAAAGAGATAGTTTTGCTGGGTTTTTTGTTTCTTAACGTCATTTCTGCTACAGTTACGGGAAATATTTCAGTTCCAGTACGCCCAATAGAAGCCTATCTGGAAGAAGCGTTGGAACAAAAGCATACATTAGAACAACATTTTAAGCTTAAAATATAGCTCTAGAATTTTTCTCACTATATGTTTATATTATTTTTTGCTACCGGCATCCAGTGAAATTACGAACCTTCCGTGGTATACTAAAAACTGTTGTATGATACTAACAAAGAGGCTTTTAAAAGCCCTTCAACAAGGGGGGTAAGTGGGAAAAAAATAACTGTAAGAAGAGGCAAGCAGACAAATAGAAAATAGTGAGCAGCTCTGTATGTACAGATGACTCACTCCGACACAGTATACAGGTGAGGGTATAAAGGAAAAACTTCAGTTAATGAAAATTTCTAGGAATTTAATGGAATTTTTTTATTATCTGTCTTCACTTCCCTCCCCATAAATTTATCGCACTCAGAACTACTAGTAGTCCTCCTGAGAATTTAACCCAAGCCAAATGTTTGAGTAAGGTAGACTCTGTTATAAAATCTGACACAACAAACATCCTTTAAATAGGTACCACTGTGGTGTAGACATGCATGAAAGCTAATCCGTAAGGAATACCACTTGTACAATATACAACCCAGTGCTTTGGTCACCTCTATTTAGGTCACAAAGTCCAATGACAGTCAGTAACCATCCACATTGCCGTTTTGTTCCTAACTCTTCAGAGATGACCCTCTGCTATAATTTCCTAGGGGAAATTTTTCTTACAAAACATTTCAGTCCTTACAGGCTGTCAGAACAGGGCTGTACTGGAGTTTATGCAAGACCAAAACATGTAAAAATCTTTTCCTCCTAGAAATCCAAAGAATGTCTTAAAGATACTATCAGCTATTTTTATTGTGCTTCTACATTAATAAAGCATAACTGCTGAAGCCTTACTAATCACGATGTGAAAAAAACAATACAGTAACAGGCAAGTGTGGGTAAGTTTTGCATTGATTTAGGTGGCAAAAAATATTGTTGTTGTTGAACTTAAGAGCTAATGTAAACCTTAGTATGCTGACTCTTGGTTTTATACAGTAAACTGAATCTAGAAATGAATTATTAAACAGAGCATATATTTTAGAGATCCGTGCAAAGAAAAACTTATTTTTAATAAGTAGGCATCAAACTACTTCAAAGAAAACAATGTATTATGATAAGAATTAAAAGAGATTTTTATTTAGGAGTCCATGCTCCTTTAAATAGTCACATACTTACAGAGTGCAAAGCTCATGTAACCTAATCTATGTTTTCCTCAAATCCCCACAAGTCCATTTACTTAAAAACACCACACTCCTGGATGGGTGCCTGGCGTACCAAACCTGTCCCGTCGTGCATATTTTTATACATGTTACTAAATTAGGAAAGCAGAGTGGACTAAGGTTATGCCAACTCTGAAAAAAGAACAGGGTCTGCATCAGTTTGAGCCTTTGCTTTTAAAGTCACAATCATTATAAAAAAATTTTGAACTTTTTAAAGTATCAAAGTACTCTACCCTAATCAGAGACAGTAATAAAAGCAGAAGGGAAATGTAGGAGGGGAAAAACACGCCAAATTTATTCCCCCCCATTTTGAAGGCTCTGAATCAAAATATGGAAAACAAGTTTAAAAAAATTAGTTAGGACCACATATTTTAATGCTAGGGTCTAGAATAAGAATACAATTATTGGCATGCTGTACCCACGATCTGTGGAAATCTACTGTGAAAAGGAGGAAAGGAAGAAGTTGTTTTTATATGCCTTTAAGATTTACTGAAATACCTTATATTGAGCTCTATTCAGAATTACTAAGTTGGGTATTAAAAAAGTCTTTACCAGTGAAATACTGGTATGAATAGTAAATACAGATATTGTACTTTACAGCAACTTTAAAAAAAAGTGGGAGAAATGAATATGCAGTTCTTATGTCTCAAAGTTTCTCTTGCCTCCAATTAGCAAAGCAAATTCCTAAGCAAAACAGACTTTGCAATAATCAGTTAACATTCCAAGGGTTACTTTATAAATAGACAAAGCAGTAATCAACAATTATGGTTTGATTTATAATTTTAATAACGATTGAACTGTTCTTGTCATTACCACTGAGGTTACGTATGCAAGAGAAAATGATCTAGTATCCGTCTATAAGTTACAAAGTTACATTTTTGAGAATTCATCTTCATGAACTCTTCCAGCCTTCTGGAAGTGCCAGCTGTTTCTGTTACAAAAACTAACTGATCTTACCGCTATTAATTTCCTATTAACTTAGAGGATTATTAATTATGGAGAGATAATTATTAATTTCCTAATAACGGGTGGAAGGACTCAATCCTCCCCAATATTACATGTGCTCAACCTCAAAAAGGTGTGGTCTTAACAAATGGAATGGGAACACCCAAGTTCTATTTCTGGCTAACACTGACTCCTGCTGTGGCCTGGAGCAAATCACTTCTGTTAAAAACACTTTTTTCCATTCTGTAAAATGAGGATAACACTCCCTTATCAGCTTCACAGGATCTTTCTCAAATGCTTTGAAGATGAAGTTTTATAAGCCCACAAATGTATTTTAATGAGGCTTAAACTGACTATATTTCTAAAACAATTTGCCTTAAAAAGGAAAAGGATTTGAACAGAAAAGAAATGAAGAGTATATATGCTATTAACTTCCCCCAAATATTGTTGTAGTTTGCACCTTAAAAATACCAAAGGCAGGTGAATAAATTTTCTTTCAGATTGTACCTAAATGAAGCAAAATGGCAACAAGTGGATGCAATACGCAGAAGTCTCCAGAGACAACACGGAAATATCAATTTGAAATGGAAGCCGCACATGTCCTTATATGGGGAAGAAAGGGCATTTGCTAAACCTGCCTTTGACTCTTGCAGAGATCTGTACCCCCCTTCAGCAACAGCAGCTGCTGGTGCTCCCCAGTCACCTGCACTTTCACTTTACAGATTGAAGAAACAGCATCACAAAGTTTACATGAAGTTTGGTATTATTTGACTGCATTCTTTCTTTTTTTTTTTGCCTGATCAATGCGCTCAACTCTTGGTTTTTAAAGTTCCCTGACAACAAACACAAAGGGAAATTTGGTCTAACCCATGTAAAGACAAGTGCTGATATATATTTTTTTCCCCTTCTTGAAGGGAACTTTGCCAAAAGATGGGCTGGGATCATAAGCCATACCCTGTTCTTTGTTTAATTACTTAGCTTTTGCTCTTGACTTGGCAAAACATTAAGCTTTTCATTTTAGTAAATCTATAATTAACTCCAACATGTGCTGAGTAAACATAACCTCATTTTTAATTAAATCTTAGAACAAGATGCTACAACTTGCCATTTCTAAGGAGAAGTATTTCTCAAGTAATGTGCAATAAAAAAAAAATCTAATCTTTGTCAAATACAAAACTTAAGTCCAACTTTGAGTATAACCCACCCTCTTTTAAGTCATTTGTGGTCCAAACGTGCATTCACTAACGACAAGACCAATATGTAAACCTGAAGATCCACCACTTCACATCAAACGTTTCCAAGGCTACAGTCAAATCAAATCTAAGTGGTAACACAGCAAAACTGAGAGATGGCCTTGGCTTTGGGACTCCTGAAGAATAGTTTTTCCAGTACATCTCACTGGAAATTCCCCCCCCCCAAACAATGCAATAATTCTTACACAAAGACAAAATAAATACAATTTCTCAAGGAATGAAAGGAGTTGAAATATCATATGCATTACAAACATCAAATGGGAACTTTCTAATTAGTCATTCATAAGTGAGAAGATTCAGGAAAGTTACTTCTGAGAGCACATTCATATAGGACTAACTCTACAATTCTAAATTAAAATGAGATATCAATTCTGTGAATAAAGAGAAATCTCTAAAAAAAATAAAGCTAAGCTACTATGAAAACGTAATGTCAACTCTGCAAGTCAAGCTTATACATGAACTAATGTAATAATATGAAATAACCATCTTGTTTATGCTGCAACTCTTAAGATTTTTTTCAATAAGATCTCTGGTGTTACATATTTCCAAATGGCCCTCAAGAATTTAGATTATTTAAGTGCTACAGTGAAACAGTAGAAAGCTTCACAAAGCTTTACTTCACATTCAAGAATTACATGTACCAGAGCCAAATAAAAGAACCAAGAAGTTGTTAAAGACAGAAGCTGCGAGATTTAAATCTTGCAGAACAAAAAAATGCTGTGCATTTCAATGAAAAAAAGCACTCGAGAACTTTAGAATATTAAATCTCCTCTTCTTACTTATCTGCAACTCTTTTAATCAGCTCTCCTCTCAAAGCCAGAGTCTCTCAGTCAGTGATTCCGATTACCACAGAATCTAGATACTGATGACTCTGTGTTAGGCAGAAACCGGTCCGCTTATTAACCTTATCCAAAGAATATTCAAAACATGACTTCAAGAGAATTTTACAAAGCATTTTCTTCCAGCCACTTTATATTACATTTCGATTTCAACATGCTTATTCTAGACAAATTTTTCCCTTTGCTTCTCATCAAGTTTAGCTTAGTCATCTTTTAACAATTCTCACAACAATTTAATGATGGGTGATGGAAGTCCCATTGTTTCAGTGGGAGTGCACAATTAAACAAAGCGCCTTGAGGCCAAAGAACATGACCTTATCCCTGGGTGACACTGATGTGGTACTGTTTGCTAAGCACAAAGGTAGGATTATCACTTACACTACAAGAGTGCCACAGCATAGAAAGCACTTTCTAATCTCCATGGAACACAATTTCCATGCTTCACCTAATGCCCTTTTTCCCCTCATAGTCCAGTATTGCCTGATCTCTTCAGGAAACTAAGGCTTATGTATTCATGCTGTCTGCATGTATTTTCATCATTCTCCCGCACCTCCTGCCTTAAAGTAACTTTTTAAAACTAGTTGAACAATCACAACCAAACCGGAGAAAAGAAGAGAGGTCTTCATTATTAAATTCTCACCAGCTTTATGAAAACAGGTACTTAGAGACTAAAATCTTGCCCATCACATTGAAGATAACTGCAGCACAGGCTCAACCTTTATTAGAGTCTGAAGAATGTCTACAGACTGAAGACATAAATCTTTATAGGGCTTCATTACGCATACTATTTCAATTGTTTTAATATTAAAGTTATGCTAGATTTCTATAAGGCAAATCTTAAATACTAAAAGTGAACATTAAGAGCACAACTGTGGAACAAAAACATTAAAAATGGATAATGAATCAACATATGCTATTAATTGCATTGTTTCTTTCAGTTCTTAATCACAATTAAGGAAGACACAACAGAGAATCATTCGTAGAATATAAAATGCAATAGAAAAGCGTGGGTGTTCAGACACTTAATGGCAAACATTTACCATCCAACTGTTCTGCACTTGTAAAGAAGCAATTTTTTTAGCAATCGATTGAGGATATTACTAAGAATATCCTTCTAGATATCCGTGTAGTTTCAACAAAAACCCAGGGTACTTATAACACCAGACACTGAGAAGGGAGAAACGAGAGGAATGACAGGGCAGCAACCCTAATGTAAGCTTTTTATGTGATGACATCATCATGTTACAAGTTGGCCTGTCCGGTTACACAAGGTGAATACTGATCAGCCTTTCTTAACTGGCTCCTCTGCTGTGATAAACAGTTCACTGCCATTTGTGTGGTATGTGCAGTACGAACTCTGGAAGGAAATGATGGTCATGAGTTTTGAAAAGTTACTTCCATAAATGACCATCACATATACCTGAAAGCTATTTTTTAAATGCAGATCTTTAAATTCTACACAAACGACACTAGTAGAAGCTAAATTATATCTTAAATGGTTACTACTTATAAATTAAGAGCAATTAAGAGCTCTAACAATGCATTGCAATGCAGTATCTGCTGTAAAGAAAGCAGTTAACACACAGCAAAATGATGTACTGCAGTGAAATCACATCTCATCCTAGATCATTTTATTAACTTTGCCAGCTTTTCTGACAGAATGCTACTTAACACTATTATGAAGATTCATGCTACTGATATAATTAAGCATAAATCAATTAATCAAAACTTAACTATTTTGCTCCATTTTTTTCAATTGTTGAACATAAATGTTATTTTCAAGCTCAAAGATTTTGTTATAAATTCATCTTTGAAATCTTCACAATTTTGCAAAGAAAAACTATGAAATTGGAAGCCCTCTTCAGGAAGTGTTATGTTTAGGAAATAACGCGGAAGATTAACTCTCCAGTGGGCAAACTCTCCAGTGTAAGTGAAAGATTAATCTTGCTTGGACTGGTAATGCTCAAGTTGTATGACATCCAGTCATGTTGATAGTGACAGTGTCTGAACAAACAGGATTAGTAATGATACCAGTAATGGCATATGTATAAACTGATGGTATGCTATCAGCAAAACCGGAAAGACCAGAAACCACAGGATTCTCCAATTCAAAAGCAGGCAACAGCAATATTGTTCTAAGCATACAAAAAATTTCATGCATACAACTTTGCACTTAGGGACAATGCTCAGTACCAAATTTTGTAAACTTCAGGAGAAATTAAATGCAGCGTGCCTATGCAGCTGATACCAGTTCCTAATCAAATGTGGTAGACTCGAAATCAACTCTTCAGTAATGTAAATGATCCTTTTGAAAGTCTTTTTTGGAACCTTTTTAAGTTAATGTGTGAAGTTTTGCAGAAAATGTGTCACTTTTTCTTTGAACAAGTCTTTCTTTCATGGTACAGCACCATAAGGTAAATTATCTTTGAGGAACATAAAGCACACTTAAGTCACTCCTTTCTTTTGAATATAGGACATCTGAAAATTGATGGAAATTTTATTGGCCTTGGGTCATAATGTTTAACAGGTTTATCTAATTTCATTCCAGAGCATTTACATAGTCATATAAATTTTTTTCTTTCTAACCATAATCATCCTTTGACTTATTCTTATTAAGCTTATTATGCCTAGAAAAGTACAAGGAAAGGACAGGCAGATTTCTGCACCCAAAACTTCAAGGAGCAACTGCAATATATTTCTTGAGAATAAGCAATGTGAACTTACAAACACATGAAGGTCACATTGAGAAGTTAGTTAAAATTAAAATTAGTTAATAAATAGTTAATAAAAAAATTAGTTAATAAAATAAGTTAAAATAAGTTAGTTAAAATTAGAGCCAAAAGCTAATCCTGTTAGATTAAGTTAGACCAGTTTTCTGAAATGCTGGCCTTAGATTTTTATCATGTCTGCAGATCAGAAAATGCAAATATGCCATAGAAAGATTTAAAAAATAATAAAAAAAAACATTTACGAATCACCATCATCTTATCTGGAAAGATATAAGGGTGATGGAAGAAGAACAATCAGTTATGTCTGCTTACCAAAGTATTTAGAAGGAAAAAAAATATTCAAAATCTGCCTATGGCCAACTTTTTCTGACTTTGTGTCACATTCACTTTGAATAAATTTTGCTTTTTTATTATAAACTAGCAAGACAAACATTTGTTATTTACGGTCATAGGGAGGTAGAACTGCCATAGGCAAACCTACTAGACATATGTCTTTTTAGAAAATGTAAGAATGGGGCTGTTGGGGGGAAAAGAAAGAAAGGAAGGACTGGAATCCTTTATGTTCTGGAAAATTGGAAGAAACGTAATTTTAGCATCATGACAGTTGTCATTGGCATTTTGTGTCTTCTCAAGGAAGTTCAATTTTTTCTTGATACAATGGCAAAGACTGTTAAATAGACACATTTTTTTCCCCACTTCAGAAGCATTTTTCAGGGCTTTTCTTTACCTTAAGTATATACAGCATGGTTTTTTTCTAACTACAGAACACATTTAGTACAATACATACAATGGCAATCCCTGCCTAGTCTTTAAATGCAAATTGTACCATGCTTCAACTGTAAGATACAAATAAACCTAGAGCAGATCACTATGCAAATTAAGTTCAATTAGAATTTGTCATTGCTGTAATCCCTCACGCGTTTGTGCTTACCTGCAGGTAAATACTTCAGCTGGTTGTTAGCCAGGCGAAGATGACGTAAAGATCTCAGGCGGCCAATCTCTGGACACACAATTTCGAGGGCATTATCACTTAGGTCCAGAAACTGCAGTTTAACGAGGGAGCCAATGGCTTGTGAGAGAACAGATTAAAACATGAATGTGACCCAACAGTAATGTTAAAATCTTAATAGGACTATGAGAGGATAAAAAGCCACAGTACCTAACACCTATGTCTGAGCAGATTTTGACTTACTAAAGCCAGTCTCACAACTGTATGACATACTTTGCGGAAATGCCTATCTATCTAACAAACAGTACTGCTGGCAGCAAGACAGGGAGGAAAAAATAGCGATGTACAGAATATTCCCATTTCTAGATTCTCTTCAGATGATTCTGCTCCAAAATATTTTTTTCCGTTCCTTTGCTTTAATTCTATTAAATTTATATATTCAGAAAGAGTTTAAAGTACTTTCCTGAAGTTGGGCACATAACTCTACAATTAAGACAAGGAAGAGAAACTAGTACAAGTTCTTGATACTTTAGGTTTCAAATCTGTCATGATCTAAACCAACAGAGTATTCTGCGTGGTAACTGGCTGACAGCAGAAGACACTCTGGAGTTTTGTTTCTGTACATAAGTGCCATTTCGCCTTTTCACTTTCTGCAATTAGAGCTGAAGCAAACAGCATTTAGGTGCATTTGAGAATTCATTAAAAGAATTTAACATAGCATAAACAAGGATATTATTGACTAAGAGCTACACTGGTATATTTTGTATGAAAATCTTTAATGTTTTATGGGAAAATAAAGGAAAAATAGGCCTCTTCAAAGAAGAAAAATGAATATTTTATGATTCCTGCCACTTATTGTGAGCTGGTAGATTACTTACCTTCAGGTACAACAACTATGTTATTTGAATGAAGGTACCTAGGGGGAGGAGAAAAAAAGCAGAGGACACCACCTGTTACCCTCAAGGACTTCTGCTACATAATCAGTTTGCAAAATATCCAATTTCAGACTGAAAGAGCACCCTCAAAGCCATTCCGCTCTATGACCACAAAAGCTGTGGAAACTGTATAAACTGGCAATGGATAGGTACTTAAGTTTCACTTAGACTATTAAATGATTAACATAAAAATAAAAGAGAATGACATACAATTATTTAAAACAAAACATTCAACGTTACAATAATAATGGGCTTTGGTTTTGAGAGTCATAAGAGGAAAGCAAAAGGGAAAAAGAACAAAGCAGACAGAATAACCAGAATGAAGCATATTTGATCACCAAGTTATTCCACACGGCCAAATGCCGGGCAAGAAGAGAAAAAAGCCCAAACCCACACAAGTTATACAATTATAAACATTTTCCCCTGCGCATAAACTCTTACACCTTTACTGACCGAAGCAAGCAAGCACGTGATCTACTCACTGCAAGTGGGTTTTTTCAAACCTAGAGTACATTTTTCTAAAGAAAAACCCTCTCTCACACACCGTCATTTAGGTGGGTAGTGAGGGTGGCCAGGTCTCTCACTAAGAACATTCAGCACCCTCTGCTGGAGCACTCCCCGCACATGAGCAACATCAGAACTATTCTTAGATTAACACAATTTTCAAATATTGACATCTAATTGTAAAGGTATACTGAGTACTCAGTGTCCAATCACTTAGGCATCCACGGAAATTAAGTTACACAGCATATTTTTTCCCATTCTATTCAAACAGCATTTCCAAAAGTAAGAGCCTGTCTTTTTGGGGAGATAGAGGTAGAACAAGGAAAAAGACAGATGAACGTTTCAACTGGATGGAACACCTGACCTTCTCTTTTTCTTTAAAAGTTGCAGACATTTAAAGTTTACTAAAAATGTAACAAACATAAGGATAGCAGATATGTTTGTAGAAATCCTTATATATACACCTCAGGATGAGAATTCTCCTACCCATTTCAGCTGCAGCTCTTGAAAACACTTGTGAACTATTTCACTCAAGCTAAAAGAAGTGTACATTATGAGGATCTACACCTAGCATCCCAGCATGAGGGACACAATATACAAAGAAACAGACAATAGTGAAGTTTTTAAAAATATACAGTGAAATTGCTAAGGATGTAACTTTCAGGAAAATGAAAATCAGTTAAGTTTGTCTTTCAAAATTTAAAGTTACTGTTACAAATTATTCTCTAAATAAATCTTTATTTTGCCGTCTCTGTCAACAAAACATCTCTTACTGTCTGATCAAAAATTGACTTGTACTATTAGAGCTACACAAACCACAGGCCCACTACAGTTCTCTCTAGACCACCAGAATGTGTGGGATAACGGTGGTACAACTAAGCTTGCTGAACCCCAAAGAATTAGGTTTGACTCCTACAAACTCCTGTTTGTAAGAGATTAAGCTGTAATTTATAAAGGTTTTCTTAAAGGCACCGTCAGATAACATGGAGATTTCCTAATGCTCTGTGGCAAATCATTAAATACTAAGTATATCAAATACAAAAATATTTATTTTACTGCTTCAGAGCACAAACATACTCTCAAGACTCAGGCATGAGACAAGACTGTGTCTTAAACAAGTTGGAGACTGCAGTGACCTACAAAACAGTTCAATAACACTGTGGTCGTGTGTACCAGAAAGGTGTGGTTTCAAGGGCCAAATTAAGATGACAAGATCAGACAGCTGAATGCATTAGACTACCCAGATACACACCTCCTCCTGTTTGGAGCTTTCCATTAAATAAACAGAATCAATGGTCCATCAGTTACTCAACTGAAAGTGAGCCAAATGAGTTATAAAGGGAAAACAGGATGTCCCTTTTAACCCCCCTGCCACTAATCCTACCATACAAGGAAATCAACCTTACAAGAAGAAAAGGGGAGGGAAGAAGACATTGACTCAGGGGCTTACAGCTTAAAATTAATTGTCAAAATAACACAGTTCATGTGACATCCATTCTTTGGACAAGACTAGATAAACTACTCTGCGTACAGCAATTATCATTAAGTAGTTACTACCCCTATTTGCTCATTCCTGCTCCTATTTGACAATCTGTGACTTGGTTCCAAAAAAAGTATTACTACAATCAGCAAGACTGAGATCATAATATCCCAGTAGCTGGGGTGGAAATGAGCAACTAGGGATGGGCTGGAGGCAGTAACCTGTTACTCTGGCTCTGTCACAACCATCTGACCGTTGCATTTGGAGGTTTCAGTGCTTTATCAGGGTGACAACAGTCTATAGAGGAGGTGGGGGGTAAATATTTTTTCCCTTAGCAGTGTAGACATTTGTATAACAGTTCTTGTTATACAATAAACAAGAAATGATAAAAAATATTAACATGGGACTGAATACATCTGGATATACCTCCTTTAAAAAAGACAGACACCCCCCCCCCCCCCCAAAAAAAAACCCCGACCCTTTCTTGCCCTCCAAGAAAACCCTTCACACTTCAGAGGTAAGTTATGTGCAAGCAATACATTCTAGAATTATTTTAAGATAAGGTGGATCGGCATAATAAAAATATATTAGAACTCCTACACAAACTCACAATTCCACGAGGTTTGGAAGCTTCTGTGCAAGGTTTTCTGGCTGAAAAAGAGTTAGAGATTTTTTAGGTTTCAAAACAAGAAACAGACACACACATATTGTGTACCCAACTCATTTTAATAACCATACTAAAACATGTCAGCAACTAGTCACAGAAAAAATGGCAACAAGGAGCTTGTATGCAATACCCTATTTCCACATCCCCACACGTTCCCCATCAGTGCAATCTGGGATGTATCAATGGTGAGCAATTCACCACTGAAACAGAACTACAGCCTAGAAGTGACATTAATGTGTCCTCAATCAAATGGTAGTCAGACTTCTGAGGCTGAAAAGATGGATTACCAAAACCTTACTTTTGAAAATATATTCAAATAATTGAATTAGTTGAGGCCAAGAGACTCCTAAGAAGCTGCAGCCTTTACAGACTTAAAGCAGAACAAGAACTATACAAGATGTCTAACCACAATGTATTTTATTTCGTAATGCTGCTAAACTGGGAAATGACCTACAAACTTTGTGCAGCTTAATCAATTACCACCAAGGCAGAAGTGCTGAATCCAAACTAGATTACCATATTTACATATTAACATGCATATCATTTTCTAACTGCTAACTGATCCCTAGCTGCAATTCTGTTTCCTGATGGCATTTATAACCATGAACATATATCACAAAATCGGCTTCACAAGTTTCAGATGTCACGTTGGTAACCGTACTCGAAATGATTCAAGGTTAAGACAGTTTTATTGCTTAAGAAGTCTACTTTAAACATAGATATGTTTTATTGAAAAAAGTTTTTACAATACACATATATGCAGAAACAAATGAATTTTAAAAGCAGCTTGATCACACAATCTCCTGTTAAAAAAAAACCTAGCAATTTTAACTGTCATGTAAATTTAAGGTATATTATTATCTAAAATACTTAAATTTGTGTTTATAAAATTATTATGAAGGAATATGCTAACTTGAAAAAGTAATGCAATAATATTCTTATGTAGCAAATATGCCACATCCTAGATCAGAGTACAAAAAATAGGGTTTTTTTAAACTATGGAGCAGCAAATGATGGCTCAATAAAGGAATCCGTTGACGTCAAGACCCAAGAAACAGGCTATAACTAATCCGTTGTTGCCACCTACTGGAAGGTTTGCTACTGTACATTTATCTTCGCACAGAATTTTATTTGGTCAAAGAGAAAAGCTTAAGCTGGGAAAACATGCAAAGGCTGCAACATGCTCAAGCACAAAAGATTCAAGCTTTAATTTAGAAAATGAAGAGGGAATGTGAAAAAAAAAATCACTGCCATCCTACACCCTTTATTAGAATGAGGTTACTAACCTGAATCACAAACTATTTTCGCATTATACATGAAGGTCATACTTTTATTCTTGCTTTAACTGCTTCATATTTGTAAGAGAGCTAAACTCAGGAGAGAGACAACTTTACAGTTTAGCAAGTCTATAGCAGAAATTCTGCTTATCTTCTTGAGTACCACAAAACAATGGGTCCGAATCAAAGTTGTTCAATCCAACATCCTACAATGAAATTAAGATTTTAAAAAATCCTATTCATGATCCATCAATTGAGAGGTAAAACTAACTCTGGTCTCTGCTGGTGACACAACAATGATGATAAATGAATCATCAATTCTGCCACCAGTTTAGCAAAGCTTGCCTCACCCTCACACCCACTGGAGATTTTTCAAAAAGTGAAACTGCTGATCTGTCTGAATGGCCCAGGATTGCATATTCCGAGTTAGTAAATTACAAACAATTGTTCTTTGATATGGCTAGATCTTGCTTCTGACGGTGCCATCAAGACAAACACATATTTCCTTTTAATAGATGGGGAAATAGGACTACTGGAAGGCTAATGTTATCACTCAAACATTAAATGAGAAGGTAGAAGACTTGATGCTGGGATATAGGTGTGCTATATAGATTCTTGATCCATCCATTATGTCATAGCCTTCTATCATTTCCATCTTGCCAATAAAGACAAAAATGAAATTATTCTTAGGCAAGGCATATGTAAATTCTGTCAGCGTAACTATTCTAGACGTTTTCATAGGAGCCATCTGTCAGGACTAGAGTCATTTTAGAAGAGGAAAGAAGAACAAAAGCTGATGTAGTCAACATTTTTCAGAACTCTCAAGGAATGAACTGGTGTGACAAAAGTACCACCTAACTTAAAGAAATACGGTGCAGATTTAGTTTTGATGATTGCTAATAATCCACATGCAATTTAAACTACTTATGGATGAGCTAATGCTCATCAGCTTGCATAGAATCAAAGGAGCACAAGGCTGCGAGAGACATCTTCCTTCAGTAACATATTTGTTTTCAGCTATTCTCAGATAAGATTCCCTCCTGCCCCTGCAGTGTAACTGACTAACTACGTCTTCACTGAAATTGAGATTACTACTTGTCCTACCAACAGTGGACATAAAAGAAAAAATTCATTATGAAAATACTGCCTTGTAAAAATTTCTGCTGATTTCTGCTCTCCTCCATTCCTCCTCTTGTATTGTTTTTCCTCTCCGTCTTCTCTTTTTGCAAGAGGAATTAACCTAAATCTCTCAATCTTCTCTCACAGCGCATGTCCTCTAAAAATCCCTTGCTGCTGCTTTCTAGGTTCTTTCCAATTTACCTAGGTTGTTTCTAAGTATGAAACTCCAGGCTCAATCTTTGCTCCAGCTTATGCTTTAACAGTATCCAATAATTATTTCCTTCTGCTTTTAATGGAGATTGTGAGACTTTCTATGTTCCAAAAAGACATCTGCCTTTTTTTGTAACACACTGCTGACTTGATCTATTTTGGTCCACTACAACTTCCAACATCTATTCTGCTGAACAGATGCTCAGTGAATGAGACCCAATTTTGTTTGCCTAGTTCCTAGCTATAGTGCTATGCACTTGAATGAGATTCCACCAAGTCATATTATGAGCAAGTTATCCTCATCATTTTGAGTCCTAATGCTCTACTTCATGCTGTTTGCAGGTCATTTTGCCTAGGTATGATCTACATTTTAAGTATCATTTCAGTTCTTTTACCCCAGGTCTCAGTTACAATACCAAACAGTATTGAGCAAGAGCTGCCTCCCTCATTCGATACATCTTCTGTTGACGGTAGCCATGGGTAATTACTCTTATGCCATCTTACATACATATTGGCTAGTAGTATTAACAGATATTGAGAGGATTGGCTAGTAGTATTAACAGATATTGAGAGGAAAATATCACTAAGCTGTTACTTATGAGACTTTGGTTTGGTTCTATTTTATAATTGCTTTGAGAAAAACAAAACCAGGCTCTAACACATACATGCAGAAAAACAATATACAAAACTCTCATTATTGTTTTGTCTTTTGAGCTGTGCAAACTTCATGAACCTTACACCACTAAATAATCACTGAATTTCACAAAGTGTCAAAGCAGAACTGTCTACAGTCTACGGTTAATTTTTAAAGCAGCTTTAATTTGTAACCACGAATCCTATCCCATTAAGTTATTAAGCAAAGCACTTGCCCAAAAACTGAAAGTGGCAAAATAATTCCCTACAGTACATGCAAACTTAAGGGACTCATTCAGGACGAAGAAAAGGCATAAAATTTTCAGAATCCTTCCAGCTTTTGTCCCATGAAGTGAGACCTTTATTGAGGATTTCTATGCATCATTGACAAAGCTTTAACACTGTTTAAACTGGAGCACTGGACTTCTTCTAGGAAGCACTGAAATATAGTTTTGGTGACTTTTAAGTAGTCAGGCCCTCCAGCTCCTCTGCTTTGTCTATTATTTTATCTGTCATATGGCGGAAGAGCCCAAGGAAAAAACAAAACAAAACACCAACAACTGAATTACTTGGAGACTTGAGCCTATTGACAGTGGCAAGTTTTGACTGTCTATGGTCTTACCAGCTCAAAATGTCTCACACAGTTATTTAACTACCCCACACTGAATTCCGAGGTCACAACATTCATTCAGGGCAAGAATTTGTTCAGTTTGGGGAAAAAACAACAAAACAAGAAGAAAACACAACAGAAAATCCCACAACCCTGAAATTAACTGTTTGTTCTCCTATCAACAGCAGCCCATAGACACAAGTTTTCACTGGCACCTTAAAAGCAAGCTTTGAATTAGACCCTGGGATTGACAATGCCTTTAAAATAAGGCACACACCAAGGTAAAAGTTATTTAGCCTAACGAAGGACTGTAGACTAGACTGCATAGTATCACCTAACAGCAGAAACGCCTGACCACTGATGCGAGCAAAATTTATAGCAGTTAAAAAAAACAACAAACCTCACAAGAAAACTCCCAGCAGATCTTCACAGAGCTTCAAGAGGGTAACCATAAAATGTCATAAACTTTCATTTATTATACTCTACATTACCTATGCAAGTTCAAACATAATACAACCAAATACTCATATTTCACAATGGATGACATCTTCAGGATCAGATTTGCTATAAGTTGGGTTTTTTTGGTTTTTTTTTTGTTTTTTCTTTTTTTTTTTAAATTATCTTGGTTTTTTCTGTTCCAAAAAATCAGAATTCCTAAACATACAGACAGTAAATGTTACAATAAAGAGGTTGTCGTACCAATGTGGTCAGGGAATTTCTTTTCATATAAAGTCTCTCCAAGTACTGCAGCCCCTCATCTTTCAGTAACTCCAAAGGAAAGTGATGGAGATTTCGGTAATTTAAGAACAAGTTCTTGTGCCTTTCCAGCTTTGCCTCAGAGATTGTTTTACATAGTTCTGATGCCATGACTAATCCTGTTCCAAGTCCCACATCTAGTGCATTGCATCTTCTGAAAGCAGACCCATTTCTAGGAGACAAAAAGAAGAAAAAAAAAAAACAAAAAACCAACAACATTATCAAGGTGTATGCCTGGCATTCTTTTGCAGAAAGCATTAGTTATTACATCTTATCTGATAATTTATCTGAACACACTTGTTCCAGTTAATACATAAATGAAGTACCCAGAACATCCACACCATAAGATATGTTAGAAGTAAGTCTTTGACTATTTTCTGGATAAAGTTTTAGTGTGTTTTCAAACCAGCAATAACAAGATCTTAAGGTATACATAATGGTTTTTTTCAGTCCATTTTCCATGGACCTTTCAGATAATTTTGTCAAAGTTGCCACCACAAGAAAAAAAAAAGAAAGAAACCTCTTACTACTAACCTTTATTCATGTCCTACATCTACTCTGTGAAGTGTAAAGAAGAATCCACAGATAAGAAAAACGCACAATTTATTAGGACTTCTTATCTTCAGATGACTAAAACATCTTGTAGCTTTTAAGCCAGAATGACAAAATGCAATGAAAGTTTGTTAAGCTTTCCCATATAAAACTACTGGAAGAATTTATCAGTTGGAAGAGGTATTGGGGATGGACAGCCAGTAAGGCCATTTTAAAATAAACTAATATATGAGAGGCCTGAAACTTACAGCAAGAAAATGTATGAAGAGCTAGATGTGACAGCAGATTTTCAGCTCTCATTACTAAAAATAAAACCAGAAAGAACTAAATGTCAAGCTTTAACTGACAATTTCAAAATCAGAAAACAAAGGTATGAAGACAAATTAAAAATTAACACGTATCTGAAACCAGGCTTTATTTAGCTTGTTTTTCATGTATAACCAAAATTCTACTTATTATTATGTTGTCTAGATTTAGGTAGTACCAGCAATGCTATATCTTTCCAACTGTCTCAGAAGTCAAGAGAACATAATAAATCCAGACTATTTATTAATTTAAAGTTACCAGTTTGCTACAGACTGGCGTGTATAAATTAATTTCTATTAACAAAAGGCAAGGAATCGTAACTGCTTTCCACCAGTAACATTTTCTATTTTAGTTCATTCCTTCACTGAAGGAGACATTTCTAATCATAACAGATATTGGAAGTGAAGTTATGAACAAGAATCCCATGTGATTATATGGTAGTTGTTGTAAACAAAACTCCTTACCCAGCTGAAGACTGACAAGTGGACCATACATGTATATCAAACTACTTTTACCAGTTTCAGTAATTCCCTTGATTTGCAGATAAGCAGCTTTTACCAGTCATCAACGTCCTTCTGGAAGAATATAGTATTTATTGTCTTAGAGTCCCACAGGCACTACTAATCACAACTTCGATGTAATATCTTGCACACCTTTTGTAGTCTTGAGTTATCCCCAATTCAAGCCACGCTAAGAGCAGCTCTGTAAGCAAATGATTACCCTGCTGAGAATCCTATATAAGATTAGGAAGTATCAGTCCAACTTTGGTTAAACAGTATTCATACGAGAACCATCGCTGAAGTTCCCTTCATCAGCTATCTTAAGGAGACAGGGTACACACGCTGCTGGCCCTGGGCACCAACAACACGACAGCTCCCTTAGTTCAACAGATAAAGGAAATGAAGCCGCTACAATTCCAAACTCCACATCTATGATCAGCATTAAAATAATTCAAGGAGAAGCATCAGAATTTTTAATGTAAATAGTCTGAGAGTATTGAGCACTAACTGGTACAATGCAAGAAATGGTAAAGGAAAGATCACCTTTTGCTGAAATATGTTTTTTAAATGAAAAGCTGTGAAGTCACAAAACACATACGTAAATATCCAATAGCCTTCCAATTTCTCCAGAGATGCTTTTTAGGTGTTCTGCACTTCCGGACTTCAGGGTTGTGATTCCATATAGCAACTGGACCACACTTAGCCATGGCACCCATGAATACACAGACACGCAAGTCCATAAATGCAAAGTCCAGTCATAACCTACTCTACTTTGGCTCTTACTTCAAAGGAAAACCCTCCTACTCCCGTCCACCACCAGCCAAACTTTTCCTCTCTAAATAATCTTTTCCCAGAGATGAGACACAGCACTAACAAAAAGGAACAGACACAATCACGGCCTGTAAGGAAGGTGAAAAGGGAGGATGAGGACAGGTAATACCCACCGATGATGCGATGATGACCCTGTGAGGAGTCGGGTGATTCAGGGGAGAAACCCGCGGTTTCACAGAGGAAGGAGCAGACAGACAGACAGACACAAGCCCGCACTGGGCACGGCACAGGGCGCGGAGGCTCGGAGGCGGCGTGCGAAGGGGCGACCCCGGAGACCCCAGACCGGGGGCCGCTCCCAGCCCCCTTGGGACTGCTTAGGGGGCAAAGAGAGAGCGCCCACGGACGGGTGAAAACTCGGAGGAGCCGCAGGGCACAAAAGAACGAAGCTGCGAGGCGGGGCTGCACGGAGCCGCCCTGCTCGCTGCTCCCTGGGCCCCGGGGGAGGCCGGCCGGTCACGGCGGGGTGCGAGGGAACCGGCCCGGCTGCGCGGGTGCGTGTGGGGGCGGCGGCCTGCGAGGGCTGAGGAGGCGGCGGGAGGCCGCCCGGCCCCCCGGCTGAAGCGCGGCCCGAGGGGAGCAAGGTGGAAGGGGCCTCGGCCCGGGGAAGGCTCACACCCCCTCACGGAGAAGGCGCCGCGCCCGCGGGCTCCGCTGGGCAGGCAGCAGCGGAGGCACCCGCACACACCCCCAGAACCCGATCCGCCCTGTCCCGCTCGCCGCCCCTCCCGCCGCGGGGAGGGTCACTCACCGGCACCGGCGCCGCCGGAGCGGGGAGCGGGGAGCGGCGATCGGCTCGGCTCGGCTCGGCTCGGCTCGGCGCCGCCGCCGGCCCAAGCACCCGGGGGCGGAACGGGCCCCAGCCGCGCGAGACCGCTGCCGCCACACGACTCTCGCGAGACGCCGCCCTGCCTCCCGTCCCGCCACAACACCGCCCCCCCCCACCACCCGCACCCGCCTCTCGCCCAATCACAGGGCACTCCACCGCCCGCCGTCCAATCACAAGTTGCCCTCTCTCCCAGCCTTAGGGCTCCTCCCCTGCTGGCCAATGGGAGGGCGCCCCGCCTCAGCGCCTCGCCCGCCTCCCGCGGTGGCCTCGGGGCGGCTGTGAGGGGCTGGCGGGCGGTGGGGACGGGGACGGGGACGGGGGCGGTCTTCCCGCCCAGGGGTCGCCTGGGGGCAGCACGTAGGCCCGACCTGCTTTCCCAGGTGTTTACGCAGTTCCCGGTGCTAACAACAGTTATCCCTGCTTAACAGCTTTTGAAGGAGAACGTCATTTGCGGGTAAAAGTTGTGGCCAGAGACCATCTTCCCAGCCAAATTTTGGTGCAGCTAACGCTATCTTCTGTATCTTTGTGAACAGCAGGCTGGACACCCTGAGGCAACGCTGCCTACACCCTCAGCCTGCCCATCGCGACCATTTTGTTGAAACAGGCAAGGGAATTAGGGAAGCTCAATTTACCTACGTGCTGTTCCCCTGATTTTGATTTTACGTGTAGTCACGCATACTGAGATCACCCAATACATAAATCCTATCCTCAAGAAGGTCGTGTTTGTGTTACGTCAGTAATCTAATGACAGCAAATTCCCTCATACTCAGACTATTTAACATTACTGGGTATTAGAAGTTCTTGGTTGCTGAAGATTAGCCCTACCAGCTGCCTAAAAAAGGAATCCCGGCTGCAGAAATCCTCTTTCTAGTTCCCACAGACTAATTAACATAAACTTGCCTTAACAAGATTCACGCAGCAGGTCTGCAGGGGAACCAAGAAGCTCAATGTAGAAGATGAATACCTTGCAGAAGGCATTTCTTCTTTCCTGTATATTCACAGAACTTGCACTTGAAGCAAAGCAGCATTCGGAAAACGCTTTAAGATTTTTTCTTGCAGACTCATTTATCTCTTTTTCAGTTCTAAATAAAGACTAGCAGTCCTTAATTGCTCATTTGTCATTTTCCTGCACTTGAATGGCAATTTATTTTGACAAATATACTTGCTCAGTCTTACTTGCCACTTGCAGTCTTTTTGGAGTTGTTTTTTCAGATAAATAGATTGGATTTTGTTGAAATAATTTGAGATGAAATAATTTACCCTTCAAAATTCAACATCGTCCATATTTATCACATCATACTGCATACATTATTTCTTACTGTGGTTGATAGTTTTTAAAAACAGCAATTACATCACACTTCTTAATGTCACTTCGGTCCCATGTTATAAATATCTGAGAAATTAGAAGTTAAGCGTACTTCAGACCAAAGTACAAGCTGGATATGAGCACAGTTAGCAACACATTCCTCAGAGGGAATTCAATGATGTGTCAAACCAAATGTTCTCCAGGATATTAAGTCATTGATCAGGACAGAAACTGTGTTCCTGCCTTCTTCCACTAAAGTACAGACAGGAAAGATGAAGCTTTTTTTCTGGGAGACCTGCTCTTAACAGAGCCAGGATACTTAATGTGTTTCTTTACACATATGTTGTAATGTTTTTTGTTTTTTTGGTTGGGGATGGTTTTTTGAGGCAGTAACAGGGAGGAGATAAGATGACTTAACTCTGATATTTTTGAGAGCAAACTTTCGTCTGTTTCTTCTTTTCTGCTCACACCAACAAAGGGACTACAGAGATCAGAGCAATGCTAAAATGTCTTTGGTTCTGCTCTGTCACGGAAACAAATTCAGCTCTCAGGGTGTGCCTTCAGTGATTATAATACATCCTATGTATTCATGGAGTCAGTGTAAACTGCAGGAGCAGTTTAGGATCACTGAAACTATTAAAGATGTTAACTATATATATATATTTAGTACTGGGGCTGTCAATATTTCAGTGGGGAGTTTTAAAACTGAGGATTTGAAAGAATATTTTTTAAATCTCTCTTTTGTTTTCTGAGTGAGAGGGTTCCTACTAGCCGTATTTAAAAATGTCTTCTCCCTCCTGGTAATAGAGTAATGTATATGATTCCCTCCAGACTGCCTTTCAGTTGGCAGGAGAGTCTGTAGGGTGAGATGAGCTGTTCTTTGCCAAGACAAACAAACATCCTCACCCACCTCAACTATCTTACATTTTTCTTGCTTGTTCCAGAGCTGTATCAGGTTCGTACCAGCTATATAGAGGTAAGTTACCTCATAGCTTTATGAGATCCACAAGAATTTTGATTGTGTTGAGTGTTCACACATCACTTTATCTTGTGTCTTTCCTCCTGAAGCACTCACTCGGGCTTCTCTCTTTATTGTCTTGCGTAGCCTGCAATCGTCACACTCATTCATTCCGAGTTTGATTTTTTTTTTTCCTTGACCGATGCCATGACGATCTCCCAGGCTTGTGTCATCAAATTCTGTGTAGCACTTCTAAAAAGCGCTGCTCTCTCAGATCTGAAAGCTGATCTCTGAAGCTCTGATTCTGCACAGCACAGGTGTACAGTCTTGCCTGTGTAGTCACAAGGCTAAAAATGATGAGCAGAGCAGGGGGCATTGGAATCTGATCTTCCGACAGGGAGACTGCTTGCCTCATGGTTGCCAAGTCATTCCCATCTAACAAGTGAGACCAGTGGGATACCCTTTGCTAAGTAGATTTTTACTGTTTCTTTACCCCAGTTTAATTCTTAATTTTGTGCTTGTGAGAGCAAGGAACAGAGAGGCTGGAAATTTACATCTTGCTCAGAAGGGTGACTGATCTTACCTGTGCCTACATAAAGAAACTAAGAAAACTTGTTCTGAAGTGCAACTTCGAAGAAGTAGATCTGTTTAAGTAGTTAGCAGTTGCCTGTGTCTTGAAGACCTGCCTTCATCCGTTGGTTTGCTGGAACAAATCCAGTAACTGGAGCAAATGAGCACGGCTCCACCAGTGATCCCTTGTTTGTGCCAAACCTATACAAGCCAGATGAATGTAGTGTGAATAAAAGAGATGATGATATGTTATCAGATTTATTACACAAGGTAACTATTTGAGACTAACAACTTTGGGAAGATGCAATTGGAAATATCTTTGCATAGTAAAGCTTTATGCAACCATTTGCTTCTGTTTTGCCAAATGAAACATGAAGGAATTATTTTTCTTGAGGTTTTTGTGACAAGATTCCTAGCTCTCAATTTCACAGGAGATCCAAAATGTCTTGCTGAGCTTTTGAATTTGAGTTCTGAATACTCTGAGGTTCAACCTCCCTAATAACCCTGGGTGAGTCTTTTCCACCCAGTGCTGTGGGCACCGCTTATTGAATCACGTGCATTAAATTCGACTTTGTAAGTTTGGATTATGATCAAAATATTCACTGAGCAATTAAATGTCAGGTTTTAGCAGCAGGAAACTTTAGTGTGACTGATGCGTGACAGGAGAGGAGTGTTTCTCCTTTAAGGTCAGATAATTAGCAAGTATTTTTAACCTTCGCTCTTTAGCATGTTAACTAGCAGTACAAGATGGGCTTTCATGGAAATCACTGTATTCTGAGAATTACAGTGAGGCAAAAATCCATCAATAAACTCTAAGCTCATGCAGTTATACCTGGTACAGAGAGGTCGCGTGGGTTGGAGGAATCTTCTAGCCACAAGGAATTAACAGATCAATCCAGTGATCAACAGATGCAGTTTCAGCTTTCTTTAGGTTCTTTTTGCTGAAGGGTTGGTGCGTATTAGAGCGTTAGCATATGATGTGCACAAGTGTGGAAAGCAGTAGTAACCCAGTGGCCTGTCTGGTACATCTGCCAGGTCTCACAGCCAGTGAACCTCTTTGCCATGGTCAGACAGGAGAAGAAGCTGCTTTTCACATGCTTGGGATATTTGAAATGGTCTAGGAGAATGGCAGAGCTCTCCCGTACATGGCAGGATTCCAGTACAGGGGCTCAATGGTTTGTGCTGTCCTTTTGTCTTCTGCTTATCCCTAGAAAATGTCCATTGCCTAGAATTTTGAAAGTTCTCATGCAGTTGAGTACACAGTTTCGTTTTTCTGCTCTTGCAGGCACTGAGGGTGGCTTTTTCCCTCACCTATGAGGGCTACTGACTTACATTTTTCTTCTAACAAGAGCTGAGGGTCTTGTGTCATCACCAGATTCTGCAAACTGAGAGTTTAAGAAGCATATTTTCCTACTTTACTGGAGACACAATATATGCTATGTCACTTGTAAGAATTTTTTCAGTTTGCATTCTTTCTTCTAGAATTTCAAATCTATTAATTCTACTTACCCTTGTTTTCACTTTACAATGTCTTACATAACGCTTTTTCAGTATATACAGCTTTCATATACACAATGATACAAGATATCAGTTGGTATAAGTTTTGAGAATTTAGGATCTATTCTTTCCATAGGAGGGTTTTTTGCATTACACATACATTCATTGATTTGTCTTTCATATCAGGAAGAAATAAACTCACTAAAATATTCTGGTTTTACTGATGGAGAAAGAATTCATTGTCCAGAAAGTCCTGGCTCTTCTTAGGAGGTCTTTCCTAACTGCCAGTTAGTAATTTTGGTGTAGTGACAAAGCTGTCTTATTTGAGTGGAATAAAGTTACAGTGACTCATCACAGTACTGCTAACTTTGATTCGGTAAACCTTTTACTTAAAACTCTGGCTTCTGCAGCAGTACCGAAAACTGGAAGGCAGATGGAGCTCCTGCATGCCAAGTGCCAACAGACCAGTATTTAATGTTTAGACATCATCCACCTTTGGCTTAAGTCTTTTTATTTTCAGTTTCTTTGTTGTTGTATTTGTTAAACTTTAACTGACTCCTTTTTCAATGGCACAGTAATGCTAATGAAAAAACTAACTTGAAAGAAAGTTACTTGGGCCGCCTTGTATGGTTCAAATCAGCGTTACTCAAAATAGAAGCTTTTAAAACAGTCTGTCGCTAAATTGGGCTGAACTCGTTTTTGCAGGGAAATTTCCTGGTAATCACATTGATTATACTGTGGAGTAGATTTCCTAAGAAGTAGTGGAAAGTACTAGTAATTTGGACAAACTGCAATTTCAATGGAACAACCCTAACACAGAGTAAGCGAGCAGTGGATTTTGGCCCTGATCATGCAGTCTCTGCTCATTCTAAATTCCCACTGATCTAATTAATCTCAATTGGAAAAATAACAATGCCTCACTGACTGCCCCAGAAACCAAATTCTTCTGCTAATGCACTAAGCAAGTATAACAATAGGCAGAATCAACATTTCTGCCTCCGCTCCGTCGGGAAATCTCAATATGGGATCACCACAAAGGTAACGAATCAGCCAGCTCCCCATGGCTTATTCAGTTGTTAGTCCTTCTTTAATGACTGCTACAGGTGCATGTAGCTGATATGGAGATATTTTGTGTTACCTCTTGTTGACGAGATAATCAACGCTTTCAAATTAATTTCAGTTAACCAAGTATTATTTTTCAACTTACCAGCATTGCTGTATGTCACAAATGCATTAATGAATAAAATTTTGTTTCTCTTTTGAAATTCACTTTATGAAACTCTTTAAACTTGACTGATTTGGTTCAATTAAAGCCATTTAGAATATTATCTAGAGTTTTGCTTCACTTTAAACCAGAAAAGTAGTAAAACTTAAAGAGCAAATTTAGGCAGCACAGTTTATTAGTTTCAGGCAGCAAATGGCAGGAAATGTTCTTTGGTCTATTTTTATATGACCTCAATAATCCTATTTTTTTACTACCACCCTCTGCTGTCATTGAGGCTGTATGGTAGTTATTTCTCCGGCTTTCTGCCTGGCCCAAAGCCTGCTTTCTTTTCATCTTCACTGCACTTCCCTTGAGTTCAACCCACAGATTTTCTGAGTTTGTAATAATTGTCAAAAGATTCCTGAGTATTTCTAATGATTCATTGGATCTAATCAGAGCAAAAGTTGTTATTCATTCACTTGAAAACAGTGGTTTTAAGCTTATTCTGAAGCTGTTCCTACTTCTAGATACCAAGCTTACTCCAATTCTTTAATCTGTTGCGACTGTTGCTGCCTAATGTCATTTTCTTTCTCCTCTGTTAGCCATTTATTTTTCTGAGGGAGAAGTTCCATGCTCTTCTGTGTGTTGGAGCAAAGTCATATTGTGGAGAGAGACTCCATATGGTCAGTAAAGCTCCATTGTTCCTATAAATTTACTTAGGAACTTTGATAAAATATTAAATCCTTACACTCTTATCCACACGGTTCCATAATTCTAGTACATGTAAGCTTGAAATGGAAGTGTGCTGCATTTGTTTTTTAAGTTACGCATAATACACATACTTGAAATAACATATTGCCATATATTTATGAGATGTTTGTATTTCTTGTGGAAAAGTTCCAGGTGAGGTGCCAGATATGTTGGTTGTGTAAGAGTGACCGCTTTTGTCATTCATATCAGAAGGGTGTTAACTCTGTGGCCTGTTACATTGTGATAGAAATGAGGCAGGTGGTGAGCTATTTTTCATTCCAAGTGAATATAAATAGTGAAGGGGGGGAAGCGTGGTGTATACACAGCTCTTTGATTTATGCAAGTGTATTGTGGAACCTGTTACAGTGAAGTCAGATATAGAAATCTTCTGTTCCTGAGACCAGTGGGAGATTTGCTTTTAGAGAGCTTCCAGGGTTTCTCCTTCTCACGTAAAACATCCCTCTGGTTACAGTTGGGGTCTGAACTTTCTTTTTATTGAACACACTAGGAAGAGCTTAAATGTATGCCTGGATCTTCCACGTGTTGGAGAGAGATTCAATAGACTGCTTCCTGTTAAATGCAGAATTTTTAGTTCTCGAGCAAACCAGAAGAGTCAAAGATACTTGTTTTCTTGTTATGCACTGTGTATCCTCTCAGAAATTTTTCATGTGAATTCCTGAGCGCTTTGTTACTGAGAAGTCGTAACAGTCAAAATTTGAGCTGAAACAGGTAACAAAAGTCAAGACATAATTGGGTTTGAGGAGGCTTTTAGGTAGCGGTGAATTAACAGTCTTGCAGTAGCGACTGCTTAGTGTATGTAGTTTTTTTGAGTCCTTACCTCCTTCCTGGTTTTGTCACATTTGCAATACAGCATTGATAAAGACCTTTCCAGATTATAAAATTATGGCATAACACTAGCTACCAACTCTCATTTTCCTTGGTGCAAGGAATGTTTTGGACTATATGGCATTGTGTCTGGCACCAGCTCTGCTCCTAGGGAACTATTCCAGACCGTATGTCTCTAACAGGTTAACATGTTCAGTCTGACAAAAGGAGCTAATTTAGCCTCCATTCAAAATCAGAAATGGAGACTCAGAGTAACTGCAACTGACTGTAACTAGACCCTCACACTGCAACTATTTTTCATTTTTTACCAATGGCATAGGAAAAAGAGTCATGTGCCTTTTACTCTCTTCCAGGGATTAATACCCCATAATTCTGGGACAGTGAAGTAATTAGGTCTATTAAACCCTTTTAGTGACCTAGTGCTTTTAGCATTGAAGTCATGCTCAATGAGTTCAAGTTTCTTAAATACACATTGGTATGCTTAGAACAGCTATCCTCTAGTGAGTGATGGCACCTTTATAATGGTAATAAAGCTACAAATTAGCGATAGCCCTACCAGTACAGATTACCAAAGAAGCACAGCAGCAACTTTATTATATTCCTTAAATTAATATTTGTTTCTTTCCTAAAATAGAAGCCAGACAGCCAGCCACATACAAAACACAAAATTTGGCTGCTGGAGAATACATCCCTGTCAGTGTACCAATGCTGCAGTCCTGTTGTGCGACCGAAAAGGAATTTTCATAGATGGACTTTTGTTTCTGTCACATTGAATTGGTGTATCAGTAAGCCAGTGTCTCCTCAGTGAATTATTGATGATCTCTTAGAACAGTAGGAAAGAAAACTAATTTAAAATATGCTTTGACCCACCTATTCGTTATTTTGCTGCAAGAATATAATGTTTCTAATTTATTCAGGGCTACAATCTGTAATTTAAAGTCAAAAGCAATTTTTCCTTTTATTTCATTACAGAAAAAAACAGAAACTAAAGAAGGATCTGAGTTTACCAATACATTTATGATTGTAAATATTTTTAGAGCATATACTGGTTCTGTGTATGTTTCTGTTATCATTATCAAATGTGTGGTAAAAATCTCCAAAAGACTTTTAGTCCTTGCATTAATCAAATAATGTTTTTTGTACTCAGTACCTTAAACACACAAATATTCAATAATTTTGTTTTACGTGAGCAGGACTATGCCCTACATTAAAGACTAATCACAGTTGTAAATGCTTTGAAGAATCAAGACATAATTCAGACAGAATTCTAACTTGAGGAATTTGCTATTGGTAGACAAAGGAAAGACAGCTTCAGGACATATATGCACCACAGCAGGGAATATTTCCACCCAAAACTTGGCACAATACATAAAAATACTTCTGTTAATCTCTCCATAGAAAGTGCAATAAAAGACGTGCATCTCGGAATCTATTTCTGTATTGGTCACTTTCTGATAGCTCCTAGATGGATCAGATACCAGTGAACCTTGGAAGTGCTGCAGCTTCATTCATTCCTTCAGCACTGTTGAAGAGCTGGTCATTTCATGTTTCCCCCTCTAGTGTTCTTTTGGGATGCAAAACTTCCAATTCCTTCCATTACTTTTTTCTTTTTTTTTTTGCTTTTTAACTTCTTAAGTGCTGTTATTGCTATATGACTTCAACATTCTACCCAACAAACAAAGGGACTATTAATTTAATCATTTACTCTTTTGGCAGGTTCTAATTGCTTTATGGAAACAAGAATAAAAAATTACTTTTTTTTTTCCTTTGCCTATGTAAAGAACAGCTGACCAAGTTCTGCAGGCTAACATACTCTAGGAAAAGAAAATAAAAATCAGGAAAAGCAGAAGTATGTAGTTAAACATGGGCTTGCTCTAGATTTATCAGTTCTCTTACTGCTCTTTTATAGTTCCTGAACACTTTGATCAGGCTGCTAAATAGCCATCTGACAAGAACTCTATTTCTAAGCTGTAGACGCTGGACTTTGCAGAGATGTAGTTCATTAAAATAGACAATCTCCACACCTCTGCTTATATTTTAGAGAGAATTTATAAATAAGGGGAATTATGGTAGTAAGAAACCTGATCTAACATGGAAGTTAGTTCCGCTCTGGGCAGGGGGGTGGGCCAGTTGGCCTCCTGAGTTCTCTTGTGGGGATAGTGCTCTTGCTGCTATTATAACTGATGTGGTCATTGCTATAGCATTAATCAATTCTTGTTATAGACAGGGCAAAACAGCTTTGCACTGAGTAGATGTGGCATTTAAAAAAGCCTTTCCGGCTTTCCCTCTCTGGTCTCTCAGCTTGGGTGAGGTCCTTCCCTTGGCTGAAACATCAGATGGCACCCCTGACAAAATATTTTCTTCCAGCCCCATGATTGTATGGGTCTATGGGTAGACATCCTTAGCACACTACTATCAGGAAAAAAAAAAAAAAGAAAAAAAAGTTAATATTTTACATTTAATTTTATTTAGATTTTGAACAACATTGTACATCTAAGACCAAAGGAAAAATTTAGAGCAGAACTGTTTTGTGTGTTTTATATTTTTGAAAAATGGGCACTCTCTGTGTGTATCCTGTCCTTAGAGATGACTGATAAGTAATGTCACTCCTGACCTTCCCAGATTTTACTCTGGAATAAAACATGACAGATGTTTTAACATGTACATCTTTAACAATGTACAGTAAAATACAGCAAGGATGGAAGACCTAGAAAATGAAGAATACTAACATAGCCTCATACTGAATTAGCCATAACTGAGACTGGAAATCAGATAGAGTGAAAGTAATGTTTTTGCCCCATGTCATAATTTTGGCCTGAGTAACCAGTAGTGCCATTGTTCTTGTGAAGGATCTGCCTGTTGGGGTGTTACAGTGACTAAGGTAGCAGTTGTCACTACTTCACATGCTAAAGATAGCAACTCGGGTAGGATAGTGGTGATACCTAGTTCAGTATCAGCTCAGAGAGTGCTACCCATTTCGTGGAGGCAATTTGTTTGCTTCATCTTGTCCTGGGTGGACAGTTTAGTTTGAGAGAAAGCAATTGTAGGTGATCTCCTGCCTCTTCTGCAAGGTGTGCTACCACTAGCAATTTAAAGTGACTGTCTTTGGCTGGTGGAGCCTTCTTAGATAAAGCTCAGTACCTTTTTAAAACCAGGTTGCTAATGCATTGCTTACACTAACAGAAGTGCAAAGAATGCATATAGCTTAGACGAAACCTGTTTTGGTTTGGATTTTGATGTTGTTGTTTTATCCTATATCCAATAATATCCATTTTATGCAAACAGCTAGATTTTTTTTTTTTTTTTAATATGAAATAATTTCCTTATTCTAGCTTGAGATAGACAGTGTGATGAGAAATAGATCAGTGTGGATTGGGAAAACAGGTGGATAAATGCACCACAGTTTAGCTTCTACTTGATGTTTTAAAAAAAAAAAAATCAGTCTAGATAGTCTTAATATACCCTTCAATAAGTGGAGAAAGAGAGGAAACTGGTAATGTGTTGTGATATTACGAAACAGAGAAGCACACTTCCATGGAAGATTTATGTGGTACAGTATGCCAACATTTAACAGCGTATGTCAAATTTGTATGGGTTGATGACAGGATAAGTTTTATTTTGCTGAAGAGGGAGCTCAGCTCTCAGTGGCTTGGCCATCCCTGATGCAGAGAAAACTCTGTCAGTGAAGCAAAAAATTTTTTCCTACTTCCATTTGCAGGTGTTCCCTCCCTGACCTCTTCACCACACATACATGATTTTCAAAGCAATACAGGGTGAATGGCAAATCCTTTGTGTCTGAAAAATATCCAGTCCTTTTCCTTCAGTTCCTCAGGGGAAGGACTGTACTGAAACAACATGAAACAACTACTAAAGATACTTTTCCTTGCTGCAAGACAAAGTCAATGATCAATGCACAACAGCAATATTGAAAGATAAGAGCAAAAAGGGAAGGGAGCAAAGTTAAGTACAGAAAAGCATCACAACGTAAGTGCTTAGATGAGTCTCGGTGTTCTGACCTCTGCTGCTGTCATAAAGTGTTTGAGTTTGTTCAATACCTGATAAAGTCCAAAAACCACAGAAGGTGTAGCATGTAAAGGGGGATTTCCTTGTTCAGTAAGGATGGAAGTTATGCCATGATTGACAGCGCTGTTCAGACAGAAGTACCATCTTCCAGAGAACTAGGAATGAGCACTGTTGTTAAGGCACTCTTTTAAATTTAGCATTGTGGCTCCATGTTAAGATACACAGGTACCTTCCTTCTCCTTCTGCAAAGAGCTAGTTTTATTTTTCAGTCTTTGTTGTAAATTCTTGAGCACTGTTGAACAATATTGGAAGAAGAGTGTTTGCGCACAGTTTGTGTGCTAGTTTAAAGGTACTTTTGCACCTGGCGGATTCCGGTGGTGTACTGGGCCTGGCTGAGCTAGGCTTGTTTTTGTTCATAGCAGCTCAAAGTGTGCTGTGTTTTAGAATTGTGACCAAGACAATACTGATAACACACTAATATTTTAGCTATTGCTGAACAGTCTTTGCACAGCATCAAGGCCTCTCGTTTCTCACTCTGCCCGCCTAGTTGTTACTTCCACCATGCTAAGCAAATGACGCTTGCCTTGGCAGTGTGATATTGATATTGCAGCCACTGTCCTTTATACCAGCAAGGCTTTACTCACTTGGCTTGCTTGATAATGGTGTGTTTCACATTCATTAATAATCTGTGCAATGGCTTTCTCTCTTCTTCCGCTTCTCCTTCATATAGTAAACAATTTTTATCTCAACCGCCAAGTTTTCTTGCTCTTACTCTTCCTTTCCTCTTCCCCCATCCCACTGGGGGTGAGCGCTCTGTGGTGCTTAGCTGCCTACCGGGGTTAAACCACAACAGAAGGTCCGTAATAAGTTAAAAATTGTCACTGCCATTCATGTTGCTGATTTAAGTTTTTCAAAACACTGCTGAGTTTGGGTTTTTTGTTGTTGTAATAGATACACTTTCCCATGAACACCAGTAACTCAGGTATGTAAGTGAGAAGGAATTTGCTATTTTCCCCTCTGTTAAACATTTCAGTGACTGTTACAAAGGAGGTGAGCTCATTTATGTCTCAGAAATTACATGGCTATCTAGTTAATTCAGCAAGTTGACGAAAAGCTGCTCTGTAGACTAAGGCCCTTCAGAATGGAAGCTGATTCATATGACTAACAAATGTATTTAGTAGCTAAATGTCTGATACAAAGTCAGCTGAAGGCAATGAGATAAACGATGTTAGTACGCACAGAGCATTGCATTTATAAAGTTTGATTCCCTCAGAAAAAATATTCTCACTGCTGATGTTTTTTTCTTATCCCACAGAAGGCAATCATATTTGTGTCATTAAGTCAAATATTTAGCCTTTTTTAATTTCTTATTTCATTTTGCATGGTACTTTTGATGGAATACTGTTTTTTCTCAGGGCTGCTTGGCAGTTTTCTGTGCTATGTATTACTTTGTGCCCTCCCTCTGTCTAATTCCTGGCTTTTATGAGCAGTATCTAAGTTACCAGATGGAGGTATAGAGAGACTTGAAGTAACATGAACAGCTTCTTTGTGGCAGGTCATAAAATAATGATAAGGCTTTGCTTTGTGTAACATCAAACTAACCATAAGTTTGAGTAAATTGCTGGACAAATTTGCTGCAACTGAAACACACTGATCTCAGGGGCAGCACCATCAATTTTTCCCATCTTAACTAATGCCTGTGTAGGATTCTTCAACAATGAGCACGTTGTTCTATTTGATTTTTTTTTAATTTTCTTGGGATTTTTCAGTTTTATCTTTCCACCTTAAATTCTGTCTGTGGCACAGAACTCTGCAATATTGCAAGAAGAATATTGCAACGCTACTCAAAAGCTAGTAGTACTTCTCTATGCTTTTATTTATACAAAGCTAGAATGGGGGAGGATCTTTTTGCAAAAAAGACATACCTCGGTAAAACTGAAATTCAGCTCAATGCAGAGAACTCTACAATTTGCTTCATAATATTGCATTCCACATTATAGCTCGAAGTGCAATAACATGAAATGTCCAGGGGGTTGTAGAGACTCTCATCTCTGGAAGTTCAGTGAGAGCAAATGCCAGTGAATATTAGTGCAAGGAAGCAACTATGCTTATTTACTAGGAATTAGTATCAAGGAGGAACCAAAGTAAAATAGGGATTTTGCAGAACCAAGTAAATTATTTTAAACTCTTTCTAATATGTTTGCTGCAGGCAGGGCCACTCAAAGATAAAGATAGGCCCATATCCTTTAACCTTCCTACATGCACTAGCTATCCAGTTCAAGCAGATCAGTTAAATGCAATGCGTGGGGAGAAGATAATATTTCTACGGAATGATTTATGCTCCGTATTTCATTGGTTTATAAAAGTGCTGCTAGCAAAGTAGTTTCATGCATATTTTAAAAGGCTATTTCAAGTGACCAGAGACAGGAAGGCCATGAAAGATTTGTGGGTGGCAAGTTTATAAAAGGAAAATAAATGGAAGGGAAATAAAAACCCTTTCCAGCAGTATTTGACTTCCCCAAACCCATATGATGGACATAAGCAAACTTCTAGCATTTTGTTCATGACACTTAGCCATGTTCCCCACTGTTTTCAGATACCTTGAACTTTTCTTCTTTCCCATCCCTCAATTAAGAGGTAATATCTACTCCTTTTGAAGATAAGTCCAGCAAAATTACAGAAGTAGAAATATGCACTAATCAGAAAAGCAAACTTACTATCATATCTAACTTTACATTAATCCTACCAGTATTTTAGCCAACAAACCATTTTATTTCCCTTGTTATTTTCTGTGTGTTTGTCTTCTTATCTTCACTTAGCAGTTAGATTATTAGGAGTTTTGCTTTCTTGCTTCAAGAACATCAGAAGAAACCATGGCAACATCTTCTAAGCAAAAAAAAAAAAAAAAAAAAAAATCTAAATTTTTGCTGAGCACTGCATCAGAGCAAAGAGCTTTGATTATGTCAGGATACTCTAGGCTTGATTCAGCCCCAAGCTCATGGTAAATGGAACAGCAATATCTTTGTCCTCATTTTTCATACCTAATCTTCTTTTGCAGACTACAGCTTTCCTGTAGGTTTTTGGTTTGGGGTTTGGTTTTGTTTTGGTTTGTTTTTTTTTTTTTAACTGGGCCTCTCCCCTCACCAGGTAGCACCATACCCCTTCAACTTCTGCTCTGTTCCAGCTAATTTGCAGCTCTGGGCAAAGCTACCATTGGTTTTATCTGTGTTATATTCAGAAGAGGTGTTGGCATCCGCACAACCCTTAGGTATAGGGCTTAGGTACAAGTCCTCCATGTCTAAGCCTCCCTGGAGAGGCAGGAAGGAACCCATATATAGCAGTGTGGTGATCAAAGTTTGGGCTCCAGGCTAACATACCAATATAGATAAACCCTGGGTTGGAACTGTATCACTGCTAGGACTCTACAGCTGCACTGAATCTCCAGTGAGGGCACAGCAATAAATATTTTAAAATGGCACACAATCCAAAGTCAAATTCACCAGTGCAGCTGATAAGGTTAGCAATATCTGACGACTGCAATACCATATAAATTCTAGCTACAGATTACTAGTTGGCTCTTTTCCCAGCAAACTGCAACTGTGCATTTAAATTGTCCGCTTGAGATTTTTAAGTGCTTAATTTCCTGGAGCTATTTACAAATCTTAAGAGACCACAGAGAGAACTTCCTTAAAAGGGTAAGAAAAGCCACTGCTCTTACTGCAGCCAGAAAAGTTTCTACAGTCAGATCGTCCTTCTATTGTTAGGGTGATTAAAGAAAGAGGGTGAACAAATTAAAAATGTTTTTGACTACATCCTGAAGCACGGAAGTCCCGTGAACAATCATTCCCAGAGCTGAGAACCTTCTGTGAAGACTTTTATTGTTAATTCCAAAAGACAGTCAGTTGTAGATGACATTAAAAGGAATGTCCTGACTGACTTTATTAGCATTGCTGATGAGAGGGGACCACACAGGTAAACCAACTCTCAGAACATTCAGGGCTTATGAAATTGTAATTGAGTTGCACCAAAAGCTAATTGAGAGTGCACATTTAGGTAGAACATGTTGGCAACTTCACCCATCCTAAATTTCAGTTCATTTCAAAGGAAGTTTTAATGCTTATATGTGCTTGTAGTGGCTGGCTGGTCTGCACACAAGAAGGGCACAGATCTCCATTCTGAGGTCACTTATCAAGGTCCCCATGTTATCACTATGACTATTTTTATTAGACTTCTTAATACTCCTAAGACATACAGAACACAAATAATCATCTTCCCTAAGCCTTTAGAATATAAGCACATTTTCTCCCAGTTCCAAGTTTTGCAGGCTGCTCATACTGGTTTAGATGACTGCAGAAACAGCTATGATGTCAGACAAATTTTAGTCTTTTTTTCATTGCAACTCTTCTGGATGCACAATCAATTTGGAGAGGGGAAGTCAACGGATTACCATCCTGTAGTTATTTTCGACTACACTGGCCTGCAAAATGATGATAACTTGAGCTGGAATAGCCTTACCAGGGTGGCCAGTGTCAGCTGGTGTCAGACTTTTATAATAACACTTCTCCCCAGCACTGAAAAGCATTCAAGACATTCGCCTTTTGTTTATAGCTCTTTCCATAAATGATATTAATCTGAAGTAGCTTGTGAGGCAAAAAGTATTTCAGTGTAAACCTTCAAAAGGGTGATAGCAGAAACAGAAACAGAGCTGCACACAGGCAGCCTTGTTTGGAATTGTTTCCCTCTGCTTTTCATTGCTTGAGCCCCTTCCAGACTGTGTTCTTTAAAGAGCATTTGAATACGGAGTCTGCACAACACAGCAGGCACCAGGCAGAGAGACATTTCTTTAACTCTGCTGTTCTTCCCCAGGCTGCAATTGCCACAGCTCAGTACAAGGCTAATTGTACCGAATTTCAATAGCAGATTTGGGCCATGTTCACAGTTATTTTGGAATCAGTTCTATTTGCTGTAAGCTTTCCCAATTTGTAGTTCATGCTTATATATGTCATTGCTTATGCTATGCAAAACACATTAGTACTTTCCTCAATTTATTATATAAATTATGGTATTACAATTTTATGGCACCTTTTATAGGACAATCTAAAAATGTTTCATAAACTACACCTCATTAAGCCTGTTGGTTTTTTTAAACTCGTTTGAGAGATGGTTAAACTGGGATTGAGAATACTCATGTCATTTTGCTAAAAATGCTCATAATAAGTAAACAAGGATTTGGGAATAGAACCCAAATTCCTGTTCCCACTTCTGTCCAGAAATATCATTGTATAACACTGAGGCAATGATCAGAGGTTTAACATGGATCATGTTCAATGCCATTGGTTTTCAACATTTAATCTCTACCATCACAAGTCAAGCATGAAAAATAAATTCTTTTTCATGAGAGAACCAGCTATAATGAATTACTTGCTTGTCACTCAATAAAATAGATATATATTTAAATCAACAAGAGTATAGTGTTTTCAAAGGAAGTGCTTATATCATCTCCAAATCAAAACAGCTAAGTGGTTTTGACACTATGGCAGCTTCACTTCCAGTGTATATATCTTGCATGTTCACTTATTAAAATATTATCCCAGTCTTCAAGTCTTACATTTGCATTCACAATTCAATTATATGGCCATGTAGTTGACAAAAATTAGATTTAGATGTACTTTTTTTGCATTACTGAAGAGCTAATGATGTTGTTTTAGCACAGACCCACTGTTTACCACTAGGATTTTAGTTCAGAGATGTTCAATGTCCAAATCAGTCAAACTGAATTTAATTTAGACATCTAACTCCCTCAGGCTGGTTGGAAAATGTCAGCCTAAAATAGCATGTGCTTGAGTACAACAAACTAGAAAGGCACTTCTGATGTATACATTTGTATGAACAAACAAATGTCACGAATAGGGTATATCAGAATAACAACTAACCCCTTCTTCGTGGAGCTGAATTGCCATTCACAGAATTAAGACAACTGTAAGGAGTTTTGCAGGAGTAATACTTCCTTCCACTTGCATAGCACCTGAACAAAATGAGAGAAAGAGCTCCTTAACTTCACCAGGTAGTGACTAGTGACCATAGGAAAGACTAAAATAGCTACCACTGAGGTACCAGTTACAGACCGGCCCAAATGCCAAGGGTTTAGAAAGTGAGCTAATGCTCTAAACAAGACTATATATATTGGGTAACTTATGAGTCAAGAACAGAATTTAATGCTACTCAGTAACTTGAACACAGAAAGCAGTAACAATTTGATTAACCAAGTTAAATGTTTCTTAGCTTCATTTTCAGTTAGAAAAATAGGATATCAGATGTACATGCACAAATAATTTAGTTTTGTTTGTAATTCACATTACAATATTACAGGTACCTCTTTCAAATACTACAAAATTACACATACCTCTTTCACAGTGTACAAGGTCAGTCATTACCTATCTGCTGCCCTAAACCTTCCCTGGAAGCAAATGAAAAGCTTGCCTAAAGCGTGCTGAAAGGTAAATGAAGCATTTACATACCAGAGAAAACATAGCATAGCCACAATTTTGAGGGCACAGGGACAGCACAGCAGGAAGGAAAAATCCCACGGTGTGTTCTTTAGTGGGGCAACTGTTGAGCGAAAGCCCGAAGAATTTATATCGGAAATTTCTCTGATTCTTTCGCTTAACAGAAAGAAGTCAATAACTCTGTTTTTATATCCTGAGCTCCTTTTAAAGAAGCAAGACAAAAGCATTCTAGTAGAAATAAAGAATTCTGCATTATTACCTTGAACTAATGAAATAATTTAATATTCACAAATTCTTAAATAAATAATTCCTAACTTGTTCCTCTTACTGTTTATTTATAGATTTATTATTAAAAGCTAAACATGTGGACTTACTTTTTTTCCATTGAAATAGGTAATTTATACCATTTGTACTGAAGAACGGTGAATTGCTTTATTTTTCACTGTTATAAAGAGCTACAGTATGTTTCAGTCAGATTCTTAGCAAAGCTGGTTGTAAACAACATTTGAATTAACAATTCAAGGATAGATTTACAATTCAAACAATTCAAAGTAAAATTAAAAACTAGATTATTGGAATTGGATTTTTTTTTTTTACTACAAGTTTGTTGAAAAATGTATTTGGAAAAAATCCCTCTTTTAGCATTAAAGATGTTTTCTGTGATATCTGAGATAATTGCTAATGGATGCATTTTTATAGAGTTCAAGATACTGGATTTAGCTTTTGATTAGGTGGCTGGAAGATACTTTCAGAATTCTCTCAAGGAAGCTGAAGGTAATATAGAAAATAGTGCTTTAAAACTGAGGATTGTTCCTGTCTTTCTTACAGCCTCAAAACAAAAACCGCAGAGATCATTACAACGGCATGCCCAGCTTTGCTTGTTGACATAGTTCACCAGTAGCAGTGAGTATCTATACAGGGTTTTTTTTTTTTTTTGCCATAGTCTTTCCATGGAATACTATAATTTTCTACTCAGCTTATCATGAATAGCAATAAAGAAAGAAAAGACAAAGAAAAAGAGAAACATAGGTAATAATTTGGTCGTCTTCCTCCCACCCAATTAGTTAAATTGCATAGCTAGTACTGACATCAGGTTACGATTGTTAAGAATTTTATTTGCAGTGCTTCGATACTAGTTTGCTCACATATTGGCGCTGTTAGCAATCTCGCATGCTGATGAAAGGAGAAGGCAGGGGGTTACTTCAGGCTTACTGTGCTATTGCCATGAACAAGAGGAGGCTCTTGAATATATTGTGCAGATTTTCAGTGTGCTCGGAGAGCACTTCCACAGGGGAAAGTTTTCACAACTACACATTTGTTAGTCACAATTTTCTTCTTTTACTGTTACTAATAGAGACCTTAGTTGCATTTTTCCACATTTTGTATTTTGTAAATATTAGCGCAGGGAATCCAACAGGCTTTACAGACAAAAACTCTGACAAATACATTTGGATTACATTTAAAGGATAATAATTACAATACCAAACAAACTCATGGAAGATGATGGCAAGCCCTCCACTCTATTCAGAAGGCAGTTTGCAAAAGCAAGTTGATCAGAAACACAGGAAACTGTTACCAATCTTTGTTCAATCCCAGAAAGTAAACTTTTGATTGGTTTTTTTTTTTTAAATGGCTGCCCTATGTTAAGTTCAGGTTGCAACACCTGATGTTATCTTGCACATACAGTTTAGGTACTCATGTCCTGTCTTAACTAAGAGTATTTTAAGATTAGGCCACAGGCAGAGAAGATTTGGGTTTTGTAATAAGTAGGATTTATTTTCATCCTCTTTCATAACAAAAATGGAAGTTCATTAACTCATGTAGCAGTTGATATTTTTTCCTCTCTTCTCCGACCACCAGTTCTTAAATGTCTTGGTCACTGTTTCTTTCACAAAAAGCAACTGTGCTGCTGAAAGAAGGGCCAGGAATTAGAATGGCTACATGCAGGGATCTTAGCCCAGAAGTACGCAAGACAGAGAGGCGCCTAGAAGTGACAGAATGGGTAAAAGGTCACACAAATAAAGCACACATGAAACCTAAGCAGGTAGAACCATTTAGCTTAAGAGCTGGCAATGTTATAAAGATGCTTTTCAGATAGGCAATTTATACCCTGGCAGATCTTATTCTGGCTGACTCTTTGTAATGAACCAGGGTTCTTCATCTCAGTAACAGGAACTTGGCTCATCCAAATCATCTACAGAACTAGGGAAGTGTGAAAGCAAGCAGTGAAGATAAATCCCATATTTGTAGTTGCTGCTGACTGATTCTGCTGGAGAATCTGGTGGTGGCATCTGCACTCCATAACTCACGGAAAAAGTTACGCTTTTCAGCTCTACCATCTAATATTAACCTGTATCTAACTTATTTCTTGTTTGTCAGCACTTCTGAAAACTGCTGTGGTAGGAGGCAGGTACTCTTCTCCATAAGGGACACCGGAGTTCATCATGAACTCTGCTGACTTCCCTACTTTCCCCTGCTGTGAATCGTGGCATTGTGGCCACAAGCAGGCATCGGAACATCGGTGTACAGGACCAAGAGACACCAGGTTCCTGCCGGAGCAGCATAGAAGGCTGTTCATCGGCTCGGATCCAGAACTCTTAGACGGCTATATGGTTTGAATAGAAGTTTAACCATTTAGTTTCAGTCTAAGCTGACACTGACACTCCTGTCTGTGAACAGTAGAAGCTGAAGAAGTTGCACATGTCCCCTTCTGTTGTCCTTGATACAGTGCTAGCTAATTGCTGGCAGATAACCGGGGGCAATAATCTCCTCAAGTGACAGAGCCCATCTGCCAGAGCCCTCCTACACTCTTGGGAATTTGGCTGATGCTTCATAGGCACTGACAATGGGAGGTTCCTCCCCTCTCCTCTTGCCGGCAGGAAGTGTTTTATTTATGATATCACAAAATATTTGCTCTGCTTCAAGACAAAAGAAGAGGGGTTGTCACTGCTTGCTTTCCAAAAATAATCTTTTCAATCTCATTCCTCTGAAAACAAGTCCTAAAAGGGAGTCGCCGGCTTACATTGCTATGGGTTTGATCATCCCTTGCATGAAGTTTATGTCCAGCTTACTATTTACTTTAATGATGTGGGATCAGGGCCCAACCATCAGCCACTCTTTGCAAATCATACCATAGTCAAAGAATTGCTAAGAAACATGCTTTTCCTTCCCCCCCCAGCTCCCCCAAGCTGAAAGGTATTTGTGCCAGGATAAGAGAGTGATCAGTAAGCCATCAATATATCGAATGGCCTGCCAGCAACTGGTTTACATGGAACTATTTTACTGTAATTTAGCAACTCAGTGGAGTGATTTTAATAGTGAGCATGCCCTTTTTAAGTTTCCAGAAAAGGGAAAACTAATACATTTATTACAGAACACTGTATTTTACCTTATGTTCTGACACAGAATTATATCCACTCAGGAATGCTAGCAAAACAAGTTTTACTTATCTTTGTTTTTCCCTGGCGTTAATGTACAGTTAAAGTGAATTCCCATGCTTCAAATGAGGTTAACCTATTTTCAGCTACAGCTAAGCAAAGCCATATTTGGTGTCACATAAAATAAACAGCACATCTCCAATTTAGATTTTTATAACACCAGTTTAACCCACTGCTATGTTATTTACTCTTAATTGAACCATGGTGCAAAATAAGAGGTACAGTTAGTTATTAAAGAAAAATTGGGCTGTGTAACAGTTCCCTTTAAGGAATGAATATAATGATTTATATTTTTTTTTTCTTTAAAAGAAAGCAAGAAATTAACCTGCTGGTCCTCCCCGCTCTGGTAAGTTCAGTATTCAAAGTAACAATCACTTCTTACAAACATTTCCTAGAAAGAAATAAAGTAGTTTGATTTTATGGAAGTGCAGTCTTCTACTTTATTTCAAAAGCATCTATAGCAGTCTAAGAGATATTATGGCTCACTTCATTTTTTAAAAAGAATACACAACACAATTCCCCCCCACCCCGACATTGCTCAGAAGCTGATCTTTTCCTTCTGCAGGAAAATCTACTATGCTACACAGTGATGTGCTGTTCCTGGTCTAATTGGAAGAAATTTATTAAACTTGGCCAATTTTTAGAGAAAGATTTTTCAGTGAGAATTGTGCAAACTGTTCTTTTGTAATAACTAATCTGATGCTGAGTAGCAACATCTAACAAAAAGACAAAACTTGAAAAGCTGAATCCAAGCTGCAAATGTTGCCTGATTCAGGATTCGAGAGGCGAGGCCCCTAGTCTCTTAGCATAGGCTGGTTCTGTGGGCTATTTTAACTGTCTGTTCTGCATTATAACAGCAGCTGCAGGGGTAGTTTCCAGCATAGCTGTTTGGAAACCATTTCAATAGAAGTTTTTTCCAGATGTAGGTTCGAGTGTGCCAAATGGTCTGGCTCTTCAGTATAAAAAGCAAATTGGAAGTGGAGACTATGGTGCTTTAGCAGTAATCAGCTTTAATCAATGCTCAGCTCAAAGAACCTGCCTGCTCTGAAAAATGGTAATGGTTCCACAGGGCTTAATTTGGAGAGTGATACAAAAATGTGTCAAAGCCTTCTTTCCCCCTCCAACCCCCCAAGTTTTTCTTTTTTCCCCTCCCAGTAATACAAATTGTCTAATAATCTGTATAAAGTTAGAAGGATTTCTACTGAGGCTTCAGAAAATTGATTTTATACCCATAATACATAAAAAATACCCACTAATTAAATTACCTATCAGAAAAGCATCTTTCTAACGTTACTAGTTCTTAGGTTATAAGAATTCTAAGCTTTAACTCTTTCCCCCTTCAAAGAAACACTGATGTTTAAGGCAAAGACCAATGTCTATGCATTACCTTACCATTATCTGAAGTTTTGTTGAGTACAGCCTACCATTGCAGATTATTCTGTTCTATTATTGTATGTCAACTGTGAAGCACCTGGGCTGCGTTTAGTATACCACTTCCTACTGCTGAATGAGAGGACTAGCTTAAAATACTGAATTGAAAAAGTTACAGCTTTTCAATTCGCCCACCTAATCTAGGATTCAGACTATTTTATTAGACAAGGATTTGGGGGCGGGGGGAGAAATGTGTATTCTCTGGTGTTCTGCAGCATATTTTTACAGAACCAATTTCCAGACCCTCCTTTTCCTCCTCTTATTTTCTCTCTCTTCCCCTCTCCAAACCACTGCAGGATCCTTAGATGTACATTATACCATGAACAGTCAGTCAGATGATGAAAAACCAGCTGATTTTTCAGATGTAGTGCCAGTTATCATATATTAATGTCCATCTCTCAGTTACTGCCACCCAAAGTTTGTGGAGGTGCTTGCAAATAATATATTTTAAATATACTGAGTGTTGAAATTAAATCTTGACATTTAGAGCTAGTGGGCTGAAAGCATTCAGATTTTCTCCCACTACAGGAACAAGATCTACCTTTGTATGAAGTATCACTGGCATTTGAAAGATGGATCTCTGAAAACTCCTAAGTTAGTATCTGATAACAGCAAAATAAAAGGTTAATACTTTATAGTATTGCATTTAAAACCAACCATAAAACTAGTTAAAAAATCAATTTCTTGTACTATTTGCTTAAAATTTGGATGAAACAGGCCCTGCATAAGTAGCGCCACATTATCTTTGTCTCTGGGTATAATACACAGTGCATGCTGCATTCAACAGGAAAGTATCACATAAGTGAGAATAAATAATCTTAGCAGTCTCCCAAGAATAGGAAAGAACCATGTGCCTGAAAACATTTGCTTTCTTTTCTAACTGCATGAGCTGATCTGGAAAGGTTGTTTTTTTTTTTTCCCTACAATCTTTACTTTCAGATTTAGTAAATAGAGTCTTAAAACATTGAGCCTCGAAACCCTTTTTCACCCCCCAACTCCCTAAGGACTAGTATTGTGACCCCAGATTATTCATTCCCTCTAAACGTTCTTTGGCTTGCATACAATTGCCATGATAAATGAGGGAAAAGAAAAACATCAGCATGTAGGTTCAAAGGAAAGAAATAAAAACATGGTAGTAATATTGTAACTTACCCATTTTCAGTAACTTATTCATTTTCAGGGTGTTCTTTCCTGGCTTTGGTCAATAACCTAAGGATTTTAGAGTAATTTCTTTAAAAAAATCCTAAAAAACCCCTTGCCAAACAGAACGTGGTCTGCACTATCAATGATAGCTAACTAATGACCAGTATTTATATAAATGTTCACCACTGTAGAGTCAAAGCCATCTACAATAAATATACTTTAGTTCCCAGTAATGTGATAGCAAATAAAAAGTTATCTTAATCACACTTCCCCCTGAAAGCACAGCTCCAGAGGCAAAGTTTTTATGAAAGCTGAGAGGTTTAATGAAATGAACCGTATCCTTACTTAGTTTGACTGTCGCAGGGCTAACTGTATTACTCAGAGTACCAGTATTTTTCAATACATCTGTATATGCTAGTGGAAAATAGATGTATTTGAGTTTTCTCTTTATCAGTTTACTCCAGTGGGAGTCTAAGAACTGTACATCGTTGAATTATATGTTTTACTACCTTCACTTACAAACCTCATTTGGCACCCACAACAAAAAAAGGATTGATAGCAATTCAAGAAACTGGTGACATATTCAGAGTGATTTTTTTAATTAGCTCTCTTCTTGGCTGAGCATCTTTTTGCATCCTGTTAGAATCTATGTTCCTTTGCACTTCTCTGAGATATTTAGGCACAAGAGTCACACAAATGCCTGATGGAAAAGACAGATGAGTCAAACTGTTGGAAAGTTCCCAGGGCAGCAGTTCAGATCGCTAACTCTTCAGACTTTTTCCTCCGCTAAATGTCAGATGTGTCACCGCTTTAACAGCCATTGCCTGAAGGGATTTGATTATGTGCCACCATCTCTCCTCTTGATTAATTAAAGCAGCAAGAGAAAAATAAGAAGAGAATATGTTCACCTTCAATTTTATTCCTAACTCATAGGAAGAAAATCAGTAGTTCTCTTGGTTAACTCCTCTGCTTAAGTGATAATAGCAAATTGTGACAGAGGTGGTCATACAGATTCTTATTGTTTTCACAGGGTGATGCAATGACATTAAGTGAAAGTAAAGCCAAAATTATGAGAAAAATCAACCAACCGAAAGCAGCAGTTTCCAATTACTAAGAGAATTTGCCTTTTTATAGAGTTGTATGAAATAGCTGGGTATCTTGCAGGCATACACTCTCTGCAACACAAAATTACAATGGCAAACAATGTTGACCTGATAATAAAACTATAACCTGTATCTCCCTGCCTGTTTTTTCCAGGCCACAAAAAAGCTGACAAAACAAAGATCAAATAAGATAGACCAACACACTGAAACATCAACCCACCATGAGTTTCCTTCTGACTATTGTCCAAAAGCACAACACTACTATCAGGAAACAAGGCCAGTATGACAAGCTTCTCATTCTTAACAAGGATGAATCAATTTGTTCCATTTCTCCTATCCATCATGAAGACCCAGTGTCCCTTCTTTGCATGAAATACTAAAAAAAACAAATTTCCTTGAAGACAGATTGGTTACATAGATGAGTACAGGACTAAAATTAATACTGGTGAGCATATTTCTTACACTGTCTTTTCAGAACATTAGTCACTGTATTTCCTTTAGTAAAAAAACTCACTGAAATTCAGTACAAAAAAAGTAAAATAAAGATAAAATTCAGGCAGACATATCTGCTTGTGGATTACAAATCAACTTGCTAACTTCTAGTATACATCTAGATTTTAGTTTTCCAGTCTATTCAAGGTAATTTTTTTACTGTAGAATGAATCACAAAAGTAAAAGGAAAGTAGAAATCTTGGCCTGTCAGGGGCATTTTGGTTCAAGTCTATTGCTTTTCCTATCAGGTCTATAAAACCTGAAGCAAATTCTACCTAGTATTAATGTTCAGCATCTCTTAACTTTCTCACCTGAAAAAAGGGTCTGTAGTTGAACAAAGTAGGCTTGATTCCAGCTGTAAATTCCTGCCACACCAACTTCACATTGTGATTTGGAAATCAAAAGCAAACCCAATACTAATGGTTTATGATAACCCAATAGCTGGAGATAACATCCTTCAAAAACCAGAGTTTTTCCTAGCTGAAGAAAAACTTTTCCTTGGTTTTGGGCATGTTGCTTGTTATTTTGCTCACATTTGGTTGCAGGGATGCATCAGGAAAAAACAGTTTTACTTTTGAAACTATTCAAGTTTGGAGTATGAATAAATACCTTTTTTCCCTATTTAATTTTAAGCACTCCTTTCTGGAATTCAACCTTGAGAGACCCCCGTATTTCCAATGCATCTTTAAAATGTTAGCACAACTGACAAGTGTGTCAAAACCAGGAAACTGAAAAGAAATCTTAAAACAGTGTATTAAACACCAACCCACTGTGGGTCCCGTTCCTTACTATTCAGAGACATGCTTCAAGCTTCAGAGAAATCAGATCTTCACCATTGACAGTTTAAACAGCAATACTACTTAACTTAGTAGATGAAGGCTGAAAACGTTTTTCTGACAGAGGGCAGTTTCAGTGGAAACTATTTTGCTGATCATTTAGCCATCTGCAGAATATGCTGTGATTTAGTCAGTAGCTTCAGATACTGTTTTTCCCTGTTTTGCAAGAAACAGAGAACTATGTGTTCTTTCTCAATGTATTAAAAATGGATGATCTGTTTAGAAAGTCTCGCTCTTTCACACAAAAAACCTCATTATGACCCATTTAATCAAGAGCAAATTGGGTTAAAGGCATGAGGTTTTCTTAATTACAAATAAAGTATGTGGTTAAAGAGAAAAATAAACTTCACAGCATAGAGAGGTACCATTTAAAAATGTATATATGTATCCTTTTCCATTAAAGGTCTAAACGTGCATAAAAAGGTTTTCATTGCTAGAAAAGGGTAAAAGTTATGACTTACCTTGGTCAAATCGCAGGATCCAAGGAAGACTATGATGCTGGCAACTCCAGGAATTCCACCTTCTATGTTGTTTTCTACTCTGCCTCTCCCACTACCTGCTGTTGAACTCAAGAACCACTGCTTGTCCACCCATGTTGTGCGTAGTGGCAATCAAGAGTGTGCTATGTTTTGCCATCATTGCTATTAGCAACGTGAGAGAGGTACGCCTTTGCTGGAATGAAAAAATCCATTCTTTGAACCGAAATGAACTCAGCAGTCTGAGAGCCCTTAGAGCAAGATATTTATAGACATGAAGTCCTTTTTCTTTGACAATGCAGCCTTAAAAACATCAGACAGGAAGAAAGAAACATCTGCATTGATTTTGATGGTTTAATACTCAATAGTGAAAAAGTGTAAAATCACAAAGCTTATACCACCACAAAAATGCAGTTTCATTGCAAATGACCAAAACACAAGCTGCCTGCAAAGTTTCACACAGCTGACATCAACAAACCCAGTTTCAACATTCTTACCATCTTTTTAAACACCTGCTATTCACAAACATCAGTCAATACAGAGTTCTAGGTCTCTCACACATCTTTCTTTATATTCTATGCTATACTTGCTTTCTAGACCAGTGGTTTACACATTTGGAAAACAGTGCCCCACTTCTGATCTATATCAGCATATAAATACATAGTTTTTACCCCCCCAATTACTAATTATATTTTAAAAGCAGTTTGTTTAATCCAAACTCAGCAGTAAAGTTCTTATTTGTATTTAATGAAAAGCACAACTTATATGAGTAAGCTTCAGAAGTGCATGCTGACCGAGGTGATATCGCCAATCCTTTCAGCCACCGGTTATAATATTTATGCAGAAAGTGATCATATAGGGTGAGTTAGTACATCAGACGGTAGGTTATATTTGCTCTTACTAGTAATGCATGTACCTCTGGCCCTGATTCTGCAAAGGCATCCGTGAGGCCTGCAGGATGCGATTCCCTGCCTGACTACACCTTGCTGCCTGAAGGTAGTATTATCCAAAAGCTATCATTGTGTCAAAATGTCTCAGGTTACTGAGAACTACACGGAAAATGGGCTGCTTACACAAGTATTTTTAAAACCGAAACCCTTTTTACATGAGATTTCTTTGTTTTCACAGCCTGAAAGTAATCATGAAAAGGAACTGTGCGTATCTTTAAATGTTCTGCTAATGCACATTTCCAGTTCCCTTCAATAAACTAACTTTCTAACAGTTGATTAAAATCCTGATCTTAAATAGACCTAAAGGAAAGTACACAGAACAAAGTTTTCTCTCCAGACAATCAAAATAAAAACATATCTTGGTATAACCTGCTGCATCGGACAGTGATGTGTAAAGGAATTTTTAAAGAGCTGTTGTTGCCTCAGTGGAAACAATACTGGGTTGGGGTTTTTTTCCCCCTTCCTTCAATGCTAAAGCCATGTGCATTTTATGATTAACTTGCTCCTTACTGATTTATTCCTTCCTCTGACATTATAATCCTCTGAGCAGGTGAAGATAAACGTAACAGAGTGTTGATACAGTTGTTCCTAAGGAGCATGCCTGTCTCCACAAGGTTTGTAATAAATGGCTTTGACCTTGTAAGTAGCTTTTTGTGGTTACAAAATAAATAAATGTTCTGCAGATAGTCTTATATCTGTTTTACAGAGAATGTTTAAGTTTCAGCTTAGAATTAAACTTCGAGAAAACTAACGCTGATTTTTTTTTTTAACTCTGTTGCTTATTACAGACCTGACTTCTTCCTTTATGCAGTTATTTAATATTTGAAGTACAGAATCTGATTGCTTGCAGTTAGGCATCTAGCTGGAAAATTCTGGCTTATACACAATTATTAAAATAAACACAGAGATATTACCATCTTTAAAATCATAGGGTCAGCTAAGGAAACAAAAGTGTAGGATGGTATTAGAAGTGTTACAGTTAATAACACCCTATTTATAAATGGAAGCACAAGATCTTTTTTTGAGCACATATGAATAGTTTTGAAAAAATATTATCCATTACACAGCGAACAGTATAAATAAGCTTAGCGTACATGCCTTTAGTGCTTCTACACAACTTCGTTTCCTATTCATTTTCCAGCTGTTGGTTACGCTTCCAATTTCAACAAGTGATTTCATAGTACATAACTGAAAAATATCCAATCCAGAGTACACTGGTACTCACACTTATACAAAATGAGGAAAACATACAGAAAATTTTGTAGTGCAGACAAACCTCATGAGTTAATCTTTGGAACATTACGAGCTTTGTACAGTTTCAAACTTAGTAACCAAGGCACACAACAATTTAGACTGTCTCCTGTCTGAAACAGCGTGATGTGTCAGTCAGCACGGAGCTCCTCTTTAGCTTTGCATTTACATTCATAGTATAAAGTAGCAGTCAGTTTTGAAAAATCTAGCTTCTGTTAATATTAAGGAATCTGAAAAGTGACTAGCCATGCCAGACTAAGATAGTTTAACTGGATTCTAATACGGACTAGCACACACAAAACTAGGCTTACATAACCAGAGGAAAAAAAATTCTGAGTCAGCGCCCACCGGGCTGGCACAACGTAGCCGTCCGGATACACGGGTGTTCCTGCTCTGCCGCGAAGGTGCGAGAGAGTGAGCGAGTGAGTGAATGTGCGTGTGTGTGTGTGCACGCGTGTAAAAATAGCAGCTTCTCATTTGTGTATCTTATTTCTCATATGTGTCCAGTATGGTATCTTCTTACCCAGTGTCAAAAATATTTTGGCTGCTATTTTTGCTTCTGCTAGCGCTGCGCAGTTTAGTACACTTAGTGGCACTGGCTTCTGATCTGGACGTTGAAGTGACTGAATTATCGTTGTAAAGTTAAATTACGTCCTTCATTTAACCAATGTGCAATCCACATGAAATCAGCTTATTTTCAGATGATTTAAGTACAAACCAACTTTGGCCTGAGGCAAATGTTACAACCAGAAAAAAAAGAAGGGGGGGGGGAAGAAAATTAAATCTCAGGTTGGGTTTGCAGGGCTAGTAATTGAAAAGGGCATCTTCTCATTTGTAAACAAAGAGAGGATTATCTGGAAATGCCTTGACATACAATGATCGTAAGTGTCATCAATGCCACTTTTACAAGTTTTCTTCAGAACACATTAGCTAATTTCACTGAGTTAAGAAATTAGGCATTATGTAATAATGTTTGACACTTCACACTTACCTTTAGCAATACCTAGTATCAAGGTAACCCACGTACTGCAAAATAAGTTGATATTATTAATGTACTTAGCCACTGAAGCTGTAAAGAGCTCTCCTTACTTCAGTGGGAATACTATCCAGTCTTTTGTTTAAATTTGTTTTCTTTTTAAAGATATTAAATATACTACTGTCTAACCATAAAAATCACTATTTCTCATTAGGAACAGTGTGAGAAATTCTTGCTTCAGTGTTACCTCTTTCTTTTTTGCACTGCATTCTAGCCATACAAAAATTATAATTTTTGTCAATTCTTGCTATGCTTAGTTTGATCCTACAGACTTGTATTTATTTTTTATAGCTGCAATAACTGTATCTTAAAAAGTTTTCATTAGGTGTTGCATGTAAGTACACAGAAATGGAACTGAAAATCAGCTACCTACCACTCTCATTAGACTTATGTTCTGTTATATTTGTGGTTAGTAGCTTCAGATTTAAATAGAACTGCTGAATATTTTAGTTACCAAGTACAATACAGTATTTAAAAAAAAAAAAAAAAGGAAAAGTCCTATTCAAGCACACACTTATTAATCGACCTGCTATAAAACAAACAAAAAAATATAATCCTTTGAACTCCCCAGTAGCAAATTCCTGTCTCTATGGGTGGAAAAATCTGAAATTAGTGGACACAGGTCTCTGAGGAAAAACACATTAATAGCATGATTTCTCCCCCAAATAAAATTTCCAATAAAGTAAAAAGTGTGCTGAATAGGTAGAGGCTTAGATTCAATACTTCTCAGTCCACTATTAGTAATCTAAATAGTTTGAGTGTTTCCCCATCCCTTTTTTTCCTCTTTTTTAAAAAAAGGATAATCAAAAATATGTATAAACAAATTACTAAGGAGACTTCATTAAAGAGTCCTTTCAGAACCACTGTCCATCATTATCATCATCATCTTCCTCCTCATGGTCCAGATAGAGAACAGCAACTTTCTTTTCATCAGAAATAACTGACCTTTGGTCTACCATTCTTTGCAACTGTACAGTTTTATCAAACAATGACTTTTCCACTACCTTTTCACCATGATCTTGAGAAAAACTGGAGAGAACATAGCCTCTTTTATTTTCATTTTCTAAAATGTGGTCACTTTCAACTACAGTCTGTGACTGACTACCAGAAGGGTCTTGCTTGTTGGATATGAGCGTTGTTACTTGCTGTTCTCCACTCTTTACTGTAGATATTCCACCCATATTGGAAACATCCATCTGAAAAGTAAAAGATGTTTCCTTGGATCCTACTTTAATATGCTTTACAGACCTACTGCTCTCAGATGACTCTTCTGTTTGTGAAAGATCTTCCAGCGTTTCAGAAATAGGTCTTGTAAAGATTATTTGCTCAGGATGAGTTTCTACAGGACTTATTTTAATGTGTCTGAAAGATCTGTTGATATCTGAGCTTCCTTCATTCTCTGAAAGATGTCCTTCTTTGTTAATGAGCTCTGGGGTTTCAGAAAGGGAGCCCTGATATATGACTTGTTCAGTGGTTTTAACTCCCGCTTGACCTAGTCTAACACGCTTTATTGAGCCTTCTGAACGAGTCTGGTCTTCTAGTTCACTGATTTCTGTGTGCTCAGAGATGGGCCCCTGGTAGATGATTTCTTCAGCTGTCATAAACTCTTGGGGACCCAACTGAATGTGTCTGACTGAACTTTCTGTCTGTGAGAAGCCTCTAGTGTCACTGACCTCCACTTTACTGGAGATTGGTCCTTCAAAGATAACTTGCTCAGTATGAATCTCTTTTGGACCTAATCTAAAGGTCCTTATTGATCTGCTAACGTCCACAGACCCTTCTGTCTGAGAAAGGTTACCTGAGCTATTGAGCTCCAGAAAGTCTGAAACAGGCCCTTCAAAAGAGACTTCTTCAGTTACCTGCCTTGACCCTACTGTTACATGTCTTGCGGACCTGTTGAAGTCTGTTGAAAACTTCTGGGAAAGATTTCCAGAGTCAATCTCCTCTACAGTTGTAGTAATAGGGGCTGTATAAATTACTTCTTCTGTGGTTTGGATTTCTTTGGGACCCAGTTTAAAATGCTTCACAGATCGGCTAAACTCTGATGATCCTTCTTTCTGAATGAGATCTTCTGTAGCACTGAGCTCCAGCGTTTCAGAACCAGGCCCTTCATATATGATCTGCTCAAATCTCTGAACTTCTGCTGGACCAACCTTAATATGCCTTATGGATTTGGTCTCATCAGTTGATTGTGGTGAGTGAGAGACTTCTCCGAAACCTGCAGTTTCCAAACCCGAACCGTCATAAATTACTTTTTCAGTGGTATAATACTGTGTGCCACCACTCCTCCTTGTTGTGGATGAGTTATAGATTTCTTGATCAGCCAAAGGAGTGTTTTTGTCACTGCGGGAAGAAACATCTACTTCTATATTGCTTCTACTATCAACAACTCTCTCCGAGCTCTGTTTTTTCAGGGAGTCCAATGTTGCCTTCTCCTCCTCACTTGCAATTACTTCACCAAGATGAGCTACATCAAATTCATCAGTATTAAGGGTCTGTGACAGACTGACTTCAGCAACAATTGTCACCGAGCCACCCTCCTCTGTTCGATCAACTTTTTTGATATCAAATTCTACGGTACTAGAGTCAGCTTGATTTTCTTTTGTTAATGCAGACAGCTCCACTTTCACACTTTCTGGGAGACTGCCCTCCAACTGCTCCAAAGCTTCCGTCAATTGATGTTTAGGGTCCTTTGTTTCCTTGGATAAAAGCCCTTTTATTGAAGTCTGAAATTCGTGGGGAATTTTAATTTCTTTTTCAATAACGATGGATTCAACATGGGATGTTTCAGGTTCAGGATGCTCTTTTAAAATATGGGCACTTGCTTCCTCCCCTACCACTTTGTATGTTTCTTCTGGAGAACTTCCACCTTCATCTCTCTTTCTTTGTGTGCCTTGCAAAAATTCATCTTGCCAAGAATATTTAATAGTTGATTCTTCTTCTATATGAATCTGCCCATATACTGAGTCATCGTCTTTTTCATTAATAATAGGATGATCATCAGGAACGGATACAAAATATTTTTGTTCAATAGCTGAGTCATCTTCCTCAGTTACTTCTTCCACATGAGTGAAACTCTCATGGCGTGGTTTCTTCTTTTTAACATCTTCATATGTGAACGTTATGGTTTGTTCCTCCTCATCACCGTAACGCCTCTCTCTCTCAGGGTATGTATCTTCCACTTCCTCTACTTCAAAAGGTGTTGAAAAATCAGTCCTGTCATCAGTGGCATAATCTAGTGGCTCCTCTACAATCTCAACATTAACAGACATGTTCTTTCTGCCCTCTTTTCCTTTCAGGCCATGATGTACTATATCTTCTATCTCCTCTTTGGAAGGAGTTCCCTCAACAACCTCTCGAACCACTTTTCTAACATCCTGGTTTGATAGACCTCCTACATCAGCTTCATCAGAAATATCTATGTTGTCTTGAACTTGAGACTGCACTGTGATCTCAGTCTTTATTTTCCCATCACCTGGTTGTTCTTTCTTATTAAAATAGGTCACTTTTGTGTCTGTTGATATTTGTGAACTAGAAGACTGCGTAATACTTTTAAGAATGTCAGCAACAATATTCTCTGCTATATTTTCAGTTGACAGAGTTCCCATTTTATGACTTCCGTCACTAATTCGCTCTTCATCTTTCAGACTGGATTCTGCTTCTGAAACACTCACTTTGTGAATTTCAGCAGGCTTAGTTCCATGGTCATCTGTTTCCCTTCTTATGGAAGTTTTAAAACCTTGTAACCTTATTTCTTTATTACTCTGAGATTCTTTGTCAGGAGCAGGCATTTCAAGACTGATAGGTATCTCAATGACTTCTTTGCTTCTTGATTCCAAGGTCACATTTGTATCCTTTTTCGTTGATTCGCTTTTCAAAGTTCTTGCATTAGAAATACCGCTCCCTGTTAACTTCTGGTTAATGACTTCCTCATGGATATATTTTTTCTGCTCAGTCTTCCTTCCAAAATCAACACTTCTTTCTTCTATAAGAGGTTTCTCATCTGTTTTGTTTTTCTCCTCCTTTGTTTGTTTCTCTAGCTTATCTTTTTCTTTCAGCAGAGATTTTTTCTCTTCAGTTGGTTTGCTGCCTACTCTTTTTTCTTTTAGTGTGGTCTGAGTTTCACTTATGGTTTCTTCATATTTAGATGGTTTAAAATTGGTATTCAGCTCATAAATTGGAAACCTAGTGAAGCTTGGTTTTGTTCTCATGTTTTCAGAAATCCCTGGCTTTGTGTCAGGCTTGTGGTCCTTGTCTGATCTTTCAGCATGTACTGATTCTTTTGAAAAAGATACTGTAGATGAAGTTGTAACTTCTGTTTTCTTTCTTTCTGGAATTGTCTTTTGCTGCATTTCAGTGTTTTTCCAGCTACTGTAGGCTGGAGTTAATGTTCTTAATTCTTTGTGGTCTGTTACAATCCTTTCATCCTTTGTAACAGTTGCTGAAGGGCGATATATTGAACCAAGTACATCTCTTCCGAAAGTTCTTCCACTAGCTGTTGTCCGTGATCCAGCCTGTGTTGACCGAGCTGAGTAACGGGCAGAACTGCTAGTATTTGTCACTGGCATTCTATGTCTTGTATCAGTGATCCTGACAGCTGGTGAAGCTTTATTTCTATTTCTTTCTTGATAAGTAGAGTAAATATCAGTGTAGTTATATGAAGTGTTTATAATATCTGCAAAAAAACCAGAGGTAACCAAACATTAAAATAATAACTTGTAGCTAAAATAATATAAAATGGAGGGCAGGAACTAAGAAATTTTATACTAAATTTTTGAAAGAAATAATGGCTTCATTTCCAGTGGAGCTTTGTAAAGGCATTCCTGTAGGTTTTGCATGATAATTAAGTCTATGCATAAATTATATTAAAACTGAAAGCAAAGCTTTTTACTAAGTTGCACGTTCATGCTAATTTTACCTGTTGTGAGCTACTGGGTATTGTGGCATTTACTGAAGAATTACACCTTTCATATTTATATTAATGTTCATTTACAACTTTTTATTAAATAATGTATGCTAATATCCTAGGCTTGTTTTTTTGCTTCATTAGTCAAAGTGACCTGAAGCGTCTCGCTTCCGCTTGAGAATTAATGGCATACCTGCCACCACATACTGGAAATTGAAAACACAAATATAAGCCTTCATAGCCGCAAGACAGAACAAGGTACAACAAGGGAAAGAAATGAAGAACTTTTTAGGCTATATGTATAAATTTTAATAAAATGTACCAGGAATCATGGTCTGGCTCTAAGACCAATCAGCACAGCACAACTCAAATCCTAAAAAGCTCCTAAAAAGCTAGCCACATCTCCTCTTGACTTTTGGTAGTGTTTCCTGGTCTGTGGTAATCACTGAATATGCCTGAGCATTGTCTGCAAAAGTACTGGCTACCCCAGATCAAAACTGTGCCAGGGACAGTGCTAGCAATTTAACAGCACAGGCAATTCTGTGTGAGCGTTGCAGCCTAGGCCCCAGTCTGTTTAATTTACTACTACAGATAGAGCCTTCAAATCTCTTCTGGGACTACTGTCTATGATAGTCTTTAAGACCACACATCGTTAAACTCAGGAGTATTATCGAGACTAATTCTATATTAATAACAATGGCCATAGCAGTCAGATTGAAGGTCCGTCTTATCCAGTATCCTTTCTACAGTGACCACCAGTAGATACATAGGGAAGAGTATAAGAACAGGGCAAGTAAATAGTGATACTTCCCTGGTATACTCTCACAGCCTCCAGAGATTTTCAGCTCCTAAGATAGAAACGGTATCTTTATGTTTAGTAAGTCTTTGAGTTTTCTTTCATTACTCTGCTAAAATTTCTCTTTAAACCCACATAAACTTTTTAACACTCAGTACCTCATGATGATGAATTCCATGGTTTTAATGACATGTTTTGTTAAATACCTCTTGCTTTATACTTCAAAACTCTCTTAAGACCTACGGGCATCCAAAAGTTCTTGCACTATTAGAGCTATGAAACATCACTCCCTACTTACCTTCTCCATTTGAGTCATGATTTTATAACCTATCTCATCTAGAATAGCACTATGTTGATTTAAAATATTAACACAAAAAAGAAACCCAATTCAATATTCACTTTGCAATACACTTGTAAAAAGTGTTCTTCAGGAATACTATAACACAATAGTTTCCAGTTATATTTAATTTCATTCAACATTCATTTTTGAATATTCATTTTTTTACCTTGAGGCAATTTCCCTCTATGCTCATCTCTCCATGTAATAATCCACTGGTTGCTCTGCCCTTCTAACAACGCTCTGCAAAACACATAAAAAGGCATTCCATTAAAATATTGGGAAGAATAATCACAATATTTGACATTTATAAGTCTTAGAAACTGAAACAATTATCCTGTGGTTGGGTCAGACCCTGAGTGTTTTTCATACCCCATATTTTTATTACTGGGAATGAGAAATCCTTAGCATCTTCCAGACTCTTAGTTTGCAGAGTCCAGTTCGCGAGAACAATGCAGTAATCTTAAAGAAGGTGACAGCAGCAGACACAGTACAGTTTTAGATCAAATCTTCCACACTAGCCACCATATTGCTTGCTGCATGGACAAGATCCACTGATACCCACTACGGACTCATACAAGCTAGCAAATTTTTCCGGAATGATGTTTTCGTAATAGAGTTAGGGGAAAACAAAGCCACACAAAACTTCAGTAAAGCTTTCTCAGAGAAACACGTGGAGATGTTTTATAAAGAAAAGGCAAAAATGAAAAAAGTACTTGCAAGCAAATAGTCAGCATCTTTCCTGCTAGTAATATAGTACTAAAGGTGTTGTTGCAGTGTGATATATGAGAGAACTGTTATAGCCAGGATTTGTAAGTTCTATCCTTTTTAAATGAAAATTGAAGGAAAGTGTTATTTCTACTGTCAAACACTGGCTAGTGCTGGGGGAAACAACTTACAGCATTAAAGTAACTGTTCTTAGCTCCTATTCAATCGGAAGTCAACACAACATATTTTACAACAAAGGACTAGGAAAATTCTTTGTGACAGAAACTGCTTGGTTTCTTTTAATGACATCTCTGTTTGTCCCCTCTGTTCCTCAGCCTTCCATTCATTCTTTTTTGCAGTGACTCTCTAAAAGCTTCTGTAGTTCCAGTAAGCCAGCACTTCCACAGGACTACAGTGGTCAAGGCTTCCTCGTGTTGACCAGCCAAGACATCATATTAGCTCAGCAGCAGTTGATCAGAAACGGACAGGACATTGATTTTCTTACCTTTACGTCATGGAAATTATAGCATTACAAGCAAATAGCAGAAGCAGGCAACAACCATTGATAATCTGCTTCATAATTTTGTCTACTACCCATTCTTGGCATGCTGACGCACAGGATGGAGACTCTTCGAGTTGCCTCTTCTATGCTGGTGACACACGTTAGCTGTTCTTGGAGACATTATACCCAGCTGATTGCTTGAGAACACTGGCTATCCTTCCTTTATGCCAAAGTTTGTTCCCTATACAGCATGCACGTACAAGGACCACACTCCCTCAAGACCCATCTGACAGCAGCCACAGGCTTGGTCTATTCCTGCTTGCTCTATTCCTACCCTACATTTTCTCCTTTCTACAGTGGTGGAAAATACTCCAGAGGTACATTTCCCACAGTGATTAGCACAACTGAGGGGCAAAACATTTTCAGGAATAATTGCTCTGCATTAAGAATATTCAAATAGGCACACAGCATACTTTTGTCCTCTCAGGGCGGGGGAAGAGACTAAGTGCATTCTCTAGAATTACTCAAATGCTCTAAAAAAATAAAGTTGTTGGCTTCTTCCACATACCAAACACAAAAAGTAGATACTAGGGTGTCTTATTCAGTTCTAGAAGTTTTAGAGATGGTTATCCAGTAAGACTGAGTCTTGGAATTCCTGATAAATTCTCTGGAAATCTTTGCGTGCTTTCCTTCCCCCCTGCTGTCTATATGGTTGTACTGTCTGACATAAAATATATCCAGCTGTTTTTCAAAAAAAAGAAAAAAGCAGTTTGTCCCTCTTCTACTTTTGCAGAGCCACAAGCTATGTTATCCCCCGAAAAAGTGCTCAACTGCAGCATTCTGGTGCAACAGCCTAGAAATTCTGTGGCCAGTTCTTTCAGTATGCAACAGAATGCTATAATCAGTACGGTAACTTTGGTCTTTTTATATTCGCTTCTACTAGTGAGATACCAGTTTCATCATTTCCAGTTTTGGAAATGCCAGATGTTTTGCAGTGATAACGTACAGCTGCAACATGAAAGTTGTCAAGAGTAAGGCTGGAGAATTATGATAGCCAAGGCTTCCGACTCCCTGGGGTGGGGAGTTGAAAGCAATTTAGGATTGTGGTATAAACACATTTGCTGGGCATTTCTGTCAACATTAACAAAGCAGGCATTTTAAATGTCACCTGTAGATTTCATACTTCACGACTGATCCCTTCAAACATTTTGTGCTTCTTTTGGTTTCTGACTGCCTCTAGATTCAGCAGGACAACGCTACATCAGCAAAATATCATTAGTAAGGTTCTCTTTGCAATCATGGATTTGCCTACATTCAGAAGAAAAGCCAGGTTAGAATTACTTAACACATTTACAGGTCACTTTCCCCCTTAAAACAGGCTCAGATGGACACCTTTACTTCTATTTTGTTAGTCAAAAAAACAAAGTAAAAGCAATTTATCTTCCTCCCTGTTAAAAGAGGCTTTATAGGAATTAGATGACTTGAACACATATAGAGAATGTTCCCAAGACCAACCATCTGATCTGACGAAGCTAGTGAGTGCCAGACAAAATGCTCGGATAGACGTGTGCTAGAGAAGCTGGTGGTGACGTTGCAGAAACATATCAAGGAGCTGGCAACGAAAGCGTTAACCATGACGAAGGAAACTAGGAATGTGGGTAGTTTGACTAAGGATTTTTGGCTGCTGTTAAAACAACAGTTGTCCAGTTGCTGCAGCAACGTATGAAGTCACTAAAAATAAGTTCCAAGAGGTAACTGTATATGGCAAAGGGCAAAAGCACACGGAAAAGCTGGATCTGAAATTTTACTACTGAAAATAAGTTGTATTTGAAAATGAAAGGCAAAGCTTCATGAAACCTCTATAAAACTGGACAGTGAACCAGTGTTTTACTGTACACAGTTCGTAATAATAGCTTATCAGATAAACAAGAAAATGTTAAACTGACTTTGGCTTAATAAACTAGCATGAAAAACTGTAATGTAATGTACTGAGCACTGGCTTGGAAGCCAGCAAATTCAGGTTATGTTCCTCAGCTTGACCACAGCTTCAGCTCATGCAAGTCATTTTGCTTCTCTGTTCCTTTGTATCCTTTCCTAATACTAATTTAAACTATAACCTCTTCGTGGTGAGGACTGCTTTTAAACTTAAACTGCCTGAAGAATAGGGTGTTAATCTCAACTGTATGAGCTCTTTAAGTATTCACAGTAATAACAAAAAACATTCCTCCAAGCAGCATCCTTCTAAAAAATAACCATATCAGCCACTTCCTGGAAATCAGATCCCAAATGACATACACACATGTTGGGTTAACACTTAGTTTAAGTGTTGCCAGAAAATATTCCAGCTGCACCTTTAACTCATCTCATTATTAATGTCATTTATCTAAAGTTAGCAGCGACATGCAAGTCAGCCTGAAGCCCCACAGCGTGCTGGATGACAACAGAAATAACTAGTCCATGAAAGCAGGTGGATGAGATAAACTGGTTGGGGTGAGGAGAGAGAAATTACCAAGGGTGCAGTGAAAATGTCATCAGGGTCATTCACAACAGCAATGACTTTGTTTCAGCTACAGAAACCCCAAATCTCAGGTAGGGGCAGTTTGCCAGCAGGCCTTAAAAATTCATCGTCTCTATCCTGGGTATTTGGGAAGGAGCTATAAAAAAAACCCCTCTCCAGGAAGTGAAACGAAGGAAACATTTTTAGGGGTAAAGGCCACTCCACATCTTTTTGCAATCACGGGATGGGAGGACAAGGACTGTGTGAAGAACAGCAGGTAACTAACTGCATGTTAAATTCCCTGGGTGTAGAAAACTCGGAAAGTTCTCAAAATAAAACAAGTTCAGGAATAGGACATATTGGATGGTACAAGTTGTAAACAGGAAATAATGAAACTGACTGAAAAAGCTGTGGTGAGTAGCTGGGGAGGCCTTAATTCTGGTGATGAAGGCATGGAAACGGTCAAGAAGAAGTGTTGATGGAGGAAACCAGCGAAAGGTGGATTGGAAAGTATGCCTGAGAAGTGTATTAAGAGATCCTGATGATGACCATGACATAAAAAGGAAAGGAAAAAAAAAACCAAACCAAACCTTGTAGCCTCTGCTGCTTCAAAATGCAGGGTGGTAACCTAAACCAGAACATCTGCATGACACTAGGATTTCAAAGTAAAAAAAAAAAAGCTTTTACCCTTCAACAGCAACATATTTTAGAGATGGCAGAAAAACTGCTTAACCCATGGCAGAGGCTATGGGCAGCCTCTGCTATTTGAGGAGAAGAAGCTTCTGATAGTTGAGGAGAAAAGCTTAATAGTAATTCCGATCCTAGGCAGATTTTTCTATTTCCTTTTAAAATTAAGAGTCTTACACAGTGAGTAATTCACCACTTCTCTCTGGAAATAAAACTTAAGCGCAGACTAAGTAGTTATGGTTTTGCAGGGTTCCAAGAACACAGAACAAAACTGCAAGACACTTGATAAATATTTACTTTACTTGAAAAAGGATCGGGAATGAAGATTCCCATGAGGTATAACTTCATAAAGCCACATAAGACATATATTCCACTTCCCGAGTGAGTCTCAGCTCCCAGAGCAGGAAGGGTGAGCAGAATCAGAGAGGAAGTACCCTTGGTCCTTGGGGAAGGGTGTTCCTTGCAACAGTGATCCTCTTGCCAGCCCAGGAGCAATGTTGACTAACGGAAAGAACTGGCTTTAAAACAGGAGCTGTAGGAGTTGTAAAACAAAGAGAAAATACAGGGTGGGAGGTACAAAGAAAGCTCCAAGAAGTAAACCAGATACCACACCCCTAAGCTATAAGGCCAGGAGGAGAGGAGGTGGCAAGGCCCTCATGGAAACCTCTCGGTGGAAAGTTCAGGATGTTGAACTAAGTGTGAATAGGTGCCTTTTGTTTCCAGTGCGCATAAGCAGGGACATATGCCAGCATCCTTCATGAAAACAAACTGAAGCTGGCTTCACATGCCCTGGTTATCACCGATAAAAAGACCTGGGAGAGGAACAGGATTTGGAAAAGTACATAGATGAGCAGTCCAGAATTCTCTTACTAACAGCTTACTAACTGGATCCACGCTGATTCCCTCCCACAGCAGCGCTGATAAAGGCATACAGTAGGGAAGGCATTATTTGCTTAAGCAAATGGAGAGTAAGAAGAAAAGAGGAGTAGGTAAAACTGCATAAACGTAAAGACACCAATCAAAACAATCACTTTCCAGCAGCATTTGATAGCCTGTTTTCTGATGCGTGGCAAGGCCCATTTCTCCGTTTTCATCTGCAGGTCTCTTTCAGTAGGTAGGGTAGACGCTCATTTGTCCACTGACTGGTCCTTGCCAAGGCAATCAGTGATACAAGTTGCATTCGCTACAATCAGATGAAGAAACCCTACAGGTTAAGGAGGCTTCTTAATGGGACAACAAACACATGCTGCAGGTGATGCTGAATTGTTCTCCTTTCATTAACGAGGGCAGGGAATCCTTAGACAAACCAGTAATGCTCAGATAATCAGTGATGTGACCTCTGGAGGAGTTCCAGAATTTAATGGGCTTACAAGGTTTTACAGAGCAGAAGCACTGATGGGCTCACTTATTAACTGAGAGTGTGTCCAAACAACTAAATATCTGGGCATTATTGTTCCTGCTTCTGGGTGAATAATAATCATTGAAACAATTCTGATAATTCTGTTACTGTGGAAGTGCTAATCCCATTTTGCAGATGAATAAACCGAGGGAGAAAGTTTAAGTGACAACAGTAAAAGTCAACGTCAGACCCAGGATTAAATTTAGAAGAATCATGTGTTTTAGCAAAGTTAACAGAATTAACACGCACAGATAAGGACCACAATTGGCTACCATTTCCACAGTTTGTCTTCCACGAGTAATGCTCCGGACACTAACGGCTTTCCAAGGATCACAGGGATCCCACTCTACCAACAAACATCCAGGTACTGTTGCTCACCAACTGACTGCAAATTACTCGTCCCTCATACTGCTTGTGATTTCATCTCATCCAGAAGCCAGCCTTGGTCCGTACCTCATAGCACACAATACTCGAGGCATCTTGAACAGACCATTTTTGCTCTTTGATGGACTACAGACACCCATTTGCTCACTAGTCTGTTATCAAGCTACTCAGAAGTTACTCTTTCAAGCTTCTCATATTTTCGGTTATGCAACTACAATTAAATTTCATATGTATCGCTCGATTGCTGTACTCTAGACATTTCACCCATAATGCAGCTGGTGCCATCTTTATCCAGACTTAGACACTTATTTGTTCATAACAACGTTACACACTTAAGACACAGCGTTAACGCTTTAGGACACAGAAGCATATATCATATATAACTGGTTATACCACTGTCTGTTTACACAGGTTGAATATGAATAATGCACACAATATAGACAAGCTAATAACTGAGGCAAAAAGAATACAAAAGCAGGCTGACATTAGATTTTTTGCAAATTATTACTTTGCTCAGTAAGAATTGCACTTCTCTGTATTTGAAGACCACATCTCAATGAAATTTATTGCAAATATTGTCCGAGTTGTAGAAAAAAGCCATTATCTTTACAGTAAAGTAGTATCTACCTCCAGTTCATAGTGCTGGTTGGTTGGTTGGTTTTTTCCCCTTCCAAATCCCTTTTATGCCATGTGCCAACTCATACATCATGATTCTCCAGACAGGAGAATTACTCTGGCTTTTCAACCCCACAGCTAAGTGGCTAGAGAGACGTACAGTACTGAAGATTCATTAGCAGAGATGTTGTTTGCTGTTATCTCATACTTGATCTAAACATGTTTCCATAACAAACCAAGGATGGAGAGGCTCAGATTTAATCAAACAGATTTTTCTGTTATCTTCCCACTATTCTACAACTGAAACAAGAACAGGGAACTCGCTACTTATGTCGATGCTGCAGGTGGATGCTAATCAACATATTTAAACGATGAAACGTGGCATATAAGTTGACCAATGGCAACTACACTACCTCATGTTTTCTTGATTGCCATTTAGGGATACTGGCTCCCCAGCTTGTAACCACATATTGCGTCAACAGTTCACATCAATTTGATACCAACTTGACGAGGACTAAGAAGGTTTCTTACATATCACTGTATTTGTAGGAAGTTAATAGGATTCCTCTGGATTATATTGGCTTCTCTAACATGTTGTTCTAGGGACAGAGGAATAGAATTAATTACTACCAGAGATAGTTTTGCTCGAGTGATCAAATTCCAGTCACCTCTGCCCACTGGTAATGTTTATCAGTGTTACTAATGAATAACGGTATTTTGCTATTATTTCCGTTTTCCCAGAGAACTCGGACAACTCCACACGTATTAGCAGCCTTCTGAAGGGATGCTATCTTCCTTTCACAGACAGCACAGTCCGGCAGAACATGCCACAGAATGGCATGGTGACCCATGTCACAGAACAAGCCAACAGGGAGCTAAAAATGGATATTAGGGGTCCATTCACTCTATTCTAAGATGAACAGGGCTCCCGTATCTGCTCCCATATCTATAAGAGGGATTTAAATTATCCTTCAATGAGACATTTGAGTGTGACCACAATTCTTACCTGTAGGTTTCAATTTCAAGGATGAGGCCTGCTTTCACCTGCAGTAGTTCTTGATAGTCCTTCAGGTAATCTGTGATCGACATGGTCAGGAACTGCTTTTCTTCTTCCAGGGCGTCGATTATCCTCTAAACAGAAATAATAGATTTTTAGTTTTGCACTGACATAAGAATCAGTACACTTGAATGCTTAATAACTTAAAACTTTTGATTAAAAAAAAATAATCTGAGAGAACAATAAATCAGTATGTTCCATCACTTCAAAAACCAGAACAAATCAGCTCTACGACCTCCCCATATACAATCTGAAATGCATTGTTACTGAAGCAGAGCTTTATGCTATGATTTCATTTTATGCCTCACTAAGCTAATTAAATATTTCAGTAAAACCCATTCAGATGCCCTGTACAAAAGTTGCTGAGTATATATAGCAAGGAAAATATACTCCTTTATAAATGTGACTTAAATGTGACTCATTTTGTCATTTTAAGAGCATAGATGTACATGCTTAAATCACACTCAAGATCAGGAATTTTGGTGATTGCTTTGCCACAAGAACCTGGCCTATTTCTCTTTCTCAGTATTTTCAGCTCCACAGACATGTGGGTCCAAATCAGTGTTTGGATTCTAGCATGTGGAGATGTTCATAGCACCTAGAAGGCGAAGGGTGAACCTCCAGCGGTTCCTTCGAGCCAAGTTCTCTACAGTATTTGGACACCTGCTTTGTAGTCCACCCAGCTTTGTCTTAACTGCTACTCAGAAGATATACAAGGAATTGCTCATTTTCATCTTGATAACTAAATATAACTTTGTATCTTTGGGGGGAAGGGGTATGGGAGGAATGTAGTTTATATGACACCCACAAAGGACTTGAGAGCAGCAGCACTGATGACAGAGTAGGTACGGCCTGCCCACTTAACAAGTTTTGGAAACGGACAGAGGGACTGAGGAGCAGAAAAATACTGAAGTCCAAAATTATCTAGACTTGAACATACTCTGAAATACTAAATGAAAGATTAAATACTGAATAACCATACACAGCAGAAAAAGCAATGCAGACCTATGCAACAGAACATTAAGATTTGATTTAGACCAAGACAACTGACTCTCATGCTCTTGAAAAGAGCATCGCAGAAAGCAAGTGCTTTAATCACTGGTGTTACCTCTCACATGAAGGGCAAATTGCCATCTTCCAGAAAATAAGCCCTCCCCTCATGATTGAGAGGAGCTTGTTCAGTACAGACTCAGAACTAAAAGTATCAGTATTAGCTGTTCAGTGCAGTTCTTGATGGTCTCCTCACTGTAGATGGAATCTACTAAGCCAGATCAATCCTCCTCAGCCAGCAGACTGATGCTAACCGAAATGCTATAGATTACACTTTGTTCTGGGAAGACAGAAATTAAATCTCAGCAAAGGCCTGATTCTATTTTGTTCGCATCACTCTGCGCTACGCAAGGACACCAAACTGTCATTTACAGAGCAAAATCTCATACACACGTACAACACTGAACAGGAATTCATGACAGTGTATTTTAGATGGCATCCTAACAAATGCTTTGCAATACAAACTGGAAAATCAAGACACTGATAGCCTAGTTTCAAAAAAATTCAAAGTACATCATTTATATGGAGCAAGTGGTTCAAGTATCACAGTATGAGCAATAGCATAAAAATGAAGATACTGCAGGGAACTCCTCAGACTGGTTAATGCCAGTATGATATGCTAGGCAGAAGTGAGGTTTAAGAGCTAAGAATATAAAGTGCTGGCATTTCAAACATTAATAGTTTTTTTGGGGTTGGGGGTTTTTTTTACGCAAAATTAAAAAGAAACCTGTATGAAGGAAGCTGCCTGTATGTTCATATACATGTGGGTAGATCTCCCTATATAACACATTCATCTATTTCTTCATTTGCAGCTGTCGTTAAATGATTACACTGATGTTTTCTTTGACATGACAAACTGCATGCCTGCAGTCTTCAGTGTACCTTAAAACTCCCTTTTTATGGCAGAAGACAAATCATATCTGCATATCTGAAAAAGCACTATCAACCACCCATCCAACAGCCTCATCCAGACTGCAGTGGAGGTAAGATCCTGTACAGTCACGCACAGCGGCAAGCAGAACCACTGACCTTTAGCGGCTCTGAGGCAACAATCCTGTTCAAGAACTGACACAATGGAAAATCCCAGCACAAAAAGGGAAGAAAAATGCCAGGCCCTGCCTGTTTTTAAAAGGAAAAGGCTATCAAGCAAGCATGGACAGGGTGTTGACAGAACCAGAGGAGTCAACAGAAGGAGCAAAAGACTGGATCTCTAGGGGGCCAACCCCTAAAGGTGATAAGAGCTCCGATGCAGAACATGAAGTGATTCAGGTGTTTGTCGCCTCCCCAATTAAACACAGAGACTAACCTACACACATGCATGCATATGTTACAAAGAGCTTCATAATGCACAGGTCTTGCTCCAGTCCCAGAAGAATCTATACAGGGAATCTGTACACTGGACTACAGCGTGTGTGGAGCTCTGAAAGACTGGGGATATTCCCACCTATCTAAAGACACAGGAACTTGAGTCCCTCACCCCCAAGTTCCGTAGTCTGGGTTTGAAAAGCCACCTAGATTCTACCCACTGGATTTGGAGAGCACTCGGGATCCAAAAGTTTGAGTTATTGCTTACCATAAGGGGCTACGTAACTCAGCCAGCTGTGAAATAGTTCCAAAGGAATTCATTCCAACAGGAGCAGACATTGCATAGACTGGATGGCAGACACCCACTCGTCTCGTCCTCCAGTTACTGATGCTTAAACATAATGCAGAGGGCAACTGGTCTTAAGTCCTGTTTCCAAGCATGCCAAAAAAGTACATAAACCACTTTGGCCAAGTTCAGGAGACCGCAAGCCGACGAACTGCCATTTTTTCAAAAGATAACCTGTATTGTTGCAGCTGTGTTTGCTTCACACAGGATTTTTCTTGCAAAGATTTGTTTCTCGACCACATCAAACCCATGCCCCCCCCAAATCCCGGCGATGTCCTACTAGAACTGAGAAACTGAAGAGAAGTGATTGTCTCACCCTTCAGATGTTCCTTTCCAGGCAGCAGTGGGAAATTTTAGAAGGGCAATAGGGGGAAAAGAATTTACTTGTGTTGCCCAAGCTGCACCCACTCAGGGAATAAAGAGAGGTTTCCAGGCTCCAGCCCTTTCCATCTGGTACTATTTACCGATCCCACAGTTCATTCAGTGGCTCAGCAGGGGAGGAACCGGCACTCTGCGCTTAGCTGGCTAGAAAGTGGTACACAAAAAAAAAAAAAAAATGCACACATTGCTATTATATGTTCAGTTGACAAGATGTTTTCTCCTTCACTGGAGCTCACAAACACTGATGCAGGAACCGATCCTAAACCCACCGTATTAGTGAAAAATTTCTGCCTCTTTTCAAAGCAGCAGGATGAGCCATGGCCATTTTTACATCCAAAAAATACAGGGCTTTCTCAAATCACTGAGAGATTTTGCCTAAGTATTGTCACAGCACGCAGCTAAAATTAGGAAAGAGACCTACTGAGTTCATCCCTTTAGCACCCAGGACCAGTGAAAATTTTCCAAACAATGTATGATTTACAGCTTGCCTGGTTCAGCTAAATTATAACTCCAAATAGATATTTCTATTTAACATTGCTGAAAGTTTTAGTGAGGCTAAGGACAGCGCAGGAGGCGAAGATGGACATATAAGGCGACTGGATGATATATGGAAAATATGAATAAATCTAATTGCCATTGCAGCTGCAATGAACAATAATCACTTGACTTAAATCTGTACATGCATATCATTTCTGTGTGACACTTTACAATAAATGAGCATGGAGTAGATGCTCTTTAAAGAGTAGTCTAAAATCCATGCTGAACATACTTTCACCAATAAAAGAAACAATGAGGGAGGATCAAAGCTTTTTTTTTTTTTTCCACAAGAACAAAACCTGAAACAGCTGCTTCTATATGTTCTGTTATTTTTCCTCCTGGATGTGAGCAAAAGATTTCATTTCTCATCTACACTAGACTGGCCACTGGAAAAGGCCTTTCTCATTAGAAACCAAACATTTTAAACATGAAACCGTTCAGAAACTTTAAACCTTACGATATCATTTTCACCAGAATTTAAGTATTATCTAGATGGACATTCAAAGATAAGACAGCTCACGTGTTTTCAGGTTGGTATCAAAGCACTTTTTTCTTCTTCTTGTGTTACTAAGATTTGAAGCTGTTGTTCCTGTAAAATCCAAAGCACGCCAATGCTCGTGAGAGTAAACCAGAAGTTTGTTATCTTGGTATCAAAATAACCACCCATTGTTGAGTATTGAATCAGGACAATTCAAGGGCATGCATTGGTTTTGATTATCTGGCTTCTACAACGGGTTGCCCTGTCTCCACTTGCTCTCCTGAATAAACTTCTTTAAAAATAGAGCCAGCTACAGAGACAACACACTGGTACAAAAACACCTTGCCGAGTTGCAAGAAAGAGTTGGGTAACTGAACACACCCCTTCCAGCTGGCTTTAGAGGAAAAACTGGTAGCATGGATAGTGAGCTATACAAAATGCGCTTATTAAAATAACACCATATTTAAAGGTTTTCAATTTGAGCAACGATGACTGAAGATCAATGAAATTTTCATTAGAAATCCCTAACAACAAATACAGACAGCAAGGAGGACACCTTTTGGAAATCAAAGTAACCTTAAATATTAGTCGGCTTATGTACATTTATATAAACTTATACACCTTAAAAAACAGGGGAAAAAAGAGGGTTTTTTTTTCTTCTTTACATTTTCACCTGGCTTTGACTGATGGATAGATTTAATTAATGAGAGCTTTACGTATAACATGTTCTTCTAAGGCTTTGGAAACGTTTACATACACGATTGGAAGAAGGAATTGTGCTGGCAAAAATGAAAATAAAACTGATTTAAAAGTTAAAAGGCTTTCTGAGTACTTCTTACATACCTAATTTGCCTCAGTTCACAGCATCTGCAAACTAAGCAACTTGCAAACAATCCAGCAACGTACAAAAACCAGCCACGCAGCAACAGGTCCCGGTCCTTTCTCAATTGCCAGCATCTCCGTAATCTACCACGGCTGGCGGACACACTGCCGTCAGCAGCACACGGGGTTCAAACACCGAGCTGCAGCAGGGTGTTAATAAAAGGTCTAACAACGAACAAAAGAAACGTTGCCCTCAGGAAATCGATTGACGGCCTGGATGATCTGATACGCGCTCTCCACTCTAAATCTGATGAACTGATATTTTGCTGTTCCGGCATTTGCCGATCTGTTCGCACGCACAGGGTGATTGTACGGCGTTACACCAAACGCTATTCTGACAGCAAGCAAATTCTCAGCTATGGATGCTATAAGCCTCTGTTTAACAACACCAAACATCCCCCTCGAACAGATACGAGTCACCTATGTCGTTAAAAGTTTTATTTAAAAAAATCCCCGTCCTGCTCTCTGCCTGTAGCACAGTAACGAGTCTTCCTGCCTTTCAACAACTAAAACTTTCCTTAACTACGCCGGGGCCCACAGGCTCCTCTCTAGGCTCGGGGTGCACGGGAGCGTGTGTAAAGCAGGAAGAAAATTCAGATCATTTCAGATCACGACAGGTCAACCTCAAGTCTCAGGCCAGAAGGGAAGCTTCGTGTCCCACCGCACAGGGACTCGGTTCATCCGCTCCCAGGGACCGCTCCGCACCCTCGTGCCAACCCGAGCAGGAGCCCTGGCAAGCCCGCGTGCCAGCTCCGTGCTCTTGGCTACTTGCCGAGGGCGGGCTGGGAAGGGAGCACCTGTCACCAGGAAGATGTCCTCGGGGTCACCGTCTCCCTTTTCGTCCCCACCCTTCGCACCCAAGCTCTGCCTACACGGCGCAGCGGGTCTCGGAGGGACCCCCTGCCCACCCAGGGAAGGGCTCAGCGGCAACAAGCTCTGCCTGGGCCACCTCCTCTTCCAGCCTGGGGAAATCCTCCCGCAGGGAGGCAAAGCGGGGCCAGGAAGCCCCGGCTCACGCAGAGCCGGAGGGAGCCTTCAGAGGGGTTTAGGCACGTCCCGCAGCAGCGGGAGCAGGAGGGATGGGGGCTCGAGGGATGGGGGCTCGAGGGATGGGGGCTCGAGGGATGGGGGCTCGAGGGATGGGGGCTCATCTAGGAGAGGGGAGTGCCAGGGACATGGGAAATCGGGCTCACGTCTCACGACGGGCCAGAAACGAAGGGAAAAAGCAAGTGGGAAGGCAGAGGGAGGCTCGGAGGAGCCCCAAAACGAGCACGGGGGGGCGGGAAGGAAGCGGCACGGGCAGAGGGTCCCGGCAAAGAGGGCTGGGAGGCCCGGGGGGGCCCGGGGCAGAGCGGCCAGGGCCACGCACCTGGTACTCCTCCACCTCGGCGCCGTGGCGGTCCTGCAAGGCGAGCAGCTCCTGCTCCAGCCGCTCCCGCAGCCCGCACAGCTCCTGGCCTTGGCGGCGGAGGTCCTCCAGGTGCTGGCGGCACTGCCGGCTCTCCTCCCGCAGGAGCTCCAGGTTCTCCCGGCTCCGCTGCGCCTCCTGCTCCTGCAGCACCTGGATCTGCTCCTGGTAGCGCAGCAGGGTCTCCCGGCAGCTCTGGCTGAGCAGCATCTCGTAGGTCTCCTCCAGCTCCTCCAGGCTCAGCTCGGCCAAGGGGGGCGGCAAGGCGGCCAGGTCTACCCGCAGCTCCCGCATCTCCACCGCCTCCCGCCGCTGCCGCTCCGCCAGGTGCCCGTGCTCGGCCCGCAGCTGCAGCAGCAGCTCCTCCAGCGCCACGCACTCGCCCCGCAGCCGCTCCAGCAGCTCCCGCTGCCCAGCCAGCTCGGGCTCCAGGCGGCGCCGCATCGCCAGCACCTCGGCGCCCAGCAGCTGCAGCTGCTCCAGCTCCCGCCGCAGCCCGTCCCGCTCCAGCTCCGCTTCCAGCTTCGCCCGACTCAGCTCCTCCAGCTGCATCCGCAGCCAGGCCAGCTCCTGCTCGGGCACCCGCAGCCCGATCAGCTCCTGCTCCCGCAGCTCCGCCAGCTCCCGCGCCAGAAAGCGGTTCTCCTCCTCCAGCTCCCGCACGCGGGACACGAAGACCCGCAGCCGGGAGTTGAGCTCCTGCAACTCCCTCTTCTCATCCCATCCCGCTTCCCACCGCCGCCACATCTTGCCCGGGGACGCGGGGTCGAGGGCCGCGGAGGCCCCCGGGGCGCGGGGTCGGGGGCCGCGGTGGCCCACCGGCACGCGGGGTCGAGGGCCGCGGCGGGCCCCGGGCTGCCGGCGCTGCGCAGCTCCCGCTCGCCGCGGGGCTCTGCGCGCCGCTCCCGCCGCCGCCCGCGGGGCGCCGCTGCCCACGGCCCCGCCCCGCCCCCAGGCCCCGCCCCGCCCCGCCGGGCCCCGCCCCGGGCCCCGCCCTGCCCCACTAGGCCCCGCCCCGCTCCGCCAGGCCCCATTCCGCCAGGCCCCGCCCGCTAGGCCCCGCACCGCCCGGCCCCGCCCCAGGCCCCGCCCTGCCCCACTACGCCCCGCCCCACTCCGCCAGGCCCCCGCCCACTAGGCCCCGCCCCGCCCTCCAGGCCCCGCCCCCGCGGCCGCGCCGCTGCCCTGCGGCGCCTCCTGCCGGGCTCCTGGCGTCTCCTGCCAAGCTGCTCCGAGGGGGAAGCCAAAGCCCCGCCTGGGGAGCAAAGCCCCGCCTGGGGAGAGAGAAGCCCCTCCTAGGGAGAGAGAAGCCCCTCCTAGGGAGAGCGAAGCCCCGCCTGGGGAGAGCGAAGCCCCTCCTAGGGAGAGCGAAGCCCCGCCTGGGGAGAGAGAAGCCCCTCCTAGGGAGAGAGAAGCCCCTCCTAGGGAGAGCGAAGCCCCTCCTGGGGAGAGAGAAGCCCCTCCTAGGGAGAGAGAAGCCCCTCCTAGGGAGAGCGAAGCCCCGCCTGGGGAGAGAGAAGCCCCTCCTAGGGAGAGAGAAGCCCCTCCTGGGAAGAGCGAAGCCCCGCCTGGGGAGAGAGAAGCCCCTCCTAGGGAGAGAGAAGCCCCTCCTAGGGAGAGAGAAGCCCTTCCTAGGGAGAGCGAAGCCCTTCCTAGGGAGAGAGAAGCCCCTCCTAGGGAGAGAGAAGCCCCTCCTGGGGAGAGCGAAGCCCTTCCTAGGGAGAGAGAAGCCCCTCCTAGGGAGAGCGAAGCCCCTCCTAGGGAGAGCGAAGCCCCTCCTGGGGAGAGAGAAGCCCCTCCTAGGGAGAGAGAAGCCCCTCCTAGGGAGAGCGAAGCCCCGCCTGGGGAGAGAGAAGCCCCTCCTAGGGAGAGAGAAGCCCCTCCTAGGGAGAGCGAAGCCCCTCCTAGGGAGAGAGAAGCCCCTCCTAGGGAGAGCGAAGCCCTTCCTAGGGAGAGAGAAGCCCCTCCTAGGGAGAGCGAAGCCCCTCCTAGGGAGAGCGAAGCCCCTCCTAGGAAGCTCAGCCCCGCCTGGGGATCGCAGCCCCGCCTGGGGAGCGAAGCCCACCCTGGGGGAGCAAAGCCCCTCCTGGCGATCGCAGCCCCGCCTCAGGAGGGCGAAGCCCAACCTAGGGATCGCGGCCCCGCCCGGGTATCGCGGCCCCGCCCCGGTATCGCGGCTCCGCCCGGGTATCGCGGCCCCGCCCGGGTATCGCGGCCCCCCGCCGCCCTCTCGGACCCCTCCGGCTCCCCCCCTGCGCTCCCCCCCCGGCGGGGCCGCACCGGCCGGCCCCCCCCCCCCCCCCCCGCCCCTCGCCGGGGGTGCTACTCCGGTTTGCGAGCCGCCGGCTGCTGCTGCCGTGCCCCGGCTGGGCTTGAGCCGACAGAAGGCGTCACGGGTTTAGAACGCTGCCTTTAAGTCGAGGAAGCCACCGAAATGCCTCCAGTTTTGAGCTTGTGTCACAAGTCATGAAAGCTTCGCGCGACGGAAGAGCATCCCGCCCGCCGGCCTAAGGTGCGAAGCGCGTCGCTGTGCCCGATGCCGCTCGGCTTCGTCCCGCACCGTGCATGGGCTGGATCCGGAGAAATCCTTCCCTCGACTGCACCGCAGCTGGCTCTGCGCGAGCGGCTCAGCAAGCATCGCGCCCGGGCATTTCTACCAAATTAGACAAAAAGACGAGGAGTGACTCACTTCAACCTTCCTCATCTCCCCAGGCGTTCTCTCTCTCAGGCACAGGCACACATTTACATTTCACCCAGCGCTGCAGCCTTGGGAGTTTTGCAGGGATTTGCTGCTTCCCGCAAGGCAGCCGGCTCTGCACAGCTCCCACCTCTGCATTCACTCCTCAGGACCGCTCCCAACCAAAGCTCACACAGGGAAAGCGCCGGAATTTGGTACAAGCCCCGCAAAGCTGGGATCGGGGCACAGCTCCGCCGTGCCAATCTGCCCTGGGCACTGTGCACCCCCTTCTCCGCTCTGGCCCACCCTTCCCGAAGCCTCCCACCTCAGCACCGCACCTCCCTGCTGTCAGAAACGCCAAATTTTGGCTGCTGCTTTGCTCTCCGCTGAGTAAGTTTCCTTCTAATCTCAATAAAGCCTCAAGGATTTGAGCCCAACCGACGCAGATAAATCATTGGCTTTGGCCTAAAAGTCAGCCAATTTAGCCTTGGCAGATTTGCCCCGTCAGAGGTCACCGAGAAGCTGAGATTTACTAAAGACACTTGCTTTTTCTTGGCTTTGTGGTCAAAATCAAGTCCCTCGGTGGCACTCTAACACCTGCTGTTCTTTTATGAGGGAAACCACCATGCTTCTGGGAAGAGGTAAGTTCCTGTGGTTTAGGAGGCTTTTTCTACCTCTGATGTCACTGTTATCCTAAAAAACCCCAAGTAAAGAGCGCACCGACAACCAGCGCGCTGCACAGAGCAGCGCTGCTGCGGGGGCAGGAGCAGGGCGGCCGGTTTCAACGAGCTTTCCGGGGTTCACTGCGAACGTCCTGCCAAATGCCGAGCCAGCAGACACTTGTCTGTTCTTCCTGACAATTTGACTAATTTTTTGCTGCAACTGTATTCATAAATTTTTACGATGTCATTGTTGAAAACACAGTAGATCCTGAACCTCTGCTTTTATCTCGCTTGAAAAAAACCCACCCTAAACCTCTCTCTAGATGTTGGATAGGTTTCCAGGCTGGGGGATCTACTTCTCCATCAAAGTTGGATATGCTGATGTCTGCTGAGCAGCCTGTTGTTTATTCCTGGGCCTGGACCTCCAACTGGGCGAGGAATTCATGGTCTAGGACAGGGAATGCCTGAAACAGGCAACGTTTGGGCAAGCCATTGCTGAAACAGATCTTGAAGTTTTGTTAGCTGCGTTCCAATACTCGACACTGGATAGCCCACCGAGAACCCCCTGACCAATGCAGGTATGTGGAGACCTGAAATGCGAATGAGTCATTGGAGTCCTTCTCCCTAAAGACTTCAGTGAATTAATTTGCATCTGCAGAAAAAGGGAAAGAAACCTGATGCACTCTACCAATGATGGGCAAATGAAAAACACCCAGAGGCTTCTGCTGCCACAGCTATTTCTCTTTCTTTGTGGGAAGAAGTGCAGCGGAGACACAACTTTGTGCTGTCGCTGACGTTGAAGATGGCCGCGGGAGAGCCTGAACGAAGAGGAAGTGAAGCAGCAGACCTTCGGCACAACCAAGACAAGCAATGGCATGGAGCATCCCTCTTCCCAAAGTAAATCCCTGGTGCCATGGCCCGCATCCTGCCCCTGGGAAGTCAGCTGTAACGCACAGGCGATAGTAGCAAAGACCCAGGGAGGGAGAGGGCAGAGGGAATTCACAATCTTCATTGCCACTTCAGTGACAGCAGAGGCAAATTGGGTCTCTGTGGTCTCTTCAGCTCCAGTGAAGGTCTTGCGCTTTTGAGAGGCTCATTGTCAGCATCCTACAAACTACAAAGTGTCACCCTGGTAACTCTTAATCCTGCTTCAGCACAGATTGTTCTGCATGCTCTCTCGTCTGCGGAGTTTAAAGGATGAAGCTGTCACTGGGGAAATGTTCTGATTCCGACATTCTGGAGATAGACTGACATGACGAAAACGTAGTTTATTAAAATGGTGCAAGATGTTGTGATTCCTATTTATATGGGAGTTTCAAAACAGATGTTTGTTTACCGGCAGTTCCTGCAATTAGATCAATGCAGGAATATTCCCCCACGGTAGGTGGGGAAGGAGTGTGAAGTGCAATATTTCCCATCTTCACCTTTTGGCTTTCATGGCTACCCCGCACTCATAACAGAGAAAATAAAGCAAACACCAGCCATTTACTATTTTAATGAATGTCAGATACTTCCTCAGTACTGGGGGGAGCTGGACTGCAGCTCTCTGCATCCCCTTTGCTGGGCTCTACAAAGCTTGGAAAAACCTCAAAAATGGGCGATAATGTCACCAGGGGAGGGAATGTTTCTCCACAGACTGGAACTAAGGATCCTCTCTGTGCTTCCAGACCAGGGGGGATGCTTTGCCGCTCCCACAGTCCCTGCAGCATCTCCACTTGTCCTCGCTGACTTCAGCGGGAGTTTCACAGTTTATGGATTTCTTCTACGAGAAGGACCTAGGAAGATCCATTTCCTATATGCCGTCCCATCATATTTGCACCCCTTTGGATAAATCTTTGCAGATCTATAACCTGAGAGCAAGAGTCTATCTGCAGAGGCATATGTGCTGTCCCTACATGCCACAGCCCCCGAGAGCGAGCACCTTCCTTCTGTGACCTTTGGATGTTAGAAGCATGAGCCGTAACCTGGTTTTCTTTCCAAAAGGCCTTTGAAAACAGGAGCCTTATTGGACTTGGTGCAGAAGTGCCTTTTTTAGAAACTTCCTCAGAAAGACTTATTTCAAAGAACGCAAAGGTTCCTATTAAGGTATTTTTGTTGCCTCTATCGAGCTGAGTTTTCTTCTTTTCTGTGCGCGGTTTAATTTTGAAGAGCACTTGCAGAAGTAGTGTCCACCTCTAGATGGTGTGTTTTACTCAGAAGAACTTCACGCCTCGGCCTTTACATAACTTCTGCTCACTTGTCTGAGGTTGCAAACACTCTTCAACCAAACCACACAGATTCTCGTATTTCCTTGTTTTCTTAACATGATAAGCTGGCCACAGTGTGATGCAAAAATGATAAAAAAGTATTACTTAGATTACCTGCAAAAAGGTGTGTTATATGGCACATTTGGTTGGACATGTGAGGTATCTACTGTGTAACTGATAACATTGCATGTCTTCTGGGTTCATTCTTGTGCTAACTAAATCAAAACAGAATCTATTTTTTTCTAATACAATGCCTCTGCTGTTGTACTTGAATGTAAAGAAAGAAGGAAGGAACAAATATGGGTAATACCACAAGGCTAAAATGGCCGTGGCATTGCAATAACTAACTCCATCCCCAGTATTTATACTTCTTTTCTCTGGACAGCATAGGATGGAGCTATGAAGCTTTGGAGGGAAAAAAGAAGTATTTTAGCAAGTGTGTAGCATTCCCACAAACTTTGGAAGCTCTTTGAGAGCTGTAGGCTGTTTGGGCAGATGACTCCTGACTGTTGTAGGATGATTTCTGGGGGGCGTGCTGCCCAAAAGGCTAAAAAAACCCCTGTCCAGATATTAATTAATTAAGATTTAAAACTTTTTTGTGAGGCAGATTAAATGGTCCTGACATGGTCTTCATGTCCCAGGCCCCTTTCAGGACATCACAGTTGCTCTTAATACGTAGCACAAGAGTTCAGGGCAGACAACAGAGAAGATGACTATCAGATCTATGTCGTGGAGGGCGATCATAACTCCCTGCAGCCTGAATTCGGATCTTAAAAGGCACAACTCTTACAGTGATGGGGAGAGGACGGCAGGTAGAGATGTGCTTTGTGGTGCAAAAACCAGGGAGTTCACGTTACACTCACGCAGGGCTGTGCTGGGGTGTACTGTACACCTTGTAGAATTGCTCTGTGGAAATGTCTTGGAAGAGTCAAAATCTGATCTATCATTGGACCTGTGATTCTGTTTTGTACCTGGTTTTTGACAGTCCGGAGGAAAACCTGTACAGAAGTATGTCCAAGAACAAGTGTCACAGCTTATGTTATTCTGGTTTAATTCTGTAATATTTAATTCCCTAATAGCCTTCAATACTCAGGAACATAAATAAGTGATATACCCTGCTTAACCAAATACCCAAGATATGGTTTGTGACTTACTTGAAATAGAGAGCGGTTTCCTTCTGGATGTCAGCATTTCCCTGCTTGAAGGAACAACACGAGATAATTTAACACCCCCATTTTTGGTCACTTAGAAAAGAAAAAAGGAGGACATAGAGAATTAATATCACTAATTTGGGGCTAGGGATAAGGCCCATTTGGTTTTGCTGCATTTTTTTTTGTTTTGTTTTTGGGGGTTCTTTGGTTGTCATTCTAGAAATTTAAAGAATGTGTAGTTGTCCTCACTGTTCTTTGGCATAGGAATGGTACGGTTAAATTAATTCGGAGCAGAAAAGACACCAATCTGCTTGCACTGCCCAACTGTACAGAAAGTAATCAAACAGAATAAATGATGTAAAATAAATTAGATCAAAAAATCTGCTGGGCTTTCATAAGCGAAAGTGTTCTTCGTAACACAGGTAAGGAAATTGCTCATGCTGACTTCAGTGGGTCCAAGATTTTCTCCATGATTTCTAACCTGAAATTGCTGCTTTTAGCAGTTTAAAAAAAGCCCTTGTATGGAATCAACTTTTCTAGCGCATTATGAGTAATATCTACTGCTTTTATTTTACATCTCAGCTTAGCGACAGAACTTGCTTGTAAATAAGGGTTATTTGCACTAAAAGGCTATTATGAAGTTATCTTTGATGCTGAGGCTACAGTCTCAGTTCCCAAGCGTAAAAGAACACTTTAGGGTATAAACAGCTTTGTTACGTCTGCTTAAATACCCTGTTTTCTCCAGGAGCAGCCTAGGGAGGAGCGCGGGCACAACCTGGGCTGCTTCTCTGCAGCATGCGACATTTCGCACTCCGCTGGCGGGGCCCTGACAAAAGGCCACCGCACAGGAATTAAGCTTTCATGTGGTTATCGCAGGGTGTTGCTAGAGGGTTTCATTTAGCTTTTTACCAGGAGATTTTTCCTCCCGATCGCTGAGAGGCCCATAAATGCCATCAGAGGTGCCTCTCCTGCCGAGCCCCCCTCTGGTTTTGTTGCCGTGACCGGGGCTGAGCAGCCACGTGGTTATTGCTGGGTCCTGGTTTAATGCGATGTTCTCCTTCTTTGTTTCAGGCGCTGGAGGCGGGCTTTGAGGTTCATTCTTACACGATTTGGGTTTTTTTCTTCTTTCCAATTTGTATCCCCCGGTTTTAGCACGATGGCAGACATTCCTTGCCGCAACACAGGAGACATCGAGAAAAGACGGCACTCGGAGCCTTCTCGGAGGACACCTCTGCCCGCTCCCACGCCTTCTTGGCCTCCCAGCTTCCCTCTTTTTTTCGGTCTCCCACTCTTCTTCAACCTCCCACCCTCTACTGGCCTCCCACTCATTTCAGCCTCCCACCCGCTCCTGTCCTGCCCCACTTTTTGGGCCTCCCGTTCAACCCCCTGTGGGACCCCAACCCCTCCTGGCCTCTGAATCTTTTGCAGCCCCACCCCGACCCCCCCCTCCAGGTCTCTAACTGTTTTTTGGCCCTCCCACCCTTTTCAGCCCCCCAGCTTCCCACCCTCCTTTTCTGACCTCCCACCCCACTCTTCAGCCTCCCGCCCACCACCACCTCCAGCCCCTTTTTTGCCTCCCAACCCCTCCTAAACTCCCACCCCCTTTTTGGCCTGCCACACCCTTTTTTGGCTGGCCACCGCTGTCCCAGCTCATCCCTTTTCAGCCTCCCACCCCTTTTTGAACCTCCCATCTTTTTTGGCGTCCCTCCTCTTCTTGGCCTGTAACCCCGTTTTCAGCCTGGCACCCTTTTTTTCCACCTGTAACCCTGTTTTCAGCCTGGCACCCCTATTTCAGCCCTTTTTCATCCTCTCACCCCTTTTCAGCCTCTCACCCCTTTCTGGCCTTCTACACTTGCTTGGCTCTAACCTCCTCCTGTCCTCCTACCTGTGTTTTCGCTGCCCCTGTTTGGGATTTTGTGAAGGGCAGCACCGCAGCTGCGCTATTTTAGGTTCTGGAAAACACACCTGAGAGGCTGTTGATCACATTTTTTAACAGCAGGTTGTTTGCAAGGAAACTGCTGAGAGCGTTTGCACTCGGAATTTAATCAGGCCCAAAATATTCAGAGAAGCCTCAGCAACAGCGCTCTTCTCCTCGTCTGTCAGCCGGGCGTCTGTGCAGATGAACGTGGGGAGAAGCGGTAGATCTGCTCACACGGATACAACACCTCTGACATTAGCCTTATCAGCTTGCTTTCCTGTGTCCCCCACAATCTTTTGGCCATGGCTTAGCACCAGCCGTAATTGTTATTAAAGGTTAAAAGCCCTGGTGCTCTTGGGAGAGGGTGGTACCTCCCACAGGGGTGGTCCTGCCCCACCTGAAGCGGTGGCACGGGGCAAGGAGAGCCCAGCAAGGGCAGCTTGCAGGGGCCAGGCTGGTCTCTTGTCTCCTCTTAGCCTTGGTAGCTTGGGTTAAACCTTCAAAATGGATGTTTTCAGCCCATGTGTTGATGCAACATCTTCTCCCCTGAAATTCTCCGCACCCCATTCAGCCCTTTGTATCATTCTGGCTGGGAACGCATTGGCTGTTTTCACATAGAAGACATGTTTTAAGTTTCTTCATGCACAAAGAAATGCATTTTCCGAGCCATGCAATTATTGTCAGCTTTCTAAAAAGCAGTGGTGGGACGGACTGTCTCCTATCTACCCTAGTTTTATCTCAGACTCGTATAAAGTTCAAGCAATTAGGTTTGCAGGACAAATCTTAACGTTCCTCCTCACATGCCCTTGCCTATTTTGACAGTCAGCTAAGGGAGGCGAGTTTAGTTTGTTATTCCAGCAATACTGACTGTTAACCTTGGATCCTCATTTAGGACAATATTTAATCACAAGCTTAAAAAGCCTTGAAAGGAGTCATTTTTATAAATGATAATCTGAGCCATTTGTCCCGCTCAAGGCCTTGAGAGTTAACAACAGGAACATCTGCAGGACAGTTATTGTGGCAATCAATTCCAAAATACAAATAACTCAATAATTTATAATCTACCTCCACCATTAAATTGTACTGTGCTGTTTTTATTGATCTCAGTGCTTATTATCTGTGTTACACTCATTTCTAATACTCTACCTGGCCTTTTCATTTGCTTACTGGTACTCGTCAGATTTAGCTCTGGTTTGGTACTGGAAAGCCTATGAAGCAGGCTGGATCTACCATTTTAATTATTATTCCAATTCACTCAATGAAACAAATCTGAATTAGGAACTAACATTTAGCCACATCAGAGTGATGAATTCTTGTCATTCAGAGGAATTAATACATGCAATTATTTTGTCTTTTCAGGTTTCAGAGTCCCAGTCCAAATTTTAGTTTTTGCCCTGGAACCATTTTCTCTCACGTTAAAGTCTGGCACAGAGAGAAAAGTCACCTAGCCCTTACCTCACCTTTGTCAGTGCCTCTGAAGCAACACTGGAGCACAGTTACAGTAAGAACCAAAATTATGGCCCCTTGGTTTCTGCTCTGGGATCTTTTATGACACCAGAGGTCTCAACATACCTCTTCCCCAGAGACCAGGCTCAGCTTTGCAGGTGAAGGCTGCAGTACTGTGGTCAAAGGGTGCAGAACTGGAAACCCAGAAACTCAGCCCTGCTCGCAGCGGACGTGAGGGCAAGCAGAACAGTTGGCTCTGGACAGACCGCTGGGAAGGGAAGAGACATGAAGATATTGTGATTTTTGGGTGTAGATGCAGTTGCTCCCACAGCCTGAGGGCATCTGCATCCTTAGTCATGCAGCAAAGGTGGCTTGTGCAGGGAATTTGGTTCCTGTATTTCCCTGTGTTAGGGTTCCTGTCAGGTTCTCCTCGCCAGACAATGTCAAAACGAGACAGGCGTGGGGTGAAAGTCCTCGAAGAAGCGTGTGAGGTGGTGCCAGAGGTTTCGCAGGTGCCACTTGTTATTTCTGAGCCAGAGCGGAGGAGGTGTGCGGAAGGGCGTTGTGTTGTGCTGTCTTGGATGAGTTGAGACAACAAGGTCATTAGGGATGCCCAGTGGCTTGGTGCTAGAGCAGAGCCATGCATTGTGCAGCACAAGGAAAGTTTTAAAGCTAAGCTGCATGCACAGCTCCTCAGCCTTGCCCGGACTTTCTTGTTCTTACAAATGAAGAAGCTTGATGCAAACCATCATTTCTCAGAGGATCAGATGCTTGCTCAGGAGGATTCAGTGGTTTGGTTTTTAGACACTTTGACCAGAAAGAGAGAATTATACAAATACATGTCTCAGCAGAAAGGTCTTTTCCCAACCAGACTTCCTTGTGCCCTTGCCGGTTTCCATCTCCCACCAGGCAAGTGCTGTGCTCCTGCTCCCTTGGCATTTTGGAGGGGTGGGCTGATCCCCGCTGCTGCTAGCGGAGAGGGCTGCGCTTCAGTCCCCATGGAAACAATTTGGAGAGTTTTTGAGCTTGTGTAGCATTGCTGTGCTGTGTTTCGCCTTCCTTTTCCCTTCCATCAGGAGGGTTGCAAAGCTTTAATTCATTAATGTTTGAAAAGCACTTTGAGTTCCTTGAAGAAGGTGCTACAGAGGAGCAAAGTGTTATTACCTCAGATTAACTGTTTCTGTTTTGCCCTGGAGTCACGGCTGTGAGTGTTCACTGTGCTTGGTGGAAGCCAGAACAAGGGAACAAGGTCTTCTTGTAACGATGGCCTCCTGGAGAGCTCTTCTGCCAGCACGTCCGTGTTGCAGAAAGTCACCTCGACACGGATGGCGGGTCTGAGCAAAACTTCTGCAAATGCAGTCAGACAGGGAATACATACTGGAAAGCTCAATAGCCTGATTTACACGGGCAAAATGGAGGGAATTCATAAGAAGAAATGGCAGCGCATGGTTAGTGCTCTGGTGCCTATCTAGACAGCAGCCAGCAGGACGGAGCGGGTGAGAGCTCACAGCACTCCACACAGCGGGGGGAACTGGGGATCTGCTGCTGCCTTGGATGTGAGGGTCACCCCCCAAAAGCTGTCAGAAGACACTATTTACTGCTATTAAAGTATGCAGCCACTTCAGGGGTGTATAGCCACTTAATCCTGTTGCAATTAGGAGCTGCAATTAGTTTCTGCTCCTGACTTCAGTGGTGAATGCCGAGCGCTCTGGTATAGCTCGGAGCAGATTGCACCCCGATGCTGCGGCGGAGTAATACCGCATACTTGTCTGTAATTCAGGAATGTAACGTGCTACGGCCTAAGGGATTTTACATTTCTATTCCCAACCAAGTCTCTCAGTGCCTTTCAGGTATCTGCTGCTCTCCAGCCCCACCTAAACTCCCGCTAAACCCATTTGCACTTGGGAATCACCACACAGCTCTGGGTACTTCTGCATCCGTGGATTGGGCTCCAGTTTCCCCATCCCTCACTCCTTCACCTGCTCCCCTGTGTGGGAGACCCCACGGGGTGGGTCCCCTGCCAAATCCTCTCCAACTTCCAGATACATTGGCCTCCCCACCTCTGGAAGGAGTCTGCAGCGGCTGACTAGGTTTCCTGCCAATGGGTATTTTGTTTGCGCTGGCTTTTTCCTTCCCTCCTTCAATTCTGGTTTGGGTGGTGGTGGTGGTGTGTGTTTTTAAATTATGTTTTTCTTTTCTTTTCAATTAATCATGTTTTTTCAGGAAGTTACAAGTACGAAACACAAGCTAAACCTGCCCTGCCTGCCTTGTTATGGGTGCAGTGAGCTGGGACCACATTGCCCCATCTCTGCTCTTAGTTCCAGCAACAATTACAAAAGCCAGTTTAAAACTGTTTGGTTTAACATTTAAAACAGATCTTTTTCCACACGTGCTTTCTCCAGTTCGGTGTGATCAGCTGAAGACTAAGCATACCAAAAAATGAAGGGATCGATTGCCACCCTGGTCAGGTCCTCGCCTGCAAGGCTGCCCAAACCCCGGGCAAGGGAGAGGCAATGGGACACAAACAGGGCGAGTGCAGCCAGGAGGGGCCCTTTTTGTCTCAGCAGTCTTAGGTCAGCTTGAGCCACCCACGAGTACACCCTCGCTTCATCCTCCTCTTCCCCAGAGATGCCCCGTCCCCTTCCAGCCGCTCCCCTTGCTGCTCTTGGCCCTCTGCAGCGCACGCCGGGCTGCACCCTCTGCCCGTCCTGTGCCAGGTTCCCCTTCCCCCTTCCGCACATCCTCTCGCTGCTGTTGCTGTGATTCATTAACGCTTCGGAGATACCAGGGAATGGAAAAAACCTAACCAAACGTCAGGTTGTGCTGCTCTGTACGTTTTGAATAGTGACTCACGAGTCTGACCAGATAAGTCCCCTTCCCTCTCACTTAGTCACTCTCTCCCTCCAGATAGGCTTGTCTGACTCCTCACTTCACTCCCGGCTTATTATTACTCCCTTTTCTTCGCCCTTCCCTTTCCAGCCTGTGCTCCACGGCGGAGCTTCGGGATGCGAAGTTCTCCCTCGTTGACCCATCGCACGCCATGAAGAGCAAAGGAAAACACTGACTGCAGCAACTTTGCCTATGGAGAAACCATAAAGCAGAACTGCACTCTTGCCTCCCCCCGCCTTTCTCCGCTTGGGCTATGCACAAATTACTTCGTCATTGTGGCGAAACAAATAAGGCTTCATTATCATTACCATCCTGATGGGAGTAAACAAGTTTATTTACACTTGAGCACTGCTGAAGAATAAAGTCATAGAGAAAAGTTCAGGGTAGGTGGCCTGTCTTTGTCATTAGGGACAGCTTTTACAAAATCACTGCCCGCTCGGCCAGACAGGCTGCTATTCAGGCAGGCCCGGGTTAATGAAAGTACGGTGTGTGCTTGTTAAAAGGAGGACTACAACACTTGTAATCATGGGTGGTCACATTTTTATTTAATGATACATATCTTTCCTTTCTCCAGCGTTTGCTCTTAACCCTTTGCCTCCCACTTGCCAGTCCCTATGCAATGACTAATTACGCCTCGCCAAGTAAAGTCTGGTACCAGATCCACAACGAGCAAAACCCACTTCACAAGTGATTTTTATTTTTAAACAACCTTTTCATTAACAGCCCTGAGATTCCGACAAAGCAAAAAGACCTCAAAGCACCAAGGGCCCCACGTGTGTAATCACTGGAGCTAAAATAGTAATAAAAGGACAACTGCAAACAAACTTGTGGGAAGAAAGGGCTGCAAACCAGAACTGCTTCCTTTCTTTCAAGGCCTTCGTGTGGCCCCAGTGATAAATCTGTTGGCACAAGGATACTTCAAAGCCAGGGGTCGAACTCTCCTCTCACACAACTCGTGTCAATGGAGTTACACCCGGGCAGGAGGCTCAGACCTGCTGTTCTGCTCTCACAAACGCAATGAAAGACAAAGCCGTGACGGGGAAAAATATCTATTTATCTATGACATGACCTTGCTGAAGTCCTGGGTACAATCATGCTACACTAAAAAACCTCCCAACATCTCTCAACTTCCCTGCTATTTCTTATGACTAACCAGTCTGAAGTGCTCACACCTGGATCATGGGGAAGTTCAAGCTCAGATACAATTTTTTTTGCACCTATTTGGTCAATTAAAGAGCCGCACGGGGGGATGTGCACACACAGAGGCAGAATTCACCGTCACTCACCCCGTATTTTCACCTGCCTGTTGCAGGCTGTTACTTCTTTCTGTGGTCATGCACAGAAAGTTTGTCTGTCTGTCTGCCAGCCAGCACCCCTCTCTCCCCACAGTCATTTTTGAACTTCTCAATCACTTTTGACAGAGCAGCAGAGATGTGAAGACACTAAATTTCTCCAAGTTTTCAAAAACCCACAGCTGTGTGAAAAGCTGATGCTCCAGTACTTCGTGTGAATTATCACCTGTCACTTAGGTATCTTATTCACAAACATTTTCCAATGGTACTTAGGAATGTAAAAACCCAAATGACAAGAAGGTTTGGGAATGGGGAAGATTGCCTCCTCAGTTAGACTTTGCATCTGCTGGTCACCCCCATCCATTTAGGACAGGGAGAGCAAAATGCTTAAGGCAAAGCTTTGTGCACCGATGTTACTTAGCTGCAACCCATCACTTTGGTTTCCTTACCGGGTCAGGGAAGACCTTCTCACCATGGCTCCTGCCCTGCTGTCACCTCATGCTCCCCTCATCCAGCAAGGGCCAAAAACCTCTGTCCCCACATCCCCATCCGAGGCCTGGGGCAGTACTCGAGCAGGAAGAGCTGCCGCTGGTACAGAGAGAGGAGAAGGAGCAACACGAACATGTCACTGCCTGCCCCAGTGCTCCCAGCGCTCTCTGGCCCTATTTTAACCTCCGTTTCAAGGTATATTTATTATTCTGGAGGAAACAGCCCGTTGGCTCCATGAGTTATGATAAAGAGGGTGAATGATGGACTTTCAAACTCGGGGCAGCCCGAGCCGCTGCATATTTCAGGTTCAGCAGAGAAAACTGAGGTAGCTAAAGGTATAATTCAGTACTGTTGTCACAAGCCTGTGGGAATTAATTTCAGCAAAGCTCCCGTAGCTCCTGGGGGAAGGCTGTGCAGGAACCAAGCCAAAAGACCGTCGGAGACTGTCAGGGAGCTGGGCAATAGCCACAGGGCGAGCCGTGCTCCGAGAGAAGTGACCAACAACCTCCTTCCCTTATGCTGCAGAAAGCAACAGATGGACATGGCTTTTATATTTTTCTTCAAAGCTAACTACATTCTAAAAAGCACGGGAACATTGGCAGCGATTAGCATCACCGAGGGGTTTGGTGGGGCGGCGAGATCGTGCCTTTGGCCCCAGAGCTCCTGGCTGAGCGTGGGGTGCCAAGGAGGTGTTGGAAACCTGCCCAGGGTGCCTGCACTGCGCGCAGCTGCTCTCCACACACCTCATCCCCAATTTGCATGCACAAACCTGGGGTGTGAAGGCATGCGTGTTAGTCAGGGAGAAAGTCTGCATAAATAAGGAGAGCAGGTGAAGCGCCGCGGCAGGAGGGTGAGCGAAAGCATCGCTGAGGCTGCAGGTGACAAACAGGGCAGAGTGTTGCCTCTGAAGTAGAGGATACAGATGTATTTATTAAATAAATATGCTAAGATAATAGGCAATGCTGAAACCCTGTGCACAACTAAGACTCGTTGCTTGAAAATCATTAACCTCTCCAAGTGCTTTACACATATTAGCAAGCAACCCGTGGAGCCCTGCTGCTCTCCCCGGCGGGAGGCAAACCGAGGTGCTGAGAGTGAAGGATCCCATTTCCAGATGACGTCCCTGAATTTGGGAGCCCAATACAAGCGCCTCTAAACTAAAGGGAATGCTTTGAAAACAGGAGACGGGAACGAGGAGGGGTTTAAAGCAGAGCGATGGGAACGGTGTCTCTGTATACACAGCAGGGATTAATTCAGGTGAAGAAAATTCAATGTGAATACGTGAACCTCTCACCTTATTTACCGCTCTATGCTCAGAGGCAGAAACAAACCCAAGCAGGCAACCAGGTACAGCCAAGGCCTCCCCTGAGCTCTGCAGTAAGAAAGGCATCTCTGGGCGTTTTCCTTCACCTTTTCCTCTTTCTTTTCTGTCCTTTTTCCCATCATTTACAGCAGGCAAAGAGGACTGACTGGTCAGGCAGGGGTTAATGAGCGAAAGCTCGCACCTTGCTCCAGCGAGGCAAAAACTTATGAGTCTTCATGTTGTCACGAAGGTGTTGCTGAGCTTACGCTGCATGAAATATCCCAGAACTCCTGCAAACTGTGGGATTTAAATTCACAGGCTATAATTACAGAGTCTCCGGCACCCTCCCACACTTTGCGATGCCTCCACAAGCGAGAGCAGCGAAAACACCTGTGCCGGGCTCCCGTGGGCTTGCAGGCCCTTGCCCGCAGTCAGGCAGGGCTCATTCCCCGGCAGGCAGCCGGGGCCCGCGCGCGCTGACCGCTCCCAGCAGAGCCTCCTGCCTGACGAGGGTTACGGGCTGGGAGTCTGAGTTCTCCCGGGTGCCTTTTGGAAACAACCCCCAAGCAGAGTCAGAGCGGTCACGTTGGCAAACAGGTGCTCGCAGCCAGGTTCGTTCGATGCCATTTTATAGCCGACTTGGTGACCGGTTTAAATGCACGGCGGGGAGGACTTGGAGCAGCAAGGGCATGAAAACAGCTCTCCTGGGATTGCTTCTGCCTGAGTGAGCCCAGGGAACGTCACAGCCCCGACCCCCCAGCAATGCTCCTGAGGCTCTTTGGGGCTCGCCCAGATCGCCATCAGCGCAACAGGCTTGGTGCCATCCCGCTTCCCAGGGTGGGGGCCAGGCCTGGCTTTGGTTGCCGCTGTGTAAATCAGGTGTAAGTAACAGGGGCAGCCTCGCCGGGGGGGTGAGGGAGCGGCTAAATCAATATAAAATGCCCAGTTATCCAAAGTGCCATCCCAACGTGCTTTGGGCTGCCGTTAGGCCAGTACTGCTTGAGATGAAGCCCGCCTCTGTACACGCAGGAGCATCCCCTGGCAGGGATTTGGGCGGCAGGCAAAGTCCCAGAGGTTCTGGGGACAGAGCAGGGTCCCTCCGAGCTTCGCCAGGGCCAGGCTGTCTCTGCCTCGCAGCGTGCCTCCTCTGCGGCCGGGAGCGGGTTCCCTCCGCGGCGTGCGGCAGGGGCTCCTCCGGCGCGTTGTTGTGAAGCCGGTTGAGAGCTGATGTCATGGGAGGCTCTGCCCGGACTGGCACAGGCAGGTTTCTGCACAGAGGTGGTTCTCTCTGCCTCCGAGGCACTTTTTGGAGAGCCCTTCCACAGCATCCTCCCCTCCCTGCCCCCACAGCGGAGCAGCAATGGGAGGAGAGCTTCCTTCCTCCTCCTGCTCTTCAAGTTATGGCAGTGCTAATGCCAGAGCCAGCAGAGCCGGCTGGCGGGAGAGAAACCCCCCAGGACCTCGCTGGGCAGCATCCGGATCGCCTGCGGGAAGGGAGAGCCCACAGCCCACATCCAGGGCCACCTTGGGAACGAAGCTGCAGCACTTACCCAACAAATCCTGCGTGCCAAATGGGGTAAATGCAGAGGCTGGAGCTGTCAAGGATATCCGCAGCCACCAGCCAAAATGCGGCAGCTCCGGGAGATGGTGGTGCCTCGGGTTGTGCGGGGACAGTAACACCTACGTCGCGTGGGTAAGCGCATTCATGCAGAGAAAGCCCCTCAGTTCCTTCTCTATCCTGATGCACTTAGTCTTTTTTTTTAGCCTGTGCTGCTGTTTATCGCACCGCATGGTGATATGGGAGGGTATTTCTCATCATAATGAGCTTGAGCGCTAATATTGGGTCCTCTGGTTTGTGGCAGAAGGTGCATTTAGTGCAGCCCCACAGCTATGCCTGTCCCTGTGTTTGCCTTCCCCCACACCCCTTCTCCCCTGCTGCAGCCCATCCCACCAGGCCCCCCACACCTGGATCAAGCCTGTTTGCTCCTCAACCTTCAGCCCATCTCCCCACTGCTGCCCGCAGCCATCTGCCCTCCTACCCGTCGGCTGCTTTAGCACCGAGTCCTGGAGCTGCAGAAGGACCCCGCGCAACCCCTCCGGCATCGCTCTGCACCAGCATCCGCTGCATCCCGGAGGAGAGGAGGTAACCTGGAGCCTCCTTGGGGGGAGCACGGGCCCTCCGTGGCCTCTGTTCCAGGCTCTCCCGGTGGGACACGTGCTGGTTCATCAGTGCGGCCGCTGCAACCCCCGAGCAGCTCCTGCTCGGTCTGTGCTGGCGTGACCCTGCCGGAGCCTTCCACAGCTTTTTTGTCTGACTGCCCGGATTTGGGCTGACATTGAACCCCAAACACGACTCTCATTTACAGCTACCCATTATCATTGTAGCCATTACTTTATTAGCCCTTAACAGTTGGTCGTCTGCTGTTTCACGCCAAGGCAACTAATGCCGAATCTGATAAAGTGCACCTGATATTACTGTGAATAGCTGATGTAAACTTAGCAGACAGTCGTATGACACGTCATGTGGGCAAATTAATAGACTCCCCCAATAAATTCAGCATGTGTCCTATAATCCCACTTCAAGGGCATCTGTTATGTCAACATCACTAAGTTAGCTACTGCGCTCCCCCGGGAACACAGCACTGGAACTTTGCGGGTCAGAGGGATTCCCCTCTTGCCTCTGCAACCATGGGCAGCAGCTCCGACCACTGTGAAACGCTCGTGCTGAGCTGGAGATAAGACGTGTGTTTAGCTCTTACGGGGAACTTTCCACTCACCAACTAGTAGAATAGCATGAATTTTTCCTTAGCCATTTCTCATGCTTTAACTCACTCATTTCTTCCTTTGTGCCATCCAAATTGAAACCGAGTTTGGGGACTGAGACCAAAGTGCATTCCCTGCGGGGAGTGCACAAAACAGACTCCCCTGGGACGAGGCAGCTCGGGCCTTGTAGCTGCTGTTGGACTGTCCATGGCGCTGCAGGAGTCAGGTTTGAGTTGGAAGATTTGGCAGCTCGGAGGCAGACCCGTTCCCAGCCCTGGGGTCTGCTTCTCGCAGGGTAAGTGTGCTGCATTGCTGGGCTGGGAGCCCAGCAGCCTCTGGGACACCCGGGGTCCCCACCTGCCAACGGGGTGCTCAGGGGGAATGGCACCATCAGGACCAGCGTTTCCCACCAGGTGCTCGTCCCCTGAGTCTGCAGAGTCCCTGTGCCACCGGCGCGGCGTGAGACCCCCAGTGCCACAAGTGCTCCGGGAGGGTTTTCCAGCAGGAGCTCTGTGTGGCCCGTGCTCTGCACAGGGGAGCCCGTAGGGCTGCCGCGAGAGGGTGGCCCCGAGTCCTGCGGCACCACTCAGGGTCTTGTCTCAGCACCCTATTTCTCAGCTCTGCTTTTCTGTGGAAATAACATCCAATCTGGCGTGTGCTGGAGTGATGGGCAGCAGCCCTCCCATGCCAGAGGTCAGACACGCTCCCCCTTCAAAAAGGGCTCATTCTGCCCCCGGATTCCCATTGGGATCAACATCTTGTGGCTCCTCAAATGAATTATTTCGGTGATTATTTTGACCTTGCCCAAACAAAAAAGGAAACAGAGGGATAAGAAAAAGGCAGAAATAGAGAGCGTTTCGGTTTTCAGAATCCCCAAACCATCTGACTAAGGAACCAAGCAGGATTCACACCTGTGCGTTTTGCTCTGTGTATATCACGGGACTGAGACAGTGTTTCTTGAACCACCCCAAATCACCGTCACGTCAACCAGCGGCTTTCCCGGCGAGCGGCACGACGCAGCGTCGGGGCAGCCGGAGCCCGGTGCGAGCCGAGGGCCACCCACGGAGCCTCTGCCTGCGTCACGCTCGCTCCGGAGGGCTGAGCCCAGCCGTGGGTGTCCCAGCTGAGGTCCTTCAGGGGCAGCTCTGAGCTCCACAGAGCAAGGCTCTCTGCAAAGCATCGCCGGGTTCCCCGGCTCAGCTCTCGCATCCTCCCCTGCGCTCTGCGAGATCACCCTCCGTTTCTGTTTGCTCTCTGGGACCTCCTTCTGTAATCACAGAAAAACCCTCGTAATCCTGGAGTGCACACTCCGATTGCTCCTCGGCATTGTTCCCCCAGCGGATATTTATTTGGAGGGTTTCATTAAATTATTGCACCAACGTCAGTTGGTACACAACTACAAATCAATTTAGTCAGTTTGCATTTTGGCTGACCTAATATTCATTATATTCCAGTCAAGTGGATGTGTTTTCCATTTGGCAGTTTGTTTCATGATAAGATATGTGGTCCAAAGTACTATACTTAGAAATAGAGGTAATATTTACAGACACTCCACGCAAATACTGCAATTACCTGATTAATTATAGCCCTTACGTTTGGTTCTGCAGATTACACTCATCCCTCCTTTCTCCCCCCCTTTCCCTGTTGCCATATTTGTGTATAGTAGATGGGAATAGTCTTTAGATCTACGTAAACAAAGCAAACCTGGCTGGTTTTAAAGCCTAAACACCATGTGGTGGCTCAGAGCCCCCCCTTCCCCAGTGCTGCGCTCGCCTGCAGTGGTTTGTTATGGCTGGGATGCATGGAGCATTACCAGTGCTGCATTTTAATAACAATCTCAGTCCAGGAGCTTGGAAATCAGAGTCTAAACATAGCCCTGAAGAAGGATGAAAAGGGAAGTCAAGAGGGACTTTGAAATAGTGTTAGACATGCAGGAGTGCTGTAACTGCGGTTCCCCTTAACCGCAGAAAATAAGCAAGCTGCAGACCGTGCTCTGGGGATTGACAGACAGACAGCTGTACGAGGGAATGTTACATTCATACAGCACTTTTCATCCTGGGATCAAAAAACACTTTAAAAACTCTGTGCAACTGAGCAAAATTGCAGCCACTGAAGTCAACTGCCCCTGAGGCGAGATGCAGCAGCTGGTTGCAGCAGCCCAGCATACCTTATCAGCCCGTTCCTCTGCCCTTTTTAAATTTTTTTTTTAATTTAAGTTTAATTAGAAGGAAGGATTCAGGCAGGAACATTTGGCTCCATTCTCGCCTGACACTGTATTTGGCCCTTCTAACACCAGGGAAGTCATTCCTGATTTACACCAGCTTAGGAGGGCCTGGAGGTGCTTTTTGTTGCAACCCAAGGAAAGGCTGAGGCGTGCCCTCTGGCTCCGGGTGGGGCACAGCGTTACCCCACCGCTGCTCTTCACGGGACAGCCTGCGGCAGAGGTGACCCTCATGGCAGCACGCGCTTGACCCCGGTGGAGGAAACCGCAGCGGAGCGGTGGGAGGGAGGTCTGCTCTGAGCAGGTGGCCATTGGCGTGGCATCTGCACATCCCGTCACCGCTCCAGCAAAACCACGTGTAGCTCAAGAGCCGTACCTGCTCCGATTCGGCAGCGCTCCCCACCCACTTCTCGCCAGTGCAAAGTATGACACCGGGCCAGGGCAGAGGTGAACTGTGCCCCCAGTTTGGCAACATTTCAAAACCGGCACATGGTAGAGCCATGGCACCTCTGTCCATTTAATGAAAAGGACTTGTGCGATGGGAAGCAAAGCTGGAGGACTGGGAACTGCTGCCAGCTTGATGGCGATGGAGCATGAGTGGGATTTGCTTAGGAGACCTCAACATGAAAAAAGGAAGCAACAGAAAGGAGCACGAACTGTCCCGGTTGCCCAGCTCATCCATTTTGTCTTACTTGCGTAGCATTGCTCCATCCTCCCTCTGCCATTTCACCCTCCCCTTGCCCAGCTGAGGGCTGTGCATCATCAGCCTCGGCTGTTTCTCACCTGCTTGCAGGAACAACTCTTTCCTGCTACCTTTTCCCATAATCCCTGCCAAGTGCCACGTTTCCTGCCCCCTGCCAGGAGGTTTCCTAGGGGCTTCCTTTTGTGCTTAAGCACCTTGCATTCAGGAACCCTACAGCAATGCAGTTTCATTATCTGCATGCCAAATCCATCAATGAACAGATCTCCAAGGTGAAATAAAAACATGCATTACAAATGAAATGCTCTATTGCTCTCCTTTGCCTCCCGCCATCACCGGAGATCTTTGTGGTTAGTGTGCAAGACAGCTCTTCCCTACTAATTAACATTTAAAAGTGTTCCTCTCTCACCCTGCCACCATGACACAGGGGCTGCTATAGCCCAGGTTGCTCCTCGAAATAATTCATCACTTGAGAAACATCAGAGGGCTCATTGTAATCCCACAGACCCATCCTAAAACTAAATCTGTCCTCCTGCACCTGATGCAATAGTCTGTGCGAAGATGGGCTCAGGACTTTAGCCAGAGCTAATTCTTAGAAAAGACCTTTTCAAACAGCGTGTGTCTGATTTTTCATGCAGGATTTTGGTTTTCACATCAGTAAATAGTCTGAGCAAAGAAACCACTCTGTTGTGCGTGTCACCTGTGAAAAATCACTGAATATACCCATGTTTCCAGTTTCTTGTTGAAATCCCATCCTTCCTTTGGACAGATCGTAAGTAGCTGGAGAGAGATACTGTCCTTTACCTTGCATATTTGCAGTGCTTAGTACAACAAGGGCCTAATTCCTCATAGGTTTTCTCTGGTCCTGCAAAACTCATAAAATATAATCCACCTACGTCTGCAGCTTCCTATACAGGAGCAGAGTAACTTGGGGGAGAAAAAGACTTGCAGAGTTTCCTCTGCACAGGCTTGTGCTGCAGCTGGCATCTCGTGGCGTGTGTTGCAGAAGCGGCCTCATGTCCCCCTGTGCATCAGGGGTACATTTGCCCTCTCCCCATCCTGGCATCAAAACCGCAAAATCAGGGAAATCCCATTTGCTCCAACTCACCTTCTGTATCCTCAGGGTTTCAAACCGTGATGACAGATGCTCCCGTTCTCGCTGCCTGTGGACCCTCGTGGCAACAACAAACTCTGGAGGTCTTAACAGTTTTGGTCCTGCCTCTTTCTTTTCCTTCAAGCGATATTTCCCTGCCAGATGGAAAAGAGGTTGTTATTCAGTGTGACCCAACCATTACCCATCAAACGCTCCTGCCACGGAGCCTGGTTGTGCTCAGGCTTTCTGCAAATGCTTCTTAGGGTTTTGTTAGCAGTCACCGGTGGATTTGGTACTCGGACCTGTGGTTTATATAGTCAGGAGAAAAAGCAAAAAAGTCCATCTACTCAGCAATGTCTCAGCCTTGGAAGGTGGAGGAAAAGTATTAAATCAATGAATGTTAACCTCCCTGGTCTGAAACAGCAGTTTCTAAACTCCCTTTGCCCAGGGACCATTGACATGACAGCAGGAGCGCTCTGGGGCTCGCTACAACCGTGCATCTCGGGTGATTTGCCACAAGACGTGGCGTGTGGCTTTGCAGGCAGGACCACGCAGCGCTCTGAAGGAGTCTCTGTGCCACAGCATGTGCCAAAGGTAGGGAACCGTCACCTCAGAAACAGGGCTGGAAAGCAAGCCTTTCTTATGCTTGTTCTTTATATTTGTCAGTCTGGTTATTGGTCTTGCAGCGCTGACCCTCAGCAAGGTCCCCCTTGAAGACTCTGAGAAGCGGGATGAATTACCCATGGGAAAGCATCGCACAAGCCTGCTTATAGCTAGTCCTAACCTCTCAGCGCAACACTAAGCTGGGCCTTGGAGATGGTCAGGCTTTTTTGTTGTTCCACATACACCTGACAGCAGCAGGTTGCCACCCTGCAAGCTGAGCACCTACCAAATCCATGTGAAATCCTGCTGGGATTATTGCGACCCTCTTCCATCCTGCTCCCTTTGCTCTCCCCCTCCACCTTCCACACGCTGGTTTGAGTTTGCAAATTGTGGGCGCCAGCTCTGGGGAATGCCGCCCTCTTTGCCATTGTTTGGTACGCGTAGATCGGGGCAATGGTGGGGATGAAGCCGCCAAGGCCCGGGGACGCGGAGCAGCACGGTGCTTGTTCTGCAAGGCGGATCTCCCCTGATAAGGACCAGGAAGCCAACGGGTGAGTCACTGCTGGGGCTGCTGTAAAAACTCTTCTCCGCTTTGACGCTGCTGGGTGCGTGTTTGGCAACAGAGGAGTGGGAAGTGGGGTGCCCTGCTTTTTTGCTAACGAGTAAAGACCTGGCTCCAACACCCTCACAAGCAGCAAATACCAGGTTGTCCTGCAACATAAAGTACCAGGAGACACCAGGGGTGAGCACCAGCACTCTCTGCTCTATTAGACTGAGGAGCAGGAGATGTGTGACCCAAGAGCTCCCTTAGAAGGAAGGTGGTTTTGCTGGATTATAATTTCAAAACCGCTATATGAGTGAGATTTTTTTCAGTATAGCCCATGTTCTCAAGCATTAAAATGATGTGGTTTTGGCTCAGGGGAGTACAGAGGTATTTCAGAATGGTTCTTGCCCCTCCAGGGAGTCTTTCTCAATGTGCAACACCAGGGAGCTTTCCTCTCCAGTTTCACCAGTTGTCGTTGGCATTTGTTAGTGGGCAGTCATTGCTTGTCTCTAGACCCTGAACACTAAAAGAGCAAAACATTTGTTTTTATTTAATGAAAGTAACACTTACTTCTTCTTTAATGTTTTGCTAATTCAAGCAGCTCTGCAAATTCTCTGCCAGCCTGATATTTGAATGTGTAATGTAGCATTTTCTGTCTCTGCATGCTATGTCCTTTTTTGTTGAGGTACGTCTTTAATCTAAAATACCTTTCTTATTTTACCTGCTGTACAAAGCCCTCAGTGGACACCCGCTGATAAGAAAGAAGCTAGGATACAGTCCAAGCCACAAAGTCCCTCTGTCTAGCTTGCCTGTCTATTCATCTCTTGAGTGCCCATCACTTTCACATCTCCATGTGCTGTACAAGAGCAAAAATCTGGAATCTCCCGCCAGGAGATTCCCCACCTTAGCGCACCGGGGAGTCGGGTTTAATCCAAACTGGCCACATCTGTGAAGATCCTGTTCATGATCTAAGATGCAAAGAGCCAAGTCTTAATCATTACTTGTATCTTTGGGAATGTAAGCCTTGGAGAAAGAATCACAGTTTTGGGAGCAGACGATGACAGAAGGGTAAATTACATAATCTCCCGTAAATGGAGCCCGTTCGTAGCCCAATTACCCGTCCCAGCAGCCCCATGCAGTTGATTGCAGGATTATATAAAGGGCTTTTCATTAGTCAGAGAGCCACAAAGGGAGCTCTTTCCAAGTCCTCCTTAGGATTACTTAACCGTCACTCCGGACAAGACCAGCAGAGCATTATTTGGACGTGTCAGAACAATATCCACCATCCTTTCCTCAAGCACGTCCGCTCCACTCGAGCATCTTCCCACAGAGGGGTACAGGGAGATGGGTGGTGTGTTTCCTGCACGAGACAGGGTTGCCCACACACCGTGCCCCGGGATGGAGGGAGGTCTGCTGTGCCTCTGCCAGGGCGAGACATCTCCGGGTTGGAGCACCCGGCTACCTCCACCCTGAAACGCTGATGTGGGCTGGGCGATGTGGAAACCCAAAAAAGTCCCACAAGCGTTCGTGAGCTGGTGGAGTGCCTGTACTGTCACAGCTAAAGAACTGAAGCTGCAGCACATAGCAGATATCCTTCTCCTTCTCCTGCAAACTAGGGATGGACAGGCTTTTCCAACTTCCCCTGACCTGGTATATATAATAAAGACGCAGAGCACTTGTGACAGCGGCACTGTAATCGCGATGTTGCCGCCACACCAGAGAATGTGGCCACGGAAGCAGGTCCTAATCGCGTCCTTATCGCTGCCTGGTGATGTGACCTTAGAGAAGTTGCCTAACATAGCTCGTTCGCGCTCGTTCCCTTTCTCCATGGCAGAGATAATAACAGTTCATGGGTTTGCAGAACTTCATTCATTCACATTTGTTTCTGGTATCTCAGATTATCAAAGAGCAGTCAGGAGGAAGACAGGCAAAGAACAAGCTCCTATTTGCTTGTCAGTTAGAAACAGTAACCTATTTTAGATTAAAAAAGAAAAAAAAAAAATCCTGAGAGTGGTTGTTCCTCGGTCTTCACTGCTGCTCATTTTAAAATCTCCCCCAGCCTCCACCCCGCGATCGCCTGGATGAAATGTTGACCATTTCACAGCGCACCAAATTGGTGTCTTCCCTCCCCTGGCAGGAATGACAATGCAAACAAAAATAGATAATGCATTTAAAAAATCTACAGTGGATCGTCATGGCGATAAATAATTGTAGCATGTTGCCATAGTAACTCTAGCTGTAATAAAGAGAGGCCTATCTGCAGCTTAGCTAAATTTAGTTGTTCCAAACTATTAAAAATATTTTCAGATACTCTGGTAACTCTTTTTTAACATTTTCTAGGGTTGGAAAAAAGAGTTTATCTTCATTCATGCTTTTGTGTTGTCTCCACATTCCAAGTACACTTCATCACTAAAATAATCAATGCCATCCAATTTAAAAGTCATTAAGCTGAGGAAATTGCCAAGGATTTTTCTGTTCCCCATCTCGTCGAGGCTTTTTACCTGGAAGTCTAAAATCTGCCCATGGGAGGTTTCCATTCTGCCAGGCCTGGTGGGAACCCGCCCCCGAGCCCAGGATCCAGCCCCCAGCACGCACTGACGGGCGCTGGCTGCGGGAAAGGGCTTGCCTACGGGGTTTTTTTTGGAGGGGAGGGATTTTGGGGGGCTGAGTTAGCCCTCAGCGAGCATGGTTAGCATGAGGGTACTGTGCAAAACACATGGGGTATTTCCAGTCCCCAGCCGGGCTGTGTGTCACTTTCCCAGTCACCTGTCTGCTTTAAAACAAAGCCACATCGAATGAGATTTAAACACTGCTTAGTTGGCCAAAATCCCTCCCTGCCTCCCTCAGCTCACTGCCTGTTTGAACGGGCAGCTACGTCCTGCCTGGAAACCTTCCCTCTGCCAAATGGGCTTTATTTTTCTGGAAAGAAGCCTTAACTCCCGCGATTCCTGATATTTTTTTCAGATTTTGACATAAGATGGTCTCTTTTAGCTACGTCGCGCTGGAAGGAGGAATGAAAAACCACAGCGCGGGATATTAATTTTATTAATTTTCTTGGTAGTGCTACCTGCAGGCTGAAAAATCCTGAGTTCCCCCTCAGCTCGTGCGCCGCGTGCCCTTGGCCGAGCACGAGCCTGTTGCTTCTGATCCTCCTCAGCGGAAAGGAGCTTCTTCGCTTGTCTCTAGAGACAGGGCTTCCAGACTGCAAACTCTCAAAAAGCACTTACTGGCTGTCTGAGTTTGAAACCTTGGCTTCACATTTCTGATCTTATCTGGCTCTAAAACTTCCGGAATTGGAGATTTTCATGCGAACACTCGATAAATGGCTCTGCGGTTTTCCAAAAAGCAATTGGCAAAAACACACGTGCCTGAGAGCGGCGGCTTGAGGGATGGTGCCTCCTCCCCACCTCCCCCTCCGAGACCCTGCGCTGGAGTTTTTAGCGGGGTCAGGTTGCTGGAGTTTTCTGCCATTTCTTCACGCCCGCAATGGAAAGGTGGTTTCCATCTGCACTAATGTAGGTTTTTTCCTGTAGAGCATGAATTTAAGCCTTGTGCCTGAGCTGTCTGCAGAGTAGCAAGGGAGTCTGTGCCGTGGCCCGGGCTCCGTCCCGCGGGTGGGTTGGCGGCAGCAGATCTCCCTCGTCGTGGTGGCACCCGCTGGGGTGCCCAGGACATCTTTCTGTCCGCCCCAGGAAGAGCAGGATCAGTCTCCGTCACCCTGCCTGAATTTTCTAAGGCAGACAGGCTAAAGGACACGCTTTTAATAAACTCGAGTTGCAAAATAATTTACTGAACGTTTTCTCGTAGCTATTTATTTTGCTATCAGCCTGTGACATGGTCTTAATGGCACAATGAATTATAGTCGCTGGAGGATGGGGTAACATGTTAATAGCCCTCTTCCACAAGCAAAGCTGTGTTTCTAAAAGGCACTTTTTAGCTAGTATAATGTTCTGTGTCTGAAATGAAACAAAGCAAGTTGTCTTATTGTTTTCTCATTTGACAGAGACTGCAGCCTATGGCTCACAAACACCACGGCATAAAAACAGAACGTACAACTCCGTAGGCAGAAATACCTAAACTCCAAATAACCGCATGATTCAGGGAAAAAGAAACTGTGCCTTCTTGCTCCAATGCAAAACCAGAGGAAAGCATTTGGAGTGCTCTTTAACACGTCGGTGCCTGTAATTATGGAAGTTTTACTCTCTGCGTGCCCTAAAAATCTATTGAAGTCAAGGAGAGGGCAGGAAACGCAGCCGCAAGCTCAACGCAGGGAGAAGAGCCGGGTGATTACGGTGCTGAACACGGCCTCGGAGGTCTGCTCAACCTTTATCTTGGACTTTTAGTAGGACCTTGGGGAAAATCACCTGCAAATGTTCTGCTGCTGCTGTTTCCAAACTGCAAAACAAGACTAATGCATTTACGTCTCACCCTTTGATCTCGCTGGGAAGCTCTTCGCAGCAAGGGATCGTGTTTTGCTGGCGCATTTGCTCAGCGCCCAACGCGTCGCAGCTCAAACTTCAGCTGAGCTTTGAACACACTGGCAAGGTACAATTAATGATAACTCTTTGGTCCTGCTTTCCTTTAGCTAGACAGCAGCATCGCTCTCCCTGTTAGGTTCCTGCTTATCTACAGCTCCAAATAGCCACATGTTTTGGTGTAGTCAACGGGGGTATGTTTCCAAGTGCTTGTTTGAAGGTTCCCACTGACAAATGGTTGGACGGGATGATCTTAAAGGTCTTTTCCAACCTAAACAATTCTACAATTCTATGAAATAGCAATATTTATTGTTGCACTAGACGGTCCTGGGTTTTGAGCCTTCACGCCTTGGCAGATGTTGTCCATTCCCCCACGCCCGCAGCCCCAGGTGAGCTGCCTGGCAGCAGAGGCTGCGTCCCTCCCAACGTGAGCTTTGTGTTATCGCTTACCCCGGTTTTTCTTTCCGTGCTGCCCAATCGTGCTCGTGTGCGATGGCGACGTTCCAGCCGGCGACGTCCCACCCTCCCCGTGGCACTGGCAGGAGCTCCCCGGAGCTGGACAAAACCCCTAAGCGGCTGCGAGGGAGGGGAAAGGGATGCGGTGCCTTTTCCTTGGGATGATTCCAGCTTTTAGGAAGAAACCAGAACGTGGCACAAGGATGTAAAGGCTCTGCCCTGGACAGGGCAGGAAAATCTGTTATTGTGAGAATTGTTAGGGATGATGCAGTGAAAACCACCTGCAACGTGGGCAAGACAAAGGCTTGCGGCTCCCTCCCGCTCAGCCTCTGCACAGCAGGATTCCCGACGCCCTTATTTACATTTAAAACTATGAAGAAGAGAGCATAATCCTGTCTCATTCATGGTCTGTTGTGCACTGATATTTTGGATACTGGGTCTAAATTAGGTTTTAAAAATAGACCAGTGGTCTTTTTTTTTTTTTTTTTCTTCCCCTTGTTATAAACAGAAATTATTATCTCATGGAAACATTTAACCTCAAATGGAACCTCATCTAATTTTTGCTGTGTTTATTATAGCCTGTGAAATATGAATGAGCATCACTGATATAACTCTATATGATTATTGAGCTGTGATGGGCCAGCTGGGAAAGACTCGGCTGTTTGGATAAAGAACCGAAAGTTCTGATATCGTGCTGATCTTTATTTGAATGATCCCAACCTCTGAGGCAGATAATATTGGCTCAGAAAGCTCTGGGAATTGTCCTTTCTCATCGAGTTTTATTGTTTCTGACCCTGGTCATGGCTGCAATCAGGAAACACAGGAGTCAATGGGAAAAATGCATATCAGATTGAAAAGTTACTAATTTACTTGCCAAAAAAAAAAAAAAGAAAGTGAATTAATAAACATGAGGTTTACCCTTTTATTTGGTTTTTTTTCTGGATGATTAAAAATGTATGTAATGCAGAATGTTAGTATTCATTTTTCCCATTTTGATGCAAGCCTAAATAATATATGCAACTATATAATATATAATTAGTATAATATAATAAATATAGGTAATATCTATAACAAAACTGCGATGGGAAAATTTTGACTGATTCTACAGAAAGGTAGTATTCTGCTTTCATTTCATTTGAGCTAGTAGTTTTGCCATCACAAATTTAAAATCAATATAACAGTTTAAGGCAATCTTACCAATCCTGCAAACAGTTCCTGAAAACCACTGTGATTTACTTAGTTGGGGGAATTCAAGGATTATTGTTTTGGCTCTGAGTCTGTACAACTTCTGGGACATTGGCATCACATTTCGTAGCTGGGTTTTCCAGACATTATTCTGATAAACCTAATGATGGCTGTTAATGCCATGGAAGGACTGTACAGAGGTATCAGAAGGGAAGTTTTTAAGACTCCTCACGTACATGCACAACTCAATTTATGCAATTAGAAAAAAGGTATGCTAATAAATCTGTACAAGCTAAGTCTACCAAATCTTCCTTTATTTTCTGAAGTGGCACAGGCAGATGCTTTGCCATAGGATCGACTTCTCTGGGAGCAGCAGGCAGACCCCCGCCGCCACGAGAGCCACGACTGCGCTTTAACAACCGGTATTCTGGTTACTCCTTATAACACATGTTCACAATAACTTGGATTTTTTTACCATGGCCTTGGTTACTGGTTACCCATGTGATGGATACAGAGGGCCAGCATTCGTTCTTCTTAAAAACCGCTCACTGTCACTGAATTGACTGGCACTGGATACCTTCAAAAGCAAGTAACTGCGACATCTTTTCTTGTAAATTGAAACCAGGGTGCAGAATAAATTAGAAGTCCAACACCAGGAAAGTATTTTACACATACTGAAATATGAAAAACTTCCCAAAATGGAGGTTTAAACTCTGTTTAGCCCACAGCCTCCACCCTCCCACCTCCAGCAGCCCATGCAACATCCAGGCAAATGTTAGCAACGTCCCCACCACCACCGCGGAGGGCGAAAATGCATCAGGAGTGGATGCTGGCTGGAAATTTGGAGGCTGAACATAGTGGGAAGCTCTGGGCTTTAAAAAAAGAAAGGGGTACAAGTTCAAGGGCATTAAAGATTACCAGAGAAATTCAGTTGTACAAGTTGGATTCCTGTTAAGAAAGCAGCTATGTCTCTAAAGCATTCACCCTCCAGCTGGCCTCTCAGAGAGTTCACACAACTACAGCCCCACTGGGTGCAGCAGGGTTACACCTGACTTACTCTTGTAGTACTGGGGTGGAAATCAGATCTAGCTCAAAGCAAAGCCTGACACCCATTTTCAGATAAATTCCTGTTATACTCAATGGAAAACGTACTTTGTGAACAGTTCAGGTATGGGAGTGTTTTTTACAAAGCCTCTGCAGAAGTCTATTGGAAAATTTAATATGTTTAATTCCATTTACTGGCTATTCTCTTAAAAATCCTAAATTGGAAAACCATTCTTTTTCTGGAGGAAACAAAGAAAACACCAAAATATTCTGTTAGTCTGGAAAAAAAAGAACTATCTGTACAGTTCTCTGGTCAACTGAACCGGTGTATCATTTGTAAAGTGGTTTAACTATAGCAGTTGATGGTGGTCTAGAGAAGTTTTACATGAAATCTGTGCTTAAAAATAATTTAATTCTAAAAAGAAAAGATTAAAATAGTTGCTGAGGAGCTAGTTACACTTAATGGCTCTTCATGAAATGGACAGAAAAGTATTTCTATTGAAAACGGCAAAACTGTTCTGAAGAATAAATCAAATATTGCAAATAGAAGAGCAGTTCTACCATTCTCTTTCCATTAGAGTTTTCATACTTTTACATATGATACTTTTGGGGTAGAAATAAGTGTTACCTAATTTCAGCAATGCAATAAAAAAAGTTTAATTCGTATGTGGGCAAGGTTTTTTAATATGGAAATAACTAAATAAAATTCTGTTTGGGTTTTTTTTTCCCAAACAAGAAAACAAAATAAATGAATAATCAAAAGTGCTTCTAAGAGCTACATGTGATGAAAGCAGAGATAATTCTGTGGGACATTCTTATTATTAGTTATGTTATTTAATAATTTTATTACTTTTTAGGAGTTCAGCATTTAATTTTTGAGTGATATATTCTCTGCTTAGCTAAACAGAGATTAATTTATATTCTGCAATAAAATGTTATCTAATATCTTGGGGTTTTTCATTGTCTCTTCAAAACCGCCTAGAAATGAGAAATTGTTCAGTGCCTTGTGTTCATTTATTTAACAAAGCATATAATTTAAAATATATGCAGGGGCTGAATTCTCTTTCTAGGTTCTCAAATGATTACCACGATTACTCTGAAGTAATTAAAAAAAAAAAAAAAATGCCATTAAGCCACTTAAATGCCAGCATCTCCCTATGAGTGAAATAATTGAAGTGGCCGCGGGGCGTCCTGGGGAGGGGAGCAGCCTGCTGAGGTGACAGCCGCCCCAGTTGCTTGGGGTAGTGGCCAACGTCGTCTTCCTCTTGGCGTCTTGAATCTTCATTGTAATGGTCCCCTAGTGCCACGTGGGAGGTGCAAGTTTTGCCCTCTCTCTAGAGGCCATCATTGTGGTACCGGGGTGTTAAAAACAAGGCTGTTAAGGAATAAGGCTGATAAGCCATGGCTGGGGCAGATGGTACGTTGCTGATCCATGCTCTGTAAGAGCAAAATAACCATGCTTACAGGGAGAGAGGGCGAATAGGTGCAAATGAGGGGGTCGGGGAGAGTCACAAAGACCACGCTAGAAAGGACGAACCGCTCCCGGTGGTGTTCGGCTCTGCTTTTTGAAAAGCTGGGACACGGGATCCCCACGGGGAAGGATGACGCCGGGCAAAGCCGTGTCCCACACGCCCTGGGCGCTCCCGAGGGAGCAACCGTTCTGTGTCGGGGATGTGTCGGGAGTTTCCGTCCCGGCTCCCCTGGCCCATCGCCCGCGGTGCCGCGCAGGCTCAGCAGGATCAAGAAGGCACCGCTGCCTCTCCAGTGAGCGGGGAAGAACGTCACAGCTTTCACCTATAGATAAACCAGAAAAGGGCTGACGATAAGTGTGTGTTTGACTCCTACTGTCCTCAGAGCTACAAAAAAAAAAAAAAGAAAAAAAGGTAAAAAAAGAGGCTTTGAGAGCAATTTAATGCCGCTTAGAGATGCTGGGCCCTTCTGGCTTAACCAGGGAGAGGGTGAACACATTTTGAGAAGGAAATTGAGATTGCAAGAACTAAATTTAAAGCACCCAAATGGCGTGCAAGTGGTCTGCGTTGGGTTAATATTATACCTTTAATTTTCTGAGCATCCCAAGCTGTAGAGGTGAGTGATGTTTTGAGAGGCAGAGGTGAGAGAGCATGTTAGAGGGCATAGAGCTGGTGCTCAGGAAAAATTCTTTCCACCCCAACTAACTTCCATTCACACCAGAAGACAGCCAGGGCTGCTGTTAACACGCGCTGCACTTCCCGGGCTCCTGGAAAGTTGCCAGCATTTGTCTTGATGTCAAAAAGCGTGTTTCGTCATAAAAATAATGTAGGAAGTGATCCAGCCGAAATAAAATACAAAAAGAGGGAATAGTTTTTAAATGTCCAATTCTTTTTTCATCAGCCTAACGCAGAAAACTTTAAGAAACACCCAAACTTTTCATCATCCCGAGAAATGGCTCCAGATGAAAGAAAAGATCTGCGCTGTAACAAAGTGTAAGTTCTGGCTGATGGTAGCTGTATGGAAGAGGTGAGAAGGAGTACAGGGAGTGAGCTGCTACTCTGCAGCAAGGGAAAAATAGTTTATTGCTGATCCACAAATTTAATTTGGGAGGATCCTTTGCAGACTCGATCTAAGTCTCAGATGCAGAGGGAACCTGCTTTCCCGTAGTGTCAGTACAATTATTCATAACACAACGCTGATTGCCCAGTGTTTAAACATTTCACTGATGGTCTTTTAATTAACCAGGGGAAGGTGGCTGGAGCCCAGCGTGGAGGCTGGGCTGCCCCAGGCTTTGAGTCCTGGGCTCTTCCCTGGATCCGCCAAGCACTTAAGCATTTGCTGACTCGGGGTTAAGAAAGGTGGAGGCACCGAAAGAGCCTTATTGACTCATGATATTTTCCAGCCTGGCTTGTTTGTTTTCATTGTGCACACCAGTCCTGTTTACCTTGATCAAAGATGGCAAAATCAACAACAACACTATGCAGACAGGGACTTGCAAAATTCCTACCGAAGGCATGACTGTGCCCAGACCTGTAGCTCCTGCTCTTCCCCCCGTCCTCTCTCTTTCTGCCATTGCACATTGTTTCTGCCTTACCCAACCCGTACTGCACCCTGTCTGCCAGGAAGCACCCCCAGCCTCGAGTTGCTTTTCTCAGGAGTGGCAAAATGAAATCCCAGTTTCCCTAGCAGGACCGGCAGCAGGAGATGGGAGGAAGAACGCGCACGGGCACCGCAAGCTCCTCTTGCCCTGCGCGCGGTGCGGCTGCTGTACCCGCTCTCGGGCATCCCTCTGGACACGGCAGCCACCCCCTGATTTTCAGCCTTGCGCTAATGCCTCCTTGTCATGATTTCTGGAAAGATGTGGCCACTTGAGCGTACTTCCCACCACCGGGCTTCCCTGGCAGAGAAGACAGATGTGCAGCCTGCATTCACTCTGTTAGGGTCTGCTCAGCTTTTGAGGGTTAGGGAGAAGCAGAAAACCAATTAGGACGGTCCTGAAATTCTCCAAGCCTACCGCAGGCCCCGAGCGGGTTTCTGCACAGCCCCAGCGCACAAACCCCTTCTGTTCTGGCGGGAGCAGCCCCATCGAGATTACGATCTTCTGTCTGCTCCAGCCTCTGGAAAGCTTCTGAACATGCACTCCTCAGAGGAGCCATTGCAGACGTCCAGAGCGCACCGTAACAACAGAATTAGAACTGGAGAGTTATGCAAAATCCATCTGCAGTTTACCAGCATGATGCAATGGTCCAGCCTTAAGCAGCTCTTGCACAGGTTTTTGTAGTAGTTGCAATACCAAGGACTCAACCTTAAGCAACATAAGGGGGCCTCAGAAAGAGACCAAAGGTAGTAGAAATGCTGTTTTCTTTCAGAATTTCTTTGCTCCCTAGGTCCGATTTTAATTGTTTAAATTTAAAAGGCCAACTAATTCTTTAGTTTAGGTTTCTTCTGTCCAGCTGAAGCCTGCGGCAGCTTCTCTATCTGGTCGCAAAGGCAATGTTGTACAGGAAGGGCAGTGAATAAAATTTTGCTCACGCTAAGGAAGACTTTGCCGACAGGTTGCCCACCTGTGGTCTTGTCTCACGACTTTACAACTCCAAATAATGTGAAGAAGCCACTCTTCCTGAGCGATCCCCATTACACCCTACACCTTTCATTTCCTCCTCTCTCAGCATCCCAGCTTGGAAGATTTTATCAGACAATAATTCCACATATCAAAGCAAAACAAAGGAACCAAGGCAAAGCCCGCTGGCATCAGCATAGGTAGCCAAGGCGGAGATAGCCCGCACCCAGAGAAATCTGCTTCGCGATTCGGTGGTAGGGTGCAGTAAATTGGTGTAAAATAAACAGCGTCTATTTATAGCGGAGCAGAGCCTGCCTGCAGGCATTGCAGCTGGGTGGTTTTTTTTTTTTTTTTTTTTTTTTCCCCCTCTCTTTGCTCTGGATGAATGAGGGTTTTTCAATGAGGATCCAGGTTTCCCGAAGTAAAGTCCACCCCACCTCTTGGCGCGCACCCCCAGACAGTCCATATGTCATGAGCAAAATATGCGGCGCCCTAAAGAGCGGAGTGGAGTCTCGCCTGGGTGGGATCGGGACCTGGAGGGAGACCCGTGGGTGCTGGGCACCAAGGGCAGCCCGAGGGCAAGGGGCTGGGGAGGGCCACCCAGGCGGTTGCCACCACCAACCCCACGGCAGCCGACGGGAGCCGGGCAGCTCCGGGCGCCTCTCGGCAGCCCCCGCGCCGTCACCCACCGGCCGAGGAGCAGCCATGGGTCGGTGGCTTGGCCTTCGCTTTTCGTGCCCCAAAACCGAGCCCGGCTCTCCTAGCTCTGAGGTTACACGCTCAGACACACACGCGCGCGCACGCAAGCGAAATGATTTCCATGCCTCCACGGCTCCCGTCGGATGTGGGTGGTCCCGGCGAGAGGAATGCGAGCGGTGGGATTCACGTACCATCTCGCCGCTTTCTGTAGGCGATTGACCCGGGCAGCATCCGAGCGCCGGCGCGTTTTCCACGCACCTCTGATCACAACCACAAAGAAGAAATTGATTTCTCCTAATGTAAACATCCCTAAAATGACAAAAGAGGGTTTTTTTTGCCGCCCCCACAACAGCAAAAAAGGGCGGAAAGAATAAAGTGTCGCTAAACCCCCCGGTGCCTCACCACGACACAGATTTACATCTCTGAGTCAGATCTTTGCAGCTCCCTGCATATGGTCCGCATGATATGCAGTTCCTGGCTAGTGACTCACCAATATAAAGAAATCACTTCAGACCGAGCAAGCAGACAACCCGAATTTTGCCATCGCAGGCTCCAAGGGACAAGGGACGCAGCCTGACCCGGCCAAGCCTGACTCGGCTCCCGCCGGGGTGAACCGGCAGCAGCTCCACCGGCGTCCTGGCACATTTTTTTTAAAAGCTTCTTAAAATTGCCTTTTTTTTTTTATTATTTTTGCTGTGGTCGAAAATAACGTCTAAGATTACAAAAATTGAAAGAGATAAGAAGAATGGTTTTGTCTCTTTCTTTCCAGGTTGCTGACTTGGTTCATTCGATATCACTTTGCGGAGAGGGTATTTGGTTTCAGTGTTTCCACTGTGCGGTCACTTAGGTAGTTTCCTTTTGTTCTTCAAGTGGTTGTTTTTTCACAATGATATAAAGAGAGCGAGAGTAAAAACCTTTTAAAATATGATGGTTGAAGCCACAAAAACTGGCAGGTGGACTCACACATGTCAGTCCACAGGAATCAAATTCAATCAGCTACTCATTAATAAAAGAAGAATTTATTGTGGAATTGATTAAATTTCCAGTGGACATCATGCTAGATGAGCTCACAGTCAGACCTGCGGTGTCAAGTTTGCATGACATTTAGCTTGCATTTTGATTTTTTTGGGTAGTTTTAAAATTTAAAACTCTCTTTAAATACATTGAGCAACAATTCAGCTGGCATTATAGAGGAAAAGAGTCATGGTAGGGAAAGTTGCTGAAATTACATCATCTAGAATTTTTCACAGAGATGGTTATCAGAAGCCCCACAGAAACATTGCTCTCGGTTTTGTGGGCTGAGCTGGTTCCCAGCACTTTTCCCTCTGTACATTCAGAATTCAGAATTCAGAACCTGGAACTAATTCTCCTCCGTAATTGAGAAAACAGACTTAAAAAAATCTCAGGAATCCCAGAATTATTCAAACAGCTATCTTTAACCTCCCTTCTTTTTGTTTAAAATAGTGATATGAAATCCAAAGCCATTTAATTAATTGGAAATTGTTACACTGAAGCGTGTACAAAAGAATGATCAAAAGGGGTGCTAAAGCCATTAAATAATCAAATAGCAATACCATTAAGTAACTAATTAGTATGTGCAATAAATGGCTAGACTGTGTTAATGAGCTCTCTCATATATCTTAAGTCAGGTCTGATCCTTCGCACGGGAAAGATCACCTAGTGTTGTTGCTCCCCTGTTGAGGCATGAGGACGCTTCCTTTCCTTTTCCAGGATATCTCCTACACGCACAACAGCTTCTATCGAGCATCAAGTACCAGCATGTGCGTTCTCAGCAGTTCTGCACCTAGGAAAGACTTCCAGAAAGTTCCTGGGAATTCTGACTGAGGAGAAAATCAAGATCCTTTTTCCCCTAGAGTATTCAGGGATGAAGCACTACCATATTCCCTGGTAGTATAGCTGGTGGGCACGTGAGTTTTGCGTTCAAGTACTAAGCCATTGGCAAGCACTGAAGAAGGATGCAGCCCAGAACATTCTCACATGATGGTTCTTCCATAGCTGTATGTAGGAGAATCTGGGGGGAAAACGGGTGCTGACATAACGAAGTGTGATAGATTAGGTGAATAAAAGAACAGGAAAAAAGAGCCAAAAAGCACAAGCTTATTTTGACCATAGATAAGGTCTGTGAAAGAATTCATGGCGGTGTTGAGAGAAGGATGCTTCGAACGGTGCCCAGGTGATATGGTCCTGAAATCTCCTTAGATGTGTTACCATGTGCTTGTATTACCCTGAGCTGCAGCAGCGCCTCGGTCTGCCTTGGCACCTGTACAGATACGTACACCTGTAGAGCCCCAGGACCAGGAAAATAAAATTTAGAGTATGAACAAGGGCAGAAGAACTGTCTTAGCCAAGGTTGCCAAACAGGTCAAAAGCAGCCTTAGAAGTAAAACCCAGGACTTTGAAATCCTCCTGTGGAGATGTTTCCTTAGACCATGCTGCTTTCCACACAAGCAACCCCACAGCGAGAGGATAAATGACAATATTTCTCATTAAAGAACCTGGACCCTCAATTATGCAGGCACAGCTGCCGTAGTGTCAGGCTAAACAACTTCTTTTCTGCTCACCAGTACAAAAGCCCCCAGGAAAAGAGATTCAAAAGTGACCCAGCTCCTTTCACAAATTATTTCCTGATCTTGACTGCTTGCAGTCTACCACCCTGGCTCTGGGAAAGTTAATCCAGGCGATGAACATCCCTGGGAGTGGATCCCACCAGACAATGTAACACTCTAATTAGGTAGTACCAAGGCAACTGTTTACAAGTCTCTTCCAAATGCCTCCCTTGCCTTTGCACCCTCCTACTACAACGGCAATATTTAGTAGAAACGTCCTAGGTATAATTCTCCTGGGGCTTATTCAAATGTCAGTCAGCTCAACAGAAGTACACTGTGAAAACGGGTGAAAACAAAAGAGGATGAGTTTCTGTCTTTCTTGGGAAGCGGCATGTTTGTCAGAAGAAGGTTTCGGATGCATTAGTGAACGTTCTCCAGTAGGGGTTGCCAGAAATAAAACCCGAGCCCACTGTGCGAAGGGCTGCCCTGAAGCCTGCCGTTCATTGCCCAGGATCTATTGACAGCGAAAATTCATCCCATAGCCTACAGCTCTGGTGGGACAGAAGTCCCCGCGTCCCTGTGCCACCAGTCCCTTCCAAAATCAACAGCAGCTCCCCCATGGGGTACCTTGGCTGCTTGGCTGCAACACCGGGTACGAGAGGCCGGGAAAATACGGCCACCCTCATTAATGTTTCCTCCGCAGCCATAACGTAGCGGTGTTTCTTGCTCTTGGAGAGGAAATGGGTTCTGCTGAGCTGGGGTTGAAATGAAGCAGATCATCTGATGGCTGAGCTGCTTGGGGGACACTGCGAGTGCTCCTGTCACTGCACATCCTGGCAAGAAGGGGTCAGCTAGTGATGGAGAGACATAAAAATTGCGCTAGAGGAGGTTCAGAGTAGGATAGATGAGGTTCTCCTGTGGCTGTCTGCAATATTGTCCTTTTTATCCACCTCACACCATATGCTCTTAGCAAAATAGCTACAATATAAAGGAATCACTTCATTTCCATTGAAATGCAGCTGTGTTAGACTCCTCAGCTGTAATCAATGGAAGAAAAATTCTCGGTGCCTTTTAAGCTGTAAGGGGAATTTACAGAGGCATAATGAAATTATTCAGTGTGAATTCAGCTGGGCTGCAAGAATGGCCAAAACCTTCCCCTTCAAAATTGTGAAGCAGAACTTTATCCAGAAGTTACTTTGATTTTCTGTGATCACTAGAAGAAAAATGATACAAAAAGGTCATGGATATTTCTCAGCTGATACGACTAAGTCTGACTCAGACCAGTGGAAATTACAGGATATTGTCTCAGAGGGCTCTTGTGAGTTAATAAAAAGTTTCCTGGAATGATTTACAAATCTGAATTGCACAAAGGAATACAATGAAGGGAAATAGGGAAACTCAGGTTACACAAAGCATTGCAGAGCATTTGTGAAAGTCATTTTCTAATGGTCAAGAGTAAAGAGTTGGGGTCTATGAGTTTCTGGGGTTTTGTACACTGCTAAGTACTTATTTGCCTTAATATCCAACATTTCAGTTACTAAAATAAGTAGTTTCACCTTTCCTTTTTTTTTAAAAAAAAAAAAAAAAGGTTTCTTAAGTGTGTTTTCTACTGAACAGGTTTGCCCTTCATAGTCAGGCTGGTGCATCCTTTTGTAGAAGAGGGTTGGATTAAAAGTGCATGCCTACCTTGAAAATAAGTTGACCCTTCAAACACTTGTTTGGATAAGTCATGGAAGAGCTGAGGAGATAGTGGAGGACTGGAAGAAAAGAACAGTTGGTACTATCTTCAAGGAACAACAGAATAATGATCCTAACACCTGGCTTCTAACTCTAATGCAAATAGCACAATAATAAAACATGCTACTAAGGTTTTACAATAGCATATCCAGGAAGATCATCAGATGGGTGACTTCAATGGATCTCTGGTAGTTTATGCCAGCTGGGGATCTCCTCTTATTTGCAAGATGGCGGGGGGTGTTTATGAAGATAACATGCAGGTGTGGATGATGTGGAGAAAACCCAGCTAGAGGGACAAGTGAGGGAAATAAGAGTACTCCTGTGTCTATTTGGTAAAGGAAGCAAGCAGTTGGTATTTCTCTCTACGACCAAAATCTGAGAAGTATGGAGGACCTCTAAGGTGACAATTTTTTGTTCGCTGAATGTGAACGGCAGCTGGGGTCCCACAGAAGATGTGGGTTGACAAGGATGGGCTAGGATGCGACCGGTGGGACAGGGCTGGTATGTAATGTAGAGCTGCACCTTTCCCCGTGACACATGTCTGCAATTATTTAGTTTTCCTTCCCATGTGAGGCCCTGTAGCTCAGCTCAGGGCCTGGCCCCTGGAAAACTGCTGTTATGCTGCTACCCGTAAGGTTTCATCAGCGGTGCACTGGGCTCGTGTCTGAAAAGGTCTCGAAAGCTCCTGCTACAGACCCCTGTTTTTGGAAAGTGTATGCCAGCCACTCACCAAATCTCTACACAAGACTCGTATGTATTTTCTTCTCCTTTTCTAATCGCTCAAACTGAAACAATATTCAGATAATAGCTGTAAAATATTAACCTGTTATACAACATGTTCTGTGGAAGTAAGTCCTGGTATGAAGGTAATTTCTTCAATGTTACATATGGGTGAGAAAAGAAAAAAAAGACTGGAAGAATGGAGTGATACAGCTGGATATTCCCCTTTTTATTTAGAAGCAGGCAGCTACAGTTGGACTATTCAGGATTCTGGCATTACTGTAGAAAAGCCCTAATCAATATGCATGAATTTTTTTTTTTGTTCTTTTTTTCCATGGGTTTGTGGTGACAAATTTATATAAGTTTATCTGGAAGATTTCTAAAACTAATAGCATTTGTCGTATGAATATTATACAATTAATGTCTAGCTCAAATACCAGCAGTCTACTATTAATTTTAGTGTAAGAATGGGTACATTAACATTATCTGAATTCCAGTTACTGTGGGAAGGAGCAAAATACCACTAATGGGGAAAAAAGCTGTTCTTTACTATTCCATTCTGTCCTGTGCTCATTGCCCAGGTGCTGGGACATGTTCGCTGCAGAAGACTTGTTTTAAGGCATTGGAACCCAAAATGAAAGTGATTTTCTGAGCAAGATGCTCTCAGTTTGAAAATGTGATGACATTTGGTGTATCACAGCCTTAATTTGTGTTAGCCTTGCATATGTGACAGTTTATTACCAGAAACCAAATTTTCTGAAGTGGCAATGCATTGTACAAACATCGCTACTGTCGTTTTCTACTGCCATTCACGTAACTCTTACTGATGGCAAATGAGGGATGTATTGCAGTCCCAGTGCCGCTTCTTGCTCAGCCATCCTTCCAAAAAAGAGTCATTCAAACCCACTTTTCATAAGTACAGTAATGCACTATAAAACTGCATGAGTAATTCAAGCTGAGCTTGGTCCTGCCCTCCAACAGTGATCTTGGAAACCTTCTCCAGCAGGTTTGTGGGGATTGTTTGGTTTTGGGTGTTTCCTGGGTTTTGTTTTGTTGGTGGGGTTTGGTTTGGTTTTGTTTTTCTTTTTTGTGAGTCCTTCGACAGGCATGTGGAATCTCAGAAAAGATTTTGGGGCGCACAAACCTGTTATCAGCTGCTAAGGCTTGTGTAGTGCCAGGAGGCTGCTCTAGGCATGATGCTCCTGTGACTTCTGCAGAGAGGCAGAGGAAAGTAAAGCCCAAAGGCAAGGTGGTTTTTAACCTTAATTTCCAGCTATTCTCAGAGAGCAGATGGGAAGATGGAGACGCATTCTGTTCTCTGGACCGTCACAAAAATCCAGAGGCTGCAGAAGTGCCGAGAGGAGCATCATCCTCATCTATATTCAGTGGGGAAAGGGCTGCTGGCTACACTGCAGTGCAGCTCCAATCTTTTCTTGATTATCCCCTGCGTGAACATGGACAAGCTGACTTCCAGGAGCGTACTCACTGGGGCAGAAGGGAAAGGAGTTGTCAAAAATGTTGATCCTATCATCTGGAGGGTTGAGTACAATGCCCAAAGCCTCGCTCATGCTGCGGGGATGTGTCAGGTCACACTGTGCAACACTGGAGATGCTCCGTGTCCTGACTTGGGGTGAAAGTGGGGAGAGCTGGTTCTTAGCGGAAAAAATCCTGGAGGGGTCCCATGGGCAAGCAAAACTTATTCTGCAGTTGAAAATTTTTCTTCTACTGCGATTTAGGTAATCCCTAGGCAGCAAAAAGCCAAATTCCCATCTTTGGTTACACCAGCATCAGTGTGGAAAACTCTCCTTCAGTCACAACGACACCACCGCAATCCCAAGCAGCCTTGCCCAGCGTAAGCCAAGCACGCAGTAGAGAGGATAACATTTTTACTAGGGACTAGAAATGCTGGAAATCACCCTCTGGTGTGCCAGAATTCAAGAGTAGCAGCAGTGCTCATTATACAATATTAATAGCGTGATTTGGAGAGGCCACTGCTGCATTTGGGCTCTGAAGTTATATAGCACCATAAGCTACTAAACACATAAAAGCGTATCGCCCTTTAAGATCTTGATTGTCTTCAGTTTACTATGCCTACTCAAGAGTGTTACGCTTTACAAGGGACAATATTACAGTACATGTGATAAAACTACTGTATCATCGCTGCAGCCAGAGTGGCTCATGCTGTGCTCCATGGGGACACAGGCACACGGGGAAGCCAGGAGGCTGCAGTGTTTGAAAGCCAGGATTAATGGGATCCAGGGGAAAAAAGTGACTATACAGGTCCACTCTTCTTGTTCTTCAAGAGCAATGATACCGTCCAGAAAGCTGATACTCTTCAAAGCCTCTTCGTGAGGTACTTCAGACCTGGTGAAATTGGAAGATGATTTATAACATACTTTTCTCCCCATGCCAGGCTCTGCACAAATATTTCCAGTGAGGAAAAGCTTTGGCTTGAGCTGATGCAGAATGGTGTTTAGGACCATCAGCATAAAAAGTTTGAAGAGGAAAAGGCTCCTTTATGGACCACATCTTCTAGCATTGCCTTCTCCATCTTTTGACTCAGAAAACTTTTTTTCCTGGGCATTGTGTTCATGGCTCTTCTGGCTTTGTCTAAGAAGTTGATAGTTCTTTAATGCATTTTATTAGTTAAATGGTATCATTAAGGTGCACAATGCACCGAGTGGCACTGCTGAATGACACAGTCCTGCCATCTGGCTCCTTGTAGGAAGGCGCTTTGTAGAAATCCTCTCTCCTGCTCAAGGCAATCAGTCCTCTGCTGTAGGTTCCCTTCAACACACCGGACAGGGGTGTATCTTCTAGGCACTTGTTCTTGGTCCTTGAGATTGTAAAGCTAATATGTTACACCAGAAATCTACTCTGAGGAGTCCACCTACAAAAGACAATAATCTGGATTAAAAGCAATTTAAAAGATCCTACAATTATGGCATGGTTTTGTTTGATTTGTGAGTAATAGCTGCTACTATGAGTATTTGGAGTGGAGCAAAGGAAAAGCCACCACCTAGAAAGAAAGGAAGGAAGGAAGAAAATAGCTCGAATCTCCCCGGCACCCCTGCCACGCAGCTTGCTTTCTCACCAGGGTGTCTGTCTTAGATGGAACCGCCCCTGCTGCCTCCTCAGGAAAATTCCTGCAATTTTGTGTGTTGGAAAGTGAAAATAACATTTCATAAACATACACGGGCAGATTTATGCCAACTAGAAGCCTACGAGAGGATTTTTCAGAGGCATATTTGACAGTGAATATGGTGCAACTAAACGATCGGAGGAACATTTTGACAACTTGACTTGAGCAGGTAACAACGTGGCCTTGTCTCGATTATTTCCATCTGGATCAAGAAGGTGGAGAAAGTAGCCAGACATCCTCCTATCTCACTCAGCAGTTTATCTGGAATTTACATAAACTAATCTATGCCAAACTCTTGTGAGAATGGCCTTCTCTGATAAGATCCTGCCCCTACGATGATGGACATCCCCCTGAAAAATCTGCTCTCACCAGATTTTGCTGACGAATGGCAATCTCATGCCTTAACCCACGCGTAATTTTGCCTGGAGATTATAATACTATTTTAATTTATCTACACTTACTGTAGCAAATACTACAAAATGCAAATCCTCTGGTATGAAGATACAGTTACATAAGACCTTATTCAAAAGTGTCTTATTTAAGAATGCACTTAAGCATATGTTCCGTTTCAATGACACATTCTAAAGAACGAGGGTCTTAAAAATGCACCTGAGAGTTTCCCTTCCCCTCTGAGGGATTTAAGTAAAATATTATCTAATGCAGCTGGGTATTTTGCTATGTAAGATGACTTAGCAGAAAGAGCATTTCTTCAGACAAAATGATGTTCCTTTTCAGGAGAGATTCTTTCTTAAATTATTTGCATTAGAAGGTTTGTTCAATGATGTTTAAAAATCATTGCATAACAAATACTGTGCCATGGAAAAAAAAAAAGGAGACTAAATGAATTCTTCCTTTTAAGCCTCAAAAAAAAAAAAAAAAGGTGATCTTGGACAGACCATCTTTAAACAAGGGGGAGTGTGAGTTTATGAGAACATTTCAGATATTCACACTGGGGTACAATGGCAAAAGCAGCTTTGCAAGACCATCTTGGTAGTCTTGCAAAAATACTAGGTATTTTTTTCCCCTACAATCTCTTGAAAAGACAGACTGATTCCTTTCCTAGGGACAGCAGAGAAGTGTATTAAGCTTTGGTTCATTCCCTGCATTTAGTGAAGAGAGTTTTTGGGAAAGATGCCCAGATACTATGGACCAAGTTCAGCTCCCGCGTAAGCAGACAGAATTCCCACTGAAATCAATGGGAGCTGCACCTGCTGACTTTGGAGTTGACTATGGCCCAATATGTGGATACTATAAAGGTTCTGTTTCCAAAGTTTCTTCTGGCTTGTTTTATGGGAATGCAGACCTGGCGCCAGGAACGTCAGAAGACCAATAAATTCACTATGGGAACTTCCAGGCAAATGACAACTCTCTCGCACAAAACAGATCCAGAAGCTCACACGATGCTGAAGGACAAATTCTCAGTGTTCCCCCAGTTCATTTGCATGAATACCCGTTTCAGAAATGCTCTGAGAGAAGAAAATGGGGAGTGTATGGCTAGGAGAGATACTAGGGGAAATGCTTTGATTGGTTTGCCCAAATTATTTGGATAAATATCTTAATTATCCCAGATATTTGTTAACTTGCTGGAATAGTGGTCTGAAGTCACTAAAAAAGGTATCCTATGTGTATACAAGCTATTTGATGGCTGGTCTCGAGAGCTGCTACGCTACATCTTCCCAATTTGGACTGAATTTTAGCTGTGACTGTCTCCAGTAGCAGAATAAAAGTACAGACAGGGCTAGAGGAGTCCATCCAGAAAAAAGCAGCAGCTTGAATGTATCCACGTGGCGTTGAATACAGAGGAGTTAACAAAAGCATTATGTAAAGGAGACAGTTCGTCTCTGTTGGGGTTATAATTGGCTCGTAACCGGGATTTAAACAACTGAGAGTCAAAGTCCATTTTTTGAGTAATTTCTCTACTATGGAACCAGTCTAGTCACATAGCACATGGATTCTTGGCAAGTTGTTTGTAGGTAATGGAAGTACAGAAAGAGAAAACTAAGACTTCAATAAAAGAAATAATCTTGGAGCCCCCACATTAAGAAAAAAGAAAGAAAAGGCAGTTTTAATTCTTTTAAAAGTCTAAACAAAACCAGCATTACATCCATATACCAGATTCTGATTTGACCTAAAGTTTGAAAGTATTTGAAGTTGGTATTTCTGGTTCAAGCCCGTTTCATTAATAGACAAAACAAGAGCCTTCTGAACCTTCGACTCGTTTGTTTAAATGCAGTAGTTTTCTAAACAACCTATCGAGAAGGACGTATTCCCTTCACAGCATGAGCATCGCGCCCGCTCCGAACACTCATACGTGGTATAAAGAATAAGGGTAGAGGAATGGGATATAGGCAGTGAGTACCCAGATGCCGACGGAAAGCCATCTTTCAAAGGAATATTGTAATTTCTTGTATTTGGCAAGTCCTGGAAAAGACTGTTTAGAAATTTCTTTTCCAAGCTGCTTATGATTAACAACCTTCTTTCCACGTCCTCCATCTCTAGACCAATATTCCTTCTGCTGCCACTGAACCTGTATGAGTCATCCATTTTAAAATATGTGGTGGTCATACGCTACGCTAACGTGCGCACACACACACAGAGTGAATTAGGGGAAAATTGATGTCAAGACCTATCGAGTATGAAGGGCCTTTTAAAACCAACCTTCAGAATGTGCTAATATTTACACATTCCCAAACCACCTGGAAATATGTTCCAACTGCTTTAAAGCATTTTCAATATCATTTAAATGTATAGGCAGCCATTCATAGTTGTACATTGCTTTACCCTAAAATCTAATGATAATTTGATCTCTTTGAAAAAACACCTGGCCCAATCTTGGCTTTTATAGGAAGTCAAAAATCCTGTTTCAACCAAGGAGGAGACAGGGTTTTTTTTTTTTTTCTTCAACAATTTTTGGAAACATTTTTTTGCTTTTTATGCTGGAGATCCAATTTATTAGTTTTAAGGCTGTGCTTTTCCATAATCTTTTTGAAGAAATGTTTTTCTTCTTGCAAATGTAAGACAGTTTGGATTTCATTAGGTTTGAAGGAGTTTTGATGCTAGCAGGACATAGAAATGATGGAAACCTGAATAAATGAAAACTTAAAAATACATATTCTTGTATGTATCATGCACATGTAAAGTTTTGGTCTTTTTATTCTGTATAGAACTCAAAGATTTGGTAGAAATTAATAGTTACAGTCCATAATTTAACCCACTATTGACTTTATTCTGGGTTCCATTTATATGTTCTGCCAAACTAGAACAAATAAGCTTAATGTTCATATATCCAGCTCCACCTGGAATCAGCTGCAAACACAGAGAGAAACAACAAGTTTATTCTGAAATCTATTTTAAATAAATGATTGTATACCTGAGGTTTAAAAAAAAACCAAACCCAAAGACCCTAGAAGCATTCATGGTCCTTTTAATTCTCCTGCAGGTAAAAGGGGTGAGCTTAAAATCACCAGAGCCAATCTGCACCTGCGTTTCTTTCTTCCCAGTAGCAATAATTATCCTCCTTACGAATGAACTGTGACATTTAATTGCCTATAAACACATTTTTAAGATCTGGGGATGGATGTTACTATTCAGTTGGAAAATGCGGCGAGTTTCTTCCAGGTATCGGTGTGATTACAGCACGCCCCTCTCGCTGCTGTGGGTCGGCACCACGTCGCCCCAGAGGGCAGCCGCGCGGGCGCGCGTTATGCTCAGCAGGACTCGCGCACATCCAAAGTTTAAGAGGTGCAAACCCAAAGCGCTCAATGCAAAAATACTATAATATGGAAGGGACAGGACCTTTCTGCCCATTACATGCAGTGAAAGTCCGATCCCTTCTCCCAGTTAGGTTGCTGGAATTCTTGCTGGTAACATTAAAGTTAAATACATTAAAGTTAAAATAATATTAATAATATATTAATAAAATATATAATAAAATAATATTATAATAATATTATAATAATATAATAATATATAATAAAATAAAATACACATCGCTTTGAAAGAGTTAATAGTACAAGATCTGTTACAAGCGCGTTGCAGACATCAGGAGTTTGTGTTATAAAATGTAATAAGCACATCAACAGATGGTCTGGTAGATGCTTATAAGCCACGGTTACAAGCAGGCGATTGACCTGTTGGACTCTCTAACAATCTCCACAACTGACTAGCCATGTATTCAAACACCTCTCAGTCATTCATTAACTCTTTGTAAACTATTTACGCGCACGCCATTAATACACGGCGCGATCACGTTGCTACCGTCTGCAGCAGGAGCAGGATAGAGCCCTAATTACTTGCAACAGTTTATTAATTCAATACGTTAACGGTAGGCACGTTTTGACAGCCGCGGTGCCGGAGCGGGGAAGCCGACAGATGCTGGCAGCAAGCGGCAGCTGTTCCCCTGCACCTACCGCTCACTCGCGCCGCCGCGCTCACCTTCGAGGTGTCTTTTTTGACTAATTTGTCACATTCAGAAGGACGAAAGGGGAGACAAACACGAGAACGCGGAGGTTCGGTAGGGAGGGGAAGTTGCCGTCGCCGTGCCGCGCCGCGAAGGCTTGGCGCGATCGCAGGGTGCATCGACAGCCTTTTAAAACGCTGTCAAAAGGCACAAACATCAGCATAATTTATCGGTGGCTATTTTAGGCAGGTGCACGGGAACTCTAAATATATGGCATTTACCAGTTGCTGCAGTTGCTATGGATATGATATCTCAGGCCTGTAACTAGGGTTATAAATGCTGTTGTGTGCTGATTATTGTTGTAGTTATTAAAACATGAATTTTATAGTTATTCCTGCTCAGCTGCTGCCCCTAAATCGTCCATGTAACTTCTTTGTTTGAAGGAGAGACGCGTGTGGGAAAGAAGTAATAAACAATACCCTTTCTCCCCTTCTGCTTTTTATTTGCTCCAGAAGGGACCAATTTTGAGCCACTGTTTGCAGTAGTATTAGGGCCAGAAGAATTAGAAATCACTGGCAGCCAAATAAGCGTACTTCATTTGGGTGTATCTGATTAGTACTCTGGTATTTAAGTCTTGCACACATCAAACATGTCCAATCTGGTTTTTTTTTTTTCCCCTCCATTTGTCTTAAGAGGTTGGTCTCCTGCAGCTGCAGGGCTTCTGCTCAGCCCTCTTGCTGTTACGGCGAGATGGTTACTTCTATCCAAACCCTGCCCAACGCTGCAGATCTGGGAAAGAAAAGACGGCCGGTGGATGGAGAGGCTCTACAGACACCTCAACCACTGCAGAGGAGTTAATGGCAACCTGGCCACCCGGCGAGAGGAGTTGAGAGCGGCCTGCCCACCCAGTGTCCATCCGAGTGCGTGCTGTGCTCCTGCCCCCTTGCCAAGAGGAGACGGAGCGTTTTCCTGCAGTTGGGAGCCTGTGGAGATCATTGGTACGTGATGCAATTCACAGCAGAGTAAAAAGTGGAAAATGCGCTGAAAATGGGCAACCCACATTTTGCCCAACATTGAAGGGCTCGTTAGGAGCCTATAAAATGCAGTTCATAGGTGGAGATTTTTGGGGAAAAGGAGTGATGTCCAAGAATTTGTATGTGTCCTTCAGGTGCACAAATCACACTCGCCTAAGCTGTGTAAAAGCTGTATCACTCGCCCAGTCGTAATTCCTACCCAACACACCTACCCACCCACACCTACCTACAACAAAAGTGTTCAGCCTGACAAGGAGCCTGAGCAAGGTGAGCTGGCCACTTTAGGAGCCCCTGGAGAGGAGGAGGTGGCTGCGGTGGGTGCTCTCTGCCGCTGGGAGCCTGGCAAAGGCCATGCAAGGAGCTGCAGAGACCTTCGAAGAAGCAGCATCTCAAGCAGACGCAGGCACAGGGGCAATGCTCTGCGATGGCTGACCTTCGTCCTGGGGAGCTGACATGGTTGGAGAAGGCAGGAGAATAAATTTCGACTACTCCCTTACACCGGTAATACAAAATGTTCAGATGCTTAAAGGTTACGACAAGCTAGCGTCTGGTAAAGAGGTCAGTCTGCCCTGAAAGCGTTGCAGAAGCCAAAATAAAGTCTAGTCAAGCCTATGTGGAGTACGAGCACTGAGGCAGGGAAAATAGTGAGGCCTCTTTGTCCCCAGTGGTGGCCCCAGAAAGCAGCGGTAAGGCTGCTGTTAAAATTAAAATATGGCTGAGTATTAGGATATTTGCCTTGGGCAGATATATGTTTTGAGAGACCGGGGTCAGTGGCTGTTTTAACCGCGTTGTTTCATCCCTACTGCCACACTTCCTGAATTTTCCACTTAAGCGGCATTTTAAACAGGACGCAGGTATGCTGGTGGCATTCGGCATCACACTCTAGAGGGTAAAATCAGGCGGGGGTGTGTGTATTCATGTGTTTCTTTCTGTCCATCTGTCTATCTCAGGGACCATAAACCAGCGGTGGAAAAAGGGGAGGCATGAAACCCAGTGCAAACGGAAAGGAAGAATGATTGTAGAACCAATGGGACAGAGAAGAAAGTAATTTTCTACCATCAGGGAAGATCAAGTCATGACAAAATGATTCCTTACACTAATGAAAATTATAATTTAGACTTCATTGGCAAAAAGGAAGGAGGGGAAACCTTTGCACAAATCTAGACACACAATATACGTTGAACAGCGCATACCTTATTTTCAAAATGTTTTACTTATTATCAGCGGCCTCGCACAGGAGACATTGCCAGGATTGGGACTTATTATTGCTAGGCAATAACAACAGAACAGTGACTGCTGCAATTTATAGCTGAGCTGTTGGGCAAGAGGCAGCAGGCAGAAAAGGTGGAAATGAAGTCTAAGCCGGTGGGAGAATGACCTGAGAAAATAAACAGGTTAGGAAAAATGGAGGGATGGTTTCGCCAAATCTTAGCAACGGGCACAACTTGGGAAGCCTTCTCCTAACGCATCCTTGATGTATTCAGATGGACTTGGGGAGGCTACGACCTGTAGGAATTTTGCATTTTGACCACCTCATTTAATCCATTGGCTGAAACGCTTCCCTTTTGGGCTGGGTATTTTTATTTCCAGTCAGTTTTGCTTTCTTGTGATGAAGATCCAACAAAACATTTTTAATCACTTCTCAGTCCAAAGAAAGGCTGAAGCTATTCAAGTTGCTTTTAGGATCTGAGTACTGTTCGGCCTAGAATAGCATGCCAGATCTGGGTTCCCGGTAAATAAAAACTCCTCACCATTCCTATCAACCTCTATAGATAAAAGCACAGCCATACAGTGTTGACAAGGAAACAGATTTCATCGTGAAGCACCTTTGCATATCACCATAAGAATCACCTTCAATTTGTTCAAATTATGCACTTCAATTTTGCACATGGCACATGTACAGTTTGCTTGAGGTTTTCATGGTCAAAGATATGACCACGCCGCGGTTGTACACACCAAAAAATCTTCACTTAAGTATCTCCACTGAAAATAACAGGACCACTCTTGGAGAAAGACGCCGACATACAGGAGCTGAATGTGATTAAAAGCGTCCACTGAAGCTGAGCATGTGTATGTGCATGGCTGGCCCCGAAAGCTGCTGAACATGTGAAAGCGTAAGGAAAGCTCAACACTGGGCTGAACACTGGGCACAGCTCTCCTCTTAACCTCTTAAGAGTACGGAGCTATGGGCATCTCAGCATTCACGGGAAAAGGGCTTCCTCCCATGTACCTCCCCAGCATAAAAGGTAAAGATGTCCTGGCAGAGTCCAGCCAAATAATTCCAAATTATGAATTTCACATTGGCAGCTCGGGAGGATGGACAGCACTGCGAACGCCTCCCGTTCAACACTGTGCTGTTATTATAATCTTTTTTGTTTTTTCTTTTAAAAGAATCTGACAGATTCCAGAAACAAACTATGTTATGACACCTATAGGATTGTGTTTATATGAGATTGTGAGCTCTTTGGGGGCACAGCGCATCTTTTTGTGCTCCGCTTGTACGGCATCCAGTACAATGTGCTTGTCCATGACCTACCCCGTTTGTCAAAGTAATGAAAGAAAGGCTATTTTACAATAATAAAAGTTCTTTATGACAACAGAGCGATAAATGATAGACACCCAGTTCCCACTTCAGCTCTGTCTTTACACAACAATACATTAATTTGTAAATAACACATTACAATTTATGCCGTATCAATGCCATAACACGCACAGAAAGGACACTTGTTCTGCTCAGTATCCGGCACCAGCGTTAGGCGCAGCTGTACAGAGCAACAGTAAAAATTTACTGGACACGAAGATCTTTCTGGTCCAATTCAACGGAAGCCTCGAAAGCCCGTGCGCAGTTGCTAAAGCCTATGGTACACACGAACACGGCAGCCCAGGACGGTTTCATACGTAAACGCCTTTATTCTCCTGCACTGAGCCTTGAGAGGGTTGTGTCACCACCCAAACGGGCATGCACCCGCGCTTTGACTTACGATTGAATTATTGACACAGCCCTGGACACGTGTGCACGTGTGGCAATTCTGCCCCTGTTGCACTCGGTGATGAATTTCTCCCTGGCTCCGGTGACGCAGAATAAAGCCTTTTCATCTTTCTTAAGGGGCATGAGAGCTGACGTGTAACTAAGACAACAATACGGGACCGTTCCGATGAGGCAAACGGTATAAAAAGGGACGGAGAAACTACAAGGAGAAAAACATGTATAAGGTTGTGGAAAATGATGTAGTAATGTAACCGAAGGCTATCGCAGTAGAAGATGTTCAGGAAGAATTTAGGTTTAAATGTAAAAGCTTAATTTTGATGTTTGTGTTAATAATGTGATATTTGCATATTTCTTAACGTAGCCTTTTTTTTCCCCCAAACTAGAATATAGCTAATGCTCACAGATCTCTGCTTTCTTCTACTCCAGCATCATTTTGGTATCTCCCCATGCCAAAGTATTGCAACAAATCTGTGATTACTCAGGACACCCATATGCCGTGCAGCATGGCTACTACGAGCTTCGGCGAAACAGCGGGAACACGGCCCACGTTTCCTGATTCCGAAAAGCCCAAACCTCTTCTGCTTCAGCTAATCCCGTCTCTTCCCATTCGGGGCCTGGGTGTACAGTGCCAGCGTAGGGGACTGGCGAACAGTGGAGAAACGCGCACGGAGGAGACGATATTGGAGTGTTCGCTGAAGACCGTGAATACGGCGGGGGACCCGTCCCGCCGTCGGTTGTTCCCTCAGGTGAGCCAAGCCTTGGCATTCCCTTCCCTCGCTCCGGCCCGAACCGCATCCCCAAGCGCAGCGCGCTCCAGGCTCAGCGCTTGGCCGCGCTCGCCGGTCTTCAACCCAGAGGAGCAACAGCAACTAGATGCAGTAAATGGATAAACAGACCCCGTGAAAAAACAAATACAAAGCTACGGGTTTCTCATTCCTCCTAACTCGGTCCCTTGCTCTCTCTGCTCGTTCCTGCAGAGCGCAGAGGTGTTTGCGTTAGCAGGGGGTCGCTCGTCGGCTCTTCCCGCCGGCCCTTGCCTCCTGCGCCCCGCAGGGTGCTCGGTGCGGCCACCGGGGCTCTGCCGCCGCCGCCGCCTTTCCCCCTTCGCCGTTAGCCCGGCCGCCGGGGCAGGGGCAGGGGCAGGGGCAGAGGAGGAGGAGGAGGAGGAGGAGGAGGAAGGGGCAGGGGCAGGGGGAGGAGGGGGCAGGGGTAGGGGCAGCAGTAGGGGTAGGCGTAGGGGCAGGGGGAGGCGGGGGCAGGGGCAGCGGCAGCGGCAGGAGAGGGCAGGGGCAGGGGCAGCAGTAGGGGTAGGGGTAGGGGTAGGAGTAGGGGCAGGGGTAGGGGCAGCAGTAGGGGTAGGAGTAGGGGCAGGGGCAGCGGCAGGGGTAGGCGTAGGGGCAGGGGTAGGAGCAGGGGCAGGGGCAGCGGCAGGGGGAGGAGAGGGCAGGGGCAGGGGTAGGGGCAGCAGTAGGGGTAGGAGTAGGGGCAGGGGTAGGGGCAGGGGCAGGGGTAGGGGCAGGGGCAGCAGTAGGGGTAGGGGTAGGAGCAGGGGTAGGAGCAGCAGTAGGGGTAGGGGTAGGAGTAGGGGCAGGGGTAGGAGCAGGGGTAGGGGCAGCAGTAGGGGTAGGGGCAGCGGCAGGGGGAGGAGAGGGTAGGGGTAGGGGCAGGGGTAGGAGCAGCAGTAGGGGTAGGAGTAGGGGCAGGGGTAGGAGCAGGGGCAGGGGCAGCGGCAGGGGGAGGAAAGGGCAGGGGGAGGAAAGGGCAGGGGCAGCAGTAGGGGTAGGGGCAGGGGTAGGGGCAGGGGCAGGGGCAGGGGCAGGGGTAGGGGTAGGGGTAGGGGTAGGGGTAGGGGTAGGGGTAGGGGTAGGGGTAGGGGTAGGGGCAGGGGCAGGGGCAGGGGTAGGGGTAGGGGCAGGGGCCCGGCCCGGCCCGGCCCGGCCCGGCCCCCGCCCCGCCCCGCCCCGCCCCGCCCCGCCCCGCTCCGCTCCGCGCGCCGCCGCTCCGGCTTTTGCCTCGCGCTCGCTCGCGCCCCGCCGCCGCCGCTGCCGCCTCCGCGCGCGCCGCTGCCGCCGCCGCCGCCGCCTGGGCGAGGGGAGCCCGCGGGGGGGGGTGCGGGGTGGGGGTGGTGGTGTGAGCGCGCGCGCCTCCGTGCGAGAGAGGGCGCGTGCGCGCGCGCGGAGGGAGAGGGCGGGCGCGAGCCCCGTCCCCGTGCGGCCGCAGAGAGGAGAAGCAGCGGCGGCGGCGGGCGCGGAGCGGCGCCGGGGCTCTTGTTTACCAGCGTTCGCCATCCGTCGTGCGAAGGCAGCCAGCGCGGAGGAAGAGGAGGAGGAGGAGGAGGAGGAAGAAGAGGGGGGGGAGACGCGGCACAGAGCGCTGCGAGCCCCGCTGCAAGCGAGCGGCGAATTCATTGGGAGGAGCGGCGGCGGCGGCAGCAGCCCCTTCCCCCCTTCCCTCCCCGGAGGAATTACGGACCCTTCGCAACAAGCTCCTGGGCTTTGACCTTCAGCAAACCGGATCGCCTTGCGCGTCCCCCCGCCGCCCCCCCGGCTTACACACGCACGCACACACACACACACGCACACACCTCTTCCCGGCTCCCCCCTCCCCCTTCCTTGGGCTGGGCAGCGCGAGGGGAAGGTTTGCAGCGCGCGCACACCCAGAGGAGGAGGGAAAAGAGGAGGAAAAAAAAAAAAAAAAAAAAAAGGAGAAGGATTTACAAATTCGCTGGGTGGTTTTTGTTTTTGTTGTTGTTGTTGTTGTCGTCCTCCCCCCCCGCCCCCGGCGCGATGGCGAGGCGGCTCGGAGGGATGCGAGGAGGGGAGCTGCGGGGGGAGGAGGCGGGGTGCTGAGCCGCCCCGCTCGCCCTGCTGCTGCTGCTTTGTGTGTGTGTCCTGGATTTTGCTTTTTTTTTTTTTTCTTTTTTTTTTTTTTTTTTTGGAAGAAGGAGCCTGTGGCAGCGGCGCCGAGGAGAGGAAGAGGAGGAGTAGGGGGGGGGGGGGGGGAAAGCCTTTTTAATTCATTTTCGTTCCCAATTCCGCATTTCGCGTCCCTGCAGCCAGCCGGGCTCGCGGCGGTGCGGGCTGTGCGCGGGGGGGCTGCGTTCCTCCCTTCCCTCCCCCTTCCCCGCGGAGCGCGGAGCGGAGCCGGGGGGATCCCGGCAGGGCAGCCCCGGCCCCGCGCGGAGGGACGGGGAAGCTGTTGTTGTTTTGTAACAAGATTGTCTGGGTCGCACCCCCCCTTCTTCCCCCCGCAGCCCTCCCCGTTGTTTTTTTTTTTTTTTTTCCCTTTTTTTTTTTTTTTTTTGTGTGTGTGTGTGTCTGTGCGCGCTGCCTCTGTGTGCGGTGTTGGAAAATGGAGGTTGAAGATGCAGAGTGCCGGCCCCGCTGTGCCTCATGTTTGCGGCTCCTGTGCACCATGTACCGCTGCAGCCAGCGCTGAGGGGAGACGGCGGCGACCCCCGCCCCGCAGCCCGCCCCGCCGCCCCGGAGACAGCGTCGCCCCGGGGCTCTCATGCCTTCTCCTTGCCGCTAATACATCCTGAGTATCTCTGTATTTTTGGTGTGGTTGCTCCGGAAGATCAACACCCAGGGACCTCAAAAAACCCTCCGGTTTGCCAGTACGAAGGGTCTTGTGTTTTTTGTGGGGTTTTTTTTTTTTTTTCCCCCCCATTTCTCGAGGCAACGTGGATTTATTTATCCAGCCCCGCTTCTCGTCCGCCTTTTGCCTCCTTCGTTATTTTTAGAGGACGGGGAGAGAAAAGAAAGCGAACAATTTTGGACTTTTTGTTGTTGTTGTTGTTGTTTTCCGGAAAGGGGGATTTTGTCCAATTAAAAAAAGAGGAATGAAGTCTGGCGCTGGAGGAGGGTCCCTCGCCGTCGTCTGGGGGTTTCTGCTCGTCCTCGCCGCACTTTGTCTGTGGCCAACAAATGGGGAAAGTGAGTACGGTGCGCGCCGGCGGGGGGGCGTGCGGGGGGAGCCGCGGAGGGGTCCCGCTGTGGGCGGGAGGGGGTGGGAGGGCGTCGGCTGCCTGTGTGTGTTGGGGGGGTGAGGGGGGCGGCGAGGGGGGCTCCCTGTGGGAATGGGTGGGAGGGGGTCGGCGAGGGGCTCCCTGTGTGAGTATGGGTGAGGGGCTCCCGGGGTGCGTGTGAGGGGTCAGTGAGGGGGCTCCCCGTGCGAATTGTGTGTGAGGAGGTCGGTCGTGTGGCTGTGTGTGTGAGGGTGTCGGCGAGGGGTCCCTGCGTGAATGTGAGGGGGTCGGTGAGGGGCTCCCGGGGGGTCTGAGGGTGTGTGTGGCTGTGAGGGCCTCCTGCGGGGTGTGTGTGTGAGGGGCTCCCGGGGTGTGTGTGGCTGTGTGTGTGAGGGTGTGTGTGGCTGTGTGTGTGAGGGTGTCGGCGAGGGGCTCCCTGTGTGAATGCGTGTGAGGGTGTCGGTGAGGGGCTCCTGGGGGGGCTGTGTGTGTGAGGGTGGCTGTGGCTCTGTGTGTGAGGGTGTCGGTGAGGGGCTCCCTGTGTGAATGCGTGTGAGGGTGTCGGTGAGGGGCTCCTGGGGGGGCTGTGTGTGTGAGGGTGGCTGTGGCTCTGTGTGTGAGGGTGTCGGCGAGGGGCTCCCTGTGTGAATGCGTGTGAGGGTGTCGGTGAGGGGCTCCTGGGGGGGCTGTGTGTGTGAGGGTGTGTGTGGCTGTGTGTGTGACGGTGTCGGTGAGGGGCTCCCGGGGTGTCTGAGGGGGGGTGTGTGTGAGGGTGTGTGTGGCTGTGAGGGCCTCCTGCGGTGTGTGTGTGTGAGGGGGCTCCTAGGGTGCGTGTGGCTGTGTGTGTGAGGGGCTCTCTCTGTGAATGCGTGTGAGGGGGTCGGTGAGGGGCTCCCGGGGGGTGTGTGGCTGGGTGTGAGGGGCTCCCTGTGTGAATGTGTGTGAGGGGTCGGTGAGGGGCTCCCGGTGTGTGTGTGTGTGTGAGGGTGCGTGTGGCTGTGTGTGAGGGGCTCCCTGTGTGAATGCGTGTGAGGGGGTCGGTGAGGGGCTCCCGGGGTGTCTGAGGGTGTGTGTGGCTGTGTGTGAGGGTGGCTGTGGCTGTGAGGGCCTCCTGCGGGGTGTGTGTGTGTGAGGGTGTGTGTGGCTGTGTGTGTGAGGGGCTCCCGGGTGTGTGTGTGTGTGTGTGTGAGAGTGGCTCACCTGCGTGAATGCGTGTGAGGGGTCGGCGAGGGGCTGCCGGGGGGGGGTGGGGTGTGTGGGTGTGTGTGTGAGGGGCTCCCGGGGCGCGCGCCGTTTCCCGCCGCGGCGCGCGGGGATGCGCGTGTTTTCCCCCTTCACGCGGCTGCTCCTCGAGCGCGTTCAGCAGCCCGGGGCCGCGCGTCCCCCCCCCCCCCCCATCCCCTCCCTCCCCTCCCGGCCGGTGTTTACAGCCGGGCTCGGCAGAGCCGCAGCCCCGGCCCGGAGGAGGGGGCAGGGCGATGCCCCCCGTCCCCTCCTTTGTGCTCCCCACCCGAGCCGCGTGCGGGGAACGACCCCCCCCCCCCCCCCCCCCCCCCGGGGCGCGGGGCGCTGCAGCCGTTCTTCGCAGCCGGCAAGAACCGCGCCTTCGTTCCCGCATGGAAAGAGCTTGATCTTGGTCAATGTTTAGAGGCTGTGTGCAGTAACCTGCCACAGCGAGCGAAGAATTCCTGGAAACAAGCGCCTCGCCTTTCATTGCCGCTTTACGGCCCAGGAAGGGTTTCGCTCGCGCTGCTCGGGGTGCGGAATTACGGTGGCATCCCGCAATCTAAAGGTCACAGGCTGCTGTTGTGGTGTGTTTGGGGTTTTTTTGGTTTTTTTTTTTTTTTTTTTTTTAAATGAATTTCTAGGTCGATGCTTCACCTTTGTGCGCGCATAAATAGAAACGTTCGGTGGCCGGATGGGCTATGCTCTTTAGAAGTGATTATGGTTATTATTTTGTTTTTAAAGCAGCTCCAGTGCGGGGGCTTGTGCAGCTGACTGCGCAGCGTGCGGGCTGCCGCCTCCGGGTGTGCGAGCGCGGAACACGGGGGTCGTGCTGCGGGCAGCCGGCCCCTCCTGCCGTCCGTCGGTCGCGGTGGCTGGCTGCCTGTCTGTCTGTCTGTCTCGCTTGGCAGTTGCAAAAGCCCCGACTTTTGTGTTTGTGCGCTTCAAACCTGTGATTATGTTGCGGTGCCCGCCCCCTTCGGGCGCAGGGGGAAAGGAGCGGGGCAGGGATGGCTGGCGCTGCGATGGATGAGGCTGCAGTCCGCACCGAGTTCAGCCCGGTGCTGATCGGTTTGCTCCTGGTATCCCGGGCTCACGCTGGATTGAGCAACTCTTGCATGAAATTAGCCTTCCCTTGTTTTCCGGAGGGATCTCTGTAGGCAGGGAGATGGTAAATGTGCCTTGGAGCCCAACCATTTTAAAAACTGCTCCCAATCCTTCGGCGTCTGCAGAAACAGGGATGGTTCTTTACTGCATCTTTGACGCTTTAATTTCTTCCGCTGCGTGTTTCTTTTTTTCACCGTACTCCTTGAGCTGTCGTCGTGTGCCTCTCGCTTTCAAAAAGATAGGCGTTGTTGGAGGGAAGGGACGGAGAGATCAATTTTCTCCATTTTAAATGTAAAGGGAAAGAATTTAGGAGCTAGAAAGGCTTTTCTAAAAGCAGTAGTTTCAGGTTGAAAAGAAAGGGAAGTTCTTTGGATGCACTGACAGTGAGGCTAACTACAAAAAACAAAAAAGCGAGCGAGAAGGGCATAGATGGAGTCTGTAACGCACGTTGAGTAATATTGTGTTTCATTAGCCAGTGAATGCCAATTAACTCCTTGCAAATTAAGGCCCAGCTGAGTCTTTTGCGTTGTAGTGGCAGGGCTGGCTAGGGCTGGAGAGCTGCACTCTTACTTCCACGAGTTGAACTTTTTGGCTAGAGCTCTTTTCAAGAGGGAAGATTAATCTCTACGTTTGAAAACAAAACCCCGGTGCCCTTCTTCAGGGAAGGGCTTACAAAGGATCGAGTAGCATGGAGAAACAGAAGAGAGGAGGAGGAGATCTGGTGTATGCTTAAACTGCTAGGATGCACGCTTACAATTTGTTTTTTCTTGTCTTACCTGGTACAGAACACCTTCTTCAAATAAAAATGCTTGCCCAGCTCTGGCAATAAAACAACACAGCAGCAGTATGGTAGGATTTTAGGTTCCAGTCCTCTGAAGTGTTTGCGGTTGCCACTTAGCTAAAATGACCCAATTAAGAACCTCCCAAATTAAGTATCTTTTTCTGAAGAAGAAGATCTAGGCATTTAAATAGGGGAAGATATGCTGAAAAACTTGTCTTAGCTGAATACTGCCTCTAATCGATCGTCTTTTGTAGTTTACAGTTTAATAGCCTTTGTTTTCACGAGTTATTGCTGAAAGAATTTTGCTGTTAGGGGGAAAAATGATCTCCAGAGCAGATGTTTTGCATCTCTTCATATTCTTCTCTCTCCCCACAATAGTGGAAGGAAGATTAATCTTAATTTTTATTTGTTTTTCATATATACTGTGTCATAGCTAAAAGGCACTTCCATTTTCGGTCAAACAAGCAAGGCATTCCTAAATAGGAATACAAAGGAGTTACAACTGGAGGGGAGAGACCCATCCCTTTAATGCTTAATTATATAAAATCTGTTCGTGGTTGTATGACAGGAACATCTTTAAAATGCAGGTAGCTTCAGTGGAAAGCTTCTGATTCACAAACAGGCATTAAAACATTCTGAGAATTTCCTGAGACTTTGTTAGAATGGCACAAAAATGAAAAGCCCCTTCATTAAGATAAGGTATGTGCTGGTGTACCAGTGCATTTGATGTGCAAAGCTACAGCTGTCGGACACCTTCAGCCCAGGGCTGGGTTTAAGATGAAGCGTAAACACGGCGGTTTTTTACCTTTTCTGCCTCGAGCGTGATGGGGTTTTGATTTTCAGCCTTGTGTACATTTGCAAAGGGAATGTCTGGAAGTGAGCGGGTTAAACATTTAGAACAAAAATAACGATTTTAGGTCTGTTAATACTTCAGACTGACAAGATGCCTTGATGGATGCGTTCATGTTAGCTCTGAGCTTTTGTTTGTCTATCCAGGCTATATTTTATGTTTCTGATGTTAATAAACAGGAGCTCATGCCGTATGTTTAATCTCTCTCCCAGGTTGCTTAGTAAAAACCCTCGTGAGCTCCTGAGAGTCAGCGTTGCACGCACCTAGCTTTCACAGCAGCGTTTTCATATACGCCTAGTGGTTAGTGAATGCTGTTACCTGGGAGTTGGGTAATTCCTTCTCTAATTGAGGTTGTGAATAGAAAATGCCAGAGTGTTTCAGGAATTGGTGTCAGCCGGGTTCAGCAGAAAGAGGAGAGGAGGGAAGCGTTCAGGGAGTGATGGTGATGAGCGTCCATGGGAAGGAGCCGCGAGCCAGGCAGTACTTGGACTTTTTTGATTGTGTTGGATTGTACTTTGAAAGCGTTTCCATACCAGAACTGGAGCAAAGGCTTGCATGACTCACAGACTGAAAGGGTTAGGAAATGGTAGTGACATAGCTAATGTCAGGCAAAATGTGTTGAGAATGTGAGAAAGCAGAGGAATGGGTGTGGAGGGAAGATGCGTGTTAGAAGTTTCAGTGCTGAAGCAACATTTGAGAGAGAGAAACGCTCTGTGTGTGAAGCGAGGGCACTTACACTGAGTCCTTGAGTATCTTGTGAGGAGCGAAGGGGCTGCCGAGCGCGAGCAGACATCAGTTAGTTAACCTCACTACAACAGGAGGCGTGATTTATTGGGTTTAGTAGGGAAATTGCTCAGATTTGATCAACTGTTGTGTTACTTTTTATGTCAGCTTTTCCCTGACCGGTTGTTCTTCAGACTGATTCTAGACCATCGTTAAAGCAGAACCCCAGTGTCACTGAAGTTGTTTTCATCTTGAAATACGCACGCAAAATCTCGTGTTGAGGAGTTTCCATGTGATGATTTTTTTAATCTGTCTTCATTGCTAAATAATTAGTTTCTATCAGTGTATGTTACCTCGGGAAAAGTTGTTTCAAATCCTGTTTGGTTTTCTGCTAAACTGGCATTTACTAAGCAAATCTTGGAGAATGTCTTCAGTGAGGGGAATTTTTTTTTTTTTTTAAAGCATCTCACATTTAGAGTTAAAATACATTTCAGGGCTGAAACTATTAGCTTTAAAGGACAATTTCAATTCATATTTAACTGAAGCTTTTTTTTCTTCACCAGTATTTTTTTTTTTCTTTTTACTCTGAGGTAGATTTTACCAGTGATCACTGCAACTATTAACTCAGTGAGACCAGAAGAGGCAGTTTTGTTAAATGATTAATTATATTGTGTGTATGTTCCATCTGTGTGAATTGTGAGCTACCGCAGGCTTCATTGTAGAGAAGTTTGTTTATGGTGCTGAACTTTGAGAGAGAGAGAGAGAGGAAATAATATATGCAGGAAACCTGTTTTTCTCACGCTGGATGTTAACTTTATGATCCCACACACAAAACAACTTATCTAGCTCATCATCTGTAATGGCCCTAGAGTTCATAACTTGCAAAATGTACTGAATTACCCTATTTTTTTAAAAATAATTTATTTCTGTAGATAATCTGTAGTTAAATTAATAAACTTCATGAGCATTATTTTACTTTCTTGAAAAGGTGATGACTGAGAAGCAGTGGCAACTTTCTGAAAAAGTTCTTTAAACTTTGGTTTATGAAATTAAGTACGCTCTTATTCGGATTTTAGTGTAAAGCTTTCACATTTGGAAATGCTTTGTGATGTTATCAAGTAGCAGCTGTTTTTATTTATATGTGTGAGTGCGCACACAGGAATGGGTAAACTGCAGTTTATTATTGAAAACTATTGTGTATGCTGAATTTAAAAAAAAAAAGTTGCAGTTTGAGTAATTGTCTCGAGTCATAATTAAAGTTGCAGATTTGTAGTTTCAGTTTGTCAGATCTTTCTGACAAAGTTGAGCTTTTAAGGTTTCTGGGCTTAGGTGGTAATGGAACATGCTGCTTTTAAGAGTTCTGTGTTCAGAAAGACTTCAGGAATGCAATGATGTGTTTGAAAGGTAGAAATACTATTTTAGTATTTTGATATATTTGACATGTATAATTTTTCTATCACTGTAAATTGTATAGACAGCTTCTTTGTGTAGGTTAGTTGGATTAGTTTTTATGATTTATGAAAGCCACTTTAAAAAGAATAGTTTCAAAATTTTTTTTATTGTACAAAAGCAGAACTCAACAAACAGTAGTTGATGAAGACACATTTGTGGTTTTTAGCCAGCCTGTCTTGTGTGCTGTTTTTTGGGTTGGTTTTTTTCCCCCTCTTAGCCAAGTCATGACAGGTACAACCTGGACTGATTTCTGTAGTACTTTATTTGTCTTTTTTTTGTGCGTGTCCAGAACTGTCCGAGACAAACTTTGAGGACCAGCAAATGATGAGCAGCGTACAGTGTTCATTCATGTATTTCTGTGCTCTGTTTGCAGAGCTGTACCGAGTCCTCAAACTCAAAACCAGGCTCTAGCTCCTTTTGGCAGGGCTTGTTGGTTTTACTAACTAAGTTTGGTAATAGTTTGGCTTATTAATTAATTAAGGATATGCATTCTGGCAAAACTGGTGTTAGCATGGTGGTGTATTGTGAGGGTTTAACTTGCATTTATCACTGAAAATTTTTCTTTTTAACCTTTGCAAATGCTAAATATGAGCAGTTCCCTTGGGATATCTTTCAAGACACCAGTTAACTTCTTCAATGTTGATATCCTCAAGAAGTTGCTGTTGTGGCACAAGATTATTTAAGATGTGCTGAAAAGCAAAATTGTTATTTATTTACAGATTGATTTGCATATGACTTGTAAGCTTTAATGTCATATAATTTTATTTATTTACTAATTTTGGAATAGTCAGACATGTACATTTCTTATTACTCTGTTCCTTTCTTGGTAAACTTGATGGTATGAACAGAAATAAGCATCTCTATGTTTCAGTGACTCCCCAGATAGTTTTTCAAGGAGACTGCTGTCTTTGACCTACCCAGTGTGAAGGCACCTCACACCCCAATAAAGTACTGAGATTATTCCTCTAGAGGAACAAATCCACTCAGTCAATATTTTGGTAAAACAGCAAATGTATGCTTTTGTAGCAAGACAAAGTCATTTTAGTAATAACTTGGAGCAATAATTCATGTCAAGATTGTCACTGAAGAGAAGTGCTACCCAGGTTGTGCTTTAAGGACTTTATGCTAAGCTGTTGACTTGGAAAAAAGTGTACATTATACAAATAAACTTTCAAAGCAGGAAATAGGTGAACTGCACATGTATGTGCTTTAGTGTAATAGTTTATAAAATAGGTGCATGTCCTACTTTTGTGAGAACTTAGTTTGTGAAGATGTGTGTTTTGAGCAAGTACAGTGACCTAGTGAGCCCGCTTGCTATGTGATGCCAGCGAGGCGCATGTTATTGAAATAGCTCTGTGACCAGTCAGGGCGAATGTTATCTGCAAACCTCTTATTGGTGCCATTAAATGCTGTAAAGATAGCTCTGTTTACTTGGAAGTGTAAGCATCAACTCTGATCACAACACTTTCTCTTAACAAGTGGGCTTGTTTTGGAGTTCTTTGCTGAACATCCCTTCTCCCTGTGGAGGGGAGCAGTGTCAGAATGGGACAACAGCAGGCAAATGCAGAGAATATTAGAGTTCTTAATGATAGAGGCTAACTTTACGTGTGTGGTTTGGTTTTTTCCCTGCTGTTGAATGGGTGGTGGGTCATTTTTACTGATTGTTTCCGGAAGCTTTATAGTTTTTTCCTTCAATATGAACAGTTCACAAATTAGTACACTACTCATTTTAAGTCGGCTACTTACACAATACGTTCAAATAGCGGAGGGTTTGATTGGAGGCAGGAAAGAAGAATTTTTTGAAGTTCAGAATGCATGAAATGAATACATGCTGAAGTAGTCAAAGATCCCTTGTACTTTATCAGGGAGCAGTCTGCTTGAATGAAAGGTACTGTACCTGCTGTTAAGTTTATAAACTTGGTTTATACAGATTACTTTTTAAATTATTCATGATGCTACATTACAAGTGTATCTGACAGGTTTAAAATAAATGGCTTGATGGTAAGAGGGAGCATGCATAAATTAGAGCTGGGATAATGTGCTCTTTGAAGTATCTCTTCCATTTGTTACTACTGGAATACAGTAGGTAGCTGCAGCTGAATGTGTGATTCTCAAGTACGGAGTGCATCATTATCTTCAAACTGTGTTATAGTGGCAGTTCTTATATAAGACAGATGAGATGAAGTGGCAGGGAGGACTAAGATGCTCACTTTGTACTTAGTTACAGGCACATTTCTGCTGAAACGTGGAGAGTATTTACGGGATGAAACTTCTGTAAGCGCAGCAGTTGAAAGGGTCTGCTCGTAGCTGTGCGTCGGTAAGGTGAGGATAGCATCGCATTGTTTTATTTACTCTTTTTTGTTAGCATTGCTGTGGGTTTGTAAGAGGTGTTTTAGCAAGGTGGTAGGAGGTTTTCCCAGATACTTAGTGAGACGCTCTATCTGGTTTGCTTATGGATCGTGGTACTCAGCTTGAGAAGTCTTCTGATCTGTATGCACAGGAAAACTTTGCAAGAGCTGAACTGTTGTGTTTGGAAAAGGTTATTGGTGGGGAAAGAGAATTCCAGATCTCTTGGATGCAAAACCAGCTTCCCCAAACATAAACTGACACAGTGCTGGTTTTCCTGATTTTGTAGACAAGCAGCTCATTATGTTTGAGAAGCAAGCTCCCAAAGTAGCTTATGGTGTAGAAAAAAAATACCTAAGATGCAGCCCTCAAAAATAATCAGAAGTTTTTCTGAAAGTGGAAGGCCGTCTTATAGAGATGGATAGTTCAAATCTTAAGTCTTAATCAAACAGGTACAGCATTTTGGAGCAAGGTCTGGTGACATCTGCTCCTGGGAACAGTCTATAACCCAACTTTAAAAAGAGAATTGGCTTGAACGTTGGAAGGGCTTTATCCCTGGATCTCACTGGGGTGCTTTCCTCATTATTTGCATTGGCTTCAGTTTAGAGTCATCTCCGCGTTTTGTCCTTCTACAAATAGTGCATTTTGCTTTCTTGCCCTTCTTGTCACCTCCCCTCGGGTCCTTCTGTGTGAGCGTAGTATGTACCGTGAGAGGCTTAAAAAGCACATTGCAGGCACCTCGCGGGAGGAGCGGAGGCACTGGCACTGCACTGCAGGAGCAAACATGTATTTGCACTGCTCAGCTGATCTTGGAGTAACATTTGGCTGTAGCGTTAGAGTTGAAATCGCAATGGAAACACCTTGTTTGTCCTATCCCCTGTGCTCTTTGCCAGTGCAGGAATTATTTTTATTGCGGTGTTTTTGTTGCTTTCTCCTGGGGATTTTGATGCGTAGTTAAATTGTCACTGTTGTCTTCCCTAGTCAAATTTCATGTATCCCACTGGGGATTTGGTTCGTTCTCCAAAATACCGATGGAGTTAAATAGTTGTGCATTGTTTGTGTTAAGCTTTCAGGTGGCTCTGCCTTTCTTTTAGCTGAGAACCAGTGTTAAGAGAGACACTGACCATGATGATGGTACAAACTGTGTTAAGAGCTCACAGACCCACTGGGGCGGAGGGGGGAGCCCACTGGAATCGCGATGGTGTCGGGCTGCCACGATGGGATTTTTAGCTGCTGCTTCTCTCCGGTTGTTCGGTATCCCCAGCAGGTGGAAGCAGCTTGTGGTTCTGTATTGATAGCAGTTAACATCGTCTTTCAGTTTATTGTGGCTGAAGCTTTTTTTTGTTGTTGTTTTTTGAGATGGATATACATTTTATTGGTCCCTTGCAAATGTCATGTCTCCTGGGAAGGATTGGAGGGAATGAACATCCAGCTGTGTTAAGAGATGCATATAAGTTGCTGCTGTTGTGCGTGCTTTGCTCTTCTTCCTCGGACCTGCATGGTACTGCTGGGGAAGGAAAGTTGCAAACCAGTAGGACGTGTGACCATTTGTGTGTGGTGGGGGATGCCAAAAGTCGAAGAGTCTGTTAGTCTTGTTGCTCATGCACCTTGGATGCGGAGATTTTGTTTTAAAAAGTTATGTTGGTGTTCCCTTGCAGCTCTTCCAGTGGCTACACCCATGATGGAGGTTGAGTCTGTGCAGTTGTTACAAATGAGCAAAAATGGGGTTTTAGAAAAGCACATTTGTTGTTCCAAACTTGAGACTTGGCTTGGTTTGAGACTGTGACTTGAGCCTGCCTGGGTCCTGTCTGGGAGTGACTGAAGGTTTTGGTTGGTTGGTTGTCTCTTTCCTTTTTTGTGTGTGTGTTAATAAGATATTTGTATTTTTTGTCACGCTGAGTATGCTGACTACGTGGACAAACACTTTCATTGATATTGTGTCTCATCAAGAGGCATGTAATATGTATTTAATACTTAAATTAGGTCATGAGAGTCCCTTTTAAAATTCGAGCTTGTATATGCTTCGATGGGTTGTGGTTCTAAAATGTGGCCAGTGTCACCAGTGCATGAATAAAAGTCCTTTCAAGCTGGTTCAGTTGTTATCCTACAGAAATAAGGCACAGACAGAGAAACACATTTGAGAGTGTGTGTGTATGTGGCAGCGGTTCTGGACTTCAGCAGAAACACATGTGAAACGGACATCTGTTTCTGCATGGCTTGTGTTTTGTGTATCTCTTTTGGTAGTTCATTGTTTAAATAAACATGTTGCATTAGCTGTAAGGCTTTAGTGTCATATGTCCACTGATGAGATATATTAGGGTTTTGTTGTTCCCAAGCTGTACTGAGAAACAACAGCTTTACAATTCAATACATTTCAGGAAGATTACAAAAAGAATTTGGGGTGGATCACAATCAGCACTTCAAAAGCAATAGCTTTGGAGTAACTCCGCTATAACACAGCACAGCCCATGGAAAAACACTGTCATCTTAACAGATGCAGTGTTATTTTGGAGATTCCACTGTATAAATACATGGACTGTGGTTAAATTGTGATGGCAACAGATGCAATCTCAGTTCTCAATTCTTTAATCTCTTTAATATTTAAAAATACCCCACAAAGTAAAAGAAAAAAACAACATCAAAGCTGGAAATAAGCCTTCTGTAAATTGTTGAGGCTGTACCTTTTGGGCCTTGTTTCATTTTGGATACATCACTGCAGATTAGACTTGGGCAGAGTAAATGCTCCTCTCTGTGAGGGAGTCTCTGCAAGTGCTGCTACTCACGGCTTATTGTACAATTTGCATATGAATGGAATTATTCAGCTATACTTAAGAAATGTCAGCAAGATTGAAGTCAGAGTTGGTTAACCTGGCAAAAAGATATTTCCAGTATTTTTCATGAAAGAAAGTGATAGTATGGAGACAAGAATTACACATTCCACTGGCTAAGCCAACATTGTCTGAGGATTTTCTTGGTGTTTTTGTAGTTGATATCAGTGACTTTATTTTTAAATTTGTCTGCAATACACTGCAGTGTTTGAGAGCGAGAGAATTGGAATGCGGGAATCAGATGTTGTATCGTAATGCCACACAGTTGTGTTCACATTTGTTTTTCTTTCCAGATTTGGTTTTGTTTAAATACTGATTTGACAAGTATAAATTGAGAGCAAGGCTTGGTCTGTCTGGTTTTTTTTTTTTATATATGGGCAGCAAATAACGCATAGGAAGATGTTGTTATCGGTGCATTCACCTCTATCCATCCACTAGTTGGGTAGAAAAGCCTGAAGTTAAATACTGTAACTGGATTTTAAAAAGGGACCGGATGATTTTTGTGAGCAACAACATCGGTAGTCATGCATGCTAAAATAGGGAGTGATCACATCTCGTGCTTCAGAAGCTGTGACAGTATGCAAGGGTTGGGAAGAAATTGTATTCCTCCTCCGGGTGTTTGTATTTCCCTCCCCGTTTGTAAAAAGCAGAGAAATGCTGTCCTGGAGGGGTGGTTAAAGGGCTTGTTTTTCGAACAGTGAGATGACTTCAGGTGCTCGTGTGACTGTCATCCAGGTGAAGGCGCCTTCCCCAGGAAGCTGTGCGTTGTCAGGTGTTCGGAGGCTGTACTCTCAGCAGAAGTACGCGGGTGGGGGTGTTGGAATCAGCTGGCTGACAAGGAGATAATGTATTACACTAAAAGTAAACCCCCGGCCTTCACAGGTGACTTAAGAGTGCCTGGTGTCACACAGTTAGAATGAAATGGAGGTTGAGGTGGCTTGAGCGCGGCCTGGCCTCCCTTGGAGGATGGGTGGAGATGCTCTCCGGTGGTTCCGCGGGACTTCTCTTCGTTCTTCGGCAGCGACTGTGCTCACAGAAGTGTTTCTGGCTTGCCGCGTGTGCGGCCAGTTTACTGCCGTATCAAAATACCGTTCTGACCTCAGGGTGACTGTCGCTGCTCATGGTGTCTCATGCCTCGAGCTCGTCTTTAACACCCTCGCGGCTTCCCGCAGACCTGGTGGGATGAGATGTGAATCCCATTTAATAGGGGGAGGTGGGCGGGGAAGAAGTGAAGAGCAGAGGCTGAGGGTATAGCTGTCATGTGCACTGATTTTTGCAGGGGAAGGGAGAATGCTTCACTTCAGATGTCTGCGTACCCTGGTTGGGTACGTCCCCCTCTGTTCTCCCTCTCCATCAACAGCAACCTTGCGACAGCGTCGTGAGCTCGCTACACGGCTCCTTGACGTCTCGGATGAAGAAGAGCACGACCGCAAGGCTGGCTTTGTTGGTGTCAAGCCTGTTGGCCGGAAAGCGGTGAACGTGGTTTTAGGCTGTGGGTCTGCGGGATGCTGTGCACAGTCGTAACTGCCGAGAGGTTCAGAGGGCGGAAGGGTTCATTTTCCTCTCGGCCGATTTAAGTGGCGAGCTACACTGGCTCATGGAAGGGTGCGGTGAGAGCCTTGAGGGGACGGGATCGTGTGAGTGAGGACGGGGCGAGGGGGAAGCACAACAAATGGTTGCGTTAGCACAGTTCCCAGCGAGCAGCGCGCTCTGGATTTTGTGCCTGTACCGTGAGAGGTGGGTTCCGGTGCCTGCGCTGTGCATCGCGCAGGGCGCTGGGACTGGAAGGGGACATACTCCCTCCGGATCAGGGAGCGCTCCGCACGTGGGCGAAAGCCTCTGCATCGGCTCGGGGGTGCAGCATCGCAGCCCACCCCTTGCTGGCGAGGGGCAGCGCCTGGCAAAGGCAGGGGCTTCTCTCTCAAACGCCTGTGAACCTGAACGTGAGGATTAGCGTGGTACCATCCAGCCATCTTCTCAAAGTAGCTCAGTTATTTTTATTGAAACAAGGGGAGCTTGTTTGTTTAGCAAAGACGGGCTTCAGTGGAAGCTGTAGACCGAGTGCTCGACGAATGTAATAGTTTCGCAGAATTAAAACCAGTTCTCATGCTTCCACTGGGCATTACAACTCTGCGTAGCTTTGTAACCTTCTGGTGGAAATGCCGTGAATTTTGGTCCAGTTTGTCCTTCAAAGTTTATTTCTTCCTTAGTATGAAGGCCTTGGAGCACTACTAGCATATTACATTTTTTTTTCTTTTCTTGAGATGGAGTGTGAGCGATTTTCATATTGACTTGAAACAGCATGCAGGAAGAGCTTGCTTTAAATACACAGTTTTAATCTAATTTTGCATATTTCTAGCTGGATTTTTTAATGGGCTGACAGCTGTTAGGACACCTTGATTCACAAATACAACCTTTTTGGAAAATACAGGCTTTTTTTCCAATGAATAGCATTTGCTGTTTCTACACATTCATGCAAATGATTAGATGCCTTGGATGCATTTACTCAGATCCTTAATTTTCACATTTCTAAGTGACAAAATGGCAAATGATGTATTTTCTGGTAGATTAGTTCTCATTTGTGTTACTTTTTTATTTGGATGGAAAATGGAATTTTAATTGAAATGCAGAAGATCCGAATTTTGAGAAAATTAAAACTTCTAGTGTGATGGACAGCCATGATTTAAAAAAGAAAAAATCCACAAAAAAATAGTTTGCCATTGTTTCTTAAAAGTTTAGAACTGAAAGGTCTTGCCCACAGACTGTTTCACAGGTTTCTATGCAGGAGTCCTTTTTAATTTGGACTTAATTGCTCGTTGAGCTGAACCATTTGAGTAAACTGAGATGAGGCACTTGCAGAAGTAGCTGTTGAATGTCAAAGCTATCTTAGCATTTCAACAAAGGGTGGCTCCAAGAGAGCACTGAACAGTAAAATCACCAGTCCAACCCTTTTTCGTGTAAATTATATGCTTACTATTTTTATTTTATTTAAATTACAGTAGACATTTGCCCTAATATATGCTGTTATAATTTCATGTTAGATTTGTAATTAAGTTTATTTTTAGAAGAATGCATTCAAGTGGTTTATAGAAAATGATTTTCTATTTTTGTAAAGGAAATAATTGTTTTTTATTGACTTTTAATTTCATGCAAATGTTTGGGTTTTTTTTTTGGCTTGGAGGGTATCTAAGCAGAAAGAAATCTAATGATTTGAGAATATTCTCATAAAAAAGATTCATTGTCACTAGCTAGGGGCACTGGTAGGCAGAGTTAACTCTTCTTTAGGCGTGTTCAAATTGAGTGACAGATGTTGCAGAATGCGGTACAGGGGGTTTGTGTAATAAATTTTATTTATTGATTGTTCTTCCTGGTTAAGGTAGGAAAGCCAAACTAACGGCGTTTGGAACCTGACAGGGAGATAAGAAAGATGGTCATAATGGGGTGATTTCTCAAGATGCCTGAATATGTCGCAATCCATGGCAAATCTGATGGACAAGTGAGCGTTAGCAGTGTGCAAGCCAGATTTGCTATTTTTAATTTGGCCTTGCTATCGTGTCTGTTCACAGATGAATTTGAAGGCTAAGGGGAGTTGAGTGATGAGTCATTATTGAGTTAGTAAAATCACAATTGATCGCCGTTTCCTGTTGATTCCAAAATTACTGAAGTGTGAAAGCCGAGACTGACTGATGACTTCTTGGAGGGGAGTATGAGGGTGGAATGTGGAAGTGACTCTGTCTAAAGTAATTCAGCGCTGCCCTGGGTGTTAGTACAGAAATGTCTGTAGAGAGAACAGGTGTGCGTCTGAGATGGGAGGCTTTGAAGGAAGGGTGATGGTCTGGCCAGCCCGGTTACCTAGGAGGAATGATCATCTGGGCACTAAAACACGCTCTTCAGCCAGGTGGGGGGAAGGGGCTTCTTAAGTGGCCACCAGTAGAAGCTTAAGATTAAACTTTTCGTTAGTCTCCTCCGTACTGGAGAGAGCTTCTGATTGACCTGTGTTTCTGTCACTTAGCTCAGAAGATTTTTATCTTGAAATCCCTTTGCTCCCAGGTACTATGTGCTGTGAAAGGCTCCCGCTCTTCCGCAGCGTGGTGCAGAATGGATGTCAGGCTGCACAGCGGCAGGGAATGGGATGTGGGGACAGCAGCGTTGCGTGGTGGAGAAAGTCTTGCGTATCTCGGTTATTGTTTGCGATGATCTTTCGATGAATCCTTGATCTTGTCATTCTGCAGCTTTGTTATTTTCTTGTGATGAAAGTGGATTAATGCTCTTTCGGCAGATACTAATTAGAAACATTGTGGTAATGTGCAGGTAAGATTTAAAATGTCTTTTTTTCCCTCCTAGAACTTACTCTTAGCAAAACTTTTTTTTTTTGGTTAGGAACTATTAAGTTACGTTACTAGACTCTGCCCACATTGCATATGTGAGAGTAAATTCTGCTGAAAGGGGATTTGTTGGAAGAAATTAAAGGGAGGATATATACTGTTCTGAGTTATATTTGGAAGCAAGCTATAAAGAAGCCTTGAAGTACCACTTCAGGAAGAGAAAACTTAGTTTAGTTCCCTGGAGGAATAAGAGGAGGTGTGAGGTAAGGCTGTCCCTTCTCCTCTGTTTATTGCATCCCTCACAAAATTCTGATTTTAAAGAGTTTTTCTGAGGTGGTAGTTTGGAAGGCAAAATAACAATCTGTGTTCTGTCTTACAACTATTCAGATGGTCTTCGAACTGCTGAAACTTGTCATGGATGTACACTCTGATATGCTGTGTTAAAACAGAAATAAAGAACTAGGAGAAGGAGAAATATATTTTTTCCTTGGAAAACGCGTACAAAGCTTTTCTGAATGTTGCCATATTTAGGATTGTAGAAAACTGAGAAGGGGGAAAAAGAGATGGTTGATCTTGCTGTCTGAGAACAGCTTGGTTTTCAAATTTATAAACAAATCGGGGGGGAAAAAAATCTCTAGGCTTCTTGAAAAGGCTAGGTGTGCGGTTTTCACATTCAGAAAAGCTGATTCAGTTGGTCTGGCTTTTGCAAGGGAACAACTAGAGAAATAAGTTGCTCTGAGAGGGTGTAAAGAACTTTCCTCTAGAAAAGTTGAGCAAACATGGAGCACTGAGTTGCATGGTTGAAATTTGGTGAAGCGTGGCAAGGACACTAGTTTTCAGAGAAGTATGATGTTTCCTCGGGGTGTTGGGAATCCAGAACTAAGAGTTGCCACACTTAAAAGAGATGTCTCAGTCTGACTGAGGGTTATAGGAGCTGCAGGAAGCTTTATTAGGAGTGATCATGACAGTTCTCAAAGCTGTCGTTCGCAGAGAATCTTCAAATACTTAAAGCCACACCTTGATACCTTATACCTTGTCTCACAGGATCTGTGTTGATATGTCCCAGTACAAAAGCATTCTCTTAAGCCAATTAAATGCATAATATTTTTATAATACTTGTGTTTTGGAAAAATCAATATGACCAGTTTCCCTTTGAAATGACAAGAAGCCTGTTGTGCTGACAAAGTAGAATGCATTAGGAAGTGGTGCTTTATATCCTCTCAAGAGTAATGTGCTCTTGTTTTTTCTTAATCAGCAGGATGTTCTCCTGTATGTCAGATGTCTCAGTTGTTTTTGTGATCTGTATCGGAGAAGAGCGGGGGGGAAAAATGTCAGAAACAGAAGAGGTTTAAATGCTTTACAGCAGCAGAAAGCCTGCAGCCCTATATTTCTCTGCTTTAGTAAAACTGGTAATCGCCACATTAGCATTGGACACTTTATGTTTGTGCTTTAAACAATAAATAAAAGAACAGCTTGCCCTTCAGAAGAACATAATGTGTAGCCTGCTGAAATACACTGCAGTATAAGGCATATAATTAACCCTTTTCCCTTTAGCTTGGTTATGTTTCAGAAGGTAACACAAAATGTCTAAAACATCTGAAACTGCTTATTTACCAGTTCACTGAAGTAAGGATTTTTCAAGTTGATTGTGTGAAAATCAAACCTCTTCTTCCTCTCTCCATTGCTTTCTTCTCGTTCCGTTTCCTGATCTGCAGTTTCCAAATTTATAATAGGTCTAGTATTGATTGCCTTTTTTTTTTTTTCTTAAAAGAAAAAAACCTTAAAAGCAGCCATCGAGGAGAATAGTTTATTTCCTGTCACTCTTGCTCAAGGCTATAGGGAACAGATCTTGGAAATTTAGGCACTTGTTTAGGCCTTTCAGAGGAATTTCTAAAAGGTGCTTTGCTTTTGATGCAATGAAGGAAGGGCAACGACTTGAAAGGACTGACAGTCCAGGGTTTGGCTTATTGCATGAACAAAACCTCTCGCTACGATCCTGAAGTATTTGGCTTTAGTGCCCGGGTGCTCAGGTAGCACAAATCGGTTCTGAACTGTTCCCTTAAGACAGTTGTGGTACCATTCAGTGGAAATGGGCTGAAAGGAGGCAGAACCTGAAATGCTTCCAACTCCCCCCCCCCCAACTTGACTCTCCTTGAAGAATGTGAACTAGTGTGAGAAAGTGTCTGTAGCTCCCGCTGGGTCAAATAGAGGTTGAGATAAAAATACGTATCTCTGTGTGTATTGTAATATTGGTCGTCATGTGGTAAATAAATCCTTGGCAGCAGGATTACCAGGTCTGATGTTTTACACTTCATTTGTAAGTTTTGGTGCAGTCTTGCTGCTGGCTGTGTGCTCAGACCTGCTTTTTGCTCGTTGATGGGCATCTTCTTCACGGCTTCCTTTTGACCAGCCTTTCCTTTCAGATAAGATGTCGTCTTTTGGATTGGTTAATATGACTGGAGCTCTCTTGACCTGTTAGTTCACTAGGTGCTCTCATTTTGTTATGACATTTTAATAAGTTAACGATCGCCACAAAGACCTGTTCCTGTTGCTCGCTTACCTGCCCCAGCATGGGTGTGTACATATTCACACCAAAACAAAGATTACTTCCCAGTCTCTCTCTCTCTCTTTTAAATAATTTGTTTTTTACCTGTTCCATTATAAACTTAAGTAGAGTCTATTCCATGTGTTGCATTTTAAGGAGGAACACTCACCCGTGTGTTACTTTAGAATCATAGAATTGTTTAGGTTGGAAAAGCCCGTTAAGATCACCCAGTCCAACCATTAACCTACACTACCAAGTCTACTCTAAGCCAATCAAGGGTAGACTAGACTGAACCATGTCCCCAAGTGCCACCTCTACCCGTTTTTGAATACAACGGGTTACCGTTGTTAGATTACCTCTTTTTCTTTTTTTTTTTCCTTTTCCTGCACAAGTTGTCTTAGTTGGGATTTTTTGATTAGTTTGGCGAGGAATATCAAAATATGACTTGGGTTGGAAACGAGACCATTCAGACTTCGGCAGCATAACTGAAGCGACTCCAGTGCTCAGAAGCTCTGTTCCGATTCATTTGTGCGGTGTCTTATTTTTCTCTTTGGTTTACCAAACTCAGCTTTGGGTATCTGAATGGAGATTAAAGCATGACTCTTCAGTGTCGTTAACAGAATACTGTCTTCCTGTGTCCTCCGTACCAAATGTAGATTGGAAATACTTCTGCAGGTTGACTTTGTAGTTTGCGGCTTTGTCTCGACTGAGGTGGCTAATAGGTACAGGCTTTTGCAGAGATGCTGGGTGAAACCGGAGCAGCTGGGACACCGACGTGTGACCTTATCAGCCCCAACGCAGGGGTGCACAAAAGCGTTTTACACTGGGGCACCTGGTGTCTGTGTCACGGTGAGCCAGCGTCTGGGGCAAGTAGAGGGGAAAAAGAGAGCGAGGGGGGAGGGCAGGTAGATCTCATCTGGCCGGTCTGAGTATGGGAAGGGAAGATGCTGATGGGGACAAGTCTGCTTTTGTTGTCCACAGAGGACACCAGAGATGATTGAGGCTGTGGTGCCACCCCACGCAGTCATTCCTGTCACCGGGGGACTCCCTTTTTTGGGTGCTCGCCTTTTCCAAAGTGGGCTAGAAAATCTTCCGTTCAAGACTGTGTGTGACCTTTCACAGATCTGGGGGTGGTTTGTGGGTTCAGGACTTTCTCTTTGTGTCTTAAATTGCTGGTTAACTGGAGGAAATAAGGAGACTAAGTCCTGGTTTCTGAATCTGAAGTTGAACGAAGCTGGCATGTGGTAAAGCAAAGCACGGTCCGCTTGGATATGTTTTCTTAACATGGAACCACCTAGCCTTGCACAAATACCATGGTTTTCTTTCACAACAGCAGTGAGAGGCCAGTAGAGCTGTCAGACAAGTGAGGCGAGGCCGAGGACTGTCCACCAGCTGGGCTCTCCAGGTGATTTTGCCTTCAAGCTAGCAGTTCGAGAGGAGGTTTTTCTGTGTTTTCCTATTCAGATCCTTTTTTACCTACGCTCTTTTTTTTGTCTGTTCTGCTAATTTATGTTTTTCTGTCTCAGATCAGGCTTAGTTTAAGGCTTTGCAGTATAGCTCTGTTTAAACGCGTATGTGGCACTGTTGCCCAATGTAGTTATGCCATCAAACACCCGCTCCGTAGTTGCAGTTTATGTTGGCAGGAGCCGTTTGGCTGGTGTGACTTGATGTTGTTTGGGCAGGCAAATCGTAACTACAGGCAGAACAACTCTTTTTTTTGGAGTCGCTGTAGTGGCACACTCTTTGCAGTGGAGATTAGATTCTTCCTTTACCTTACAGGATTGGCAGCTGGTTTTACTATACATTTGCAGGGGTGGCAGGGGGAGGATGCGGGATGCTATAATTGCTTCTGGGATTTCAGTGCTTGGTGAAATCTTTCTGCTGTCCGAAGGAAGCGGTCTTGCCAAAGCTTTGTTGAATGTGAAGTAGTCTGAATCCAGAGAGAGACTGTCTCAGGATGCGATCCTGTAGCCTAATTCTGAGGTCTTGTGAGCAGCTTCTGCCCGTACGACGGTTTCCTTCTTGTGAAGAGACGTGCAGAATTACTTCTGCTGATGGTCCCTCTATTTGAGAGATGGTAGCTATTGAACATCAGGTAATATTTTTTATCTACCTTGCATAATACAAAGTGGCCGTATTGTTACTCATGATGAAAGAGTTTCAGAATGCAGTGAAACGAAAGAATATGTCATTGAGGTTTGTAATTTTAAGAGTGTATTACAGGGTTCATGTGGTTTCCCTTGCTTCCCTTTTTCTGTCTAGCTCCTCCTCTTATTTGTTGCAGTGGATAAAGTTCATTGTTTAAAGTAATTTTTAATTTAAGTTCTCTAAGGAGAGATTTCTTGTCATAGGTTAATTATAAATATACTTACTATAATAATTTAAATATTAAGTAGTACGCACTTGCTAACAAAGAGCACTTTGCTGAAGAAACACACTTGCTCAGCAGGCTGTAGTTCCAGGTGTTCTAGTGCTAAACCAGCTTTTGACAGCAGTAGGCCACTCTGCAAGTATGCAAGGAGGATATTTTTATTTTCAGTCAGTCAGCCAGCTCATGGTGGTTGATAAGTTCTATTGCAGTTATGAGAGAATTTGAGTCTGAAAAGATGTCGTCATGTCCCCCCCATACCCCTAGATGAAAACTGACTTTTGAGAGGGTGAGGTCTTTTAAGATAATGGTCTTTCCAATAACTGTGCTTTTCAAGAATCAGCTCAGGTTAAACCTACTAAAACATGTTTAGACCCACTTTTTCCTAGTGAATGCAGTAAGTTAACTTTAAAGGTGACTTTGAAGTTGTTTTTCCAAGTTAAAATCTTGTTTTGTATATTTCCCTTTGTAGATACCACTATAAAACCAAAGTGAAACCTTTTTTAAAAATGTGTCCCATGTAACATTCCTGTATTTCGATCAGATTTCTAATTTTGTATTGTTCTAAATATATGTAGAGCTGTAGAATCAGACAAAGATGTTAGTACTAAGTGAATATATTGCTCATCTTTTGCTTTAGCAAAAGTACTAAGTGAAGAGAGAAACGATTTTTAGTGAAAAATCAGCATCATTTAGTAGTTACTAAATCCCAGTAAACTTAAAAAAAACCCCAACCAACCTCCCTCCCCCCAAAATATAAATGCAAAATTAAATAGTTAACTTTCATTTTGTGTCAGAATGTTTATGTATTTAAGTGATAACTGAAACTTAGTGATTGAATCGCATTGGTTAGAGCTAGTCCACTGTTCTGTTCTTTCAGTTGGTTGTTTTCCTCGATGTTATCCATCTCTTCTTTCTGGTTCAGATTTCTTCTAATTTCTTATGTCATCTTCTTCATGACCAGAACAAACAGTGAAATAATACCAGGGAATTAGCAAAACTCAGCTTAAGTATGTGTTCTGCAGCTGTATCTTTAGCTAGGAGTGGGTAGAGGGTAAAAATAATGATGAAGACATAGATCTCTGTCCCAGCCTTGCTTTGATTTCCCTTCTGGAATGAGTGTCTGCAGCTGCAGATCCCAGCGAAGGGAGGTGCCTAAAGTTGGGAGTGTCTCAAGCATCCGGGTTTGATATTGCTCTTTGGTTTGGCTCTAAGTCCCATCTCCCGTAACTTCTTGCATCCCTTTCTTCCAACACTCTTCCCCTGAGTTTTGGCTCAGAAGGGGAGCAGAGCAGATAATTCCTGACAATGAGCTGCTGAATGAAAAGTGCCGTGGCTGTATTTCTCTAACCCATTTGGACCCAGTGTTTTCTCATGGGTGGATTTGTTAGAAATGCATTAGGGCAACCTTTTGCATCCCAGGCTCTCCAGAAGTGCCTGCCAGAGGATGAATAATAGTTCTGCTGCTTGCTCTACCATTCCAATCCTCTTCTAATAAAAGTGGATATTGTGACAATAATTGCAGTTGCCAAGCAATAGAACTCAGTACAGCTAGGCTGATTAAATACATAAACTATTTTGTTAACCAGAATTATAACATTGTGCATCACCCACAGCGCTTATAGGCAGCATCTAAAAAGCTGTATACAGGGTTGGAAATCCAATGTCTCGGGCAGTATATAAATGTGAAATGGAGAGTATGGGCTGAAATGTCACCTTGAACTTAAAAGCCAAGCGTGGACAAGTGACTGGGAGTATACCACTGTTGGCACTTCTTTTTTAACAGGGTGTATATGTGGTTTTCATGGGTTTTTTTTTTTTCACTGTTTTACAGTGAAGGTCAGTTAATTGCTGAACGGAAGGTCTGCATAGATACGTTGAAAATCCTATACTTAGGATTGGAAGCTTTTCTTTATCTTCAGAGAAATGAAAACCTTGGAATTCTGTTAGTTGACTGTGCCTAAAAGGGCTCTAGTTTTCCATGCTTAACCCTGGTTTTCTGGTTCCTTCTCACCTGTGTGCATTAAGGGTGCTTTGTGGCAAGACTCACCTTGACTGGTATCACAGAGGTGTGTGGTGGTGTTTTGTGGTGGTTGGTGTTTTTTTGTTTGTTTGGGTTTTTTTTTTTTTTTTTCCTCCTTTGGTTGTTGTGCTGTGATGCCTCTGAGACAATAAATACCCCTTGTGAATGCTGCTGTTGTGGTATAAAGGACACTTTCCTTGGGCTGTGTTAGTGGCAGTAAAAGTGAATCAAAAGCATCCAACTGGCCAGAAAAATGAGTTCACATAAGAACTCCTACTGGTATAGCTACCTGGGTTTATATTTGCCTTAAATTGTGTTCTGGTGCAACCGTTTTTGGTTGATAAGACCTGAACTACCAGTCACCTTGTCTCTGGTGCCAACCCACGAGTTTTACCTTGTATTTGGAGAGGAAGGTTCTTTTTTCAATCTGGTTAGCTCATGACTGGAAAGCCCCACAGCACCTGCATATAGGTTATTTAATACCTTTAAAGCCATTTTTGGGGATTGCAAGTTGGTCATGTATTAACTGCCTTGAGAAAGCAGGTTGCAGCATGACCTGTGTGAATGTAAGCTGCGTAGCTGCCATGTGAAGGGAGGGCTCCCTGTTCTGGTAAAGGAAGTTTCATAGCACTGTCTTTTTCTATTGATTACATGATTGATTTTTTTTTTTTTTAAACCAAAATCTCTGGTCAGCTGGAAATATAGGATTAATGGAAGTCTTAGTTTGGTTTGTTAAAACAGCAACATTACTATGGAAAGCCAGAGAATGCAGGATTTCTGTGTTTCATCATGTAAGAGATGGTTAGCACAGGGTAGTAGGGCCATGTGTTGCACATTGTTAAGAGTAATTGCATCAGACTTCTAATTTTTCTGTGGATCTAAGTATAACTTCCTGATGACTCTCTATTAAATCCTTTCACTGACCATTATGAATGCAATTATATGTTATGATACTGTTTTGTCAATTTGCTTCTAATGAAGCCTAAATGATCTGGCCTGGTTGGCCAGCCATTTCTTTTTTTTTTTTTTTCCTTTTAATTTTTAAAAAATCCCCAGAAACTTAAAAGAGAGGCAAGTTTCCTAGATTACTGCAGGATGGCAACTCAGCAGGCAGCTAAAAGCGTAGTAAAGTCTCCCTAAATGTGAGTTGCTGAGCCCCGCCACATGATGAATTTTCATTCTGGAAGAATTGGCTGCTTATCCCGGCTACCTAAGCGTATATCCCATAGGTTTCTGTCAGCCAGTTGCTGAGTCACTTGGATGTGTAGACAACTGTTTTAAAAATAAATAAATAAAACTATGCACACAACTATTTTTTTTTTTTTTTAAAGGTGGAGAAGAACAGTCCCCAGGAGAGACAATTTCTGTTAAGCTCTATTGTCATCACAGATTGTGAAACATAAATTCAGTGTTATAAACAGCTTGTAATTTCAGTCTTCCATTTTTGCTTTAGCAGGCATTAGACTGAAGCTACTGGGATAGGGTTTAAACATTATTATCACTGTTAAAAAAATGTTTTACTCTCACAGTTATTGATCATAACACGCCACCTACTCACTTCTATATGGAAGTGAGTATAGAATGGCATGCTCTTATTTTGTGGTGCTCTCAGAAAAGTGATGGTGCAGGGTAAGAAGGAGTGCCAGAGATTTGAAGTCTGTCTTTCTTCCTGTGAGGATGGAGCTCAACTTTAGTGATTTAGGCATTACCTACTTTCTTCTGCAGGTTTGGGTTTTTTTGTTTGACTTTGGCAATTTTCTTACAAGCTGGCAAACTTGACCATACTGTGACTCTGAAGTGTTGCAGTGTAGTTCATGGAATTATTCTGGAGTTGCATTCAGCTGGTGCTTCAAACAGCTTTCCCTTCCTTGTAAATACACAGAAGCATCTCGCCAGAGGTTTGGCTCCAACCGTAACACTTAAACAATGGCTTTCAATGTTTGATATATACTGGACATTAATGGGTGAGGAATTTAGTGTAGCTTTGATCTTTCTGTTAGCTTTTTTATCTTTTTTTTTTTTTCTTCTTCTTTGGTTGAGTGGCAGAGCATCTTGTAGGCATTGTCTGTAACCTGGGCGCTACAGATCAGAGCTAAGTTTGGTGCTACTTTTACTTGGTTTGATAGCCAGGGGTTCTGGTGCTCAGCCACTTGAATGTTATGAGCTCTACAATATCTTCCTCCATTTTGCCCTGTGTACCCATGAGGATGAACAGAAATCCATGCCGACTGAGCCACTCGCTCCTTAGGCTGTTGCAGTAGTAGGAGGTGACAGATGTGGCTTCAGAGGAAGCCCCAAGGGATGTGCTGGGTCAGTGCAGTCTTGATGAGAGAGGGTTAATTTGGGGATGACTTTGTCATGAGGATGCTTTCACGTGAGCTAGGCTAAATCTAGACCCACTTGCTCTGGTGAGCTGGGTGGAAAAGGCATCAATCAGTATTATTAAAGGGATTCAGTTCATTTTGTTGGCTCTGTTTTTGCTAAGCTGCTGTTCCTGTTGACATTCAAAGTAAAATGTTGGCAGAGTGAAAGCAAGTGAGATGAGGGACAGAAATGTAATTTATTCTGAATTTTTTTTTTATGTAAACTTATGGGGAAGTTGGAGGAAGTTCATGGAAAGCAGCAGTGCCAGAGATATCTTTAGCCAATGACAGCTGAAATTGCAAGAGCAAAAAGACAGAGCCAGTTTGAGTTTGTGATGTGGGTTGTAGTCCTTCTGTGTGTTATTTTTGTGAATGTTTTGTTCTGGTCAGTTTGGTAACACAGTGGCCCTTGGATTGGGAATATATAGTTAGTAGAGTAGTGAAAGGGAAAATTGAAATAGGATGTGTGTATTTTTCTAAGGTCTGTGGGAGACAATGAGAACGTGTGGAGAAGGGGAATCCAGTCACTTTTTAAGGTATTTGAGCAAAATTTGATTGGCCTCTTGTGACACTGCTTTTTCCTTTCAAATCTGGGAGAGAAGAATTCTGTAAAAGGTTGCTAGGAGTGATGAGTGACACAAGGTAAATTAATGATAATAGGCTATATTTCTCAGAAATGACAAGCTACATTGCAACATAATCTCCAGTCCCTTGAGTGTTTAGAAGATCTAGTGGTCTAGCTTTGTCCTCCAAAGCTTAACTTTTAATTAAATGACGAAAAAGCCCAAGCCCTCTTCCTGGGCCTTAGATGCGTAAACAAGAATGTTCTCAGGACTTACATTCAAATGGAAACAGTTGTTTTTTGTTTGGGTTTGAGTATTCCCTTTCATGTTTTGCAAACCAAAGATGGCAGCGTTGTGCTAGTGCTAGAAACACAGAAGTTGACATTCAATTATGGACTTGCTTAGCAAAAGCTAAAATGGTTGACGTTTTCTGGATTGTGGGGTGCCTTTTATCTGTTCCCCCCCAATGCAGAGAGATGTAACTTCATAAAATCCTGGTAAATGTAAAGTGGTTTATGTGTCATATTCAATGAAGAGGAATAGTTCAGTGGTTAGGGAGACAGCTTGAATCACGTGGTGTACGTTTAGTTCCCTCCTTGTTACCGGTTCTGACGTCCCAAGAGGTAATACAGAAGCTGGCTTCCTTGGGAAGAGATCTAGTGATTGATGTGACACATGCAGGATAGGTGAGCTTAGAGAGTACAGAAATTTTGTGGGAGGTTGTGTAAGTACATTTAAGACACTAAAATATATATTTCATTCATAGTGTCACTACGAAGGCAAAACCAAGAGCTCAGTGGGTGGTGGAATCCTGTGTTAATGTAAAGTGTCATAAGCAATCTCTCCAACCACTGATTTCTGTGAACTCCACATTTAATTTCTTCTTTGCATAGTATGCAATTAAAGATCCTGAGACTTCTGTCGTAATTTTTTTTCCCTGTGTCTGCAGGTGGTGCAACTATGCTGAAACTTTTCATGGGCTCGAAGGGAAATTGTGGTTGCTAATCGGTTCTTTCTCAGTCTTTCTACCTGTCATGGTTTAACCCCAGCCAGCAGCTAAGCCCCACACAGCTGCTTCCTCACTCCCCACCCGGTGGGATGGGGGAGAGAATCGGAAGAGTAAAAGTGAGAAAACTCGTGGGTTGAGAGAAAGACAGTTTTTAATAGGTAAAGCAAAAGCCGTGCACGCAAGCAAAACAAAACAAGGAATTAATTTTCTCCTTCCCATTGGCAGGCAGGTGTTCAGCCATCTCCAGGAAAGCAGGGCTCCATCACTCGGAACGGGTACTTGGGAAGGCAAGCACCATCACTCTGAACGTCCCCCCCCTTCCTTCTTCCCCCAGCTTTACATGCTGAGCATGATGTCGTATGGTATGGGATATCCCTCGGGTCAGCTGGGGTCAGCTGTCCCAGCCGTGTCCCCTCCCAGCTCCTTGTGCCCCCCAGCCTGCTCGCTGGTGGGGTGGGGTGAGGAGCAGGAAAGGCCTTGACCCTGTGTGAGCGCTGCTCAGCAATAACTAAACCATCCCTGAATTACCAATGCTGTTTTCAGCACAACTCCAAAACATAGCCCCATCCTAGCTACTGTGATGAAAATTAACTCTATCCCAGCCAAAACCAGCACACTCTCCAACTCTTATTCCATACCACTTCCATCATGCTCAGGTCCCACACTATCCAGCACATACTCGTTAACCACCACTCCCCTTCCAGTGGTTTGATACCATACACAGATATCACTCCCTTAGTCGATGGACCACCCCCGTGAAATGTGTGTAAACTGTCCACAGAACGTCCATTGAGTTCATTTAGTCCATGGCTTTGGTTCCATCTCTTATGGTGGTCTCTCAGGACAGGAGAGGTGGTGTGTTGTGTGGAGTTACTGGGCACCAAAGCCAGCTCAGGTCGGCTCACTGCTGCACTGGCACTGCTTCTTGTGAGGCTTGTCCTCCATTGGTTCAGGTGGTTCCTGCTATAGTAATTCCTGTAACATGCAACTCAAACCCCAGGTTACAACAATTTAAAGGTATTTGCATTACAGTCTCCACCCCTGGTCCCTTTGGGCCAGGTTATGGGATTTAACATTGCAATGAGCTCCTCCCCTTGCTCCTGCTTGGGCTTATCCACAGACTGCAGTCCCTTAGGGGTGTACCTGCTCCAGGTGGAGCCTTATCTGTGAGCCACAGGCTCTCCAGGGGTATGTCTGCTGCGGCACAGACTGAGCCACAGCCACGGTCGCTTTGAGGGGCACCTGCTCCAGCGTGGCCTTCTCCGTGGGCCACAACGCCTTCAGAGATAGACCTGCTCCAGCGTGGCCTTACCCACAGCCCCAGTCCCTGCAGGAGTGAACCGGCTCCAACGTGGCCTTACCCATGGCTGCAGTCCCTCCAGGGGCGTACCCACTCTGGCGTGGGCTTATCCATGGCCCCACGCTTTGAGGTGCTCCAGCGTCACCTCGTGCACAGCCACTGGTGCTTCAAGGTGTTCCTGCTGCAGCATGGACTTACCCACAGCCACAGATGCTCCGAGGCGTACCTTCTCCAGCGTGGACTTCCCTTGGGCCACAATCCCTTCAGAGGTGTACCTGCTATGGCACAGACAGAACCATGGCCACAGATGCTTCGAGATGGACCTGCTCAGGTGTGGACTTATCCATGGCCACAGACGCTTTGGGGTGTCCTGCTCCCGCGCGGACTCATCCACAGGTCGCCGTCCCTTCGGCTCGAGTTCACGCTGGAGTTCCAGCCTGTCTGGTACAGCAGCACGGAAACAGCAGCGATGCCCTGGCCATCTGCCAGCCCAGGCGCATGGCCACTGCTGTTATCAAAATGTTCCCAGGCACAGCACAGTAAGATGATAAGCGGGACAGCAGAACAGCAAGCAGCGAAAGCAAAAAGCAGCCACTAATGAGCACTGGACTCTAATATACAGTAAGGCAAGCAAGCCCCGTGGCAAGCAGAGGAGCCTGCCAATTAACAGCTAAACAGCAATAACAGCTATAAATTCGATCTAGCACATTCCAGTCAAACCTGTTGTTATCTTGAACCCTTTGAGCCCCACATTGGGCACCAGACACGACTGTCATGGTTTAACCCCAGCTGGCAACTAAGCCCCATGCAGCTGCTCGCTCACTCCCCCCCGGTGGGATGGGGGAGAGAATCGGAAGAGTAAAAGTGAGAAAACTCGTGGGTTGAGAGAAAGACAGTTTTTAATAGGTAAAGCAAAAGCCATGCACGCAAGCAAAACAAAACAAGGAATTAATTTTCTCCTTCCCATTGGCAGGCAGATGCTCAGCCATCTCCAGGAAAGCAGGGCTCCATCACTCGGAATGGTTACTTGGGAAGACAAACGCCATCGCTCTGAACGTCCCCCCCTTCCTTCTTCCCCCAGCTTTACATGCTGAGCATGACGTCGTATGGTATGGGATATCCCTCGGGTCAGCTGGGGTCAGCTGTCCCAGCCGTGTCCCCTCCCAGCTCCTTGTGCCCCCCAGCCTGCTCGCTGGTGGGGTGGGGTGAGGAGCAGGAAAGGCCTTGACCCTGTGTGAGCGCTGCTCAGCAATAACTAAACCATCCCTGAATTACCAATGCTGTTTTCAGCACAACTCCAAAACATAGCCCCATCCTAGCTACTGTGATGAAAATTAACCCTATCCCAGCCAAAACCAGCACACTACCTTTGCCTTCCAAGTCTGGGAGTGAAACTACGGGAACAAACTAGGCTTTAGACCAGGCCATGGGCTGCAGTGCCTCTCTGCTCAGCGATGACTGAGTAAGAACACTTAAAGATTTTTCTTTTTCAGGGCTGTATGACAGTCCTGATGGTTTTCTTAAAACACGCATAATACTTGGCAGTAAGAATGAAGGGAGAGGTTAAGGTCAAGTTTTATTTTTCCCTGTTTATAATCTGTATGGGTGTAGCATTTTCAGACTATCCTCTCTCTTTCCACTGATGTGTCGTCCTGCTGCTCTTGTGAGCAACTGCACTTGTGTCGAAAACAGGCTCCTTTTAGATCAGCTGATGGGCTTTATTGTATGTTTAGTTCCTTTTTCCTAACCTAATTCAAACCAATTTTTCAGATAACATGGAGATCAGGATGCTGTCATCAGCCAAAGTTTTTCTTTAACCTTCAAGTGTCTGCAAGGAATTTTTTTTGAGCCATTGGGTTTTTCCAGTGTGCCAGACAACCCCTCTATTGAGTCGATCCAGTATATAGTAAACATGTCAATATGCAGGCCGTTATACATTATGCAGATCTAAATTCACCCAATGCAATAAATGTGTTCTTTGTTGTTATGAGGGAGGGATGGTAACTTGGAGATGCTTGCCTTAAAAAGGATGCTGCATGCTGTGGATCTGGGATGAGGGCTGCTGGACCGCAGCCATATTCAGTAGCTGCTTTGGACCCTTTTTTTATAAGGACCTGTCATAGATTAAAAAACACATGATGAAAAGGAAGTGGCTCTGTTGGGAATAAATAACAACACTGTTCAGTAGATGTGTTGATCTCCCAGAAAGACCCACAGCTCTGAGCTGACATTACTGAAGGATGATGTGGTCAAGTCTCTTTCATTGGAGGAGTTTGGGGGAGAGCAGTGTTACTGTGTTCAGTGCCATCAGCTCTTAGCTGACCAGAGAGCAGAGTAGCTGTCTGGGAAAGCAGACCTCTCATTGAAGTGGAGTGTGCTCGGAAAAAGCCATTATTGGCAAAGCGAGTTTTTTCTTGTGGTGGTGTGAGCAAGCTACTCTCCAAAAGTAGAACTGGCCACAATTGTTTTCTGTATTAAGCCTTGTAGTTTCTTCTTTGTGTAGGAAATCATCCAGCGCTGATGGTAACATACTGTACTTGTTACCACTGTACAGAATTTCAGGGTAGATGAGAAGTTGAGCAACCTCGTGCCCTCCCTTAAAAGAACCCTTTTGAACTTTGCGGATTACAGACTTTGTCCTCAGAATGCGTGTTTTAACCCCTGGGCAGGAAGACGAGATGGAATTAGAACAATTTCTGCACCTTCAGTGCTTTCTTTCAGCAACCGGTGTAAGGGGATACTTTTTTTAAAAATGGAAAAGCTGAAGGTATCCAGGATCCTCATTTAAGATAAAGCTTTACACCTCTACTCTGAAGTAAAGGAAACAATTTTCACAGAAGGGGAGTCGGAAGAGGGGAAACAAAAGGAAATCATAACTCGCTTTGCTAACACGCTGTGAGTGTACAAAACAGGAGAAAGGTGAACGGGAGTTGGTTTCAAGATTGCTACTTAGATGTTAATGGCAGGCAGTCTATCCTGATGCTCATTTCAGAAATGTAAATGACTGCACAGGCTGCACAAGTCTCTGTTGCTAGGGAAAGCCTGACCCAGCTGGAGCAGACTGAGGTTGAAAAGGCCTTGGACTTGCGAAAGGGTTGTGCTGGGTTGACTGGATGACTCAGAGCTGCCTTGGTGCTGCTCTGTCGAAGGCTTTGGGTGTCGAGAGAGCCAGATAGTGATCTTCAACTTCTGGCTAGTTGAGAGGATGCCGAGACTGTTCAGTGTAGTACAACCTTTTAACGTTACCCAAAAAAGTAAAGGGCCAAAGGCAAGGCTTAAAATGTGAAGGTGTGTATTTTTTTCAAGAAAAACCTAAACGTTTGTGTTTCTTTAGAACTTCTAAATGGAGTAACTGGGAGGAATACAAAATTTGGAAGCAAGAACTACACCACGATGAAATGGTTTCTTGTGGGAAAGTAATTCTTCTTTTACTAAAAACAGTGAATGTGTGAACTGTCAATCCTGCCCTCTAACACCTTAGTATTGATAACAAATTAACTGCTGTGAATATATGTACAGCCGTGACATGCTGTAGCAGCAGAAGTTGTATTATAGGCTGAATGTTGAACAGCAGGCTTTCTGCTGATTTGTCTTTCGCAGCGTGCCATTTTGCAAAAAGAATGGTTCCTTCGAAACACTGAAGGGCAACAGGCAAGTCCTTTTAGGAGTAGCTAGTGACCTGAAATAACTGGTGGATATATAAAAAAGAATAAAGACCTGCTGCATGGAGTAAATGATTATTTGATGATAGATGATGATTAAACAGCAGGTGTTTCTCAAGGTGGCACGGTTCTTTTCCATGTCAGAATGTTTTTTACGATCAAAACGAGCATTAGCAAATCATAGTTAAGGTCAAGAAGAAACTGCTGGATCGCTGCGCCCTGAGCTCGTCGTGTCGCGCACAGCTTCGCCTTAGGCTGCCCAGCGTGTGCTCGGTAGTGCCGGCTCGCTGCTGGTGTGCCGCAGCGCGTGTTTGCTCGCAGCCTGTCTTCTGCTCCTCCGTGCCCCAGCCTGGAGCAGCGCGTAGAAAGGAGACTTGCCAGGAGATCCTGCCAGATCAAGGAATAGGCTGCAGGTCGCATTAATTACTCTCACCGTATGAACCTGTTACGTGCAATCATTTTTCCCGGTAGTTCATTGACCCCATCTCAGTTACATGATCAGGCTTGGATCTGTCCTCTGACTACGTATGGGCCATAGTGCGCGGTGGGTTTTTCTGTTACCTTTGGAAACTTACACACCCTGCAGCTTGCCCCTGGGATGCTCCCAGAAGAAAAGAGCAGAAGCGGGCTTCTAGTTGGATAGTAGGTGCAGCTCAGTACTTTTGCACTAAAGCGCTGCTCCCAGGGAGGCATTCCTCTTTGTCTAGGTAAAGAATGCCTTGCTTCTCCTTGGCATTTTACTGTACTGGGGAGTTACCTTTTAAACAAATAAACATGCATTGCTTTAAAGAACTAATTTCTCACTCAGAATTAGGTGCTTAGTTTAGAATAAGTCTGAGAAATGATAGGCAGTTTAAGGAAAGGCTTGGAAATCTGTAAGCAGCTGAATGAAACCAGCATGAATCTGACTATTGGTAATTATCCCGGGTGTTTATAATCTGCCCAAAACTTTCTGGGCAGGGTAATAAACAGATGTTGCTTTTTTTTTTCCTGTTAGTAAGCAAAATAAATACATAATAGTTAATTTCCAATTTTGAATTGAACATGAAACAAAGGTAAGCTATACTAGTCATATTAAAGAAGCTCTAGAAGCTGGAATATCAAAAACTGTTAAATGGAATATAAATGCACTAAAGGGCATTTTTTATGCACTTCATTCTGTGTGACAGACCAGTTTATACTGTAAGTCCATATACACGTTCTCTAAAATGGGATCCAAAGAAAACACAGCACAGCCAAATGGAAATTGTGGTTGACTTAGAGCTCTGATTAATTTGTTTTTCATATAATCCTTTGCAGGGCAGCGAGAAAAACGTGAGAAAAAGATGATGCATTGTGGTATAATTAACTTTCATGAACAATGTGAACTTTAAAGAAATTTCTTAAAAAAACCCCAAACTAAAACAAAATATCTGCTTTAATTAGAGCTTTTTTTTTTCCAGCTGTCAGTACGGACCAAGATGCTTGTCCTGTTTCATGTTTGGGTCTCTGCAGTTCTCATTATAAGCATGAAGTTCTGCAAAACATAACTCACTAGATGAACTAATAGGTTCTTAAATCAAAAACGTCAACAGCACGCTCATCTGTAATCAGTTTCTGACATTAGAGCCCACTGGACTTTATCCTTTTCCGTATTAAGGGGATGATGTTTCATAATTGAGGCAAACAAGTGCATACTTTTGCCATAAAGTTCTAGAAATATCATTGATTTCTTAAAAACATTAAATATCTAAAATTAAGTAACTTTCAAGCTGAAACAAACATCAAGCTTAAAAGCAATGTGACTTTTAAAGCCCGGCCTCAGAAAAGACGCATGAACAGATATATAACGCTTTAGTTAACGGTTGCTGCCATTTCTCTTACAAATTGTTCTTTAGGGTATTGTAACTCAGCTGTTTTTAAACCCATCACTCTGGAACCTTGCCTACAAAATGTCAGCGCAAGTGCAAATTTTATTTCTTTAACAAAATAAAGGGCTTGGAGCAGTTAGGCTTTCTAAAATTTTATGGCAGTAAAATAAATTTTGCTACTTTTGCTTTGCCATAACAGGAACCATACTGTTCACCTTGTCCTGCCAGCAGGTAGAGACAGAAACCAAAACAGTTTAATTGGAAAAAACATTGTGTGTTCTAACTTGCCTTTTTTAAAAAAGAGAAGCCCAATGTCAAAGTGTAAATATACTCATGTTATTGTCGGGCTGTGCTTTGGGCAGAGGGCACTGTCCCTTGAGGGTGGGTGGAGGGATGGTTGGTTGCTTTAGAAGAAAATTTCAGAAGTTGAAAGCAAGACTTGGGTAACAGCTTATTAAAGGAATTTAATTTGGGTTGAGGTTGTCTTGCCTACAGATTTGGGAGAGAAGCCCACACTTCTGCCGCACGTGACCAGTGCCTCTCTTACCAGATCTACTGTCTTGGAGTTCTTCAATGTTCCCCCTCTCCCATCTGGCGTCTAAAGCTGGGCACTGCCAACCCATTTGCCTTTTTCAGTGTTTTCCTGAAGTTAAAGCCTCGACGCATATTCCAGGCAGTAGTATGCAATTGTTCTGTAGTCAGTATATACTAAAATGGGGATTTCCTCTCTCACTGGTCCTGATGGCCAAGTGTTACTGTTGATACATTAGTCTTGGAGCTTGGTTTCTTTTTTTTCCCCAGAATGTTCAGGATGAACTTTCTTGTGCATAGCTGCTTCTAGTGCAGTAAGTCACATTTTAATAGCCTCTGCTTTCAGCTTGGATCTTCACAGAAGGAAGATTAGGTAATACTTGTGTAGAAAACATCTGTTTCTTAACAAAGATCTCGCCCTGTTGTTTTTTTACGTTGTCCCTCTAACAAGAAAGTCCTTTAGTCTTTTAAAGACTTAAAAGTCTTTAAGTCCGTGTCAGATCTTAGAGTTGCTGTGGTTTTAGCATGCTCATGTTCTGGATCCTTTGTTAGCTTAAGTTATTAGCCTTAGATAAGTGTTGTGGGATGGAAGGACTGCTTTCTATTGTCAGCGCAATTTCTGAATCTCTGGACAATTTGTCTGGGTTAGAATTTAAGTTTTTTGGCTCCAATGTTTGTTTAGACCTTTTCCTTGTCTGAGGAAAAGATGTTGTTAAAATAATTAAGCCTAGCATGCATAAAGAGAGAACCTTTCCACAAAGTTGAATTGCTTGGGGTTTATTTAAGTTTTGGGTTGCTTAAATAAATTGGCATTTTACTTTGTTTGCTTACAAGCAACTTACTGTCTATTCTGGGGAATCTTTTTTCCATGTTTTCCACAGAAGACCAACACCGAGGGTTTCCAGGAACAACAGCTCTCTGCACTCTGTAGTTCTTTGTTTTACGTCAAAGTGCATTTTATATGTCTAATTATTACATTATTAGTACACTTTTCTTCCAGCTCTTTTAAAATTTTTATTGTGGTACATGTCTAGTATGGAAAGACCTAATATATAGATTTATTAGGGAATAATCCTTTTGGTCATTGTTTTCTTGAGAGTGCACTGAGTTCAGTCTGTTGTTTTCAAGGGAAATTCCTCACTGTGATGCCATGTGTTCTTGTAAATAAATTTATCCTGTGTTTCTTAGAACTCAAGAAACTTTTTTGTATCTTGGTGCCAAAATCAGTGAAACTTGGTTCACTGGAGCATGCAAACGGGAATCCAGTGCATTAGCTACAAGTCCAAGCACTTTTATTCCCGACTCAGTGCAGGAAGTGCTGAGCAGCTTTCCATGGATTTTGTGGTGGTGCTGATCTGTTGCAAGACTGGCATTCAAGAATTAGGGCTAGTTTGGCTTGTGACCCTGGGAAGAAAGAGTGATTTGAGAAATAAGTTGCAATTTTCTGGAAAGTGTTCCCCTTTATGTGCATGTATCTTAAAAGGGGCTGAGGGGTAAATCAGTAATGTAATGGCCAGTGGATCACTCTCTGTATTACCTGACTTGTTTGGAGTCGTGGCTGAACCCCTGGTCTGGTCACACATGCCGTGATGTAATTTGCAGCAGGGTGTGCAACTGCATTCGCTTTATCTTTGCGTTCCTCAGTGTAATGCAGCTCTTTTCAACAGCAATAATAAACAACATTTCTCTGTTTGCTGAAGAATATAGATAGGTTGCATCTCTCTGCTGGTCCTGGTCGTGTTTATAGTGATAGGCTAAATGAGATGAATATTCAGTGTAGGTGTAAATCAAGTACTCATTTCCTATTGTAACATTGCAACCTAATTAAGAAGTTAAAAATTTTATGACCATCAGAATATCCTACTTGCATTCCAATTTCAAAAGGCTTAAAAATGTCTTATTTACTAACTTTCCTTTCTCCTTTTACATTTCAGTTTGCGGGCCAAACGTTGACATTCGCAATGATATCCATGAGCTGAAACGCCTGGAGAACTGTACGGTAATTGAGGGTTTCCTTCAAATTCTGCTCATCTCTAAAGCAGAGGATTACCGCAACTTCCGCTTCCCAAAGCTCACTGTCATAACTGACTATTTGCTGCTGTTCCGTGTGGCAGGCTTGGAAAGCCTCAGTGATCTCTTCCCCAACCTCACAGTCATTCGTGGGAGGAACCTATTCTACAACTATGCCTTGGTTATCTTTGAAATGACAAATCTTAAAGAGATTGGGCTTCACAACTTGAGGAACATAACCCGCGGGGCCATACGGATTGAGAAGAACTCTGACCTGTGTTACCTCTCCACGGTGGACTGGTCTCTCATCCTAGATGCAGTGTCCAATAACTACATCGTTGGGAATAAACCTCCAAAGGAATGTGGGGACTTGTGTCCAGGAACAATGGAAGAGAAGCCATTGTGCGAGAAGACATCTATTAACAATGAGTACAACTACCGCTGCTGGACCACCAACCACTGCCAGAAAAGTAAGATTTGAGTAGACTGTGTGGTTTTTTTACCTCTTCCTGAAGTAAAGGTTTAATTTTGTGGTTTTATTTTAAGCTTTTTAGCAACTTAAACTTTGACTCTAGTTGTGTGTAGTCCACATAATGAGTTATCCAGTTACCACACAAATAGATTCCTCCCCAACCAGTAAAGGATCATCTCACTGGATTTAAAACAAAACAAAACAAAACAAAGCCAAAACCAACAAAACAAAACAAAAACCCAACAACAAAACCCCACAAACTTTCTGGGTTACTTCCCTGTGGAAAAGATGCAAAGTAAGTGTAGAATGAAAGCCCTTATAGCAAAGCTGGAACCAGTTTTACCTCCCTTGAGGATTTTGGCAGGAGGTGGCTGTCGAATGCCGTCTCCTCCTTGCCGAAATGACGTTACGTGTGTGCCAGAGTCATTGCTGTGCTGAAGGTGTTAACTGGACTTACTTTGACTTTGTTCTTTGCCTCCCTTGACATGCATGTTCAGAAATTCGTGTAGTGGTAAATTCTGTATGTAAGAACTTTTTTACCAAAATCAGTTTTTACGGTACAGTCTGTAGTGTCAAGGAGTTAATGAGTGCCTTGAGTCTCAGTGAAATTATCCTTGCCCGTTTTGTTCTTATCTGGCATGACAGGGTTTATGGCTTTCTGATAGCAAGTATTAGCAAAAACAAAACCTGATCTCTTCTCACTTTTTAAAAATAGAGTAAACAAATACATAGTTTACTCAAATAACATGATTACATGGCAGGCTTTTTGAGTTCATCCTGTAGCTTTACGAAAGCTGAGCCTTGCAGTATCAGTAGGGCTTAATTACAAGCAGTCGTCACTGGGAGGAACAGTTCCTAAATTCCACTTGCAGTCTTGACCAAAGCTGCTATAATGATAGGAAACATGACAGTGTGAGAGAAAGCAGGAACAGGGCTATATTCAGGTTACCTTCATTTGGGGACACTGGTTTTTTTTCTGAAGTGCTTCATCAGTTGCTTGTGAAGTCTTCATGTTCAGTTAGAACTGAAATTAAAGTACCTTGTAGGGCAGTTTCAGTCAACACATGCCAAAAATCTCTCTGAAAAAAGGCATTTGTAGGGCTGTGCTTTTACCAATAATTCTTAGAGGAAATAAAGTTTCTTTTTAAACAAAGAAAAGAAAACGCCTCAGCCTGTTCCTGGGAGACTTTGTGATTTGTCCAAGGTGAGGGAAGTGAGCTGTGCTGCTGTCTTTACCATGCGTTGCTATGAGTCGTTAGGCTTCTGCAGGCCAAATTTATGTCTTCATTAAAAGAGTGTAACTCCGTTGTCTGCAGAGGGTGACCTAAGTGATTCCTGTGCAACCTCATTGCCTTTAGTGGTTTGAATGGATGTAACTAGAGTGTATTTAATGAGATACAACAACTTGCTTGCTGTTGTGTGCTCTGGCTGTTTAGAGTAGACAAAAGTAATGTGCAATAAAAGCTTTTTGACTTCTAGGGGAATGTTAAAATAATTTGGGTTCAAAATGCATGTGAGAAGAGATCTGCTCAAATAAAATGAGGTCATAGTTATACTGTGATGGCAGCACTTTTAAGGCAAGGGTGTAGATAATGTTTTTCTTTTCCCATATGCTTTCATCTTCCTTTTTGTGGGAGATTGTGAAGAAGAAAGCAAGTATTGGAAAAGAGTCTTGAAAGGCTTGTTAAGAGCATTACACTGTGGAAAAACAGTGTAGGTTTAGAGTATCTTAGGATGCAGAGCATATGAAGAAATGATCAAGTTCTAATCAAGAAAAAGAGTGAGAAAGTTGGACCTACTTAATCTGTTTGTCACCATAAGCCACTGACTTCAAGGTAGTAGACTTTAAATTTGCCAGCCATTCATCCAACACCTTCCCCCCCCCCCCCCGCCCCGTTACTCCCATTCTGAAGAAAAACAAGGGAGGTATAAACGTGCAGTTGTTCAAAAGGAAGCTTTTTGTCTCTTCTGCTAGATTGCTTGGATGCTTTGGCAATGAACTCCTGATCTGGAGAGGGCTCTTGCAGTACAAAATTACACAAGACATGAAAAAGAATAGAAGCAAGGACTTTTAAGTTACTGAGTGTTTCAATCTGCATTTTCCTACCAGTAGAGATATGAGACCCATGTTCTTTTCCGTGGAATATTTTTCTAGTGTTGTATCTAATTTAACCCTGACATTCTCCTTGTGCGTCACGGTAATGTTAAACTGAAAATGCTGTCTATCACTCAGGGTTCCTTTATGCCTTTTTATTTTTCTTCACTCTGGATCTGTGGAGGAGTGTATATTAAATCTCTTTTGTCCTTGTTTAGGTTTTACGCTGAAAGATCTGAAGTTGGTGTGTAAATGTTGTGTGGGAACACTTAGTACTTTAAGTAGCCTGGCTTCTGTTTAGTTTTGCCTTCGAGTGGAAGTTATTTTTTTCCTTCTTTTTCTTGCTCACAAACAAAGGAAGAACCCCATGCTTCCTTCAATATAACTTGTGCAGGAACAATGTTGAGGGTGGAGGGAGGAGAGAGGGAAGGATATGCTGTGTTTGACTTAAAATAATCCATTGACATTTCTATAGTAGAACAAGCTACAGAAAAACTGTAATTTTAAAAAATCTTTTTCTTATTTTTTAAGGTTCAGGGTAAAGCGTCAGCAGCTTCTCTGCCAGTTTTGTAGCCCTGGTTCCTGTGTAGTATACATTCCTTTACCTTCGAGTGCAGCAGCTTTACTGGTTCGCTCGCTTTGGAGCTGCGGCATGCTGTGTTTGGCATGCTATCAGCTTTCTGACTTGCACCTACTTTTCTTTTGGCATATCAAATGCCAGCTGTACTTCACTTGGGCTGCAGGTCCACATAGAAGAATCCCTCAAGGTAAAAGGAGAGTACTGAAGTTGTTTGCATCAGTGGTTGTGCTTTGGGGCACAGGTGGAGATGGAAAAGATAAAAATCTAGCGTCCAGACATACAAATAGGATTATGGCCTTTTGTTTTTTTCTTCTGGCAGTTGTGACTGCTGGAAACATTTATGGAAGCTGACTGCATCTTGCTCAGCGATTGATGTGAGAACCAGAAAAACTGTTCCTGCTGTACCCCTTGAAAGACTGGTCTCTAATGACACGCTTGCTTTGCCTGTCCACCGGTCTACTGTAAAGAAAACTGTCATTGTTTTCTGTATTCCTTTTGCTGATGACTAAGTTTTGAGGTCTGCTGCCTTAGTCACTAGGCCTTTGTAAGCCTGCAGAAATGTAAATTACAAGCTTGAAAGCCTGCCTGGAAGTTCAGGATCCCTTGTCTACCATAACCTTTGTGGTGTTTTTCGAACAAGTCCAGCTAGCGCTTCCTAAGATGCTCTTCCGTTTGCTGGGGCCATGAGAAATGAACTAGGCAAACTGTTTATGTCGGAAAGTAATGGCAAAACTAGCAGTGATCCATATATAAGATCTGTGGTGTATGGGTGGGTCTTTTCTTTCTTTAACTTCATCTTAATTACTTGTTCGCTCTCCATCCACTCCCCAGATAAATTGGAGGTGCTCTCTGTCAAGTATTAGCTGAAACCCTTCCTTTCCTACTCAGATAAAAGAAAGGCTGGGGTCTGGTTCTGGGGAGGACAGACTGTTAATACCTGCTATGAAGGGGTGATCGCTTCGACTGCAGCTTCTGTGTGAGAGGACAAGAGCAGTCTGGAAGTCTGGGTCCTCCCCTCGTGCGAGCGAAGTATAGCGCTGCACAAAGGGGATGGAATAGCCACGCTTCCCGTAAAAACAGGGAAGGTGAGCGTCTGAAGTGCATGAGGGTCCTTTAAGGTTAGATTTGCCACTGGTTTAAAAAAAAGTAGGTTTAAATTGGCATTGTAGAAAGAACGTGGATTAGGGCTGTGAGCATTAAGCCCTGGTTTCAAAAGAGGCGAATTTGCCGTGAAAAACAATAGCTCACGTAGACTGCACTGCACAATACAACAGGAGAAAACTTTCAGCTTCCAAATGTGTGAAACTGAAGACCACAGAAGAGGCATGTGAGGATTTGGAGGCTGATAAAGAACCAGATGGCAGCTAAGCACAAAATGTTTTTAATGAAAATGTATCCTTACTCCTTTTTGAATTGGTTTGACAGTGGCCTGAAAAGATATGGTGTATGTGGGGAATGAGGAACAGGAGGGAGAGAATGGCAGTGAGTGGGAAGAGCGGTCCATATGTACCTTCTACTAAAATGTTTAAACATATGGAGACAGTAACATGATGTATTCTCACAAATATTCGGAATCTGCTCCTTTTTGTTTACATGGAGCTCAAAAGATAATGTAGTTGAGCGGTATCGCTTGACATAGCTTCATTGACTTGTGCCGTGCTTACCAGTGTACGCCATCTGGGAATCTGCTCCCTGTTGATTCAGCAGAGTAGTGGTGAAAAACATGTGCTGGGATTTTTTTTTTTTCCCCCTCCTCTCCGTCTTGTTTTCCCCTCTGTGAGGAGTATTCACTATATTCCTCTGTGCTTTACAAATACTGAACATACGTGAACTATGTAGACATAAAGAGAGAGAGGAAGAAGTTGGGAGCCAGAGGTGCCAAATCAAATTGCACTTCTTTTGCTTTAAATTACATCTGCATGCTTTTTTCTGTTTGCTGCTTCATGTAAGTTTTTTTTGTGTTTTTTCTTAAACTCTGAAATATAGTAGAAATAGCATATATCAGCAGAGGACAGCATGCTTTAAAAATTTTACGCTTTTAGCAAGCCAATTTGATGCGGTATAATTAAGTGAAGCTAGTCCCGTGTAATGCCAATCCTACTACCTTTGTTGGGTTAAAAAAAAAAAAGTATCATATAAACCTGAACATCTTTTTAAATGGATGGGTTGTTTGTCCCTTTGGTTGGTATGCAAACTCTTCAGCAAATAAACATCTTCTGAAAGGCATAAACAGAAGGGTAGGCAAAAAAAAATAGTAAAAGGTGCAGTTGGTGTCACTGTGTTAGAAAAATCTGAAGCATGTTAGAAAATTTTTGTTAGTGTTTTCGTTCTGAATGAAGTTTTTTCCTGACTTTTGCTCCCCTCCTGAGAAGCCTGCTCTTCAGCCAGAGGTTTCCCAGAATTTTTATTATGGCTGTGAGAGCATATTTAATTAGTAAGCTGGAATGGCCACAGAGCCGTTTAGGCCAATCTGCAGTTAATTACTGTAGCAGTGGTTTATATTCTGAGAAAAGGGCTAAAATTAAACAAATGTATACTTGCCATTTTTCTTTGTTCTGTTGCAAAATGCCATAACCTGGGAAGAACATCTTGAATCTTGCGGCCTGCATTAGTCACCAAAAACTAAGTGCTAATGTTGAATATTCATCTTGGCTTCCTAGTTTCTTTTGGCACAAAGTTGTGTAGTGTTTTTGAGAGGACTTCAAATTTTGGAGTTTTGTTTTCCAGTATTAAAACACTTGATGCAATTAACTAGGTCCATCGATGACACTTTGCCATGGGTTAAAAAAAAACCTTTTAGAAATCCTTTAAAAAATTTTGACCTTTCCCGACTTTTTGGAATAAAGAATAAAAAAAAAAATTAGAAGTGTTCTTAGGGTTTTTGAAAATACCTTGTCTGTCTTTTCTACTCACATGTACACACACATACAGACACACTTTTCTCCTTACAAAATGCCATATTTTACACTTGCTTCGACTTGCTTTATCTTTGTCAGTCCAGAGGTGTGTTTATGTTCACCGGATGATGTGTAGCCATATTCTAGTGACCATCCATGCTATTGGAGAAATTTATTTATGTTGGTATTGTTTCTAATAATGGGGAGGGGAAATCCATGTGTTGTGGAATGATACAGTAAATGTTGCCACGATTTCAGTGGAAGTACAGTACCTTGTGAGTGATTGTCAGGGTGCTAAATGTATATGCCCATTTATTCTGAGTAATATAAACTCTATTTTGCATAGAGACCATTCTGATTTAAGAAAAATGAGGATTTGCAGTTCTAAAATTAACAACCCCAACGAACTTGCTTAAGCTAGGAAGTAGAGGCAGAGGGTTTTGTGCTTTATGTAAATGTATCTTACTCTTGCAATTAAACAAGAGCGTGCCGTGATTGAAACCTGGCTGGATGGAAAGCGCTTCCAGATCCACGCTCTGCCTGTCTTCCATGGCTTCAGATTTTTGCCTCATGAAACTTGGAAATCATGAGTAATCTTTATTGCTACTACAGTATGGATTTACTTGAATTGTCTCATGCCGAGCAACTGCTTCACTGTCTCAAAAACAACTATAAAAATATAATTGGAGATCACTTATAGGAAATAGTCATTCCCTGGGTTTATGGGTTGCATGTATTGCTCAGTTCGATTTCTCTGTGGTAAAGGGTGGGGAAGAAAAACAATGCTAGGCCTTCTTACGAGAAGATATAAAAGTATCACTAGATTGTCACGCATACAGCGTGCAATCTTTTAACGTGTAGTGCTTGAAAAGAAGTCCTGGTGTTAACCTCTCATTATGTGGAGGCTCATGGGAGAAGAGAATGGACTTCGTAGCCCAAGGGGCCTGAGGCTGTGGAGCAGAGGGGGATAGGAAGATGATGTCTGTTATCACATTCAGTGAGGGTTTCTAAGATGTTGCTTATTTATTTATTTCAAACTTAACAAAAAAAAAAAAAAAAAAGTGCTTTAAAACCTCAGCAACATCCTGAAAGTCCTTTCATAACTACTGTATGTTAGTGATGTTTCAGAAATTGGACAATCTGGTGCAAGCTAGGATTGGAAACAGGATGCTTTTGGTTTTACTTGCAACATGTCTGCTGTTTTTAGCGACTTGCTTTCATCCTAGAGGAGACTGAGGATGATGCATTGTTTAGAGAATTATTTTTTGTTTTACCTTCCTGTGCAGCAGTACCATGTTAAATCTATGAAATTAAATATGCGTCTAAACTTGAACCAAATCTTTGATTAACCTGCTTAACATGGACTTCCAGGCCCCAACCTGCTTAACATGGACTTCCAGGCCCCATTGATATATATTAGACAAATGTTTGTTAATAGAATAGCCGGTTGTATTGGATAGTTAATTACATGTAATGTAAGACTTTAATTTTATGGTGAATTTGCAAAACAACTGGGAGCTGGGAATAGCTAGCAGCGTTATAGGGAAAATGTCAGGGAAATGTCAAGTGTAAAACCAGAAGAAAGCTGTGTTTTTGCCGTGTTCTTGCAAATGTCGCAGGGACGAGTCAAACTCAGCCTGGCTTAGCATTTTCCACAGTTCTCTGTGGCTCTTATCCACGCAAGGAGGCTGGCTTGTAGTGGGTTGCTAGCTTGCCTGGGGATTTCTGTTTTGACAGTTCATGCTTGTATGGATGTCTGATGAGGGGTGAACTTGAGCTGCAGTCTTTTTATCTTGGTGGGGGCCCTAAAAGGATCTGTCCTCCACCCAGCTGTCCATTCTCTTGGAACGTATAGAAATACATCTTTTGTGATGACTGATCTGCAATTGATTTTGGCTGAAATGGGCTGAAGGAGGTTTGGAGGTGGGCGTGTGAGTGAACTCGCGGAACTTGCAGCCTACTTCTCATAAGAAGTCAAGGTAAAACTTAGGTTCAACCCTGGGTAGGAATCATGCCCTCTAAAAATTTTGAATAGTGGGCACCATTTTCCTTTTTTTCCTTCCCCAAACACACATGAATGTAGGAATGAATTGTCCTTAAGCATTTTCATAAATTGTTTTCATGTGGCAAACAAGTTTTTCAGTGTTAAACAGTGATGAAACAGCCTTTGTTTAGCCTTCCTTCCCACTAATAGTGCGATTTCCTTCTCAAGTCTGTTTATGGCTCTGAGAATTAACTTGTAATAAAAAGATGCTTGGATAATAGGATGTTAATACAGATTGTTGAATTGCCTTTTTCTTCTGAGGTGAACTCGGCCTGGTTCAGTTGTCAGCTGTCTCTTCCTCCCCCTCCCCAGCAAAGTTTTCAGCATTTGGAATACAACGTGCCTGTGCTAGCAGATGAAGACTAAAAATGATACAGCAAGTAGTTTGCCCACGATAAAATGGTAGATGTTTGAGGTGCCCATAACCTGGGTTTTTAAAGCTAGAAACTGTATGCCATTCTCCCGGGGTTTTTTTGTTTACTGTTTCTTGCTGGGCAAAGTGAACTTGTAGTTACCTGCCCAAAGCATAGTTCCGTATGCCCTGGCTAATTATTCAGTGCATTTGTATAGCCCTTGACAATGTAGGGGAGAATGAATTCAGCACATGACTTGAGGATCCCTCTTGGAGAGGCCGGTGTTTTTTGGAATTTGGTTGCTGATTTGCATGTTCAGAGGGATTCGAGAGGCAACTCAAAGTCCTCGTTGTTGCTAGTTAAAGTTCAGCTTATGCTCTCAGGTGGATCAAACTTGTAGTTCGTACACCAGTGTGACCTTCCTGATGTGTTTTTTCCTTGTTGCAACATACTGGGTTTGTAGGCGCTTAACTGTTCCCTTCTTAATAAACAGTGCTGTATAGCTGTTGAGACTCATCTCCTCCCGGCGTACTCATCGTCCCTCCATTCATGGCTTCTCTAACTCTTCACTGGCGTAACTCAATTGAGGGGTCTGTTTCTCCTGTGTTGTTTTTTTTTCCCCCCCGGTTGATGTGTGAGGGATATATATGGATGACTAAAGGTAATAGTTTTGGGAAATGATGCCATTTAGGAAGCATGTTTGAAGTGTTGAGCGTGCAGAGAAAGTCTTTTATATCAATGCAGGCCTTGGGAGGAGGAGATGCTTTTCTATGTATAGAAACTTCCCGTATAGGATGGCAAGAGAAGGTTGCAGGGGGATTGCCTGTCTCTTTAAGTGGGTTTATAATTGGCTGGGAATTTTTGTCAGCTTAGTCACTGCAGCATTCAGCGGATGAGGGAAAAAAACCACAGGCCCCAACCGTTACGGGCCATGGATAGGCTCTGTCATCCCAAAGGAATGCATGTGAACAAAACACTTTGTGCGGTGCAACCGTTGGCCTAAACAGTATTGCATTCTTAAAGCAGGCTCTGAGTCACATGGAGCAGATGGATTGTTTCACTAAAATGGAAGTTATGTATCACTGAGCACTCGGATCGAGCTTTTAAGTGTGGTTCGAATAGGTCACGATAAGCGAGTGTGATGAAGGGGTGTAAAGGTGAAAAAAAAATCAGCTCCTTGTTCTGTGGTTGAAATAGTTTCTGTGGTATGGCATTAAAAAGGTAGGAGAGTCTTTCGCTTTGTTAATTAGTGGGCTGACACACCGGGCTAAAGATTTCTCTCTAGATTTCAGGCAAGCGTGTTCTCAATTCTGAGGCACTTTGTGTTCATCTGGGAAGCTTCATGCTACCCAAACTGATGCAAAGAAGCCCCTGTTTTGTACCCTGGGGCGGGGGGGAACCCCAAAGCAAACCCCAAACCTATTGGCTCTTCTCGCAATGAAACCAGCTGCTCAGCTCTTCTTCCCCCACCCTGCCCAGCCCTCACCCCAAAATCTGTCTTCGAGCCGTTCTCTCTGGTGCGCGCAGTATATTGATTAGTGAGAGAGTAGCTGTCTCTGTGGGTGGCGTTACCCTTTATTTGGCTTTATCTCTTCTCTTCAAGGGATTTGAAAGGATCCGATAGGAGCGTTGCCAGTCTCCAGCCTTCAAAGCGTGCAGAGGAGGAGCTGTGACTTCTGGCTAAACAAATTCGGATCTGTCAAGTGAATCCTGCACCCCTGCCCCCCCCTTTTGTGGGGAATCCTCTTTAAAGAGTGGTCTAGGATTTAACGAAAAACCCATCCTCCAGTTGGTTGATATTGACGACTGCTGTCATTTGGCAGGCTGTTGCTGTTTGGAGTGGAGCAAGTTTGGAGGTCTTAATCTGGTTATCGCTAAGGCAGGTGTTTCAGAATTAGTGCCTCCCCATGTAGTATTAATTGAATCTTAAATCATTACAACACAAAGGGGAAGCATTGACTAAATTCCCTTCCATCTCTGGAGCTTTCCTCATGAAGGCAGCACATGAATAGGAACTCTCTCTTAGAGAAGATGCTTTACTTTTTAAGTGCTTGATGAAGGCTGCTTGGCAGGATCAGAATTGACTGGTCCACATGAAACACTACATGCAGAACCAAAATTGCAGTGAGTCACTGTCTGCTCTGTCTTTTGTGATCTGAGAGTCTGGGATAAAATACTGCAGTGGGTGTTACAGATAAAACCCAGTATGCAAATCCTTAATTCAGAGATGAAGTGTTCTTCCTCTTCTACTCACTGCAGTTGTTTGTCTGTGTGCATCCAGAGGAGAAATTAAAATAATTAGTAATACCTTGCTCCAGAAAATGCAGAGTGGTGGCAGGGAAAACATACCCCTTCCAGCATACCAGCTGTAGAGAGTTTGTTAAGGGCTGGTTTAGGATCAAGGTGTTTACAGGAGAATATAAGTAATTGGAATATATCTTATAGGTGGAAAAATTAATATCCCTCCTAGGCAAAGATCTTATTCTTTTCTATCCTTAGGAAGCTTCTTGGTGTGGTTAGAATTGTCTGCATGTGGCAGATGATCTTTTTAGGAGAAAAGTGAAAAATAGGTAGGAGAGAGTGAGAGGGCATTTTTGGAGTGGGGAATGAAGTGGAAATCTTTCAGTGTGGCAGTGCCTGGTGAAGGTGGTAGGCCGCTGAAATCTGTGGTGATTGCAGGTCCCAGCCTCTGGCTTCTTGGGACTTGAGAACTGGGCTGGCTGGTCTAAAAGGAAAATTTTGCTCCGTGAACTGGTGTTGCTGTAGCGTGGCACTGTTTTAATCACACCCGGATCTGTGTGCTGTACCTGTGGTGTGCTGTTAGGGCTCTGGATACAGTGTCCATATGCTTCCTGGTTAGATAAATTCAGCATCATGCATGTAATACCTGAAAACTTCAGCTGTGAAGCTTTCTTGCTTTTCTTGTCTACTTATTAAATGTTTATTAAAATGGTAGCCGGCCTGGGATGAGGGAGGAGGAGGAAATACTGAACAACACAGGGCTTACCAGTCACCATAAATGGTGCAAAGCTCTGTGCAGATCCTCCAGGAGATGTACTTTGTTTACATTAAACATGCTGAATAAACAATATCTGTAATAAGGTTACTTCAATGAAATTGTACAGCAAGAAGTAAAAACGTTTGCTTTTCCGTATCTGCTGAGTGGGCTGCATGATCTGACCTGTATGCGAGGGTGCTGTCTGGACAAAGAATGTCATGAGCAAGTGGACAGCTATTTTGCAATGTTATCCTACTCATTCTTCTAGTATCCAGGAGACACTGGAATTGGTGCGAATAACTCTGTGCCATGCCTGGTTAAACACAATGCCTTAAAGCAGGAGTTTAAAAAAACCCCTAAAACGGCGTCATCCCCGCCCCCCAATCTTACTAATACAGGCTGAAGGAAAAGGAGAGTTTCCTCCTAGCTTGTGTTCCCAGCAACAGCAGCAAGCGTGGCAGTAACCCGCCTGGGTTCTCGCAAGCCGTGCTTCTGTCTTCCTCTTAAGGCCTCTCTGCCTTTTCTGTCCTCCCCTCCCAATACGCGTTTGAGAAACTGGGAGCCTTCCCTTTGCCTGCTTGGTCCTTACCGCTGTTCTCTGCAGCGGCCCAGAAACGATGTGCCTGCCTATTTCATTCTGCTGCTGCTTGGTAAACTAATGAGCAGAGGCACCGCAGCTGCCAGGAGGAATTCCTTTCCAGCAGTTTTGCGAGAAAAGTCAGCAGGATTAGGGCCTGGTTAAAACCTGATGTTTCAGCAAATCTGCTATGCAAACCATTTGGGTGAGGGAGAGAGCAACTAGAGTGGCAACCAACTTTGCTTGAGGCAGAAACGAACTGTGGGAACAAGGAGGAGACTGTCTTGTTCTCTGTAAACCATAGTGCCGCTCAGAGCGTTTTGGTGTGCTTGTGTACTCATTATATGAGTACGTATATATATGTGCTTCTCTGCAGCAGCACCCCAAGTTACTGTCTGTCCTGGCTTAGGGGAAACAATTATTTCAAAAGCCTTTCTTAATAGCCTTTCGAGCTGCTCTGATGTTTTGCCGTTTGGATGTGCCTGCTTGTGCCAGATCGTGCGCTGGATCTCGCTGTTCTGGAGCACCTACTTAGTTATCTATCCAGGCAGGGAGCACTGGGGCACCTCCCAAGCATTTAAAAATAGAAATAAACATCTCATGCTCGCTCTTCCTTCCTTGATTAAATTTATAGGGTTTGTGTTGGGCTTGTTTTGGTTTGTGTGGGTGAGTGGGTGTGTCTTGTGGATGAAAAAGTAATTGCAGGAGAGCTAGAGTCAAAGGAATATGTTTCTACATTAGTTTGGAAGCTGTGAGGTCTTTGGTCACTTTACTTTCTGGGGTCAGTTTACATGAAAGTTCTGCTTTCTATGCTGGGAACCTTTCGGTTCCCAGTGACCGCTTAGCAAAATGCAGCTGCTGCGGGAGGTTGCAGTCACAGCAGTGAGAGGTGATCTCTTGGGTAGCTTGGGCCATTGCCATGAAGCATTTGAAGTACCTGGGGAGAGACCTTGGCCTGTATTACCTAGAGGAGTGGGTGGAGAAGGTAGATCTCATCATCGTACTGTTGGAAAGACAGTCTGCAGTGATAACTGAAGAAGTGCAGTGATTGCAGTAACCAATAGAGGGAAGAGTCTACAGATGTGGTTCTAGTAATGTATTCTGGAGTAAAATTAGGTGAAGCAGGTAGTGAACTCTTTTTGTGATTTTCTTGTTAGAGTGCTTTGTTGTGCTAGTAATTTCTTCCCCATTCCTGTGAAGCAGGTATGGTTTAACCTACCTATATGCTGCAGCAGTGAACACTTAGACTGTTGCGTGTAATATGTAGAAAATAAGATTAGCAGAAATAATAAAAACACAGTGTTTGTGCTGCTGCAGATGTAAGAGCTAATGGGACACCCAGGGGCAAGTCATGAACCAGTTAAACAGGGACCAGGCGCTCTGGTTTAGCAAGCCATTCTATTCTGAACACAAGCATGGATACAAGTCAGACAGTGATTGCAAACTTTGTTTGTTTGACTTTGCCTCAGTGCTTCCTGAGTCAAGCTGCCTTAATTATATGAGAGAATTGCTTCTCAAAATGACTTCCCGATAAAACATTATCTGGACTTGAATGACTGTTGCAACTGTAGCAGTCCTGTCTCCAGGAGAGAAGAGTATTCCTGAGGGTCTGTTCTATATCCATTTCCTTCTGAAGGCCTCCATTGACATGTTTGAGTCTGTCTTCTCACTGCCTATTGTGTAGGACCAGGCAAGAAAATAGTAACTGTAGAGAAGAATATTCTGGGCCAGATGGTCTGCTTTCTGGCATGCATTATAGAGGGCTGTTTGATTTGTCTTCAGCACTGTGTTTTGTGAATTGGAGCTGTAGAAAGCCTCCAGAGTAGAGTAATGGTTCAAACCCTTTGAATTCTGTAGTGTCAAGTAACTTTTAAATGATACATCACTCTGACAAACTTGTTGCTTCCTGTCAAAACAAAGAAAGTGCTGATCTCCAGTTAGCTGATGTGAAAGGCCTTTGCAGATATTGATAAGACACGAAGAGTGCAAGCCACCTTCAGAAAGGTTGCTTCTGTGTACTGCTGCCTAACTGAAATGACAAAGCAGCAGCCTTTCATATGATTATGCACAAGCGTTTTTTTACATCCTTTACTGCTGCTGTTTTGGGCTGTGCCTTGGGTGGACAAACTCTTTGATAGCCTGAGTCACAGTGGTGCACGTATCAGCAGCTTCAGGTAAAGCGTCGACTGAGATGAGTTTGTAGAGATCTGTCCTCACCAAGGGAACTTTCGTTATGGAAGCATCTCTGCTCCTGTCGTGTTCTTACTCTACGGACATTCTGCCAAAACCAGTTTGCAAACCGGGGCTTCTAAACTAATGCCGAGTATTTCTCTGTGAATGCATCATGTTGCATCTTGCTTCATCCTAGGACAATATTGATAAAACAAAAGGCATCCTCCAATCTATAGGAAAGATTTTTGTATATGTCAACTTTCTATCATTGACAGAACTGTGCTGCAGTGTTGCCACTGATTTCTTGTCTTGTTTCCTACTCCTTGTGTCTTCAGTGTGGGTTTTTTATATGAAGCAGTGGGATCATACTGTAATGTAATACTTGGATTCTCATTTTAACGACTTCTGTGAGAGAGGCTCAGCTCTTTCTGGATATGGTAATTAAAAAACCCGAAGTGGTGGAATTCGTCTTTTGCAGTGAGACACCCTGACTAATTAATTTTATTTATCTTAAGAAGTGTTCTGGTCCGCAGCGCTCTGATGGGCGGCGCGACAGCTCAAGTGTAAGGTGCCTGGAACCAGTAGTGCTATTTGAAAATCTAGGCCAGAGCATTTTGCCAAGTGTAAACATTGTCTCATGGTGTGAAAAACAACCAAACAATTTTGGTTCATTAATATAATTTACTTGAAGACAGACAATGCACCTGACATGGCTGTTCATACCCAGGCTTTTACACCATTTGTATACCTGATTGATTTTTAAATTGGTTGGTTTAGAGCGGGCCAAACAAAAGTGGCTTATTTAATCTATAGTAGTAATTCCTAGATTGACCAATTACACAGGATTTATTTATTTAAGCAGGCACCTTAAAACTAATCTTCCAGTTGACTTCAACAAGTTTCTTTGGGCCTTTCCATTGCTTTTTTCCTTTTTCTTTTTTGAAACCTGGAAGATATAGAGCCTTTGATTATTGCAGCTATTTCTGCAGATAACTGGACACACCCCCCCCCCAGTTTAACTGTGGAATTGGGTCCCATTCAACTCCCGTTGGAGCCAGCCGGTGGGTCTGCACTGTGATTTCGCTGCGTTTCGTGGTGGAAGCTCCAAACCCACCACCTGGATCTTGATGATCGGCCCCGGAAGCGGAGGGAGGTGGGCGAGATGCTGCGCTCGCGTCCCACTGTGGAGCAGTCTCACGGAAGTGCTGCTGCTGCGTTTCGACACGTACCTTCCCAGAGCTGCTCCCCTCCCCTCCAGCAGCCGCAGTAACTCGGTCTGGGGGGAAGGCAGGCGTTAGCCCTGGCTAGCGCAGCCCTCTTGTAACAGCGGTGTCTCGTCAGTGCAAGCCACCGCGGAGCTTTGCCTTCCTCCCCTCGCCTTTTCCTCCACCTCCCACATGCACCTGCTTGCAGTCAGAACAGCACCTGAGCCGAGCGTGTCCTGCGCCGCCTTTCGCAGGGCTGCGCTGGAAATGGAGCTGTTGCAGGCTCTCCCCGTGTGTAAACTCCCCTCCGATTTTGCGGGCTTGAGAGCAGTCTCACCCCGTGCGTGGGTCACGTGGCTGTAATTGGGTTTATGGAATCTCCCCGGTCCTGTGCGTTCCCCAGGGTTTGTTGTTGTCAGACCTCATTTTACCCCCCACACCCTTCATCCTCTTTTGTTAATCCTGGAGTTTGGGGAATGTCTGAATAGTGTTTATTGCTTTTATTGTTTGGGTGGGAAAATGGCCATGCAGCTTTGATTGTTTTATGGCAGGAGAAAGGCTTTGTGGAACCCCAGGCGCTTTTTTTTTTTTTTTTTTTTTTTAACCCCAACAAGGACTGTAGAAAAGTAACCAATAATTTAATTGTAAGTGAAGAATCTCTGGCTGGTTATAACCATGTTATAGGACATGTTTTACTTGAGTCCAAAAATCAACCAGAACCTAAATTTAATTACTTTCTAATATGAGTTATTAAAGCATGGATCAGTCCGTACTGCAGATGAGTTTTGGAGGTACTGGTGAGAGAGAACGCAGACTTCAGTTTTGATGGTAGATTAAATGTTGGGTGTCAGCGCTTTCTCTGATAACAATGTTGTTGAGAAGTGCTTTGGCACAACAGATTCCCCTGCATGCCTGTAGCTTGCCGTGTAAGTTAACTCGGGACTTCAGCTTGTTTTGTCATGCCTCATTTGGAAAGTTTTGATTTGGGAAGGGGGAAAATAGTGCTGCCTGCTTTTAAGCATCTAAAACAAAAGTGCAGAAAGCTGGAGTGGCTAATCTTGAAGCTTGTGAAAGAAGCCTTATATATTTTTCTTCAAGGAATAACTTCATTTTATCTTGTTATCTTTCAAAAGCTTGATCGTTAGATCATTGGTATCATTAAAATATCAACAGACATAAATGATGACTGTCTAGTCTTGCCTTGTGATATTTTTTAATATGGTATTTTTTGTTGGTGGTGGATTTTTTGGAAGATACCTTTCTGCAAGACGAAGCCCTTTCTCCTAGCACATTGGATGTGTATTTAATGTATTAGTCTTAAAAAGATGCTGAGCAATGCTCCTTATGCTCTATATTCTTGCATTTTTCCTGTGGGTAAAGAGGAAAAATATTTAATAATTAAACTGTTGGGAACACAGTAAAAAATAAATGTTTGTAGACACTTTGTGTCTGTGTTAATTTATATGCTAAACACTGTTGATAATGATTTGAAACATGTCAGCTTGTTTGATATTTAATGTTTTCTGTATACAGAAATTTACATAGTTGCAGGGTTAAAATTGTAGTGACTACCCCTGGTAAGAGAAACAAGGTAATTTATTACTATTGTTCTCTACATAAAATACTTTGAATAACCCCCAAACTGCTCTTTTTGTTCCCCTTTTCAGTATTTTTAAATGTTTAATTATATATCGCAGTGTTTAGATTAATCTGAGCTTGTTCTCCTGTGTCTGAATTTTGAAGGTCTTTCCCTATATTCTGGTTGATGCATTGTATTTGTGTCGGCTGTGTTATGTTTCTGTGTATGGGCAGCTCTTTAAAGCGCTCTTGCGCTTCGATGTTGGACCGGGCTCAGTTTATATCTCTGTCCTGTGCTTGCTTTATGAGAAAGTCACTTAAGTTGCAGTGTCCCATCTGTCCAATAAGGAGGATAATCTTATTTAACGTGAGTATTGTGGTGTACCAATTAATGTTTGTGAGTGGTTGCAGGTACCTTCTGAATATAGCATAAAGAATTGATGAGCATCTCACCTGGAGATTTTGTTGTTAAATGCATTTTTGTTACTGTACAACGCTATTTTCTTACATTGCACTGGACCAGTGATGTGCAGGACTGTATTACAGTCATGCAGCTTGCTGCTTCTGGAAAATAAATCTGTTTGGGTGGGTATGCTAGAGTTTTTTTGGAAGCACATGTAAAGCACATTAAGCAAGAGAGACTTATATTTTTCACTTGAGTGTAAAGATCCAACAGGACAGCTTACAGATTTTTCTTCCAGCATGCTTCTTAAGGAGTTGAGGTTGTGTAGAGGAGGGAAATACACACAAGAAGGAATACCTGCTTCTCTGTTATTTTTTAACTCTCTGTTTTCTTTCATGTATCTACTCATATACCTAAGGCAAGAACAGAATACATTTAGTTTTTCGGAGTAAGGGGAACAAAAGCTGTCTTTTTAGATAATATTCTGATTACCTTAATCTTTATCGTATTAATTCATATTGGTCTGTCACTACCGGTGGAGAAGTAGCTGATGTGAACTAACTATATGTGCTCTGGAAAGCCTGATTTTTTTAAATTTTTTTTTTTTAAATTTATTTTTAAAATATATCTCAGCAAGAGAGACTAATGTTTGTTACCTGTTAGCAGCTTGAATGCAATGCTGTATGAATTAAACTCTAGCTCTTTTAAAAGGTTGAAAATAAGTGGAGCATCTTTATTTTATAATTCATTCCTGATCCAGCTGTGTTAGGAAATGATCTGTTTTACTTAATGCTCTCTGCAATTAAAAATGAGACAAATTTCAAACCCGTTTCTCATCTCCAAGCCCAGTCTAGTTAGGCATAAAAAGTACATAAGCAATGCGAATCTAGAATTGAATGGTCAAGGTGAAAGGGAAGGTGAAATCAATTATCTGCTAAAATGTTGGTGCAGGTATGTCTTCGGGAACATGAACTGCTGTTCTGGTATTTGCTAAGCAGCCTGCAGTGTGTATGCATCCTGGCACTGCTTTTCCCTCATTGTGAGGAGGAATAGATGTGTAAAAAATAACACCTGCTATTACCTCCCCCAAAACCCCCACAAATGAACCCTTTTATTTCTTGAATTTGTAGTTGAAATGTCTGCATTTTTTAAGTTTTATTAACAGTGGTATAAAAGCTGTTTGTCTCCTTTCAGTATCTTTATCCAACCAAGCTCAGTTATTAAGGAATAACGTATATTTGGCCTAGGAAAGTAGGTCAGTTCTGTAGTTAAAGTGTTTCTTTACGTGGTAGTTAGTGGGTAGCCTGCAGAAAGGAAGAGCGACTTAACTTTTGTTGTTTCCTAAGCATGGCAGCCCTGCCACAGTCCTGCAGTGCCTGCCTTGCTGTCTGCTCTGCGCGGGTCTTCGAGAGGCCACTCCAGACAGCACAGAAAAAGCATCACTTGACAGGAAATGACAAATCTGGTCGGATTCATTTGGTCCAGGTATCACGCAGGAATATATTATGAATAAGGTTTTGGTGTGTACTTCTTTTCATTTTAAACGAGCAAAACAATGCTGATACATGTTTGTTTTTTGTAGTCAGTCCTAGTCACCTGCTATCTCGGAGCATCCCTTTGTAGTCTTCTAGGAGCATGAATATTCTTTGGGGTGTAGGAGAATTGCGAAAGGTTTTCCTGTAATAAAATAAGCCTTTAGCAAGCAAAAATTTTATTGAGAGGGGATTTTGTTTGTTTTAAATGGAACAATCTCCCTCAGGAATAACTGGTTTGTGGGTAGCAAATATAGGAGTTTAAATGTGGTGGGAGACCACTGGAAAGACAGAGGTCTGTGTACATTTCTGAGAGTGAATATTACCAAAGCTCCTCCTGTAGGATCCTTTCTCTAGAAAATATGGTGTGGCTTGAAAAGGTAAAGGTGAAGTCAGCTGGAATGAGTGAGGCTTAGATCTATGCATCAGGGAAAACATCCCGGTTCTGAGAAGCGCTTGGCTGTGGGATAATGCCATTGGAGGGACAGGAGGAAATTTGTGCTCATGTATGGGGAAAATGAGATACAGAATACTTAAGTGACTTGATCAGATTCACATGCCTAAGACAGTAATAGCGGAAGGAGAATCACATGCTGCTTGTCTGGTAATCCAGCTAGAAGGTTGTGCTTTGCCAGCTTAGTAGAAATGACGAGGACGTGGCCTCCTGTGAGAGTCCCCTCCATGAATTTGCTATACCTGTGGATTTTTAAAATGAAAAAAAAAAACCAAACCAACTTTGCTGTGCATCCCTTTTATGTGTAATTATAGTCTACAGACTAACATGAGAAGGTGGCTCAGGTTTGTTTTTCTTGCTCCTTCATTGACCTGCTAGAATTGGGGATTTACTGAAGTGTGAGTGGATAGTGAGCGTTTCATTTGTTGAAACTAGAAGAAAGATGCAGTAAACTTTTTAATTCTAAAGAAGCTTAAGTCTTTCAAAATCCTCTGTGGAGTCATCTCTGTGTACTGCATTGACTGAGAAAGATCAACTCGGTCAGGTTATGTCTGTAGAAACAAACATATTTTCCAAGACCCTGGTTATAATTCCTAATGCTTTGTTTATAAAGGCTGTTTTCCCTGCGAGTTGGCTGGAGCTCTGTAAGTGGTCTCTTTGCTCTGTTTGGATTCCCCGTAGCTGGGTTTGTACGGCTGGAAAGCACATCGCTTTTGTGTGGCTCATAATCCACTGTCTGAGCATCATCCTTTAGTTTACTCACGAAGAAAGCCTGCGTTAGCTATGCAGCAGACGAGTTCAGCCGGCAAAATTTTTATCAATGCAATGAAAGCGAAGCCAAACAAGTAGAGAAACAATGGGCTGCTTTTTTTGGTGGTTTTTTTTTTGTTTTTTTGCAGCTTATAGGTGGCAAACAGTGCAGATGAGGCATCAGGATTGCTGTTCTTGCGTTGCAGCTTGGTATTTTCTTCTTGTCTGGCATACGCGGACTGACCTCTTTGGTCTAGCATGGCTGCTCTGCCAAAGTCTAGGGCTGGGCAGTATTGAACTGTGACCTGCAAAAGTTTACTAAGTAATCTTTCTTGTCCCTATTTTACATGGAAGACTCTCCTGGCAATGCCTAAGGGAAAAAAGAGGGGTTGGAGGTGGCTGGTTGTTGAAAGCAGTTAAAGTTTTAGTAAAACTGGGCCAATTTGAGAATTACTGGCACAGTTCTGTGAATTTATTCATTTCATTTGGCTTGTCTTGCTTTTTGGATGTGACTTACAGGAAAGGAAAACTCTGGATAGTGGGGAAGAAACTATTTTACTATTTTCGTTGCTCCTCCTTCCTCTAAATTGAGTAGGGTTGTGTTACCATTTCCATGCACCAGCAACGTGAAGGTTGCAAGCTTCTTTAGGCAGCACTTGCAGAACTGTGTGCAAGACTACTAAATTCCCCTCATCTTCCTGCCAAAAATAGTAAACCTCTAAAAATATGTGAAGCATTCCAAAGCTTGTGAGTACCAGCACGCTGGGCTGCAAAGTTTTTGCATTTTAAGAGGACCGTTTTAGATGTGCTGTGGGCATATTTGTGTTCTCGTACTGCAGGCACGCTACCTTGGGCTGCTGCCTTGTCAGATCTTGTAAGCGAAGGAGGGTCAGGCCTAGTCAGTACTGGAAGGGAGGACTTCAAAGAAAGCTTAAATGTTGGAAGAACTTGGCTGATTGAAATTGGTATTCTATTTTTAATTACTGATGCTACAGCTTAGTACTGGAGGCGTTGTATTCCAAATGGTATCTTTTTGAGCGGAGATCACTGCTTGAATCAGCACTTATCCAAGGTACCTTTTCTCTAGAATCACACAAGCTAAGTATAAGTAGTTCAGAGTATGCAACTATTTGATATTTTCCTTGCTTTTTCAATTTAATACTGTCATCGTGGCTTTGTAGACTTAACTGTGATGTACTCTTAATCACTTTCAGAGAAGCGAGTGAAAACAGTGATACTGTTTGCAAAGCATGTTGGGATGTTTTGAAATGAAAAGCACTTAATAAACAGCATTTAGATCAGACAATCTTTTTATTAAGTATTTGAGCCGTGTGCTACAGGATGATGTTCTGAGACAAGAATTTAGGATTAGAATGATAGTTTGGGGCGGGGGGGAGTATTATCCACATCACATAAAAACCCAACAATTTAATGTTGGAGAGCGCTTTACGTGAGGATCATGCTAAAATTCTGCAAGAGATTACCTTTTACCTTTGCCTATTGCCTGATCTGAAACCCTGAAATGCTTGAAGTTGTACCTGTGAAGTTTTTTTCATTTTAAAAAAAGTCATTGCAAATCAAGCAAGTAGAAAGAAAAAAAAAATAGCTGTGCTGTTAAGTAGAAGATGTGTGAAGTATTTGGATTTCAGATTTGCACAAAACCAATACATTCTTTCAAACAATTAAATATTTTACAAATTAGTCGTACTTAACCTGGTAATTTTTTGAAGTAACCATAAAAGCATTTATTGAGCTAAAAGAGTCTTGCGTTGCTTCAACTCTAGTCCACATCAGTTCTTCTGATTCATCTACCCATAGTTGCCTTTAAAATTTCTTGACCTTTGAAATGCACAAATAAGTTTCATCCTTGTAGTTGGGAGCAATTTTACTTAAGAAAAAAAAAAAAAAAAAAAGCAAAGCATTGTTTTTTCAATGCCACACCCACCACAAGATAAATTCCTTAATTTTGTGCTGGGTTGCAGCGTAATCACAGGGAAGCGTGCTCCAGCAGCTGCATGCATTCAGTTGCTGTTTGTGACCACACCTACGTAAGTCAATGTTGAATGTGAATTTTTGGGATTGTGTTGGAAGTAACAAAACTTCATCTGGGCATTGTCTTTATTTATAACAAATGCTGAAATAGGGAAAGCTGCAAACCTCTCGTGCTACATGCAAATCTACTTTTTAAGCACCACTGCAGTGAGGTACAAGATTAGAAATATTAAAAAAGTAAGGCAAAGCACTTCGAGTTTGTAAGAGTGAACTTGTGTAGTGTTATATCTCTATTTGAAGAATCATGATCCAAGCTTACTTATAAGTATCTAAGGAAGGAAAATACACTTTCCTTGTGTGTGCCACATCAGCACCTGCAAGAAGATGGCACTTACTTCCTTTAAAACAAAACAATCTCTACTAAAAAGACTGGTGGCGCAGCGTTGATTTAGGGTCTTACTGGCATACTGGTGTAAGTTTGAGACAGTAGTGAAAATCTTAGGCCTGTGACTACTTAAATTTGGTATCAAAATGAAGGCCATACTTGCATCATTACCTCTTCGTTGAGGCTGATGTTCCTGCCCATAGCTGGGTAGGAGGACATGAACTGAGGGTTCCCAGCATGGGGCTCGGGTGGGTCTCTCATCTGTTGTGCAGTCAGGCTGACATACCGAAAATCCTTTAGCTGTTACCACTGTGAAGAAAGCCTTCAAAGAAGAGAGGCAATGGGAAAACTAAAACCTGCAGAGTCGGAAATAAGTCTTGATGTGTGGGTGGGGTTTTTTTGTTTGTGCTTGGTTTTTATGGGGGAGAGGTGTTTGGTGTCCCCCCCCTTGGATCCCACTTTGAATTTGTTGTAAAGGGAGCCATGGTTGTTAATGACCATGGAAGAAGAGTGAACGTCCAGAGGGGTGTAGGGTAGGTAGAACATCTGATGACTCTCCAGTAGGATCTGGGAATATAAGAATTGTATGAGGGTTACTGCAGTGGCAATGAAATTGGTATTTCATTGGTATTAAAGGAAGATACCTTGAAGATGCCAATCATCAATCCCAAGCACAGCTGCACGGACATAGCTATGCTTATTTTTTTATTTTCCCTCTCTTTCCCTTTTTTTATTTTCCCTCTCTCAGTAGCATGGCTGGCATAAATGCTTCCTTGCTCTGTACCAAACTCTGTGCTGGTACAATTGTTTATGGGCTCGAGCGGTGACTGGGAGCAGAGAACTCCATCTGGGTTAAAAATAACTTGGTCCCAAAAAATAAACTGTATTTTTAACCTGGATCAAGTTTCCTGATCCAGAACACCGTGCAGCCCTGCAAACACTTGTAGCGACACAAGTGTGAAGGTGCTGCAGGGGTCCTTGGGTGCAACTCAGGCAGTTTAAGCCAGGTTTTTATGTTTTACCCCAAGTGCGATAGTCTTGGCAAGCAGATATGGAAACCAATTTCTGCCGTTTCCCAAGCTTGCAGTGGAGGGACGCGCTTTGTGGGTGTTTGGGGCCTTTTTGAGCGCTAAGTATTCTGTTAACGAAGTAGCATGTTTTATATTGTCATTTAACCAATAAGGCACATTTTTCAGCAATAATAATTGTAAAAAAATCCATCTCTTTTAATACTGAAGTATTTTAGTGGAACGGCTTGGGGAGCATCCGGCATGCGACGGGAGAGAGAAATGGTAAAACCTGGACTCATGATGTGTAGTTCTACATGTTGCGTTCTCCTCTGGTACTTGGTGGGTCTCTGCTGAAAAGGTGGGGTGTCAAGCGGGGACAGAATACCATACCTTTTAGAGATGGCGAAGGGCTGCCAGTCATCTGCGTGTCACTCAGTGGAGACCTTTGGTGTAAGTGCGTGTCATCCACTTGATCGGATGTGCCAGTTCATGAGTTGTCTGTCTGTTGTCTCCTGTCACCCACCCTAGGTGGCCTCTTTTCACATGTCTTCCACTCCCTAGAAAAAAATGCATTGAGCCATCTTCTAGCCCCAGCAGTTTATAGAAACAACCCAGGTCTGTTGGACTTGCTATTAGCAGGTTAAAAATTAGAATCTTTCTGAAGCAAAAATGTCTCATTTTCAATTCTAGCAGAAAGAGAAGTACTACTTACCTTCACTTGAAAAAAAAAAAAAAAAAAAGAACATGGTGTTGCTAAGGAGTGAGCTGCATCCTGCCTTTCACCTGTAAATTCTGCCAGAGCACTCAGTCTTCTTCCGAATGTGGATCTTAATTTCAGGCTTCTCCGTGGTTCCGCTTAAATCTGTGTCCTGTTTCAGGGTGTGGGGAGGAGGGTGGGGGTGCATGCCGTGGGTCTGTAGGATTTTGCTCTCATGCTCTTGAAAATGCATCTGGTTGAGACAACTGAGTCTGCCTTGGGTCAGTCTTTTGCCCTCTTAAAGCTTCGCTTCTGCCTGAATGTTGGGATGGAGGGCTGAACGTTGAGAAGTTAACAGTTTTCCTTTTTTTTTCTTCTTGCACTTCACAAAACTCTTCTAGCATGGTAAATGTACTTTCGGTTCAGTTAGGGATCCGGCAATGGGATGCCTTGGTTCCTAAGATGGCAGATACTACATCTGCTTCCTGTATGTTATCAGACGCATTTTTAGGTCTGGGTTGTAATCTGCAAAGCCCTTGTGGAACCGGTCCTGGCTATTTTGGAGGCTGTTTCAGCCTGTGGTCTGGAATAACACAGTAATCAGGGACTCCAAGTGGCTGGGGCTTAAAGCGATGCTATCTGGGGGTGACGAGGAGCTTTCTTGGCAGCACTTAGCCTGGAACTCTGTTTTGCATGATATGAGCCCGAGCCTGGATTTTACTGTTTTTAGGGTGAAACGTGAGAACGTTGGTTTTACAGCAGGTTTATCTGCAGTGCTAACTAGTAGAGTGCTCCAAGTGAGGGGACTTTCTAAAGAGAGTTTCTCTATGCCAATACCTGAATATAATCTGATTCTTTAGGGCTTTAATTTTTTTTACGTAATTACCATGTTTTTTATGTCTGATTTTTTTTTCCTCTTAAGAAATGTCTGTCATATTTTGCTGTAGTCAAAAAGTATCTGTTTTTATGTCTGTGTTATGAGCATAAGTTTAAGTAATCTGTTGTAAGAAGTGCTGACTGTCTTCTAGCTTGGTAGGTGTGTATGATTTTCAGAGGTATCCCGATTTCACACTACCTTCTGTTTTTTAGGTAAGAATAAATAAATTACAATTCCTGAAAATCCTCATGTATAAAAATCGAAACTATTTGTGGATGTCTGCTACTGAAAGAAAATGTGTATTGAATCTTAGACACTAAAATGTTTGACAAAAAACTTCAGAGTGGCAACAGTGGAGGAGGTGGGGAGAATAATGTTTGTTTGAAGATCAGTGCACCCTGGAGAAGAAATTTATTATGATAGTATCAGAATAAATAAAGTCCTTCTTTGGTGGAGTTTTGTTTGTGTCTTTCTAATTAGCATGGTTCCTTAGGGGCTAGTTTCTGCTGGAGATTGACCTGTATGGGTTTATAATAAGGGTGCACAAGAAATTGTTTTTGTATTTTATTTTCTTCTAAGCAGTGGTTTTTTTCCTTTTTTTACAGCTGCTGTATGTAGCACTTTGGTTACCAGTAACAAAGGAGAGAATTCCTTCTTAATTATTCTCTTCCTAGGGTGGGGGGATTGTCCTGGATTTAGTGTTTCATTTGCAAACTGTTTAAATTCCATTTTTTTTCTTAAATTTGTTCTGTACCTGCACTTTGACACTTGCCCATGTTTCTGTCTTAACTGTCGCAGACTCTGTGTCACTGTTGGAAGCTGCTTTGCGAGCAGTGTTCTTTGGTGTCATGGTTGGGCTTGCAACCTGTTTCAAAACTTTGAACTGTTGTTGTAACGTGGGAGCTGGTGAGGTGCATTTCTAGGGCCATGTATGTAATTTCAAAATGTGGATTTCAAAAATATGTTTGTGTGTTTTTGAAATACACATATTAGACTATGTTGCCTTGCCAAGTTCAAGAGGGTCCTTCCTTGAATACTTAAGAAAGAGAAGTTCGAGGAGTAGTTCTCAGTTGTTGACCCTTTGATCAGATCTTGGCCACAAACTGTTTGCTTGACCACATTAAGAAATGCTGTTTGTAGTATCCAAATGAGAAATTTTGTGTGCTGACACATCTGTGTGGTGGGTTGTATAAGGCTCTAACATGTAAGGTGTCAGTTTGGGTATGAAATAGACGGGGAAGTAGTAGCAAGCATCAAATTGGTTTTGGTGGAGTAATAGAATGAAATTTTTAGTGGGATGGATAAAAGGAGGCCATGATAGCAGTTCAGAAGAAAACACTGCCTTTGGGCCATGGCTTCAGAGTGAAAGCTGTAGAAATAGTTAGCTAGTCATGGCCTTCGTTTTCTATCTATTGACTGCAGCACCCCCAGCTTCTTTCTTTCTAGTCTTTACCAGGAATAGTCTTTGCAGAGTTAACTCTGGCTCCTACTCAGCTTTTGGTATTCCTCTAGGGATCGCTCCTAGTGTGGCTCTGTCCATTCACATGTACTGCTGGTCTGACCCGAGTCAGCGGTGAAAGACAGAGCAGGGTCCCCACTTGCAATGAAAATCAGTTTGCTTGGCGTTACGTCAGGCTGTGCTCCTCAAGCTTTCCTTGTGCCTCTGCAGCCAGGGTGGGTTTTCCCGTGTTTCACTGGCCCAGCTCAGCTCAACTGCAGTGCTAAAACATGGGTGGCACTAGTCAGAAGGCTTGGAGTGCCTCGGGGCATCTTCAGCACAGGATGGGCACAAGAGTTTGGGCACAGCTTCACAGCTTTGGCAGTTCGCAGATGGGACAGGCAAACTCTGCAAGGAGCTGTGATTGAATTTGAAACGAAGAGCGTGCCTCCCACTCGCTCTCCCAAAGGCCAGCGCTCTGCTGAAGGAGGTAGTGCGTAGGGTACTTTGTCATTTGAGAGCTAGGGAATGCTTCGGGCAGACTTTGTACTGCTGATTTCTCCTAGCGCCGTGCCAGATCTGAGAAGCTAGCGAGTCATGCTAGCCTCGCTGTTTTTCTTTGCTTAGGTAAAGTTTATGAAATTTATAAAATTTGTTTGTCAAGTTTTCTGCGAAAGTTTTGAACAGCAAGCGGTCTGTAATGGGGCCATCTTCATTTCTGGGAGGCAAATGCTGTGAGATTCCACGTTGTTGCTGGAGTGAGCTTTTGTACTTCTTCAGCTCATATGGGATTTCTCTCATGCTAATTATTGACCCTGAGGAATGATTATAGCAACTAGAAAAATAGAAGTACTGGAAGTTGTTGTGCCCCATTTGTTTGGGGAATGTGGTCTCAGTTTGTCCCAGAAATAAATTCCACTTTTGGCATGGAGATGTGGGAGTATGGCTTCTGCTCAGTGTAGTGTCTAGGTCTGTGGGCTGGATTAGGGTAACAGGCTACCATTTATAGGACTGTCTTTGACTTGATTGTCATAAAGACACTGCATTTTTTCAGGCTTTTCTTGGTTAATTTTCATATTAGAAAGAGAAAAAACAACAAATACAAACTCCAGTTATGAGTTCCATTTTCTTCTTTGTCCTGCGTCTTTGAGATCGGCATCAGCCTGCCCCGCCACTGAAATGGGACTAGTCGCAGACTTTCTCAATTGTGGCACAGTTACTTTATGTTAGGAGAAGCTCAGGAATTTGAGCATAATCAGCATTGCAGATGAAAGGCACAGCACCCTTATGATAAATGCTTGTTTTTACTTACGAGATGAATAAAGCCAGAATCTGTGGGGAAGAAAAACCACGTTTGGGATGTTGTAAGCGTATAGCTTGTTCAGAAATGTGTGTCGCTTTGTTTTGTGCAGCAGAATGTCTTTGCTTGATTGGCTGCAACTGCTGATCATTGCCTTTCCTTGTTCTGCATGAACCTTGTAATCTCCCCTGGAGTCGCCCAGGACTGAGAAGCTCCTTTGGATGTTGCCAAGGCAGACAACTACTGCCCAAGGCTGTGAGCTGATCTTTCGCACCCTTACTCCCTCTTCCAGGCGCAGGGGACGTTGAACATTGCTCCTGTGAGTAGACCGAGCTCGCCGCATCGCAAGCGGGGAAGGTGGGAGGCCGTCAGCAAGGCTTGGTCTGCTGTACTGCAGCACCGTGCTGCCTGCCGCCACGCAAGCCAGGAAATACGCCTTGCTGCCTGTCCTGCCTGCTGAAGCGCTGCCTTTCCTTCCCCAGCCTAGATTTATAGGGTTAGACTCTGTGCGCCAATTAAATTAGTCTACTGATGTATTTTTATGAAGAAATGAACCAAATTGCTTTCCCACTTGTGCATTTGCAGATAGAGGAGTAGTTTTCCACATAATTCCACGAATTACTGATTACTCCGGGCTTCCTTTCCCTCTCAGATCCTGCTGCTTTCATTGAATGCAAAACTAAGAGATGTCCCTGCTCTGCAGCATCACCCAGATATGTGCGGTGGGGAGGGGGGAGACTCCATCAAGTTCAGTGGTACAGTGAACTAACAGTGTAGCTGACAGAAGCCCTGTAGGACACAGTGATAGTGTAGCACTGATAATCACCATTTTTTAAATGCTTATGTGATTAGCAGCAGATACGCAGTAACTCCAGGTCACTGGGACATTTTTTTACCTTGAAGAAAGCAGCACGGGTGGAGGGCTGAGTAGCATGTATGTGTGTATTCTCATGTCCCCATCCCCGTGGTGTAACGCTAGAAGAGATTTAAATTGCAGTAAGATAAATTTTCTAAAGCTTCCAGTATTTCTCTTGTATTTTTACTGATAATGAAGGAATGGAAAAAAAAAAAACCAAAAACGATATGGTATTGGCATTATGTACTTTGCTTAGAAAATAGTGAGTTGCAATTTACCTAGACAGCAGGATTTAGAGCAGAGACACATGGAATTTTCTGTCCTGGGGTTGATGATGAGCTTGTTCTGTGTGCTGCGCTCAGCCTGAAATGTAACCATTTTATCTGTGACTCGAGTGTGTGTATTTTTTTTTTTTTTTTTTCATTTACAAGAACTGAACGCTGCTTTCTTGCACGACTCCCAGGCCTGTAGCCGACATTGCAGTGGTTCTTTCCACGGTAATGTTCTTTCTTGTACAAAAAGCCACTCCTGCTGCATAGCATGTGGCATGCTCCCGGGGTGTCTGCATTTCAGTCACTATGCAAACGCCCGAGTGCCGCTCTTGACAGGCTGTAGAAATACCCATAATGTGGCTGCTGCTTAATCCTGCCCTTGAAAGCAAGAATGTTTATGGAATCTTGGTCTTATTCTTTAGGTCTTGCATTCCTCAGTAAATAACAGTATTTGACTGTAAAATACCATTTGGGGTTTGAGTAAGGAAATGCATGAGAGGCCTAAATGCATGGACTGGGATGCTTTCATTCTCTGGCCTGTGTAGCAGTTGGGTTGCCCGCCTTCCGTGCGGGGCGGAGAACGGGCTGTGCGGTCGTGCGGGAGGTGGTACTGGGGCTCTTTGTTGCATATCAAGTGCTCGAAATTCACATTGTCTTCCCTCTTCTCCCTCTGGAAAAGGAACACCCCCCTGTCCTTCCTCTTTTCATGCAGAATGAAATGAAGTAAATTGGATTTTTATCAAGGGGGGTAGATGCTCGGTGTTCTGCAGCATAATGCTGTCTGTAACAAAACAGGCTGAAGTTGATGTTTTCTCCTCTGGCAGTAATGAGGAGGGTTGGCTTGAGGCAGGAAGCATCTTCCTGTCCTTCTCTGATAATCTAGTCAGCTTGGAAAAGCTTAATCACTGTGGCCTGGTTAGAAGTGTTTACTGTGTGCAGGCAGGGAAGAACTGCAGCACTTACCACCTCTCCTGTTTTTCCTGTCTTTGGAAGCTGAAACCCGTCACTCCTCAGGAATTCCCCAGGCTCTCTTGTGTGCTTGGGTTTCCTAAATGACCCTTATCTTCGGTGACGGGGCTTTGGTGACCAGTTGATCTGGATCTGGGTGGCCGCTCTCTCTTATCTTGCCACATTGACTTTATTTTGAGAGCAGATTCTGCTGGTCATAAATGGAAATTACTGCAGTTCTTGCTGACTCTCTGGCTGTTTGAATCCTGCTTTAGAAGCTGGATAACAGTTTTTAGATAAGAACCCTTAAAAAAAAGAAAGAAAGGATTTGGGCCTTTCAGGCTATATGCCTTTCTGGTGGTTGAATATGGGAGCAGTAGATATCTCTGCCATTACCATAAATTCAGGCGGATCCAGTATCCTGTGGTGGCTGTGCTGACATAAATTGCGTCGGGCAGCGCAGAGGACACAGTTAGCTGGTGCTGCTGTGATTCGGGCAGCTACCGCCGATAGCTTTGTTTACCACCTCCCCTTTAATCACATAAAATTCCAAAGGCAGCACATTTATAAATTTTGTTTTAGAAGCTATGCTTTTTTTAAAAAAAAAAAAAAATTAATTGATTTGATAAGGCAGGTCTCCACCTGTGTGGAGAACGTCTGGCCTGTAAGGCCAGGCCGCGAGGCCCCGGTGCCGAGTGGTGACCGTCCCGTCAGCGAGGAACGACAAAGGCGCGCTGCTCAGCGGTTTTGAAAATCCACCAGCAAAGGGCTCGCTCTGCTCTCTGGTACACCAGAGTCTTCTGGGGAGGGAGAGGGAAAACAGCGAGCGCAGCAGCGGGTGTCTTTGTCCGAAGACATCGCTGTGTGTGAAGCCCCCGGTTGACAAACTCAAAAGGCAGAGCGAGGCTTTGCCGGCAGCTCTGGTCCCTGTGGATCCCAAGAGTTTTGAACACGCCGCCCCGCGTCCGTGTCGAACACGTTTGAAATCTCTCCAAGGCTACGTCGAAGTCCACGTCGGTAGTTTTCCGCGTTAGAAGGGATCCTTCTGCCTCGGAGCAGCTGCGCGTGTCAGGAGAGTTTCGCCGGCGGTGGCTGCCTGTGCCTGCCGGGCCGCTGGGCCAGGCTGCAGGGAGCTGCGGCCTTCCATGCCCGTGCTTAGCTCCCAGCCCGCTGCGGGCCGGGACGGCGTCTGCCCGGTGCAGCGGGGCGTACAGCACGTGCTCAGAGCACCGGGACTGCCCTCGCTTCGTGGGTGACCCTAAAAGAGGTCTGTCGAGGATTTTTGGTATTGAAACATACGGCTGTAGGCTGGGGCCTTTTACACAGGCAGTACAGCACCCAAGCGTAGAACTGTATACCGTGGTGTTCGGGAGAGTCCAGTTTGCACAATTACTCCATAAATGCCTGTGCAGGCCATCGCACGGTAGCTCAGCACCCTCTCTAGCATGCGCTGCTGCGTTGTCCTACCAGAATACAATCTTCTTGAGCAGTGCGGTAGATGCAGTAAGCAGTTGCAAATTGGAAGCTTACGTATAACCAAGGAGAATGTTACTGGCTGTTGCAGGGACCTCAGTGATATCATTTTTCTCTATCTTAATGAAGCATTAAAGTTAGTTTACATAGTGATAAATGTAATAATTATTGTAGCAATGGCTGTGTGCCCAAGATGCCTAGGAAGCTGAACGTGAAATCTTTTTAATGGCATCGTAATGGTCTTTGTAAGTGTTACAGATTTCCTAGTGTTATGTATAATAAATAATGCACATTATTTTCCAGTGGACTTGTACAACTCGACAGTGTGTACACACAGAAAAGACTTTATCTTTTATGCCTTGAGAAACTAGGTTTTTTTTTTTTTCTGTGGCAACTCTCGCTGGTCAGAGAGTGTTTGGCAGTGGAAATGCACTACAAGATAAGCAAAGCTACTACACTAGACCTGCCGGGGAGCGAATGTGCGTTTGTGGAAGTGGGGGGAGATGACATGAAAAACACATAGGAGGCTTTGGGGAGTAAGTTGGGTGCCTTCCTCTCTCCACTAATACATTTTTGTGCATTAATTTCTGTTTCATAAATAATACATTTCAGAAGAATACAGAGACTTACCACAGTATGGCTTCCTTCCTTTCTCCCTCTTAAATCTCTCAAAGGAAACAATCTGTAGCCAGTGTGAGATGCTTGTTTGTGGATTCTGCTTCACTTGGCAAACTATGACTCTTTTCACTTTGGGTCCCATTCCTGGCAAGGGTCAAACATTTAACTACAGAAGCCAGCAGGAAGCCGTTGGACCAAGATGCATCAGGCAAGAGAAAAGCTGTTTGTATTTTTTTTTCTTTGCTTCTTCCGGCAGATTTGAATTAAAAGTATGTGGAAAAGTGTTATGCCTTTGAATTTTTAATATTAAAATGTACTCCTTTCTCATGTTTAAAATTCTACGCCAAGAGTGTCTGCACCACAATAATGTGTTGAAGGTGAACCATGAATTTTCAGAATTAGTGCTGAATCCCGTATGGTCCCACCTTCCCTTACACTTAAGGCTAAGGGTTTCCAGAAGCTCCACGTTTTTAGGATGGATGGGTCAAGCAAGAGTTAACAGTCAAACTGTTAGCATCTGAGTAGAACAAAATACTGCATCCATAGCAACTACAAAAGAGACAATACTAAAATCAGCGATTTTTAAAAATTCTTTCTTATGCTGTATTTGCAGTGTTCTGTGAAAAGTAAAAGCGGAACAATTAATAACATGAGAAAATATTTGTATCTCTGGTGACTTTCAGAGCCATGATTTATTACTTTGACCAATCTCAATCATTTGGATTATTACTTGCAAAGACCATAGCATCTCAAAATCATCTGGCATTGGTGGTGTTGCACAGACGACTATTTGATGAAACTCAGTATTGGGGACTTATTTTTCCTGTGATTTTGATGCTTTGGCAGGGGAGGGAATGAAAAAGAGATGAGAGAAAAGGGTGGCTAGTGAATAAAATATATAGCCTTTTCCTTTAGGAATACAGCATACGTGGTCTGTCTCTCAAGGAAATTTTTTAGTCTTCATTCCTGTGAGTTCAAGCAGAAATAAGAAGGCTCTTTTAAAAATCTGTTTTCATTATGAATCTTGGCCAGCAGAACCTTTCCAGCATATCCGAGTGCTTCACTGGCCCGCGTGGTTGTATTATTACAGTATTGCCTTCGGACAGGGGCTTCAGGGTCTCTCTCCAATTGCACCTGTAGCTGAGGAGCAGTACTCGCCTGCCAGCCTTACAGGGACGAGCAACATTGTCAGGCAAGAAGCAAGAACTGACACCTGGTTTAATGCACAGCATTTGCTTTTTGTAGGCCCAATGCCACCTTCTAAGTATGAAGAATTTTGACGTACCTTGTGGAGCTCACCACAGACTGTTATATTCATGTTCTTGAATGTACCATACTCTGTGTAGGGGAGGTTTGTGTAATATATGCAGGCACCTTCATTTTGTGTATTTGAAAAGAAATATACACATAATATGCACGCAAATTTAAATGTTTTTATATCATGTGAAAGGTGATTAATCTAGTGTATCTTTTGCATTTTAATTATCCTCTGTCACCCCAAAGACTACCAATTTACAGGGCTGAGTAATTCCATGCTAGTAGTCATCGATCACATCTGACGTTACTGTTTTAATTGTTGCTTATTCTTCGTTTCTCGTCTTAACCAGAGACTTCTCTGGTCAACCCACAGTGCCCAGATGCCATTTAGTTGCAGTGGTCAGTATGTTGAAATACTGTGGTGGATGTGGAGGTCTCTTGGCTTTTCCAAGGTGACTGGAAACGCTGGTTATGTATTCAGTCACGTTAGCCGAGTGCTGCTCTGGACTGCAAGCTCTTTCCTCCTCCTTGCATACTAGAAATAAATAGTTTTGCTTTGCACTTCTGGAGTCTTGCTGCAAGCTGATGCGCTGTGAGATGTTGCCAATACCTCTTTTTCCCAATGGTTTAAAAAACCCACATAAAATCTGCTTGCTTGGTGGAATCTCCAGTGAGTTCCTTCAAACCATGTTAAGTGGGCTCACTGGTGTTTCCTTGCTTCTCTCCTTTGGCTACTGGGCAGCTGGTGGTGGAAGAGGGAGGCTAGCAGCAAGGGGTTGGTTCCTTAGGCTTGTGCATGGCGAAAAAAAACCTGCTTTGGGGAGAAGCGAGTCTCGCTGGCTGTGGAAAGGCAATTGGTGTGGGGCTGCACGGTGTTAGAGCTAACCTTAGCTCCACAGTGTGTGTCGAGGGGGACTCTGCAGCTGCGTGGCTCTTCCTCAGAGCATGCGTTGGCCCAAGTAATAGGAACAGAGGCAGCCACAGCCCCTAAATCTGCTGTGCTGAAATGCAGAGGCAAGTATGCACGAGTATTGGTAGTGCTGAGAAAGGAAAAGGGAAAGGAGATGGCCGGTTGCTACAGCAGCTTGCAAAAAGCCAGAGTGGTCTGTTGGTTCAAGCTCAGGGCTGGAGGCTAGCACGTCCGACGCCGAAATTCGGGATAGGCAATATACTTCCTGTGACCTGAAGTCAATCGCATAATCTGAGTAATCTTACTTTGTGGTTTGCTTTCCTGTTTAAGGTAGGAGTGATAGTGTTAGCTGCTGCTGGTGCTCTCAGGTGTGTTAGGATTAGTGGGTTAAATTTAGTTAAGACGTGTCAGGCAGAAGTAGGAGATAAGTGTAGCAAAAATGCTGCTGTTACTGAAATACCATCTGGGAGTAATCTTCTTGATAACACTTCCCAAGCACAAGTCTGCTTTAGAGAGGGAATTTCAAAGTGTGAACTGTTTAAGGTAGAACAAGTGCTCTACTATTGGAAGCTTCTGAATGGTACTGAGGTGTGATTATTATTGTCACGTTGTCTCTTATAATCAGTAAACAGGCTTGTTCACAAACAAATCGGTTACGTATATCAAATGAAGCTGTCACTTTAAGGCTTCCTGCAACATTTTAAAGTAATGATTATACTGTGGGGGTCAAGTAGGTGTATTGGTAAAAAGGATGACAGGTTGCAGCTGAGCTGGAGGAAATTTAAGTTGTCTCAGCTTCTGCACAGAGTTCTTGCCTAAGAAAGGTTGCACACCTGGCTTGGATTACCTCTTTGCAACTCCTGCTGTCTGGCACAGATATTGTTCCCCTCCAAACGGTGTGGAAGTGAGGGTTAACTATCAGTGGAAATTTTGACTGCCTAAATTGGCTACTTCTGACTTTGCTAAGCCAGATAATGAGTTACCTCTCTGTGATGTAATAGCTCACAGGTTTTCTAAGGCTTTTAAATAAGTCCTTGTTAGGAAGTAGTATGGAGGGAATTGCCAGCTCTTTTTTTTCTTTTTTTCTTTTTTTTTTTTTTTTTTTTTTTCCCCTGCCTTGGAGAAACCCTAAACCTGCTTTGAGTCTGCAAGAGGGGATTTTTGGGGGTTGGGTGGGAGGAGGTGCAGAAGGGGAGGGTGTTCGATGTTCTGCTTCTCCCTTGCCTGGAACGCTTGAGATTGAGTAACCAGGGTATCATCTGGCATATCTGAGGCCAGTGCTAAAGCTTACAAAAGAGATTAAGTCATTTTGGTAAATGAATTTAGCTGTTGTCCATCTACATCCTGTGCTTGTTGAGTCTTTGCCGATTCCCAGCTGTTTTCTATTGCTCCTGTGCCAGCAGTTGCTCCACCTCCTCTCAAGAGCTGGTGGAATCATTTGAGTGCTAACTTCCTCCAGGCAAAGTCAGTCAGGTTTGCCTGAACCTCCGAAGTGATGGGGAGAGAAGAGCGGGGCTGGCTCAGGCTTCCGCGGCGGGTTGGGAGTGCTGCAGTTCCTCCCTCGTCTTTGCAGTTGGGGTGGTAACCTTCAGCAGGAGAAAGATGGCAGTGGCATCTGTCGTTGCCATTAACCGCATTTGGAGAAGTGATTTTATATCCTTGGGAGCCTTTAGCTTTTGTATACACTTAAGTGCACCAGTTCTAGTGCTGTAGCAGCTTGCCGTAGTAGAGGAGGAGGAGGGAAACAGTAGGAATGCTTTCTACAAATTGCTCAGATTTCCTGCAGGCAGTAAGGGACTAGAATGTCATGGTAATGTTTAAATCTGTGTGAAATAGGGCTTTTGCATGTAGTCATAAGAAGACTGTCCTTAGTAAGAGAGTAGGAGAGTAAAGAGCTGTTTATCCCAGAGGGTGCGACTTTCCAGAAAAGGAGAGAAAGTTGAGGTTTTTGTTCTTTTCACTATGCTGGCTGTATCGTCCAGGTTAAGGTTCTCTGCCCCATCCTGTCTATAGAAGAGGAGGATTTGAACTTTGTATACAGAGGTCAGTCTAATCTCAGTGATGGCTTCTATATTCAAATCAATCCTATAGGATGGGTGTACTACAGAATGTACTTCGATTTCTTTTTCAAAGAACAAGGAAAAAGATCTACATTCCCCACAAATTAGAAAAGCCAATTTTTCTTTTCAGTTATTTTGTCCCTCTGATTCAGTAAGCAACTTCTAATGGAGTCTTTCTGAAGACGGAATGTTTTTATTAATTTGGAGGTAGTCAAAGCACAGGGACAAAATCCCTAGAAAGTTTTTTTTTTTTAGTGCTCTATTTTTTAACAAACACAGCCTGGGAAACTCAAAGTATTTAGGGGATTATGTTATGATTTGCTTTGAAACACAGGGAATCGAGAGGCAGGGCTGAAACCTGGTCTGTGGCTCTGAATGTTTGGAGGTCTTAGGCTGTTTGTGTGTGACCTTTTTGCCTGCTGTGGAGGGAAGCCTCTAAGTCTGCGTTCAGTTGGCGTTGGCTGGATGATGGGGAACATGGAAGAGACTTGTTCTAATTGTAACCTGGGAGCTTGGAAATGGTTTTAAATGGAGAAAGTGATGCAAATTTGTGCACTTGTTACTGAAATGCAGCCATCCTTAGAGCATGTCTCTGTCCATCGGTCTCTATTAGTCATGAAATGCTACAGGTTCTGCTGGGATGAGACTGGCCATAAAGGTAGAAGCATTTGGTCAGGAACCTCTCAGAATACTGGAGGGTTTTTTTGAGTCCTGGAAGAAAACCAGAGAAGAATATAAATTTTTAATACTCTTTCCCTCTCCAGAGAAATCTTCCTTCCCAGTCAGCTATAATTTTAGTAACACAGGTTAAGGCTGGTGGCATTGATTTCAGTGTAGCTTCTGCCACTCTGTGGACAGAGGAGCTTGTTGTGTGTCGTCTGTCTTCACGTTTTCTTCTCTCCCCTCCTTCCCTCTCTCTACCCCCCACCCCCCCCGCTTGCGCTGTAATACTGAGATTCTGCAGTTTTTCAGTTGTAGTAGCTGCTCAGTGGGAGTGTGAGAACTTGTGATGTAAAGCTCAGTTCTCACTTTCGAATTTCTTAGTAATTGATACACAAAAATAGACCATTGCTGAACTGCATGAAGACTAGCACTCACTGGCTAGTCAATAAAATGTAGTTACAGAACTCTCTTCCAAAAAAAAAAAAAAAATCTATGAGCAGCATCACCTCATTCTGGCAGTCTTGTTCATGGGGCAATCTCAGCTCTATAAATGCTCTTACTAATTTAAAAAAAACCCAACAATACTCTTTATTAAGCTTTGACTAAGTATTAACAAAACTTAATCAGAAGTTACTGCAAAAAACTCTTGTGAAGTGGCTGAAATAATTTTTATAGGTTGATAGGCTTGATTAGGTTAATATGAACTGAATACCTAAAATTAGAGGCTGCTTTATGCATTGGTTTATGTTCTTGCATATATTTCGTTCTCAGTTATGAAGTTTGTTTTCTGAGCAGGGTTTAGGAATGTGGAACAAGTTATGGATACTTAATTTGGCAAATAAATCTGTCCACACCTTATTTTCCTTTTGGGAGATTTGCTGGGAGTGAGGAGGTGTGAGTGAGGAAAGCAAGAAAGGAAGATGTGGAACTTGTGGGAAAGTCGCAGCCTCCCTAAGATGGTGCCACCAAACCAGCCTCCTGTGACAGAGCTGCTGTTGCCACTTGTTACCAGCGGTACTGGATAAAAAATCGAAGCTGAAAGGGCACGGCCAGGCTGATGGGGGTGGCGGGGTGCTTTGTTGGCTGCAGGTGAACGGGCGGAGTTGTTTTTACACGCATTACGAAGGCTAGGTTTTAAAATTTGTGTCATGGGCTGAGATATGTTTATGTAAAGCTGTTTGAGTTCTGGGGCTTGGTGATTCAAGTTTTCCAGATGCAAACAAAAGGCGTTGCTTTTGGAGGCATGCCCTTTCTAACTGATAGCAAGAGCAGAAGTAGAGATTATGACAAAACCTATGTGGTTTATGTTCTGGTGCAGGGAATAATCTAGTGTGGTGGTGGTGGTGGTGGTTTGTTTGTTTTTTTTTTTTTTTTTTTAAATCCACTCTGTTTCATCAAAGTTTCTCAGTCAGAGATGCTTTTTCTCAAAGCTGTTGGTGTCAGTTTGGGGATGATGAAGGGGGAAGAGGATTTGGGATTAAAATTACTTGCTGCCTGGTATGTGCTATAGATAGCTGTGAAATAGCGCAGTTTGTTCAGGGACAGCTTTGCTACCTGGAAATAGAAAATAATGCCAGAGTGAAGCTGTGTCCCGCCATGCAAATTTTGTAAATAAAGGAACCTTGTCTGGAATGACAGATGAATCCATGCAAATACAGGGCAACGTTTTCCTTCTGTTGGCTCTCAGAGGCTTGTAATCACAGCCCTGTGTTTGAGTAGTGTTTTCTGTGTTTTCATGGCTAAAAAGAAATTAAAATCGTGGATTCATCAGGAGGGTCAAATAAAATTGCATATTTGATAAATGATCTTTAAACTTGTTTCTAATAATTTGACCGCTCCGATCTACATAGCGGAAAGGGGCTGAAGCACCTCTCCGCGGGCGCGCGGGGAGCAGATGAGCGGTGACGTTCTGTGGTTAACTGGGATGCTCAGTACCACTTCTCCTTCTCTGAAACCTACCGTTCGCTGTCAGACTTACGGATTTTCTTTTTCTGGAAAAAGTATGCTTGCTTTGCCTCGCGTTCCTGATAAAGATGCGGAGTTCAAACCTGAACAGTTCATTTAAATTTATTTTTGTAATGACATACTAATTTATTTCTCCAATGGTCAGTTGGCCAGAATCTAAACTTTGAACTGGCGCTGGGCTGTAAAGCACTTGAAGTAGTGTTGTTATAACAAGGTCACTGTCCGTTTAGCTTTAGCTCTACATTTAAGTCCTGTTTACTTAAAAAGTAAGAAAAGAAACAAGGCAGTGGAATTGCCCGATATGAATGTTTTCTGTTTTAATCAAAAATTGTTGCTTTATATCCTCATCGGTGGAGGGATCAGCCCCAGCCCAGCAGCGCTGATCTGGAATGCTTTTGCAGCTGAAAAGTGAAACTGAGAAGTGTGACTTTTTGGGGTGGGGGTGGGGAACGTTTAACTTCACTGAAAAGCAGGAGAAATAAGTAGTGATGAAGAAAAGGCACGAAACGCATTTTGAGTCGACTGCAGTTGTGATGATTGATTAAATATAGGTGAATAATTGCAAACAACAGTTCTTAACACTAGCATTCAAGAATTCAGTATTTTATAGTAATGAACCTTGCGTATTTTCATGTCCTAGGGTAATGTATCAGTTTGAGGTAAGGAAAAAAAATACCTACAGTATGATTAATCCGGTACTTGAAAACACTCCCTGCTTCAGAATAGCCCGTTGCTTTTGAAAGGAAAATCTAAAACTTTTAAGCATCACAACTCCTCCTTGCTCATTGGAGCCTGTACCTTGACGTCTGGAGAAGTGACTTGTTCAAGGTCACAGTCCTTGGCATCGCTTGAAATAGAAGTGCAATGCCAGACTTGCTGTCCTCTGACGTAACCAGCAGACACGCTCTTCCCAAGCACATTCTAGAGCCGTGATGACTGCTCCTAACTTGAGAACGTGAGAAAGCTGCCTGGAGAAGTAATGGTGGAGGTTTCACCAGCCATGGCTTTAGTTTCTGCATACACAGAGTATGTTTTTACTATGAAAAGGCAGGATACGGTTAGGTGAAGGTACAGGAATTACAGAATGTCTGTGGGGAACATGGTCCACATTAAAAGATTTAGGGTGAGGAATTGCAGTTTTCTCAAAGGGAGTCAGTTTGCTTAATGTAGTATGGCAGTTTTTAAAAAAAAAAAAAAAAAGGCTGAAAACAAAGTGAACGTAAACAGCTAAATGTTTCCGTTATCATTTTACTTGAATTTTTATCTGTCAAGCAGGTATTCCTCAAATTCTTTCTGCTCTTGATGAATTACTTGAACAAACGTAGACTTTGTCAAGGATTTATTTTGGTGTCAGGTTGTCTGCAAGTCTGCTTGCTGCTTTTTCTCATTGAGGCATTGCAAACCTTTTTCCCTCTTTGCTTAGCTAAAACTAAAATCTCGAACTACAGAAATAATTTGCAGCGTTTGAATAGACGAAAAAGTATTGGCTTGCAATGCATAGATGTATTTTTTCCACTGACTCTTAAAGTCAGCATAGTCTTTAAAGCCTCAAAGATGCTCCTACCAGAATTTTAATACGTTGCTAGGAGTTAAGGTTAAAGGGTAAATTTTTGTTGCTACGTGGATGGCTTGTAACAGGGCTCATGAAAAGCTAATGCATGAGATGAAGATAAACCTTTTTTTTTCTTTTTTTTACCCTCCTTTCTGGGTGTACAGCAGATTTGCAGCTCGTTCTGGGTAAAGGATGCAGTGACAGGAAAGGGAGTAGGAGAGATTCAACTACGGTTTTCGAGGTTCACAGAAATGCTTGTGCTTTGGGCAGCTTGGTAACCCAGTGGAGTGAAGTGCCGTGCGTTCAGGGGCTGGGCTGTGTGGCTGGCACCGCTTCCTGCGAGCTGCTGCATCTGGAGTTTTCCCCAGGAATTGTAGTTTGCATTGTGGCTGCATTAGAAGCAGAGTCTGTGCCACCTTTTTTTAGCTATCTGATACTATCAGTACTTGTTGTCCAGGCTTGTGTATTGCAGACCTATCCTAATTTTGATAGTATCCTTTAAATTTAAATTTCTTCAAATCACAACACAACAAGCAGCAATTACTACTTTATTGCCAGGGTAGACCAAAAATGGGTGATTTTTAAAAATCTTGTGTAATTTATTTACTCACAAATTTATTGCAAAAATCTTGCTCAGGGTGTGTGTGTGTGGTGGGGGTTTTATGTGGCTGTTACCTGGTGTAGACATTCTGTTTTATTATGATTAATCAACTGTCTCTTAAGCATGCTCTTGACTTGGATGGGTTTTGTTCCTATGATGATTTCACTTTAAGCTCTTGAAGGGAGCAGTGAGAGTGTTTTGCCAAATAACTCATAGTTGCGAGGAGTAGGTCCTGAGCTGTGCAAACATCCGTACTCCCTTTTCTTCAGTTTCTGGACTTGCAGAGTCGCTGTATATTTTGAAGAGCCTCTTGGAACACCCCAACAGGATGTGAATCAAAAAGTCTTCACATCTCTCCAAGTCACTTGTGTTAGGTAAACTTCATCTGTGGAAGTGAATCCCTCTGGTGTCCGACAGCCCCTCTGTGAGGTGGCCTCGGAGAGAGGGCACAGCATCTATGTCTGCAGCAGATTTGCTAATCAAAGGGTGCTCTGTGCGTGTGCATCTAGGATTTTCGCTTTGTACAAATCTGTGAAGAATAGGTGACTTGCTTTTAGTATGTGCTTATACATTCTGGTCTTTCTAAATTTATTAGTGAATCAATGATGTGTATATATACACATCAGTAGCAAATAATTTTGAAAATGGGCTTGAAAGCTTTAAAAATACAGGTGTTCTAGCAATTAGTTAGTGTTTTTCAGGCTTAAAGAGCTGTGATGTAGGTTCTTTCCTTTTGTTTACAAAAAGCTGCTGAGACCGTCCGCTTGCCTTTTGTGCCTTGTTCCCCGATGCCCTGATTCTGCTTGAGACATGGGTGTATGAAATCCAGCGCTCTGCATTTAGAGTAGCGAGGTTGGTTTGTTGTATTTCCAGAGCCCGGTAAACGTCTCTAAATGTGTCGCATGCCGTTTCAGCGCTTTGCCAGAGCAGCAGTTGGAGCAACAGTTGGTAACGCTTGGAAGCATACCTGATGGCTTTAGTCATCTGAACGTTGCATTTTTGTCAGCGGTGCTGGAGAGGCGAGCGGAGGATGCGGATGGCCCGCAAGCCACGCAGTACCTGAACGGTGGTTTTGAATTTCCCTTAAGGCAATAGCAGGCTTTTGAAACCCATACAACAGAAAATATTAATGTTTCGTGCACTCTATTGAAAGCTTTTGCTGTGCTGTTGGAATAAGCAGTGTCTCATGTTACTAAAAGAGATGGAAATAGACTGTAAATGTATTATTTTCTTCCCCCCCCTCCCCCCCAAGTTTAATTCCTTTGTATGTTGGCCAAAATTCTTGTCTGTAATCAGTGGCAGGTTTTTGCACTTGGCCAGATCAGCCTGTTGAGAGGGGACAGAGTATATTCCACATGGTAAAGCTTCTTTATTGCTCCCTGGAGGGAAGGAGGCTTCAGATCTACCACCTGGACCCCCGCCCCTCCCTTAGACCTCGCTTGGCTGCTGGATCTCTCCTGGCAGCCAGGGCTGGCTTGGGAAGCCTTTCATTGCTTCCTGGAGTACTTCCTGAAAAGTCTTTAGGGGCTCAATGAGATAAACCTGCTTGTTTCCTCTACGGTTTCCTGATGGCTGGTCTACAGTACAGCTTTTCCTGTTTCGGGGGGGTGTGCGTGTGTGCAAGCTTTTCTTCTCCACCCACTTGACTGGCCAGTCACAGTTCTGGGGTGTTGGTTCTTCCATCCTTTTGTTGTAGCTCTGTTTTACCTTTCTCATGTTGGTTCTATTGTTTTTTCCTCATCCAGATAGTTTAAAATGAAGTGTTTAAATTTTGCCAAACTTCTGACGGCCGTAGGACTATTTGTACATGCTTCACAGTGGGGTCAAACACAGAATTGGTAAGTCCTTTCCTTCCGTTGCAAAGCAATGGTGCAGGTGGTAACTTTTTGCTGACCTTGAATCTACGTAATACGCTATTTTGTAGAAATGGTTTCAACTTCTGCTGTCCAGGGAAAGATATTCTGCCCCCTACAAGCAAACTTTTCTCTTTGGGATCCCTCTCACTGCTGTACAAAGCAGCTGACATTTGCACTCTTCAGCCTTTAACCCCAGTACTTTTGCAATTGTTAGAGACTTTTGAATTCTCTGTTGCATTTGGTAGATAGACCGATAATTTGTGATCAGAGCTTTCCCCTCAGTGGAGTGGAAATAACCTCATCTTTGGCGGTTTCATTGCTGCTATTTGTGTGTTGCTGACCAGTTCAAAATACAAGGCACTCAAATGCATTAATTTAATTCACAGATTGAATATATTGTATAGCATATGAGTATATAGTGTATTCAATGTATGTGTGCAATGTTACATATAGATGAGTAATGGATTTGTTCTCTGCAAGTAGTTTGTTTCTCAATCCTTACTTTAGAAAAAAGTTGATAGATGTTCTTTCTTCTGTGTCTAGTTGTGGTCTGTATGATCTGCTTTTCTTAGTGTCTAGTTATACAGTTAAGTGGTATTTTAACTGCAACTCCCAACTGATTTATGGTAGTTATTTTTAACAAACAAACAAAAAAATTCTGCTACTTCAAAATAGGCAAATGTAGTTAGTGAATTAAGAATTTGTTTTAGATGGTGGAAGAGCCAAAACTGAGCAGAAGTTAACTTTCAGTGGTGGCTCAGGTTGTAACTAGATCTAAGAAACTGAAAGTACTGTTTGCTGCAGTGTATTTCAGGCTTCTGAATTTCCAGAGCTTTGAAGTGAAGGACAATAAACTGTAGCATGTGGAAAAAATTTTCAGGACAGTCAATCTGTTACTTGTGAATAAATCTTGTTCCCCCCCTCCAAAAAAAAAAAAAAAAAAAAGGTATTGTCACAGCTAATAGCCTGGATAGTTGTTCAAGAATTACCTAACTCCTAGCTCCTGCACCTCATACTTTACAAAATGCAGACAGTTAACTGCATCTTTAGCCTAATCAGCTGCAGGAAATAATCTTAAAATTTTAACTGTCTTTTTCCTTTGAATAAGAGTTAAAAGTCCCCAAGGAAGCTATTTAACATTAGTAGTCACTTACTGAAAAATCTTGATGGTTCTTGTATTCAAAGTAATTGTTTTATGGATGGTTTTGCTTTCATTGTGCAATTAGAAGTAACAAAATACATTGTAAAGATTTCCATTTTTTAAATTTAAGTTCTTATTGCCACTCCAAACACCTGAACTTCCTGACTTAAACACTCTGCCCTCAGTTTTGGTAGCAGCAGGTAACAGTGGTGTGTTGAATGGCACTGTTCTTACAAAGGGGTATGTAACGTGTACTGTGCAGCTGCTGCTTAACTGTTCAGCTGCGTGGAAGTGAGAGTTTGAGACTGGAAAACTGATGAAATGGGGACTTGAGGGTTTTGTCTCGTTTTTCCCTGCTGTAAAGGAAGTGCAGACCTAAGTGTTGCATTTTTTTGTGTCTGTAAGAGCCTGCATGATTTTGCGGAGATGTACTGACTTTGGTTTGGCCTCATCTATGCATTTAAATTTGAGGACTTGATTTACAGTGCAGGACTTGAAGGCTTTGATTGCTAAGCTGCTTTGTTTTCAGTTCCTGAGGACAGTTTCATTTCACTTGCCCACCCTTGCATGAGCCTGCATTAGGAATGCCATCTTTCTGGAGCAGTCAATGGGCTGATTTATCCTTTTAATTTAACTTAGGGATTGTTGATGGTACAGAAGCAACCTGTATTTTCCTACGCATAAAACCACACATGGGCCATGTCTGTGTGATCAGATAGCAGTGCTGGTATTTTGGGGATAGGATCAGTGTGCTTTTCCTACCTGTTAGGCAAGTTACTGATTCCCGTCTCTTGTACATAGAAGCACCTTTGCAAGGCTGAGACCTGAGCTCTGTACGTCTTTGGTGGCTCTTGAAAAGCTTGAGTTTGAACACGTGGCTGTGCATCTTGGAGCTGCCAGTTGCTCAAAACTTACATTGCTCTGTATTAGTTCCCTTTTTCATGAACAAGTTCTTTCTGTAGCTGAAATTAGCAGGTAGTCTGATATTTTCTGTTATCTGGTGATGACACCATTTTCTCTAGCTTTCAGTAGTCCATACAAGTCCTTACTGGTAAGAACTTGTGGCAGGAAAGGAGGGGAGGAGGAAGGCAGTAGATGGCAGCTTGTCAGTTAAATTAGTTTTTTTTTTCCTAGTAGTATTGTATACATTTGGGGGGGGGGGGGGGAGGAACTGAAACTGCTTTTCATAATCTCAGCATCACTGTGTAGCAGGAAGCCTGACAGCTGCAAGCATCTGCTCAGTGGGGACCTGCTGCTGCCAGAATCTGAGCTGATAATGATGAGCAGCTCAGTAGTGTAATTAAGGTCATATTAACTCCAACAGCTCCTCCTACCTTAAACATAAAAACCCAGGAAACCCATTGTGCAGGAGAGCTGTTCAGGGGTGAGTCCTGTTAGGCAGAGAGCTCTGAATCCTTGTGTTGAAAAACAAAGGGACGTCCAGAGCAATCTAAATTGGTCATAGAGGAATGTTTGATACAGGCGTCCTGTGGTTGCAGGACATCTTTCATGTCGCATTGCTGAAGATAGCAGCCCGTCCACAGCATGTGCAAGTCTGTGTGGTGCTGGAGGATCCCTAAGAGTAGTTGGAAAGGTTTCGGTGCTTCTGAAGCTGGAGGAAGGTGGTGTATAAGCTATCGTCTAATCCGTGCCGTGGTGGGGAGAGTGGGTGAGCAAGGCTTAGAGATCCAGGAGATTCCTTCCAGCCTTGGTGTGTTTTCCTGAATTTCTGAGGTGTGATTTATAAAACATTTAAAAAATAGTGTCAGTAAATGCTGACAACATTGACTGTGTCATTCAAAGGCAAGTAATGCTCTGTTCAAAATCAGGGAGGTGTTCGAGGAATGCAGAAATAAGCGCTTGAAGTAGAACTGCATATGGTATAGGCGTACTGAAAGGATGCTCATGTTTCATTTTTCAATTCAAAAGACTTATTGTAGCTGGTGTGACATCTCTGGAGGAGCTATTGTCTTTTAATCTACTTCTCCAAATGTCAGATATGGTTACTCTCCTGCACTGAGTTTATGGCCTGTAAAATGATAACATCAGCAGAATTTTAAGCTGTTCCAAAAGCTTCTGCTGTACTTGACGTAACTTACACGACAGATCTTTAAACCAAAGATTTTGTTTGAAAATGCTTCTGGGCTAAGACTTCACAGAGTAACTTACAGCCCAAAGGAAGTCCTGTGAAGCTGAGCAATAAACCTTAAAGCAGGGTTCATAATGCAAATTCTTAACTGTAGCAGCATTAGTGGTGGTTGTTAAGCTGAAATACAGTTTGGGAAAACGTGTTTGTTGGTAATAGGCAAATTGATTAAGCTGGGCTTTTTTCCTAAATCAGCTGGTTTCCCTGATACTGTGCTTTGGCTGAAAGAACCACATTTAAGAATTTGGAGGAAAATCCTTAAGATAGTACATTGGCGATAATGTGCAACCTTGTGCTGCTGAAATAAGTTATTTATCGTGGCTTGGGAGCCAAGTATCTGACCAAATGGGCGCTTTATTGCGGCCTGACAGTGTCTCATTGTCTTGCAAGGGCAAAATGAGAAGTTCCTCTATGCAAATCCTCCTTGTGTAGCCCCTGAGCAGAGAGCTCTGCTGCTTACCCTTCTATACACAGTGATCTAAGTGTAGCTGTAAGCAGTAGCAGTACATTTTTCGGTGGTTACTGAAATCCAAGAATCCTTCAGAAGAGTGGCCAAGTGGGGTTGAAATGGATTTGCACCCCATACAGGAATCGTGTGCTTCTGTTGTATTTGCTGTGTGGATTTTAAAGCACTGCAAAGTTAAAAGTGCTAGGAAAAGTAAGTTTCTAGCGACTTTCCGGGAGCATAAAAGTGTGAATAAGTTTTCTTCACTCTCTGTTTTGTAAATCGGTCCTGTCATGAGGCGGTCAGTTCAAAAGCATGTGTGTCCAGTACACAGCGTTGCAGCGAACGATCAGCTGCACCGAGGAACGAGGGTGATGTGACGGGGGCATCAAAGCTTCGTAAGGTGTTTTTCCGGAGTCCAATCAATATTTAAAGAAACACCTGGAAATCCTGTTCTTGTACTTTGGTCTGGTTTAATGCGTGGAGTTGGAGGGAGGGAGTGACGAGACAAAGTCTACAGGAACTGTTCCTCACTCCTGCTTGTTTTGATGGTTTGGAATTGCATGGTACCGTGTCGTATCTGTGTTTCCACTTTCCCCTTTCTGAAATGAAAAGTGGCCATCTTGAGAGTGTTTTGAAATCTCGTACACAGAAAACACTTTCATATCCTCAGAAAAAGCTGTGTTCTGTGCTTCGTTTGCAGTCTTGATTCCGTAGAAAGGAAAGTAATTAAGTTGTTGACTGAAAGTCTGTTTGGTGCTTTGGAGAACAGGTTTCTGTGTATTTATGGTATGATTTTTTTCCTTTCTTGCACTTTTTTGAGACATCGGAGTTTCTTTTGCATAAAGATCGGCAAGTGTCGCCTCCAAAAAGCTTGTGATGTCTCCCCAGGATTGCTGCTGTCGCGCATATGTGGGGAGGATTCTTGCCCGAGTTACTGGGAAGCTGGAAGCGCGATTTCTGCTCCAGGTGGCCGACTGAGAAGTCGGGTTGCCTGTGCTGCAGCTCTCTGAGCAGAGGTGGTGTTTTCCCATACCAGAGGATGTTTATGTGCCAAGGATGTGTTTTTCAAAGAAATGCATGCATGTAAATCAGCCTGTGTTTATGAATTTTTCTGATTTCAGGGTGTGGTTGTAGCAGGCTGGCTCTTTCTGTAGTCGAAGGCATGAAAACAAAAAGCAGCAAAAGGGGTGAAGCAAAGGAAGTGCTGAGGAGACAGGGAGTGTGTGCTTTTAAAAGCGGTGGTTCGGGAGGGTAACTCGGTGCCTCTCCTGCCTTTGCGAGGCCCTGTGTCTGTTTTGAGCTGCTCCGGGCACTGCAGCCTAGTCTGAGCAAGCGTGTCCGCGTGAGGCACCTCGAAGGGGGGAGAGGAGGGGGTGGCCTGTTCCTGCCCTTTGTGTGTGTGTGGGAAGAGGAATGACACGGAGTCTGGCTTTCCGCACGGCTTTTTAAACCCGGAGCCTCCCCAGGCTTGAACTGAGGATGCTTGTTTGCCGTTCGACCAGAGGTTTTGTTGTTGCTTGTAGCCCAGAAAGAGGTTTCTCCTGGCTCTATTTACGAGCCAGTGCTGTTTGAGCTGGCTGTGATTGGGAGGAAGGAGGGAGGCAGTGAATGTTGTGCCCTCTTGTTTTTCTCTTGTACAGGAAGAAGAAAGCTGAGGAGCCTGTCCTCCTCCTCTGAGTCAGCTGTGGTTACGGTTTGCTGAGTAGGCGTGCATGTTTTGAAGGGAAAAGCAGCTTCAAATTAAGTCAGCTAAATACTGTGCCCAAATAAGTGTGGGGAAGTTCCCCCACCTTGGACATACTCTTGCTAGAGCTGACAGTTTGGGGTAGAACTGGTTTATGATAATTACTAACACTGTTGTATGCATTGGCTAATTCTGGAGCTAAATAGGAAAACAGGTTCTGTGCCCTGGTGAGTTTTCCATTTTGATAGCTGCTGTTACTGCAGCAAGCTGAGATGCTGAGCCGCAGTGAGCCAGTGGGATTGAGTATTACACCAGTAGTATGATCTCCTTCCTGTAGGTACGTCCAGATCTTGCTAGTACAGCGGGGGTGAGCTGTCTGCATGCGCACCGTGCATGCTGTGTTAGGTGAGTTGTGGTCAACATGAAAAAAGGCAGCCTGGAACAGGACTCCATAAAATTAGATTAACTGGGGAGGCAGAAGTGAGCATCTTCGTGTGGTGGAATAGAAGAAAACAGGATGCCCAGGGAGTTCCTGAAGGAATCTGCCAGCACAAAAAAGTCATCTGAAAGTTGACAGGTAAATGTAATCATATTATGAAGCAGGTCTCTAACAGTATTAGAAAATGACACACAGAGAGAAGCCCAATTCCCCCACTGTTGTGTTTGGCCTGTCACTGTCACACACAGCCAAATCATTTAGTTGAGAACTTCAGTTAAAAAACAAAGCAACTGGTATGTGAATGCTTGTCTTCAGCAAATGCTTTAAGAATGTACTACACTTCAAATTTGTGAATAGTCCTGTTGGTATCGGTTGAGTACTCCAGGAAGGTGAGAACCAACTTCAGCTGGCACTGGTTCTTCCCATATGAAAACAAATGTGTGCTCTGTAAGGCTTCCTGCTTCTCTTTCCCAGTATTGGCCACGGAAAGTACGGGACACTTCAGTGAATTTTTAACTGAGCCACACACAGATGCTTTTAGATCAAGTGGTGACACCTGCAGTCTCAATTAGCAGTACAGTGTTGAAATACTAGCTGTAGGTGATGAGGGTTGGACTGACAGGTGAGTGAAAAGATTGGAAGTACAAAGGTATCGCAGTGTCCGGAGCAACAGTAAAATGGGCGACCGGTTGCTGAGGTGGGATGGAGGTGAGCGGAGTTCCTGTCCCAGTCGTGACTGGCGGACTGTGCCCAGGGGTTCAGTGTTAGGGCATCGGGAGCAGCTGACGCTGGCTTGATGTTCGCATGGGATCTCTCCGGTGTTTTGCAGAGAAGCCTGGCTCCTAACCATGCACCTTCTGATGCTACTGGTTGTTGCCAGTGTGACAGGAAATGTTAATTCCTTACTTTTGTCTTCAGTTGCTATATCTTTGCTAACAGAAATAGTCTGTTCTTATTTTGTGACAGAGATGGAAAGTCATTTGTTCTGCTTTTTTTGCGTATCTTATCTTTTTTTCCTGCCAAAATGAACATAATGATTTGTAGTGGTTACTTTTTGGACAAACTGATCTGAAATGAAATGTAAATGATACCGTGTATTTTGCCAGTGCAACTGGAGTTCTGAGTGTACATCCTGTTTGTCATTTTGTTTTGCTGTTTTGTGAGGACTTTGATCATGGTGAAGTTGCAAGAAAGTACATAATGATGTTTAAGTGGAAGAGGAATGTATAAAAGCTGTTTTACTAGTCATAAGCCTGTGCTCAACCTGTATAAAAGACTTTGAGCTGACACCCCCGGGGGGAAAAAAAAAAAAAGGAAAGTATGTGGGCTTCTGGCTGCATGCAGAATTAGTATTTTTGATGAATACTGAATATTAAGCTGTCTCCTCTAGAGTTTCTGGTTCAAGGTGAGCAAGTTATTTCCATCACTAAATGATGTCTTGGGTCTTGGTAGATTGCTGAGATTTGAGACCAGGTTTCCTCTTGTGAGATACGATCGCTGCCGCTCACAGTTTGTGGCTTCTGGTTTTTGTACTAGAGGCTTGAAGTTAGCTATAGGGTGTTGGGGAGTGTTTTGTGGCTCGTGATGTTTGGGTACATGTGACATGGATATTCTTTGGACCCTCCAGGACAGAAAGCATATCTCTGTGCTGCTTGAGGTTGTGGAGGACTGAGGTTAAGACGGAGAATGACTCTCTCAGATTGTCATGTTTTCCATACTGAAAACATCTGATTCATGAGCTAGGGGAAGAGCTGTGATTTACAGGCTACAAAAACAACCAAATGTGTTGTTTATCTGAAAAGTTTGATCTGCTTTTGATACTGAAGAGCAGGGTATTGCAGATCTTTAAAGGATACCGTGCTCCGAAGTGGGGTTTTTTTTGTAACCTGAACGGCCTATTTCTCTTACCTCTGAGGCTGTCCAGAGACTTTCTCTCATCACATAATACCTCTGCCAAAGGACTTATTTTCGGGGCACATGCACAAAATTTAAGGAAAAACCAGCAACTTCCTTCTTAATAGGTCGTTTCCTAAAAAGTCGTGCTGTGCAGCGATGATCAGAGGGTTATATATGAAGAAGCTTCAAGGCAGTGCTGTGCAAAAGGTCGATCACCGAGTTGTGCTTTTTCTCATAGAAGTGGTTCTTTGATTGGAGGTTGTGACATTGCTTTGTTCATTGGAGCAGTGCTAAGACACACATATGTATGTATATGTACTATGTATGTGTATATACACATACATATGTAAATAAAACATTAGTACTAACTTTAGTTGGTGCTTTTAAAATGTGGTCAGTGCACAACAGCTTAGCTCAAGGCACGTGGCTTGTGCACTGAGGAAGTGCAACTGTTTGGTGCGTGTCTTGGCCAAATAAAAATTCAGTCTAGACAAATCAGGCCAAACAAGCAGCTATTGCTAGCCCCAATTTATCTCTTACTCCGTTTAAAGTAACGCTGTAGGAATGTGTTCTGCCTAGCAAGTTGTGCGTTTCCCCCCTGCCGCTTGCTGTTGAAGTGCCCGGTACCGCGGGAGCACAGACGAGGTACGCAGGAGTTGGGTATTACAGATCTGCTCTAAGAATTTTCTGTCCTTGCTAGTGCTGTTTTAATTAAAACAGTTCCACAAATGTAGATGGAAACCATGCCCATAGAAAACTGGCGCTGGAATATTCATCAAGAAACGTCCTCCTGCAGAGCTTTGCGGGTTCAACCGTGTCTTCTGGAGTATGAAGTCTCTGGTGATCACACCTGCGGGGAGCACCAGTTGCAAATGGTTTTCATCAAATGCCGGTGGGAATTTCTCCCCAGAAGCATGCTTTAGACTTACATAGGCAACTCTCAAAATACTTCACAAACAGTTCTTTTGGGGAGAGATGCCAGCTGCGGTTTCTGTCTTCGGATCCGATAACAATACGCCTGCTCTTCAGAGGGCATGACCGTGGGTGAAAAATTGTCTTCAAGCTTTCACGGATGTGTGACGAGAGGGAGCGGAACCTGAGAGTGATGTGGGGCGGGAGCGGGGGGACACCTCCTGCGTTTTTTGAGTGCCTTTTTCGTGAATCTGAGCCGATCGGTACGTGTAGGGTAAACAGTCATCTCTCGGGAGTTTTATTGTCTCTTTTTTGGTAACTGAATACATCCAGGTGGGTTAGATGTGGTAACGGTTGTCTGGTTGGGAGCTTGGAAACCCTGTTTTCTTTTGAAATGCCTGCCAGATGATGGATCGCTGCTGAGGATCTTGCACCATCTCACAGCATTCTCTGGGCATTTTTATGTAACGTTGTCACTGAACTATCTGCACCTTTAATCTGCTTGATTCAAGTTTGAACTTGTGTTAATTCTTTTTTTCCCTTCTTCTTTCTTATTTTTTTCTTTTTTTTCCCCTCCTTTTTCTGGTCTATAGAGAAAATTGTTTCGGTGATAAAGATGTAGCTGGGATCTTGGGTTGGTTCTGCAATACCTATGGGTAATTTTTCAACTAGTATAAATGTGGTCTGTCCTTTCTTCTAAACTGTGTAAAATGAACAAATTAGCAGGGCAGGCCGCCTTTTCCTGCTTGTGAGTTGGTCAAATGCCTGCTCTCGCTTGTGTGCTGTTTGGGCTGGGGGCCCCTCTGGAGGTTTAGCAAAACGGAAGAGAGATGTTATTTGTCATCTTTTACATTGTCAAATTATTCTAATTTTGGAATAAAGAACTGCTTTCTTAAGGGAATTACTTATCTTCTTGGAAAGTTGGCTGTAAAAGTAAGTCTGTTATTAAATGGCTTTGTAAGAAGTGGATTAAAACTTCCTGATTTATTGTTTAGCAAGAGAATTGTTCATTGTTCAGCAGGAATTTAGGTTTGTTTAGCAGGAGAATCAGAAATGAGTAACTCATACTGATAGTGACAGTTTCAATAAGTTAATTTATTTTCTGATAATGAAATAAGGTCTTTGGTCAGGCCTTGGCCCCCTTTACCATCTATCATTAGTTACGCAGTTTTTGGGCAATGTGTATAGATGTTTTGCTTAGCATTCCTACGTCTGTGCAAGTCCTGAGCATAACAGGTGGGTTCTTTGCCCTCCTTCGTGCATCTTCCTCACTCCTATGCACATTTTCTATTTAGTTTTTCTTCTTCTTTTTAACATTTTGGAAATTCCCCTTTGTAACTACAAACAGTGTACTGTATTGCCCATGATTTATTAGTACCGGTATTGTTATGGCACGTTTGAGTCTTGTTCTACCTAACTAAAACGTTCTGAAGGAATTCTGAGCTGCAAATAACGTGAAGACAAGCGTAAGGAGCAATGGAGTTACCTATATGTGCATGTAAGCTGGGGATGCATAGCGAAGCTTTTTCATTGCTTCTAAGCTAGCAGAATTTGAGGTGATAATTTCTTCTTGAAATCTTGTCTTACTTGTTTGTTTCTCTATATACACATGTCTGTAGATGCTTTTCTTCGCAACCCCCTATGCAGAGTGAGGACAAAGGCAAGCTTTGAGAAGGCAGGCTGGCAGGAGAGGTGCTGCGTGAAACCCAGGCTGAGCCTGCTGGAATTCCTCTCTCCGATGCGCCGGCACCTCCGTCGCGGGGCGGCAGCCGCGAAGCCACGCTTGGCAAACAGGCTTGCGAGGTCTTCCCGCCGTCCCAAATTTCAGGTCGAGGAAGAGGTTTGAGAGAGGAGAGAAAGAGTGGATGCCTGCGGAAAAGTAATGAAATACTTCTTCAAGCGAGCGTCGTCCCGCTGGCTGCGTGTCGGCGAGGGGCACGCGCTGCCGTGTGCGCGCGCGCCGGCAGCCGGCTCTGCAGCTGGCTCCGCAGCTGGAGCTCCGGAGCGGCCATTTATGAATGGGGCCCCGGGGCGGGGAGGAGGGGATTGCAGCTACAGTCACAGGCTGCTGCTAGGTTTCATTCACTCCTTGCAATCTCAGCGTCATTGGCGCTGTATTTTAATAATACTCCGTCCTTTTTTTTTTTAAACACGATACATTCCTCCTTTTCCTAATTGAATCTGTTGCGTGATTTACTTCCCTTCCCCGCCTTCCTGCATCTCTCCCCCTTTCCCCCCCTGAAGCCCACCCACATGCTGAAGGTCACGGCTCCTGGTTTGGCTTCGCCTTTCAAACAAACCAACGAACCGCACGGCTACTCGGTGTCTCCTGCCCCAGGCAGGAGGCGCGGGCAGAGCCGTGCCCCTCACGGCTCACCTCCCCGCCGTGCCCTCGGCACGGTAGCGGAGCTCTGCGCCCATCCTGCGGCACCGGCCGCGACACGGCTCTTGCCAGAAGCATCGGCTCTTGCCAGAAGCATCGGCTCTTGCCAGAAGCATCGGCCGGCTTGGAGGCGGCTGAGGGGGACCGGGGCTAGTGCAGGGCTCCCCCGCCTTCCTCCTCCCGGCTGCTTTAGGTGGCCCATTATTTTCGGCACTCCAGACCCCTTTGTTGTGACTGAATCGAAGCCGGGTGACAATGGCACCCTTGCTTCCTATTCACAGCAAAATGAAGAGACAGGCCATTGTCCCGAGCATAATTGAGCCTCTATCAAACAGAAACACAAAGAGATGGGCAACTCAGTTAAAGCTGCTTGTTTGAGCCGCAACAGTGGAGGCTGTTCAGGACTAGAAACCTAATTACCAACAGTGAGCTTTTTAAAGCCAGCGCAGCATCCCTTTTTAGTTTAAGGCATGCAAGTTAAAAAAAAACCGACATTTTTTGATATATTGAATATTATTTACAATCAGTGATATCGCTGATGACCCCTCACAAACCATCTACTTCCCAAATTTCATTTTATTTTTTTTTTAAGCCCAAGCTAGGTCCGCAAGAGATCACAGGTCCCAGCATCAAGAATATTTTCTCAGCTTAGACAGCTAAGCCAGCAGTTTCATAAAATATTTAAGCAGCGTGTGCTCGGTCGAGTTTGTATTGTATTGTTTCAGTACTGCAGTTTTCATTTGCCCCAGTAAAGCTATGGTGTTAGCTGTTGTTCTTCTCGTCTTTTGAAGTCTCAAAACATAATTAGTCATTTTCCACTTTTACTACATAAAGCGCAGCATTTTCCTGTAACCAGTCTCATAAGAACTGCCATAAAGTGGCCAAAACCACTCCATATATAAGTTCATTTTCCTAGCCTAGATGAGAAGCTTTACAGGTCACTTGCAGTGCTCGTTTGTCAGCTGTAAGGGAGTGAAAATGTTTGTGCCAGTTCACAGCAATTTGCTGCTGCTGCTCATCGTCCCCTAACAGCCCGGTCTAGTCTCTCATCATCCTCAAGTAACGGGTAGTGCACACTGGCTTAAAACAAGAAAAAACCCTGTAGTGTTACTTCCAAAGAAGTTTATATTTTGATCATCTGAGGATGTGCTAGGATTTAATCCACTTAACCTTGTGCTAAGTAAATGGTAATTTCCTAGGAGGTACTGAAAAATGTGCATATTCTGGTGTGCCTAATATATACAGGGGGACAGATTTTCCAATAAGGAGAATCTCGGTAAAGAGTAGGGATCGCCAAGCTGGCCTGTGACTTCAGAAAAACTCTTTAAAAGGTTTATTTGGCCGGATATGGGAAACTGATGAAAAGGTTGGGAAGCATGGTGAGGGAAACTAATTTCCTGTTTTTTTAATGTGATCCTTTGAGAATTGTATCTAGTGGGAATGAATTGTCCCGGGGGTGGGGGGGAAGGTTCATCTTGCTTTTTTCCTGTTCATACTATGATTCTGAAATAATTTTTAAACTGGGTAGGCATCTTACATTTTGGAGGCAAATGCTGAACTGTTGGTTGAATGTGGCGTTGCCGAAGGCTGTCGTGAAGCGAGGGGAAGGCGGGAACACCAGCATTTGTTTGCGCAGGTAGGGTTGAGCGGAGCTCCCCTCCTCAGAGCAAAATCTGGGCAGACCGCTTCTCATTCTCGTGACACCCAAGGAGGCAGTGATAAACTTCTGATGATACAAAACTAAGTAATCTGGTTCCCTGAGATCCGTATCCTTTTTAGTGCTGGACTTAAGGGCCTCTTTGTGACTCACATCCACTAATGTAGACACAAGTCTCTGTCTGAAGAACAGCCTTGAGGGATGAGTAAGCTGAGATGACTTGAGAGGCTTGTGGGCCATGAAAGTCTGGCTAAGAGTGACTGGAGTGAGGCTTCAGGTTGCTACAAAATATGTCTGCAGATTATGTTAGTTTTTCGATGATGAGCAATGCATGAATAATGGAATATACTGCAGAAATCAGTTTTCATGTAAAGAATTAAGTGCTTGGGGCATAGTATGGGTATAGGAGTTGATAAGTTTGCACCTTCAAGATCCAGCAGACGGAAAGCTTTTGAGCCGTAGAAACAGATGAAGACTTGGCTGTTCTTCTACCCCAGCCTGCATATAGTCTTATCTGCAGTTTTTTTTCCTGAGAGTCAACCAGATCAACACTTTGTTCCCGTGTGAGTGTAGGCAGCAGATGTGTTTAATATGACCCCACCACAGTGGCGCACAGGCATCTGCAAAATCCCGCTCTAAATGTTTCGGAGAGGTTTGCGGGGCCAGTTTTTATTTAAGTTTTCTATAAACAAGGAAGATACTGGAATGTTTTGGGTTTCTTTTCTGGAAGGACCTTCCCAGTCTCTCTCTCTGCAGTTGCGTATCACTTACGTTGGTAGGATGCTCAACCAAACACACGCTACTTAAACGTTTTGTGAGATTGTTGGTTATCGGGCTTAGTTCAGGAGCTATGCTTGATGCTGGCATCGGCGGTCTCTTGCAGACCTGGCTCAGAAGAAAACGCAGTTTGGGAGGTAGATTGTTTGTGAGTTGTCGTCAGCGATACTGCTACTTGTAAATTCTTGCCTAGCTATTTTTAATATTTGGAAATGTGCAAAGCCTGTCAGTACGCCAGTTTTATAAAACTGTTGAAGAAAGTGTAGGAAAGGGCTCATCTTGCACCACATAAGTGAGCTCTTCCTGTCGAGGTTAAATAAGCGGACTCTGAACTCCGCCGATCAAAGGCAGGCACGCTTAGCCGACAAGTAACTTTAGAGGTTTAGCTCCAGGCAATGTTCAGTGGTTGCCCTCCAATTCTGAGCCCTCTGCTAATAAAACTCCTTTCTCCTTCTCTGAGATTTACCTAGTTGCGCGTTAGGGACTAGGATTTGGGAAGGGAAGTGGGGAGGGATGTGTTTGTGGCTTAGCAGTTTCAGACATGTTCTTTGGGGGTTTTATAAGCTATTTAGTGAAACTGAGCTGAAACAAAGAAGGAAAATACCTCTTAGTTTCCTCATATTAATATATTATTAAACAAACAAACCCACAACAATTGCCAGTTATTTCTGTTATGTGGAAAATACATTATTTTATTTTGCGGTTATCTTTTCTTGCAATTAAATTCATTTGTTGCCAATGGTAGGCTAAATGAAGACTGGAAGGAGATAGGGGGAATCCCAGATTTTCTAATCTTTATATCTAGTATGAGCTAAGCCTCTATTCTGTGCTTGCTAGGTGATTTCCATTTGAGCCGCTTGAACATAACAAAATTAAAGATTCAAAACGAGCCTGTGGGGTAAACCGATGGACTATTCCCATTTTCAGAGAGAAACCACGTGGAGAGGGCCAAAGCTGGCTGCATGCAGAGTTCTTTGTAGGTGTGTGGGGCTGTGACCTTGCTGCAGGTTAAAATTGGGCAAGAACTACTGGCTTGGATACGGTTTTCAGTTCACACATTGCAGAAGAAACTCCATCCTCAAGCATCTTGACTGCATCTGGTTTTAAAATATCCCTGTGATCTCCACGTGATTTCTTTTTCCTGTAGCATACAGAGTTACTGCAAAGCTTCCAGACCAGTTTGGTGTTTTGAACATAAAGAGCATGTTATCTGCATCTCTGCTTGTCTCACCGATTTCTTTCATTGCAGAGCTTTTTTTGCATGACGTAAATTTGCCCTCGCTTATTTATGTCTGGGGCAGAAATTTTTTATCTGTGGTTCAGCAGCAACAGGCTTATCTGATAAATAAGGTGATATCGTGTGATATTGTTACGGATTGTTCTGGCTTCTAGTTGATTCTAAGCCACTGCAGGAATTTTTTAATTGCCACTGACTTGAGCACTTTTTTCAAACAAATTTAAAAAAAAAAAAGAAAAAGAAAACAAAAAAAACCCCAAACCCACCACCAAAGCAAAACACGGCCCTTCAGTGTTTCTGTGTGCTGGAATCTTTTTGCCTTGGAGGTAATTAAAAATGTAACTGTTCTTAATGGGAGTTCCACACAGCTGTATTTTTTACCAAGCGCTGCATGTCTGGGTGCAGCTGGCTGAACAGAAACGTAATAAACACGAGAAATGGCTGGCATTGTACGCAGAGGTTCTTCAACAAGAGCAGATCCTGTAGAGCAGCTTGAGTTACACCAGGTAGCCTAGAGAGCTTTTTGAAGTGTCCTTGGAAAGGACAGGCGCAGGTAGGGAGGTGCTGGCTTGCCTTCTCACGCTAAGTGCATCTCTCTTCTCTAGCCATACGTGCAGGCCTACAACGTGTAGACCGTGGTTAGTTGCTGGGGGTGGTGGGGGTCGGTGTTATTTGCTTGTGTGAGTTTTGGGGGTTTTTTTGTAGGTTGGTTTTGTTTTTTGGTGGGGTTTTTTTTTTTGGTGGGGTGTGCTGGTGGGACTTTTAGTTTGTGGGTGGGTGTTGGGTTTTTTGGTGTGTGTGTTGTTTTTTTTTTTTTTTTTTTTTTTTTTTTAAAACAGCTACTGTAACTTGTCTCCATACCCCTATGTTCTCCACAAATAAAAAGATGAGCTGGGACGTGAGTCAGAACTGCAATTGCTTACCATTGGGGGTGACTTGCTTTGGTTAAAACTGGCCCCATCTACTGCATAACCTTGCAGTTTGTCCTCCTCAAATCATCGTCCCTGTGTACTGACTTGACATCTCACGGTCAGGGATGAGAGTCCTTTATCACACTTTGAGCACCCTGACTTCGCTGAAAGACTAAACGCTAGAAAGCAGGCTCATGGGAAGGGCAGTGCAGAATGCCTTGGCAGCCTTGGATTGTACAGTTTACATAGTTTTTCAGTACTGTTTAGGTATTTGCTCCTGTGACATGGTCTTGAAGAAGTCCTGTTTAGAAATAAATGAATTGTGTTTTCAGCGGAAGTTTATGGCAGTCTTGTCTCCCTTGTTATGTCTCCTTCCTCCACAATCCAAGCACGCACAGTTCACAGCTCGCAGCTTTGCCTCTCTGTGTTGGTATCCCTGCCACGTGAATGCAAAATATCTGCACTTTTCAGCTCTCCAGCTACAGGCTCAGACCTATTCCGTTTTTCTTCTGTAGTCCTCTAATACTGATAACCTGGATCAAGATGTGCTCTGGTTTTTTTTTTTTTTTTTTTGCCTTTGCTCACTGCCGTTTTTCAGGGTAGCTACTGATGTGCCTCCGGCTCTGGAGCTGACAACCGCGGGGGCCCAGGAACGGAGGTTGTGGGTGCCTGCTGTGACTGTCTGACCTCTTCCTTTGAGTGGACTGGGACAAATGGGTTAGGCAGAAGTAGCTGTGGTTTTCAGTAGCGCTTCTACCAGGGTGGCGAGGCTGGTAATGCGAAGAAAAATGCAGGATCACCAACCTTTACCTTAATGGCAATGCGTTGCCTATAAAAGCCTTGGCTTGTAGCCTGGGAAATTTGAGCAAAACAAAAAAGTGATGATTGTGGTGATAGCAGAGAAGGTTGTTGACCAGCAATATTTTGGTTGCTTGGCAGGACTGGGAGGCTTGTCTGCTGCTTCTCAGAAAACACAGAGCTCTGAAGCGCAGTCTTGGAAAAAACCAAAACCAAAACAACAGAAACCCAACCCCTCCCTCCCCAACAAAAACCTCAACCAACCAACCCCACCACAAAACAAAACCTGTTCAACGCTGGACCTTTGCAAGCACTGTGTTACTACCTCAGGTGTCTCTCCTGAAGGCGCAGCTTTTGTTTGCATGGATTCCGTGTGGAGCCCAGGCTGGTGGCATGGTGATGCTGGGGCAGAGCTGCTCCAAAGTCTCTCCTTACAGGGCCTGGCCTGTCAGCAATGCCCTGTTTGGCGGGTGATTGCCCGAGACGACTGGCTTACGAGCTGTTACCCCCTACCTCCAAGCGGTTGGACGTGTTGGGAAATTACGATAGAGTATCTTGATGGATTCTAGACGCTTTGTCTGAAGTAAATAAAAATTCAGTAGGCATTGGCTTTGTGTGCGTCTTCTGGCAGCTGAGAGGGGAATCGGAGTGAAGCTCGGATTCTAAACGCAGAGCCTTTGAAATCTTAACACAGTATGCAGCATTTCCTCCATGCTGGTTACTTGTCTCCACCTCTGGCACTTGAAGTAGTACCTCTTCCAGTAGGGCTTGGGATGCTGCCTCTTCATAAGAAATAATCAAGGTCTGGATGACAAGATCTGAATAATACGCTTCTCGGCGCTGAAACAGAGACCGGTAGATACAAAACTAAATATTATGTGATGAGCCCTTGATGATGCTACTGTTCATAAATAGGGAACCAAGCAACATGCACGTGGAAGTTGTCTCTGGATTTCTCCTAATGTACTAGAGTACTGAATGTACCGTATCAAGTTATTACATGCTGTTTTCCTTCCATTGCCATCTGTTATCTCTCTTCTGGTCCTTATCTTTAACTCTGCACATCCTCTTAGAAATTTCTTGAAAATACTGAAGGGGGAAGCTGGCCCTTAGGTAATGCTTTTATTCACGGAGCGTTTGCTTTTATTTGCACCACTGTCTTTATTTCATCCTGGTATCTTTCTATGTATTTTGGGTGCAAGACTGGTATGATCTAACTTGCTGACTCCAGTAATGTCATGTAATTCAAGAAAGTAGTACTGGAAAACGTAAGTTCCATAAGCTTGTCCCTTCCTCAAAGTAAAAAATAAACAGTATTGGATGTGCTAGCCTTTTCCATCTGACTAACGTCCAGTGTATAAGCAACCTATTTTCATGCTCACAGAAACTTTTCTTTCCCAATCTCGAATTTTAGAAACCCTGAGAGCAAGCACTTGCTATACATAATACTTGAGAACGTCCAGGTAGTGGTCACCACCTTATTCTGTTTAATGTGTTAATGATACCATATGTTTATTGTTATTGTAGGGATTCTGAGTTTGAACTCGGATGGGCAGAGTGAGTTTCCAGGATGCTCTCCGTGTATGATACTAGTGCTCCTCAGTTCGTGTTTTAATTTCTCGACGTAAAGTCTTCTGATCTAACGAATAAGAGGGAATAAGAGGAATACAGGCAATAAGACGTTAACAGTTTATGACGTTTGGGGTGTGAAAGCAAGGAGGATTCATGTTAAGAGCGTTCAGTTACGTGCTTGGATTTTTTTTTAGGATAAGAAACTACTGTCTTGAAATGCTGCAAATCCTTATGGCTGCAGAGCTGCTTTCGAGCATGGAGAAGTTTCAAAATGGGGTAACAGAAGGATTGGTCTTTTTGTGAGGGTGGGAAAGGACATTCCCCCCTTCTTTTGGTAATTCAAAATCCTTTGGTTTACTTGCTCTCAAAATGAAGGCAGTCATAAGCGATAGCTGAATATGATAGTGTTTGTTCCGTTTATATAAATTTTGCTTTGAGTTGAGTTCTGGCAGCTTTGCTGAGTGGGAAGCTGATATGTTTGGCCTCTGTAATGGCTGTGTGGGCTGTCATTAGGAGGTGTTTTGCAGAAGTTGCTGTATCTTACCTTCTCACTTCGTTATAAAGCTTAAACATGCGATCTGCCCTCTCCCAGCTGGCACTGTATTTATGGGTCTGAAGTGGTTTTAAAAGCCTTGGGTTGCCAGGCTTGCACAGCACGTAGCTCGTATTGCAGATTGGCTAGGAGCTGCTGCGCTGTCCTTCTGGTTTTGTACCCCAAGTATTTTCATTAGCAAGGTACCTGCCTCTGAATGAGCGCACCTCACTGTGTAATGATGAAATACTGCCTTGCATTGCAAAACAGGGTTTCCACATTCAGATAAGCCACAACGCATGATCCGAAACTAGGCTAAGTACGGTCTCTTGCTATTGGAAGCTGCGACTAGCGTTAGTAAAGTGCGGTGAGCTGGAAGGACATCAGGACCGTGAGGGAAAGATAAAGTTATCAGGTCAAACAGTGCCACGGAAGGGGCTGTGCTTGGTTGGGAATGGCGAGAAGCTCCTTGCTATGGTAAGTACGTAGCTCATCCTACAAATCACCAAAATAAAGCATGCCAACAAATCAGCTCTTAAATAGTTGAACTACAAATGAAGTTACAATGGAAAATTATCTCTTTTTCTGGCAATTTGTGCATGCGAGTTAAGGACAGACTTCGTGGAGACCGCAACACTGGTCATGCAGGTACGTAGGAGGTGCTTGCCAGTGTTGACAAACGGCTGCACCACATGTAAAGCAGGGAGACGTAGTTTCTACGTTCTCCAGAAAAACACTGGAGATTTCCCTCTAAATTGCCTGTATGCGTGGAGGAATTTTAACTTGCATAACCATGAAATTGTCTTCAGGTTTCAGGCAAACATTTGTTGTGGAGGCCTACAAAACATCAAGGCAGAAATTAACAGAGGAGCAGCTAGCAGATAAGCATTGCAAATGCTCAGATACTTATCTGAATCTTTTCGGTTTAGAAATAGGGTTTGGGAATCTTGAGAGAGCCTGTTCTCACGATAAGATGCCATGTAAAGCCCAGGCTCCCACTAGTCAAGAACAGCGCACGTTTAGCCTTTCATTTAAAGGACTGAACCCCTGTGCTGAACAGAGGTGGTGTTAGATGTGCTTTGCATCCGAAAATTACAGTGAGGGTTTCTGGCTAGAAGTGTTTAGGAGATACGAGATCTGGTATTAGAAATTAAATGTTTTGTTAACTAAATGTTTCTCTTAATGGGCTCACAATTTTCCTGAACGCATTTTAAAGCGTAATATGCACAAAAGAAGTAGGAATAAGTATAAATGCAGAGATCTGCTTAGTTATTAGAGTTAATTTTTGGAGGTTTTGTCAAGTATTTGAAGTGCAGTCAGTCTTTTTCCAAGGCATATTTATAAAACATATCAGGAATACATAAAAATACTTATTTTCCATGCACACCTATATATTTCTATTCAATTCATAGTTGGGGCCCCTGAGGTTATAAAGCATTTATACTCTGCGTGTTTTTCACAGAGTGTTAAGGTAACATTTGCACTAAACCCATTAACTTTTAGTGACGTTTTGAGATTGTGTGGTTCGTAGATGAGGACACTGCTTGTAAGGCAGCCTTGTTTAATCGGTGGTAATGTTTAAAAAAAATAAAGACTCCTAGTAGATGCCAAACTCTCATGTTGAGATCAAGATAATGGCTTTCATTTTTTTTCCCCCCTTAAAAAATTATAACCTTTTGCGTTGAAAATATATGGAAGTAATAGTATGTAGGTTTAGGAATCATGACCAGCTGTTGGCGGGGGTTAATTCTAACTTGTATTTTGTTTTGGTTTTGATTCTACTGGTAACTTGCCTACCTGTGAGCAGGAGAGTTTGTGTTCTCAAGTTTTATGTCAGAAATAAGAATTTTGTAATCCACTTCTCGGTTTCTCACATAAGATGTCAATTTTGCAGGGGCTATAGTGAAAAGTCTCTAATGATCGTCCTTCCTACTAAATGTGAGGTTAATTGGAAAAGCGCGTGCTTCTCCCAAGCCCATTAGAAGTCTTATGCCCAAATCTGTGGAAACACAGATCTCCGTCCAAGGCGCTGTTTCGGCGAAGGCCGGTGTCGGAGATGGCGGTGGAGAATGCTCCTGCCTCCTCCACGCCGCGTCGACAGGAGGTGTGCGGAGCTGCGCGAGCCGTACCCCCGCTGCCTGCCGTACCCCCGCTGCCTGCCGTACCCCCGCTGCCTGCCGTACCCCCGCTGCCTGCCGTACCCCCGCTGCCTGCCGTACCCGACCCTCCCAGGCAGCGTGAGCAGGCACAGCCGGAAAGATGGGCCGTTGTGATTTTTTTTTTTTTTTTTTTTAAACTATGCTCAGGGTTTTGTGATGTCCAGATAACCTCCAGAACTTGGGGAACGCAAGTATGTAAAGTCCCGTGTGAAGGTGCTCTTTGTTCTCGTGCTTCTGTGCTGCAGCGCTTGCATGCTTTCTGGTGAGTTAATGCATTGTGACCCAGGCTGTCGCATATTGTCAGGTCACTTCTGTTTATGATATATGAAAGGAAGGCAGCCCTGCGAAGTTCATGGGGTTTTTACAGTTTAACAATTGGCTCATTGCTAAGCCTGGAGACAAGGGCAGGGGAAGCTTTCTTACATCTCCAGGTGGCTAAGACATTTTGCCCTTTGCTGCCACTTGGCTCATTCATCTCCTAAGCCCTGGGTAAACCAGGAGGTGGCTGTACCGGTGACGGTGTGATCGCCGTTCTCCCAAAACCAGCCGTGCTCCTCGCGGCTGAGGGATTCACCAAGCCCGGGCTGGAGCTTGTCACGACAGAGGTTGTTTGAAGTACTTTGTGGAATGAACTTGTAAAGTAGTTTTGGAGTAAATTCATTACCTCCGGAGTCCATTGAGAAACGTTGTTTGTATCCAACTTTTTCACTCCGAGTAATGTATACATGACGTTACTGTATCTGTCAAATAGATCTATAAATGCTCCAACTTCAGCCAGAACCTTCTGTTACCTCAGAAGAAGGAAACAACATAGAATCGCTGTAACTCCAAACTAAGTGCTTTGTAAGAGCTTTGTTTGTAACGTGTTAGTACTCAGTTGATGGGTGGTGGTTTAAATCTCTGCAAATTATCAGTAACGAGTCTGAAGTTAAAAATAGACATACATGTGTAGAGAGCTGGGGGGAATACTTCTGACGAAAAAAGTGGTACTTCCATAGAGAACTTAATCCTGGTTTTTGTGTTGTTTTTTTTTTTTTTTTTTTTAAACTGCCTTAGTGAAGTTTGGTTGAGTCTCCATTAGTTTACCTGGTATGGGCATCCAACCTTTCAACACCTCGTCAGTTTTAACGTCATGAAGGGGACGGGTCCTGGCGCTGAAGGAGCTCCGAGAGCGATGAGGGGTGCAGAGGAGCCCGTGCTGCCGTGCTGGGCTGGCAGGGGTGCAGCCAGACGGCTCTGACCGGGCGGCGAGGCACGCTGCAGCCTTCGGATGCTTGCCTGTGCTCTGTGGCTATCGAGTGACTTAAAGGAATTCTCCTTTTGTAGAAAAGGAGAACATTTTTCAAATCCGCTGTCATCTCTCAAACACGTTTTTAAAAGCATGATGAGGTAGGGTCAATGATGAGGTGGTTTTGCTCCATTAGCTTTTTCTCATTTTCTGTAAGCCTCTTTATGCCTCAACCTGTAGAAAAACAGGCAGGGACTCCATCTGTAGATGCATCTTGGAAAGTTTTTTGACCATGTATTTTTATTCTGTATTCTGTTTTTTCTGCAAGTTTTGATGCAGGCATTTTGCATAAATCTGTCATAAATTTGGTTTGATTGCTGTGGCTAGCACCTGTCTGTTGTTTTCTTTATACCGAGCGTGGTGCGTGTTTTGAAGGGTAGTTCAGATCAGTTTACCTGTACTGATGCATTTATTGCAGTCTTTTTGATGCACTTCAAAAACCACAGAAAATAACCTGGTTTATTGCAAACTTGGCGTAACCGTCTGTGCTCTTGCAACTGGCCGTGCGTGCTCTGCTTTCTTCTGTTGTAAAGAACAGTCTAACTACTTGGTCTCATAGCTGACTTAATGCTGTTCTGTTCGGTTTATATAAAGTATGTGTACTTCGGTTGTATATAAATAGTATGCTACGGTAAGCTTTTGGCTTTGGGAAGACTACGGTGCTGAGATGGTACTAGGATGGGCTGCTAGTACTACGTAGGATTAATGCATATTTCAGGCAGGCGGGGTTGGGCACTCCTGTTACTCTGGCTTGGTCTTTTCCCAGCCTGATACTTCCTGATGCAGCTGACATATATATAAATTTTTGAAGGTGCTTATCTACGAGGTGGGGTAAGCAGCTGAATAATCTGTTGGGAAGAAGCGTTTTGCCCAGAGCCCCGGGACGGCTAGACCTGTAGCTGGGGTCCGGGTTCCTCCCGAGCTGCGTCCCGCCGGCGCTGTCCGGGCCACGAGAGGCGGGCGGGGAGCCTGCCATGGCTGCCTGGCTACTGGGGAGCACTGGTGCTCCTTTGATGTTGCTGGGGCGGGTTGTTTCCTAATCCCTGACGTGAAGGAGGAAGGTGAATCGGTACGGGAATTACAGCTCTCGGGTTTCCCAGCTCACATGGGTGACTCTTTCAAAACACCTCATAGGCAGAAAAGGTCTTTTCATTGTTTTCTTTTAATATCCACGAACAGCCCTGCCTGTAGCGGCTGTCCTTACGCAGCTTGTATCCTGGAACGAGTGAGGAGCGGCGCGTGTTCAGAGGCCGCTCGTTGGGCTGGGAGGGCAGGCGTGCGCGAGTGGCTGCGTGCCGCCGGCTGCTACAGGCCACCGGCACCCCCGGGCCCAGGTCAGTCCCACAGCGCGCACCCAGGGGCCCCTCCTGCGGAAATAGGGAATGCTGCTCCATGTGGGATCTGTGGCAGGGCCGGAGGAGCTCTTGGTTGGTTGGTTTTGCTGCTTTTTTTTTTTTTTTTTTTTGGTAGCAAGAGCCTCCGATGGCTGCCGCTTCCAAGTCCCAGCGGAGGGGCGGCACGGGCAGGCGAAGGAGCGGGAAGGGAGCGAAGGAGCGGGAAGGGAGCGATGCCGGCGGAGCAGGAGCGAGAGGCCCCAAGCCCTGAAAGCTGCCCTTTGTGTCCCCCTCCCCCCGGGCCCTGCCTAGGGCAAAACATTACACAATCTAGCTATTGTTTGCTTGGAAAAGGCTACGGCATCCTATTGCAATTATTTATGAAAGAAAATATTTGATGTTTTTGTGGGAGGTGGGTGGGGGAAGCTGAATTTACCTCTCTTCTTGTTTGGAAGTAAGATTTCTTCCTTTTGTTCTTCCTGTCCAGTTGCTCCAAAATTTTTCTGAACAGCAGAGAGTACGCATGCCTGTAGTCTGTCTTGCTATTAAAACAAACACCCCCCCACCCTCCTCCCAGTTCTGCAGAACTTCGTCCGGTGTCATTATAAATAAAGATACCCACAAGCTGCTTCTAGGGATTTGGTTCACGTCCTTCGCGCTTTTGTCTAGTATGTTTTACAGTGGTAGCATTTGGAAACGTTAGATCCTCCTCAATTTTCCCTGGAAGCGTAGGCGTAGTGAGAGAAGGAAGGAGTTAGAGAGGATCCAGAAGAAGATGATCCTGACGGAGAGGCTCAAAATAAATGATATAACTTGAAGCAGTCTTTCTCAGCGCGGGGCCCTCTCTGCGGGTGACCTAGAAGGCATCAGGAGTGCAGATTAATACTGATAATGAAGGGTCTTTACACACTTGCAAAAGAGGACTAAACTAGAAAATACTAAAAGTAACGAGTAAATACCCAACACTTACAATACCTTTCACTTTGTGGCAGTACTGTGCAAAATAAATCTGAGAACCATTTTCCTACAGGCCAAGTGGTCCTTCTAGGTTTGTTTGAATTGAACGTGAGAAGCTCTGTTACAGATGACTGACGGGCTGCTATAACATGGTTTCCAAAAGAAGTCTCCCTGAGACTGATGCTCATCAGTATTATTCCATCGCATGAATTGTGGGAGCTTGCTTCATGTGTACTTTGGGAAGGTATTTTGGTTTAGCTGGTGGATTTGGGAACTTCCGTGCTCGTTGTCTTTGATCTATCTATAGGACCTGCCTTGCGATGCCTTGTCTTGCGTGTTCTTGCCTCTGGCATGTGATGGAAGAGCGCTCTTGCAGCGGTGACTCCTCCAGCCGTCCTCTTTGGATCATTTTTAGGCCGATACTTCTAATGGGTAGGTTGAGGGAATGTTACGAAGGCTCATTGTGAACTGTGGTGGTTAGTAGGAAAGATTTGGAAACCTCTACAATCTCATAGCCAAAATCGGAGCGAGGGCAGCTCAACTTCGTAATTCTTTGGAAAATTTATATCAGCTCAGGGAGTCAGGGAGTAGACGCTTTCCCCTTGCCAAATGAGCTAAAGAAGTGCAATCTCACTGGAAACTGTGGGACGATTCCCCAGGGCCGTTCCTGCTGCAAGGTATGCTCGGGTGTGGTGCTGGATGGTGCTGGGGTTGTCCTTGGTGAGACATACGGGGGGAGATTGTGTGTTCTCGTGAGCGATGAAAATGCATCGCTTTGTGCAAAACGGATCGCTTGGACTTCTAGACCATTCTGGAAAGTGTGTGATAAATGAAGAGATTGTTGTGTTTCAGGTCCTGCTTAACGATTGCAGCCTGTTTTGCTGAAGTCAGGAAAAGCTTGCTGAGCCAGAAGGCTCGCTGTGGTGCTCTTAGCATGACCTATTCCCTTGTGATAGTAGCAAAGAGCGTATCTGTCTTCTCCAGCTGGCTCGGGTCTGCTGCGGAAGATCAGACGGGCTAAGCTGTACCTGTGCTGCGCCTGCTGCATGTGGGGCTCACCCTGTTAACCCCAATCGACATGCGCTGATGAGAACAGATTCTGTGTTTTCAAGTCATTTCTCACATGGCAGCAAGGAAACTTTGATGGCCGAGATCACGGTTGGTGGAAAAATACCCCTATAAAACACCATATTCCAAACCACGCAAGGTGAACAAAAGAAAAATCTCACTTCCGTATTTGCTTAATTTCACCAGCGTTTTTCCCCCTGCCTTGTTACTGTCTAGAAGTTGAAGCTAGAGCAGTTTTATAGCATTTTTATTTCATTTGCACATAAAAGCACTCGGTTTCCTTGTGTCTAAGGAGGGCTGAATTACTGTCTTGATAAAATGTGCTGAGGTGGGAAGCAGTATATATTAAAACTTAAACTATTAAGACACAGTTTTAAAAGTAGTTCTGGGGCTTCGGGGATACTTTTAAAAATAAAACTAAACGCATTGATTTAGTGCCTTGAAATACTTACACTCTCTTAATATAGAAGAAGTAGTGGCATCATGACATGTAAAAATGATTAGGCTAGCGACGCTGTACGTGCATTTAGGTAGAATTAAAGTTACATTGGCCCAAATTTATATAGTGGCTTATGGTACTGCCTTTCATGCATAAGAAGCTTTTCTCTGAAAGCTTTTCTTCGTAGGATGTGGTAGGGTAGCAGTGCAGCCTGTCTGAAAGTTACGCTCCCACGTGGCATGATGCCGGCCTGTCTTTAAGCATGGGAATGGGTCAGGGGCTCAGGATTTGTGGGATGGCCATCCTTTAGGGTTGTGCTCTTTCCATAGGATACACGGAGGTGCGGTTTGTGGGAAACGCGCTTCAAATGCATGGTGCTGGAAGCGCGCAGAAAACGCATTTTGTAAATACAGGAACTTGTTTCGGGAGCACAATTGTATTTGCTGAATTGATTTTGTGTAAATTGTTCATAAAACATTTTAAAATTGTAGGCACCGTAGAGACGTACTGATACGTGAATAGGCGAGTGCAGCACGCTGTGTCTGGATGAGTTACTCTCCGTGCCATGTTACGAACTCAAGCTCAGCGCTACCTACCATACTTTTGTACTTATCTGAAACTGATCTTCTGCCCGATTGATCTGTGTTCATGTGTGCATGAATAATTCATACATACATGCTTTGCTATGTATGCATGCACACACATCCTGGCGCGTATGTGTGCGCTAAATAGAAAACAGATGGTTCAGTAGGTACACGGATGCAGAGCAGCCCATTTTTCAGTTTGTTTTTCCAAAGCATTGTTGTAGACCAGCTATATTTTCCTACAGTTGCACATGCTCGACAAAATAATATTTTTCAAGATGGGGAAAATATCAAGTTACTTTTATTCTGTGCTTTTATAAAATCGCTTGAGAAATGAACATTCTTTCGTATCGGGTTACAGGCGCCCGAGTTCAGAAGGGGCGAGCGGGTACGGGGAAGCGGGATGTTCAGCTGGAACAAAGGCAGGCTCGCCGCGGCGGAGGGGCGAACAGGAGACGATACCGCTTTGCGTTAGATCCTGTGTGGATGTTGACAAAAGGATGGATCCTCGGGTGCTCCTCGGCAGTCTCAGGAGGAATTTGTCTTGCTTGCACGCCCTTTGCGTACATGTTGCGTATCTGTGTATAATTACGTGTGTGTGCATGGATGTTATTAACTGCATCTGTTGTTACGTTGCATATGGTTTCCATTTTCCAGTCTTCAGGTCTCTTTCTGCAACAAGTTTCTGAAGAGTTTTGCTTTAACTCTTTGCTGCAAGCCTGTGAGCCCCGGTTAGCCTCCCGTCGCCTCGCCCCAGCTCGGAAAAGCAAAGCCTGCGAGCCCCGGTGCCCAGCTCAGAAAAGCAAAGCCTGCGAGCCCCGGTGCCCAGCTCAGAAAAGCAAAGCCTGTGAGCCCCGGTTAGCCTCCCGTCGCCTCGCCCCAGGTCAGAAAAGCAGCCTGCAGCGGGGAGCAGCGGGCCTCTCCGTTGCGCTGCTGCTCGTGGGCAGGGAAGCCCCCAGGTGGGGAGCGCAGGTCCGGGCTCCGATGCGCTGCTCGGGGCGCGCTGCCTCGCAGCTTGGCGGAGCTGTGTGAGGTCTGGAGGTCCCTGAAAGGGGGAAGCCGAACTACAAACGTGAAGCTGAATAGTAAAGTGATGTCACTGGCAGCCAATCGGGAGGGGTGATGTCACAGGCCTGGCAGCCCCCGTGCCCACCGCACCGCGCGTGGCAGCCCCTCCTCGCCGCTTGTGCCTTTCTCGCCACCGCAGCTGCTGGGGATCAAACCTTTGGAAGTTTGTTATTGGAGAGTTAAGTGCACATAAAACACAACTCAGCGCTCCTGCAGTTAGAATCATCGAATCGTTTAGGTTGGAAAAGCCCTTTAAGGTCATCCAGTCCAACCATTAACCTACACTACCAAGTCCACACTAAGCCAATCAAGGGTAGACGAGACTGAACCATGTCCCCAAGTGCCACCTCTACCTGTTTTTTGAACACTTCCAGGGATGGGGACTCCACCACCTCTCTGGGCAGCCTGTTCCAATTCAGGAAGATTCAGAAGTTTCCCAAGACTGTGGAGTGGTGTGGGAGCTCTTGGAGCTCTTTTATGAAACACATGATGAGCATGCAAACTGATTTTGGTTTTTTTTTTTCCCCTTCCCCCCCAGCACTTGCTGTTCAGCCCTGTGTGTGCTGGGTAGGATGCGTGTTGGTATGTGTTTTCTACTTTCGATGTGTATGGTACGCCATTCTTATTTATTTGTGCTCTGCATTTGAGTCTTATTTTTCATTAGCAGATCCCATAGATGTGCTCTACATTACATTATTTCTGTTTCCTCCTATCCAGTTAGCAGAGGCTGAATCGAGCGTCTTGGTGATTCAAGCTGTTGGAGGCTGTAAGAGCTGTTTGTTATTTTTGAGTGAAATCTAATAGGTTTTCAAACCAGAGGGCTGAGGCACCCTTTCTGATACTCAAAACAATGACTGTATGTACAGTTTGAGGTAGATTTAAAAAAAAAAAAATAAATAAAATTATACTGTGTGAGGACATCATTGGCGCCAACCAGAGAAGATGGATGTGAGGAAACAGTTCTAGAACAAAAGCTTAGTCTTAGAGGATAGACAGGGTCCTGTATTATTTCTATTACTACTTTTTATTTTATTTTACTGCAAAAACATAAACGGGGAGGCGGGAAGGAGGAAGGAAGGCTGTAGGTTTTGTCGTATAGGTTTTGTCTGCATTTGGGATAAGGAGAAGTAATGTCAGGGGGGCACTGATGGTTTTAGGTTTTCAGGGGTAGATCATTTTCTCCAGTCCAGGTACTGGAATGTCTTTCCTATTTTAGTCTACATCGGATTTCACGTGGCACGTACAAGAGATGCTTGATCACCTTTAAGGATAGCCACGTGACCCAGTTTGGGATGCCTAAAGCTGTTGTTGCAATGGGGGTTAAGCACGAGGCTCGGGGAACAGCAGAAAGGTGTTGTTACGATTGTGCTTTGGATCACTGTCGTGAGGGGTGGGAAGGTAGGAAGAGGCGTGTTGTCTTAACAACCTGAGACGTCGCAAGGTGAAAGGCGGTGAAGAGCTGATTCCTCCCGACCCGTGGCGAGTGGCTGGTCAGAGTCGCTGCGGGCAGAAGCTAAGCCGTGAAGCAGCCTGCATCTTCTCTGGTGGTTGGAAGCCGTTCATATCATGACCCAAATTAAAGGTTTTTGTTTTCATAGTGCAATATAAAAGTGATTTAATGTTTTGTAATTGTTTTCTTGGAGGAAAAAAAAAAAGATATTTATGTGAGCTTCAGTTAAAGATGCAGCTACTGTAATTCATCTCTGAAGGAGTTGGAATGTTTTTTAAATGTATGCAACAGCTTAAGATGGCTGTATTATTAAGAAACCACACTGGAGCTATAAATCAAAAGGCATATTTGAATTTATTTTTTTCTTCACTGCCAGATGTATGGAGAACTCCTGTATTATTAGGCCAGTGGGAGAGAAGATTTAAGATTTCAGTCCTTTTCATAGTTTCCTTCTTTTCTTGTCAAAAATCCTGCTGTAATGACAAGTATTGACATCAGAACAAAATGCTTTAGGAAAATAATTAAATAGCATTACGCATTTCAGTTCATCTTGGGTGGTTTAGCAGCATTGATGCTGAGGGTACGAAGACATTTACCATATTTTTACAATTATCAGTATGTTCCAAAACAGCTTAAAACTCCTAAAGAGACCATAAAATATTCCAGCTGATGGATGGCTGTTGGTGTGGATGCTTGTATGTAAGTGTGTGCGTGTATGGAGATGCAGAGCATGGATTTCCCATTTGTATGAAAATGAAGCGAGCCAAAGGCACGTGAAGCGCTTCACGTGGGCTAAGCAGGGGAGGATGCTCTGAGAGGACCCGTCACCACTGCGCTCTTTGCTGTGTTCCCCGTGTTCGTGGCAAGCTGAGATCGCTGCTTTAGGGCTTCTGTAACAAGACGAAGCCCGAACAGATCTGAGCCCCCTTTAAACAGAGAAGCTGCAGCTTTCTCTACTGGACAGCCACTCTTTCTAGGGCGTTGTTGAAAAAGAACAGCTAACTATTTTTTCATCTTAATTTATCCCTATAAATTATCAGCCCTGTAAATCTCATACATGGTTTCCTAGAGGCACACTTGTTAGTTGAAAGCAAAAACAGTACAGCTTAAGTGTTTCCATTTTTAGCCTATCTAATTCTGGGAAAGTCTTATATAGCTGAGTTGAAAACTGGAGACTAGACATACTGATCTTTTTGCTACCCGCAACTGTGACTCAAAGTCATTCCTGATGGATTAAAATGGTAAATTTTATATTCTAACACAAATGGGAGATGTTTGTGGGGCTGAGTTTGCCAACACAAAGGCCGTGAATATGGTTATTTGAAAAAATGTGATGTAAAAATGCACCAGCCGGTGTGGCCCAGCCGCAGTAAGTGCATGTGTATCCTTGCTCCTTTGTTGTGTTTTGCAATCGTAGACGCTCTCCGTCAACAGCTGTTCTGATTATTTGTGGTAATAGAAATAATAATCTTACATAGGAAATGGCTTATCTGTGAAGTAAAACTGTTGAAATGTTAATATGCTGAACTTGTACAAAACTGTTGAGGTCCTTTAAAATAGTTTCATGTTCCTGTGTTGGATTTGTGAGTAGCATGAATTGGAGAGCTCGATGGCTCTAAGTCCGCATTTGGATGCTAGATCTGCTTTTTGGGTCACGCGCTGGGAGTTCCTGCACTATTGCTGATGTGTTCTACTTGTGCTGACTAGCTTGATGGCCTGGTTCTCTTCTAAATGTGGTGCTTTGTGAAGATTTCCCACTGTAGCATTAAGATTAGGGGACGCAGTGATTACGCACCTGGTAGGTGGAGACGACTCTGGTTTTGCCAGGTGGCTTGGACGTCCTTCCCACTTCAGCTTGCGCACTACACCTTGGGCAGTCCGTTTGTTGCCAGCAAGGATGCTTCGGCAGAAGAATGGGGTGGCGGTGGGATTTTTCTCCTTTGAAAACGTGGACTGGCGTTGTTTAAGAGGCCAGATAAAGGAGCTGGGGATCTAACCATAGGCAGTTGGTTAGAAAACATTGGCTGACGCTAGTGTAGGAGTTGAGATCATACCGCTTCTCTTTCTATCAGAGTCTCCTAGCGTACTGCACGAGGTTTAATTTTATATGTCAGTTATGTGACCAAAGCTGTGTTCTGAGGTTGGACTTCAGTTTTGAGTAAGCTGATATCCAGTTTAAATTGATAGACAGAGTTACCAAAAGGGCTTGGATATGTTTGTGCCTTTTGTTCTCTCCTTCCTCTCCCCCGCTTCTCCGTTGCTGGCCGCTGAAGTGGCAGCTCTGCGGCATTTCCGCAAGGGGCCCGGCTGACCGTTCCCCAAGCGCTTGGTGTCTTGGCCGAGTGCTACGAGAGAGCTCGGCTGCTCTCTCCCTAAACTTTGCTTTCCCTAGGGTGTAAGCGCTCCGCAGGGAGCCTTGTGGTCTCGGGTTAAGTTCCGATTGCTTCGGAACAGGTGGAAGGAGCAGCGAGCAAGATGGGACAAGGGGCACGCGCCGTACGTGGCCCGGGGTTCAAATCTGGAGTCGCTTCTTTGCAAGCCGCCCGCGCGTGCTTCCTCTTGCTGCCTGACACCAGGGTGCGATGGCAGGGGATTTTTCTAAATGGCTTTCTGTGAGATGCTGATTGTGGGTTCCCTCTCTCCCTTTCCTCCCCCCCGGAATACTTCTAATTCTTTCGGTGCTGTGCAAATAGGTAATTAAAGCATATCCTTCAACATAGATGACAAACAGGCAATGTCTTTTGAAAGCGTGCTCTTCTTTAGCCTGCGTTTCATTCTGGTGTTGCACTTTGAGGTGCTTGCCTGTAGAGGGACGATGACTGCTTTAATTCAGTTTGTTTCTCTGGTAATTAGACTCTGAAGAATATTGGAGGGTTTTTTTTGTCCCAAGAGAGCATCGTCCTAGTGACTTCAGGCTGTTTTGGAACATTTTGTGGCTTTTAAATCTTGTAACGTGTACCAATTTTGACCCTAAAAGAGGGTGGCTGTATTGGCATTAGTCTATTGGAAGTTTCTTCCTGGATATGATCACGCTGGAGACCAAAAACATTTAAAATGGGCAAGAAATAACATCAGGCCACTTACGATCTTAGTATGGGCTCAGTGTTGATACTCTGTTTTCACCTTTTTGGGAGGGAAAAAATTGGTGTTTCTTGGTTTAATATGAGCTTTTGGTAATTTTACAGTGTTGAGACTTAGAGCCGTCTCATTTCTGACTATACCTTCGGGAGAAAGCAGTCACAGCTGATTCCCTCCCTCTACATCCAAATGCATCTTCGAAGTACTGAGACTAATAAAATACTGTAGAAAACTATTAGACTAGAATGAAAAAATAATGAGAACAGCTTTTTAATGAACTAAAAAAGAAAGCGACTGACCTGTAGTGAGGATTTCCTAATGCACTTATACATGTGCCTTCAGCAGGAGCGTGAGCTGCCCTGGAACGATGGCTTCTCGCTCTGGGATGCGATTTCTGGATATTTTTTTTCTGGCACTAGAGGCTGTTGAGTGTGGAGTGAAATCTGCTTTTATAAACTCAAATGTGAGCGTAAACTCTTGTGGCCAGTTTTGGACTGGTGAGATTTTTGTTTCGCAGAACTGTCTTGTGCGGTGCTTAGTAGCAATACGCTGGATGCAGTGAGGCATCAGGAGGGTTTCTTTGAATTCGAGGGATAAGTTGTAAAGGCTAGCCTCCACTTTAGAGGTGTTCACAGTGTACAAGTCCACCTTATTTATGCAAATCTACCATGAAAATTTGAAATCCACGAATGGTCATGTGGGGCAGGAGTATCTATTTTTATTTAGAAATAATAACTTTAGATTCCTCTGAAATGTCACGTGTTACACCTTAGCTTAGACGGAATCTTTCAGATCAAGTTGTGAACTGTTGAGGAAAACGAGTTATTAATGGGAACACGGAAAGCTGACACCAATATAGTGAGAAGCAGAGGTGAAATGTCTCTCTGAAGAGAAAATTCAGCGTCTAAAGGTAGAAAAACAATTTTTTTAAAGAAGGCACTAATTCAAAGGCTGAGGTTTTTTGAAAACAATTTGGTGCCAAAAGCTTAACCTGTTTTTCATAAACATGGTTGCTAGTTAGAGCCAAAACAAACAATTAAGGTCCTTAAGTGAACCGAGTGAGGAATCGTAGCTACCCTAGCAGACTGCTAAAAATGGTGAGCGCGGCTAAGCGGGAGTCAGAAGGGACGTTCAGGAGTGGGGACTCGGGCGGTGTGCAGGGTTTCCCGGGCGCTTCTGCCGCGGTGTTACTTTTCCTGCAGGTGTGCAAGACAGATGCTCTAGCAGTGAGAATTAGAGGTGATCCGTGCTCTAGCCTCGAAACCGAGGTGGCTGTAGCTTGACAGGAGCGGAAGGCAGGCCGGCGTAGACTGCGGTGCACGTGAGCCGAGCGTATTACTGGCATGGGTATTTTCCATCGCTGTCTTTACTAATTCCCCTCTTTGCCTTCTGCAGCAACCCCCTGCCAAAGACTTCGCTTACGTATGCGCAGTACGTGTGTCTCAGGAGGGCGTCCTGGCCTCTGTCCGGCTGGATGGAGACCCGCTGGGCTTTGTTGGAAAATGTCCCTGCTTTCAGCGACCTTTGGAGTCAAAGGACTTTTTGCTGAGGGATGCCTCTAAGATGCTGAGGGCTCCCTGGAAACTCGTGCATGTAAAGGGTTATCAGTAAAGGCAGGGGAGAGCTGCCTGTGTCTTTACTCTGAGGACTTAATGGCTGCAAGATAGAATCAGAATATATTATTTTCAGCAGTTTTAAAAGCAACCCTCCCATACCGCCTTCCAGAATATTAATGTGGTTTACAGTCAGTTTTTTGGGACTTCCCCAAGGGACCAGAGATGGTTTCTATGTAGAGATTTTGCGGAATGGATGTGGGGCATTGGGTAGGCTCTGGATTCTGTGGTGATCGTGGGTAAGTCCCTCTATGTTTGTGCTTCAATTTCCTTTTCTAAACCTCCTTTATAAAGATCTACAGGAAAAGCTCATGCGTTTTGCTTGACTATAGAATTGCAGATATTAGTTGAGAAATGCACTGGATGGTCTTAAAATGGCCTCAGCTTAAAAGACTTGAATGACTTCTTGAGAGATACCGTAGCTAACCATTGTGGCAATTAAATTTAGTCTGCTTTTTGTACGCTTCTGTTTGGGAAATACTTCCAATCTCTTCCAGAAAGTAGAGAGCTGAATTATAAGCAAAATCCCTTTCTCATGGACAACTATTCTGAATTTGAGAGACATTGTGTAGTCCTAACATTTCACTTACCTGCATGTTCCCTTCTTGGCAGGTTAGAGAAGCTGGCAATGAAGGTTAAGCTCTAGAAAGCTGTAGGAATACTGTTTCCTCATGCATTCCTTTATAGTCACAAGTATGGAAAGGACAGAGAGGTGAGGATTATTCACAACCATAAAATGAAATTACGTTTGAAGTTAATTTTAAGTTTACCTTCATAAACAAACCACGGGTGGTAGGGGTTTTTTTTCTTCTTTTTACTGTCTCTGCGAGAGGAGTGTCAAACTACGCATTATTTACAAGCTGTTGCCAATACTGGACTTCCGCATGACATCTTCACCTCATAAATGCCTTGTTAGAGAAAGAAGAATAGCTGGCACGTTTCATTTTCCAATCCTCCAACTCCCACAGACATACCCTGGTTATCTGACTTGACTGTGTGGCAGCCTTTGGCAGTCCGGAGATTTTTGCCGAGCGAACTTGCAGGAAGTACTCTGAGACAGATCAGCTGGATGTGTGCTCAGTTAACTATAAACAAAATATTTGTCTTTAAACATAAACCAAAAAGGAAATGAAGCAAGGAAATGTTAGTAATCCTCCTTAAGGAGTGTAAGTAACAATGTCAGTGTTGATTCTTTCCAAAAAAACATCATCTCTGCCTGTTAAAATGTTTTTCTGGTGGATGCAGCGTTTTCATGAACACCGCAGAATTCCTATACAGTGAGTATACTTGCCGGTTGTTGCTACAGCGCGGCTTTGGCATTTTTCAAATGGGCCCTTTCCTCAAGATTTAGGGCCTAAATCACAGCTTCAGGATCTCCATATCGCTGAGGAGAGCAGGTAAAGCACGCTTGGGAAGCGATACAAGGACAGCCTTCTGACGCTGTGGGGCTCGGGTAGCTTTGTGAAACTTCATGGACAGCAACTGTGCCCTCTGCCTCCCCGCTCCCTCCTGTAATTCCCAAAACCTCCTGACCTGAAGCGTTGCTGGAGGCGGCAGGTGGTTGGGAAGCCCTTGGTCAGCGCTGCGCGCGGGAGCTGCTCCGTCCCCCCGGTGCAGCAGCAGCTGGGGATGGGGAGGGCTTCCCCTTGTGAGCTCCTGGCGCTGGGAGAAAGCAGAGCTGAAGCCTGTGGTACGGAGGACAGAATGAGGAACCGCACTGAAAAATGGTTTTATCGGTAGTAAATGCACTAGCCTCTGAGTACGGGATGGTGCTACAGCCCCGGACTTTCTCATCCTGTAGATCCTTGTGTTAAACGTACAGTGAATTTTCGTGCCTCTGGCATCGCTCTATCCTCTCATGTTTTTGCTCTGTTCCTACACGAGTGCAAGGGTGGTAGCCTCACAGCTTTTCCAGGCAGAGGAGGATCTTGCCTTCTGTTAAAACAGTTGACATACGTACTGCGTTCGCTCTCCTTACGCAGAAGAGCAAGTACAGCTTGTGTAGTAAACTGTGTTGTAGTCCTGTTACTATTTTATGTGCGAAATGGGGACTGCCTTGTCATTATCGATGGTTGCTTCGGTACAGGGACCTGTCAAGGTGGGATAATCCAAAGCAAGAACCTCTCCTTTCCCCCATCTCCCCCCATTTCCTTCTCTGACTGGTTTGGTGTTCAAAGCAGCAGTAAAAGAGACTGTATCAACAAGTGGTAGGTTTTCAGTTATTTTACATCTTACAAGCACATTATCTATTACAAATAAGAAGCTGCATTTTCCCTTCGAGTATCATTGTCTATGATCTGGTTGAGTTTCTGGCCGTCGGGCACCGTCTGAGAGCCTGCGAAGGGTCTCGGATGCTGCGCAGGATGCTAAACAGGATTTGTGCACCGCTGCCCGAGAGCTGCGCGCTGCCGGCGCCCGGCTCCTGCTCAGCTGCAGGTGTGTCCTGAGCAAGACTAAAAAATTCTGATCCCCAGGGCTCTCCTGGAGGTTCCCTTACACGGAGGTGGCCGTGTTCCTGGTTTCTATTAAAGTTTCTATTCACAATCAAACTTTGAATTTAGTTGTTAGAAAGAGCACGCTACCTCGGGACTGGGACAGGGACTTAACTAGCACGGGAGCCCTGCGGGCGAGGCAGCCTCTGTGCGCATTTGTAGTATTGGGTTTTTCTGTGCGTATTTTCTTACTGAAAATCAACAAGATTTTCTTACTGAAATCAGTAGGAAATCAAACCTGCTTTTGTAAATGTTCCCAGCTGCGATAGGCAAAAGACAGAACCTTTTTTATTAGTTTTAGTGAGGAGAAATCAGATGTCAGAACTACTGAGAGCAGTGATTTAGTAAGTACTTAAACCTAAAGGAGAATAAACCTTGATTGGTGGAGGCAAATCTCAAATACTTCAAGGCACTTGGAAAGAGCTTTTAACTAGCTGTTGCATGAGTAAATGCTGTGCAGGTGGAAGCTGAAATTAATATCAATGCGAATTTTACGTTGGGCAGCTTCTGCAGTTACTGCAAAATCACAAAATATCCTGTTTCCTTCTCTTGTCACCCCACAACCAAACCAACAGATGTTGCCCCGGTTGCAGTGGTAGAGCCCTGTGAGGAACAGACTGATATTTGGCAGAGCACAAGAAAATTCTTGAAATACTTGAGAACTTCTTTGGAAAGCAGCTTTGACTGTTTGTTATCGCTTTGTTTCCGAAATAAATGTTGGGCTCCTTAGCAGACAGAAACAAATGATGAGCCTAATGCTGGACTTTTTGCAGCCATGGCTGTAGTAGGTGGGGATTTTTTTCCTCTCTCTTCATTTTTGGCTTTTGGCACATGTTACCAAAATATTTGCAGGGCAGCAACATGCATTCTTTCATCTTGAAAGTGGGAAATAAAACATATTTGTTCCTATATGTAAATACCCTTTTCCCACAAAAAAATGTTTGCTTTGTAAACGCAGTCTGGTTTTCTCCTCGTAGTGTGAATTCCTGTGAGCTCTGTTCCGGAGGGCAGGCACGTGCGCTTTCAGGTGATCGTGGTGCCAAAATAAAGGGGGCTCACAGCTCTCCCTCTGATGTTTGTAAGAATAGGTGAGACTTCTTAAAGAAAGGACCCCAGTGTAGCGGTTAAAATGACCTTCTTAGGAAATGCCATTCATGCCGGAGCACATAACCTTCCTCCCCATCCCTTCCCCTGCATAGGAGGGGCTGTGGGATACAAAGGACCCTGGGAAAGGGAGCGCACATTCTTCTGTACAAAGGAAGCTCAGAATCCCAGGCTATATACGTGGGTCTCTGTGTCTTCCTCCTTAAAAATGTTTTTCTTTACCCTGTAATCAGAGAATTTTTTCCTTATTAATTTTACTTTGGGTGGAGAGAAATAGGAAAGATCTATTGTTTGGATGGAAGTCACTGCCGGGAGTGACAATTGGGCTATTGTTGGGCCGTAATTCTAGTCTGGGGCTCCGACGGGAGGTGAAAAGGAGGAAGAGGAATATGAACAAAACCAAGCATTAAGTCTCTAATAATCTCCTGTTGTTTACCTGAACAAGGATAGGCAGAGGCTTGGTCCCGTGTGCCCCCCGCGAAGGCTGACGGAACGCGGTGTTGGTGCAAGTGGGGATGCTGCTCTCCCCTGAGCATCTGGGAGGGGGGCAAGAAAGGAACTTTCTTCCCATCCAGCCGAGGACATGCGGTTATTTTTCTAAAGCCCAAATCAAAACTGTTAGTTGAAGGCAGAAACAGGCCTCAGGAAATGCTGTTTCTTCTGGCAGCAAGAGACAAAGATCCTTGTTCTTTAGACCAGCCTTTGTATAATTCAGAACAGTAATAATTTTTTTTAAAATGTCTGATAAAGAATAAGTACTCATTATCATAATATGTTAACAGAGCTATAATTAAGATTGTTCTTGTCACTTTTTTTTTAATATGCCATCTTCCTTTGGGAGATCTTAATTGTTGAAAAAAAATTACTGCGTATTTACATTTGGCAAAAAGAGGTTTGGGGACCAAACATTTTAAAGCAGTGCTGTTTGCTTTTCTGGACTCTTAGATGAATATGAGAGAGAGAAATTGAGAAAGGAGTGAAAAGATCCTGTGGATTAACTCAGGTGTTGCTCAGGCTCCATCCAGAAGAGGAAGCAACCACGTCGCTACAGCTGCTTAAAAACTTTCTGCCTACCCAATGTTTCTGGTTTGCCCCAAATATCCCAGGATCGCTTTGGGATCGCCCCACCACTGCATCCCTCCAAGGGCACGCTGACTAGGCATTGACACCACCAAACTGGTGTATATGTTTCTGCTTTGAAAGGGAGAGCCTCCTTTTGAGGTTAAATAACCTCTTTTATTATTTTGGTTACAATTAGAAATGTTGATTTTTCTTGTGTATTTGGTTTTTGTTACACAGTATTGATCTCGAATGCTGACTGCTTCTAAATGCTGATGCTCCCCTGGTCCTTGGAGTCTCTTGATGGAGAAGTCACGTGTACGCCAACGAAGACGTTAATACTCAGTTTGCATTTAAACTGTGACTTCATCCTCAGTGAGACATCGGATTTTAATGCTGTTTTCACATGCAGCCCTGTCAGGTGACGGTGCTGGGGAGGGAGGGTGCTGGAGGTACCTGGGACTTGTTCGCCTTCAACTTGACGGCTGGTTGCCTGCCAGAAAACAGGGAAGGTTGTCATTGACGCTTTTAATTTTTATGAGCATTTGAGATTTAAAATGTTTACTCCTTGTTTTCGGCTGTAGAGTCTTTGTATTGAAAATAAATAATCTTGTTTCAAATTAAGTGTTTCCAGAGGAAACTATCTGGCTATTGTAAAGTGTTCTGTCAACAGTGCTGCATCCTCATACCAGCAGAAGAGGAGGGGTCTGGTGTCGTTACCCAGAGCTAGGGAGAGCTGACATGGAAAGAATTCCCACGAACAAGGCTATCTGCTCCCTACTTTCCTTTGCACAGATGGGTCTCTTTGTTTTTGATTAAACATTAATCAAAAATCAATGTATGACTCCATGTAAGTGGTATTAGATAATTCTCCTTTTATCCATGGTAAATAAAAACGTGGTTCAAACGTGAACAAACAAGAGTCTTGGCTTGGTTCAAGTTTAAAAGTAGATCGGGAGAGAAGGTTGTAATTAAAATTGTGGATTTCATAATTGAATGTGTTCTTATTTCATGAGACTATTTAGTTCAACTGTAGCAGGATGAAAAAACATAATGGAACTAAACACCTAAATGTTTTGCAGACAAGCGTGAAAATAAGATTTGAGAGATCTTTCGGTAGAAAAAAACATCTTGTTTTATGAGTAAGGAGGAGATTCCCGAGTAGGTAAAGTGTAACCTTGAGGGTGATGGAAAATTTGGAGAGCCCACAGGATTTGGGGATCTGAATACTCTGATTCACTTCAAGGATGAACTGAACATCCACCCTGAGAGCTCTAACAAACAAACAAACAGAAATTAATTTCAAGTACGGCTGCTGGCTTGGAGGTGGCTGAGGAGACCATTTTCCTGTTAGACTGAATTACCAAACCAGTTTTGCCAATGGATGCTCATTATGGGAGCGCTGAGTCTGGAACGGCTGCACCGCCGAACACAGTCTGCTGCTGCGTGAGAGCAAAGCGCGGAGCAGTGAGGTACAGAACTGCGAGCTTGGAAGTGGAGCCGGCACGGAGCTGCTGTTGCGAGGCTGGGCAGAGAGCAGCTGTAGCTCGGCGTCGGTCAGATTCTCAGAGCAGAGAGAGGAGCGTAAGCGGCGCCGGCTGCGTCTTCCAATGTGTTTGTGTGTCCCCCCGCCCCGTCACGTCGAGTCCAACTCCTGGTGATACCGGGAAATGGGAGACAAAATGCTGCTGCTGAGCATCGCACAGGATTATTAAAAGCTAGTCAGTGTAATGACATACCTGCCAGGGATTGTTTCTGACTTGCGTTCTTTTTTCACGTTTTAGTCTGTCTTTGTAGGGGGAAAGGGATTGAGATACCCGAGTTGCCATTTGGCTCTAGAAGGCCGTTAGACTCTAAGGGTAATGCTGATAAATTTTACAGTGGGAAAGCTGATGTGCCGTTAGTTATGTGGATAGATAAAAACTAACTGCTGTGGAAAGCAGTGAGTTCTGCCGTCCCGATTTCAGCGTACCTGCTGGTTGTGTGATAATGCTGAAGTGCAATGCTGCTCCCTAAATTAATCAAACACAGTGTTTACATGGCAATAAAGACAGCTGGCTTATAAGAATATTGATTAATATAAATATATTGCTTTTATTTGAAATGAGCCGTGCAACAGTTTTAGGGCCTTCCATGCTATGAACGTTGCCTTACAGCTTTCTTGTAAGCTCTTGGGAGCTGTAGTTGCCTCTGGTGTAGCGACGTGAATTCACATCACTTGAACATAAGGCTTGCTAGGAGACCTGTTGTGCTCTGACTTACTTTTACTCACAGCTGGCGTAGGAAAAATAGCCCACAACGCAAAACCGGACTGGAGTCTGGTATGCTTCCCCCCTCCTTGGTCTAGAAAATAGTAAGTTTTGCAAAGGCTTATAAAAAGCAAAATTAATTTCTGTACGCTGACAGTATCTCTGGGTGGTAGAAGGAATGTGGGGCTACAGTCCAGTTATTCATGAGAATTAAATGTGGGTTTAAGCATTTTACTTGCAATTAGTTTGACAGTAACTGTGATTTTTAATTCTCTTTGTTTTTTTTCCTTCAGGCTGAAGTACTAAAGAAAAGTCTTTGTTTTCATGCGTATGTGAATAGTTCTGGGTCCTTGTTGTGCTTCTCTGTACCTTTTCCAGTTTTATTCCATCCTTTTTGAGCTGAAGCGATCAGAGTTGCAGTCTGTATTTGAGATGTGAGCAACCTGTACATATACAGTGCTATAATGGAATTTCTTTTCTTTTCCCGCTATTTCAAACAAAGTTTTTTAGTGGTGCGCAGTATCTGCAATGCAAAGTCCTCACTGGTGTGGATTTTTGGTGAGGTCGCTGCTCTGGGTCCCGAAGGGAGGATGCAGCCATGGTAAGGATAGGGAGAGGTATGCTGGTGGGCTCGGGCACTGTGGCTTTCTGTTATGTGATTAAAAAATGCTGGACCATTTGTTTTGCACGAATGATGTCGTAGTAGTTGGAAAAACTTTTTGGCCAGCTTTGACTTGTTCTGTTTGTTAGTTTTGTTTGCACCCAGAGTGCAGGGAAGAGGATTGAATTAAGCTTTAGCATCCTCTCAGTTATTGGGCCAAATGCCGCTACTTTTGCTGCCAACAAAGCCTACAGAAGATGTGTGGGCATGAGGAGTGTGGGAGTTTCAGAATACACAGCATCATTTAATTGACACGGGATTTGTAAAGTGCAGCTTGTGTAACTGGTGATACCTAATCTCTCTTGTCCCTTCCAAGAGGCACGTTGATGATCCATATGCTTGATGGAGGTGTTCCTTTGTTTAAGGGAGATAAGAGTTGCAGAGTTGATCAGAGATGTCTTGCCTCTAATTTGCCTGCAGGCTCCCAAATTTAAGCCTTAAATTTAGAATATTCTTTTGCTAGATGGAGGTTTAATCTTCTCATTTTTTTTTAGAAAAAGTTTTCCTCTTGCAAAAGGAGACTTATATTCCTTCCCCCGCCCATTCCCCGTCCTTTTTAAGGAGAGAAAGCGGAGTGGTGGTGCTGAGGGACGGGACGGCAGTGTTCGGTGGGAGATGCGCGATGGGAGGTTACACCGTGCACTCAGGTGCTGCGTGTTGCTGCTCTCCTTGCAACTAGGCGGAGGCACGAAATACCGCTTTGCAGGTGTTTTGGTCCTTGATACCGTGTCATTCCTCCCGACTCCCCTGGCATGTCTTACCCTGCCTGGTCCCCAGAAATGATCGTACGGCTTTCCCAAGCTTCCTTGTGGGAGAACGTGTTAGGACAGCGCTTAAACAGCTTTGGCCTGCGTGGGGGGGCGAGAGCTCAGGCAGGCGGTGCTGCGTGCGACTCGGGAGAGGGTCTCTAGGAAGGAGCTGATGCCTGAATCGCAGGATCATTTGGGTGGGAAAAGACCTTTAAGACGGAGTCCAACCGTAACCCTAACGCTGCCAAGGGCACCAAAAGTCAGGTTTAAGTAGCTGAAAGAGTAAGCTTTGAGAGACCACCTATGTCCAGGAGAGCAAAGGAAATTGGGAGAGGGAGGAACGAGAATGATTTATAAATGTTTTATTACTAGGTGTAGAAGCAAGGTATGCTGACATCTGCTTTTCTTTCCCAGTGCAGTTGTTGCTGCATGCTGCATGTGGAATAGCTTCGGCCTTCTTTGGGGCACTGTCCTCCTTCAAAACCAAAACAAACACACACAACCCCCCCCAAAGCAGTAGAAGAGCAAACTCCGCTAAGCCTACAGACAGTAAGCTTGCTTTTGTTAACTTAACTTCTTAAGACTTTATTTTTGCCTGGAGCCTTTGCATCCCGGGTTGAGATTCCCTGCTCCGGGGGTTTGAGGCCTCGGCGCTGGTGAGCGCGGCAGCCTGGTGGCGCGGGCTCCTCTTTGGCAAGATCCTGAAGTTACTTCCTCATTTTAAGCACAAGTAATGCCGTGAGATTTAGCGTAGGTTATTCATAGCCTTAAGGTCAGTCAGGGGTTTTCTTGTCTTCGCTATATCAGGAATTTAATGGAAGTGAGTACTGGGTTGATTTCAGTTCCTACTGACTTTGCAGATGCTTTACAGCAGGTTTTTTTTGGTCCTCTTTGTAAGCCCTTCTGGTGTGAATCTCGGCAACCCTGGCAATCCCCGTGTCTCCTTGTCTTCCACTGTGTATTTCAACAAAAGAACCGGCACAAATCTGAGAGCACCTTTTCCTCCCTCCCTGCAAACACTCCCCCCCCCCCCCCCCCTTTTTTTTAAATACACAGATTTTGAGCGTTATGGAAGGGTTCAGTCTGGTTATTGTTGTTTTGAAAAGATGGACACAAAATGTCAATGATGTTTCCTTTAAATTTGTGTTTAATTTAGTGTTTCTTGACATGTGATATGTAGGCAGTGGTGGTAGTGATGTCTGCATACAGCTGTGTAAAAATTAGGAAACGCTGTGTTCTTTTACAGCATTTGCAGAATAAATGGAGGCCAAATTTGTGCTCCCTTATACTCAGTGTGTTGCCATTGACTTCAGAACAGCTAGGCTTTTTTTCTTTGTGTAGTTGTGCGGTGATGTAAAGGAGGACAACTTTTCTACTGGTGATCTGATTTTTTAGGTTGGTTGTGGGGTTTTTTTTTAATGCTGCAGGCTGCCACTGTTGGACTTTCTCCTTTTTTCTCTCTTAACATTTCCTACAACGCAACTTGCTTTTCAAACACGATAGGGAGAGCATCATGTCCGAAATACTCCGCGTGTTTTCAAAGTTAGCTAGTTACAGCACAAACACACACAACTCTTGTGCCTCCCAAAAATAGTCACCTGAAGGGAAGCACAGAGGACGAAACTGAGCCGCCGGGTTTCGGGCTGTCTCCCCACAGGGGCTGCGCTTGCATTCCTCCGGCCGGGGGCCCCGGCCTCTTTTGAAAGCAACCTTTCAGGCTTATGAAGCTGCATTGTGTAAACATCTTCAGCAATAATTTATTCTCTTGAAAGAGGCCAAACGAATCCTCCCATCCCGGTTAGAGCCGCCTTAGATGTTAGTCTGAGCAGCACATTTTCTGTGTTGCAACAAGCGTGACATCACATGCATATAGCAGCATAATGTGGTCAAATACCATTTTAAACAAATTTTAAAATCCTCCCCCGTGGGGCGGCTGTATTGGGAATGTTCTTCCTTCATCTGTATGTTATCAAGCTGAATATCGAGTCTTGGTTTTGCTAGAATGTTTCTATATGTGTAGGGGAAAAAAAAACCCCACTGCTGATTTGAGTGCTTTGATAATTTCCCTCCCCCCCTTTGTTTTTTCGTTGTTTGTCCTGGGGGGAAAAAAGCAAATGCTGTTTGTAAAAGGGGAGAGAAGGCAGAGAATGATCTTTATGAAAATCTAAATGCATAAAAAACAAGTGAAATTATTTTCTGAAATTCAGAGCGTTCGTGAACGTAGTGTGTTGTAAACAAATTCATAAAGTCCTTCTGGAGAAACATATGACTTCGATTTTTATTTTTTTTTCCTCTTATAGGAGCAGCATTCTTAACTTTTGCCTTACAATTTTTTTTAGCGTAGCCTCAGAAGCTCCATGTTGTTTTTGTCCTGTAATAACACTCGCCTGAGCAAGGACACGGCATCTTTGGGGTTTACCTCTGTCTCCGGCCCCCGGGAGGTTGTTTACTGCTTTCTGCCTGGAATAACAGGCCGGTCCCAGGTATGCTCCCTGGGGAGCAGGATTATTGCCTTCTGCCAAAAAACCACCTCGGTGCTGGGTTGCTGCCCTCGGGGATGTTGTCAATGGGGGCGGCGAGACGCCGGCCGTGGGTACGGTGCCTGTGGGGCGGTGAGGCGCCGGCTGTGGGTATGGTGCCAGTGGGTACAGTGAGACGCCGGCCGTGGGTATGGTGCCTGAGGGTACGGTGCCTGTGGGGCAGCGAGATGCTGGCCGTGGGTACGGTACCTGTGGGTACGGTGCCGGTGGAGCAGCGAGATGTCGGCCGTGGGTACGGTACCTGTGGGTATGGTACCTGTGGGTACGGTGCCCGTGGGGCGGCAAGACGCTGGCCGTGGGCACGGTGCCGGTGGGTACGGTGCCTGTGGGGCGGCGAGACGCCGGCCGTGGGTACGGTACCTGTGGGTGCGGTGCCTGTGGAGCAGCGAGATGTCGGCCGTGGGTACGGTACCTGTGGGTATGGTACCTGTGGGTACGGTGCCCGTGGGGCGGCAAGACGCCGGCCGTGGGCACGGTGCCGGTGGGTACGGTGCCTGTGGGGTGGCGAGATGCTGGCCATGGGTATGGTACCTGTGGGTACGGTGCCTGTGGGTACGGTGCCTGTGGGGCAGCGAGATGCTGGCCGTGGGTATGGTACCTGTGGGTACGGTGCCGGTGGGTACGGTGCCTGTGGAGCAGCTAGATGTCGGCCGTGGGTACGGTGCCTGTGGGTGCGGTGCCTGTGGAGCAGCGAGATGTCGGCCGTGGGTACGGTACCTGTGGGTATGGTACCTGTGGGTACGGTGCCCGTGGGGCGGCAAGACGCCGGCCGTGGGCACGGTGCCGGTGGGTACGGTGCCTGTGGGGTGGCGAGATGCTGGCCATGGGTATGGTACCTGTGGGTACGGTGCCTGTGGGTACGGTGCCTGTGGGGCAGCGAGATGCTGGCCGTGGGTATGGTACCTGTGGGTACGGTGCCGGTGGGTACGGTGCCTGTGGAGCAGCGAGATGTCGGCCGTGGGTACGGTGCCGGTGGGTACGGTGCCTGTGGAGCAGCGAGATGTCGGCCGTGGGTACGGTGCCTGTGGGTGCGGTGCCTGTGGAGCAGCGAGATGTCGGCCGTGGGTACGGTACCTGTGGGTATGGTACCTGTGGGTACGGTGCCCGTGGGGCGGCAAGACGCTGGCCGTGGGCACGGTGCCGGTGGGTACGGTGCCTGTGGGGCGGCGAGACGCCGGCCGTGGGTATGGTGCCCGTGGGTACGGTGCCCGTGGGGCGGCAAGACGCCGGCCGTGGGTACGGTGCCTGTGGGTACGATCCCTGTGGGTACGGTGCCCGTGGGGCGGCGAGACGCCGGCCGTGGGTACGGTGCCCGTGGGGCGGCGAGACGCCGGCCGTGGCTATGGTCCCTGTGGGTATGGTGCCCGTGGGGCCACAAGACGCCGGCCGTCGTACGGTGCCGGTGGCGAGCAGGATGCTGCCCACAGGGATGCTGCCGGTGGGGCGGTGGGCTGCGGGATGCTGCCGAGCTACAGGGCAAGCAGAGCCCCCGGCAGCTGGAGCCCACATCTCTTCAAACAACGAGACCCTTTTCAGAAGTGAGGTGTGTTTAAGCCTATATTTGGATGCTGCGCCTCTTCTAAATTTGGTTTCTCCTCATTAATACAGGAGCTGTTTTAATCGCCCTGGAGGGAAAAACATGGGGTTGCTGTAGGGTGGGTTATTCTGGGCTTTTTTTTTTTTCCCACTTTTATAAAAGGCCAAGGTCTGTTTTGGAGGAGTGGAGGCGAGGGGAGGTGGAGGAAGGGGTGGAGGGAGGGAGGGTCTGCTCTTCTGAGCGCCTTTGTGCGGCCGAGCCCCGGCTCCCCCGCGCCCCCCCAGCTCCCGGGCAGGGGCACTGGGCTGGGGGAGCTCCCCTGCTCGCTGCCCGAGGCCTTGGGGCCGCGCAGACGGCCCTGCTGCGGGAGGGGGTCTCTCCGGGGTTGTTCCCATCGCCCCTTCCCCGGCCGAAGGCGGCCTTCGGGTTTTCCGCGGGGAAGCGGCTGTCCCCGGGTCCGGGCGAGCGTGGAGAAGGAAGCGTGGCAGCGTCGCGTTAAAATAAGCGTTTTTCTACCTTTTGCCGTGACCTGAATGAGGTTTTCCCCTCCGCAGCAGCACGCTGTGCTTGCCGTGGGTGGGATGGAGGAGTAGCGGACAGGAATTATTTCGGGGCTGCTGGGCACGTGTGGAGTGGGAGCGGGCGCCTCTCGCCGCCCGGGCTCCTTGCCCAGCCGCCGGCCGAGGAAGCCGAGCTGTTGCAGGCTTTTGCCGGGCCCGTGGCACGCTTAGATACCCCTCCTTGAGTGCCAGAGGTATTTATAAACCAGCTCCCTTTTATGACAGGGTTACGGTCGGGATGCGGGCAGCAGCGGATCGGATTTGAACGCTGCCGTATCCCTCGGGGAGGCTGGAGGGGCTGGTGGGTTCGGCTGCTGGCAGCGTCCTAGCGACCTGGGCTGCTGCACGCATCCAGCTTCGATGCGAGGACCGGCAGAGACCTTTGCATCTGTGCAATTGATGATTTGCCGTAATTACTTCCAGTTGCAGCAGCATATGGAGCGTGGCCGCATCCTTTAGGTACCTCTGCGCGGGTCCTGACGGAAGTCAGGTTTCAGAGAAGATGCTGATAAATATGAACAATTACGAAACAGATGCAGGCCAAAAAAAAAAAAAAAAAAAAAAAAGTGTAAAAATACAAGTCCACTGGGGTATTGCAGTAAAAGCATAAAGGACTTTGGGTACTAAGCTTAAAAATCCAGACACCCTAAGGAAATACAACAAAATTGAATTAGTTGCAGGAATTAATTCATTTTTGCTAACTCCTGCTATTAATCATTTAAATTATCTGAGATGGAAATTACAATTAAAATAGTTACTTTTATGCTGTATTTCAGGGTACTCTCCCCTCCAGTAATTTGACCTAGTTTACCGGTGTTTTAATTCTGCTCGCTCATTTTGAACACTTTCTTTTTGTTACCAACTTTGTCAAGTCTTCTAAATATTTTGCTGTCTGCTCCATTCCAGGGTCAAATGGGACAAGCATTTTCTTCTGGCTAAAGACAAACTGCGTTGAAAACCAGTACTAGTGAAGTCCCTTAATAGAACAGATGCATCTGACCTGAAGAATGACTTGCATGCTCCAAAATTTACTTCCCCCTCTCCCCCTCCTTCTCCAACAGCGTCTGATAAAAGATTTTTCTACTGTAAAAAAAATCCCTTGCTTATATCCTTAGTGCATTCAAGTTACTAAACCCTACAGCTAGCCACCTCTCTGTCCCTATGTGCTGAAATAAGGGGGTTTTTTTCTGTCTTGCACTTCTAGTAGTCTTCTGTACTGAAGATTAACCTCATAACTAGGATTTGCTTTTCAAAAATCTGTTTGCCTTTTGTGAAACTTCTATGGAGTTTCTGCTGGAATTATTTGTTTGCTACGAATTTCATTGTGTTGCATAAATGATGCACATGCTGCAGGGGAAGCAGCAGATTCCGGAGGCGATATGTGTATGGAGAAATCTTGCTCTGTTGTGATAGCACTCATTTCTAGGACAGATGTACTTAACTAATTTTTTTAATTAAATGCAAATAGGTAGTGCAGGATGGTAGTTGACCGGTGGCTTTTGAAATGTGATTTTCTGTGAGAAGTGAAACGTGCCGCTTTGAGCGGCAGTCAGAGTATGATGAGTTACTTCACATACTATCGATGGGCAAACCTGACAGGTCTTTAGATAGAAGCCGAAGAATTATGCTAGCGTTTATCCCTTTAACTTGTGCTCCAATATATTTCGTAGCAGTTCTCTTCACAGGTGCAGAGTATTGTAGATCCAATGAAATCATTTGTAAGGAAATAGGCTCAGCCTCTAGAAAGTTAAGATCTGTATGGCTACGGTAGCAATTAATATTTCTGCTAAGTGAATTTTGCAAGCAGTATTAAGTCACTGAGGTTAATCTAGTGACTTTGTTTTTCAAAACTCTCTTCTGAGTGAAAATTACAGGTATGTCATTTCTTCTTTTACAAGAAAAAAATTGTTGCCATGTACTGTATGGTGCCTGTATGTAAAGTATCACATCTTTGCACGGATTGTGAGGAGACACAAATAGTGTTTGTCTGTGATTGTATTTCTCGCTTTCAAAATAATCGGTAAAAACTCTTTTGAAAATAATTGCTGCTCCATTCCCCCACACTGTGCAAGGATAGACAGGGCATTTCTACCCCAGGTGATCACCCTAATCATCACGGTCTCAAAACCAAACTTTTTCGTTTTTGAGAAGTCATTAAGTACTGCTTTTTAAAAAGGAAAGTTTAAAAAGAAAAAAAGCTTAAAAAGCGTTTTCTGCCTTGTGTTACTGAATTTCTACCAGTTTAATAAGATGCTATGTTTCATTTGGACTTGTCCAGGTTGTGAAATTTAGATAAATGAAACACCTAGCCACATACTTTTTGTTACAATTAATCAGTCCCCTACCTTGTGGGCCAGCACAGTTTCCACGGCGCTTCAAAAATGCAATGGCTAGATTCCTAAAAAGCCTTTAAATGTAAGTGTATGCTATAACCTGGTCTCCTGTCTGTAATGATATCCCCCTCAAATCGCACGACTCAAGGCTAGAGGATGTAGAGCGAAACGCCGGGTGAAGCCCGCTGTGCGGCGCGTGCCCGCTGCCCCGCGGCCGCTGCCGCTGCCCGCGCCGCCTCCTTGGCCGTTCCTGCGCTTGATGGTGTGGCTGCACCCGCACCGCTTGCGTCGCTGTACCCCGGGCTGTCTCCCGGCAGCGCTGCCTGATGGGCTTCCCGTTGCGTTCGGAGTTGAGCAGGCTTGGGTTGTGTGAGCAAGGTCATCAAGCTGTGATTTGGAAACGTCCCTTCTGTAGAGGCTCCAGGCTGCGACCTGTATCTTCAAGGCGGTCACTTCCTCGCTGCGTCAGAACCGGATAAAGTCATACCGTTCTTCCAGCCGATGTTTAAATTTCTAGTTGATGAGACAGCCCAAGTAAAACAAATGCAGACTTTGAAAGTACTGGAGTAGCTTCCATCTTGGAAGTTTTCTAGCCCAAAGCAGGAGGCCGCGGTGCCTGATGCTCCTGCATGGCTTGCCTGGCTTACACAGGGCCCGGGCTGCTCAGACGATTTGAAAAAACAAAACCAAGCCCCTAAAGTCCGTCACCACAACATCAGCTCTGAAAAGCATTGGTGTAAATTATTATTCAATGCATTTCTAATAAGACTGCGTCTAAAGCCAGCTGGATTTGCTACCTGGATCTCCAGATTCGCTGGGTGTCTTTTCAGTGAAAGAGAAATAACAGCCGGGAGTTGATGGATGGTGGATGGCCTTTGCAGCAGATCAAAACAGGCTGGATAGCATATGACTGATAAGTAGCACTTACTGTAAGGAGCTTAAAAAAAGGGAATAATCTGAGGGTGGCTGTAACTTGCAGGAATTGAGGATATCTCACTTGTGGCTGTCCCGAAATGTCTATTGCAGCTCTTCCTCTTTATATCCTTTTGTCCTTTGAAATGCCTTGCTGGTAGGGTTGGGCTCTTACTTATTTATTTCTTCCTCTCAGCAGCTGCAGTGCTCAGACTGGTAGGCTGAGATGCTAACAATGCACTGCCTGCTGCCAAGAAAGGAGGTATTTGCATTCATTTTCACTTTCTTAGTCTGAATACAAAAAACCAAATAATCCCCTATGGTCCCACCGAGTCCTGCCTCCCCTGAAATGTAAATACATGTGCCGATACATGATTTGGAGTACTTACTGGTGGTGTGTTACGTACATCAGCTTACCCGGCAGGTGATAGAAGCGTCCATATTCTGTAAAACAAAGCAGTCTTACAGTAATCAAGAACAGCCATATTAAAAACAAAACAAAACAAAAACCAACCAAACAAACCCCAGTAATAGGTTTCATAGCAGTTATTTAACATATTATAAGTCTGATGCTTCACTCATCATTTTTTCTGGATTGTTTTCTTTTTTCTCAAAATTGCAAATTGTTCCTGCTGATCGTATCAGGAGCAGTCTGTGCACAAAAGAGGCAAATAGCTCGCATTTTTCACTCTTGAAGTGATTTTGACAACGATGCAAGAAGGAGGGATGGGAGACTTGTTTGAAGTTCCTACGGGCGCAGCCTCTGAGGTGCGGAGCTGGGTGGCGGGGCGACTCCCGCGGGGGCTCGGCGAGGTCGGGGTGCGAGCGGGCGGCCGTGCCGTGCTGCTCGCTCCCTCCCTCTCGCTGGCAATCTTTCGAACGGGAAACAAGTGGGGATCGGAACCCTTCTGAACGTGGAGCTTGGGGTGTGTTGACGGGCTTATGAAGGCAGCACTTTACCTGAAGGGGCATGGCGCGGGGGGAAATCGGAGAAGCCCCGAGATTGAAACGCCGGGGTTTTTGTGTTGTAACGTACTGACTAAAACAGCATCAAAAAGAACCCTATTGCCGTGACGCTTGTTTTTGTGTGTCTGCTCAGTTTTTAATCGGCCTCTCGTTAGGATTCAGAGCGCTACGTAGAAATCCACTGCGCCATCTTTTTTTAATGCATTAAATGATCTACAGCGTGTTTCTTTTGTGGTGAAACCCCGTTGCCTCAGTACGAAGAGCGCACGGCGTACATGTGTCTTTGTTTAATTCAACATGTTTTCCTCTTTCAGTACTGGAAATAGGACGTTTTAGTTCTTCAGTCACCACCGCAGCCAAGCGGTGCGTTTCTGAGAGCGCGCGGGGCGTTGGAAAGGGCAGAAAAGGCATCGCTCGCAGGTGCGCGCTGTGGATCTCCTGGGCACGCAAAGCCCACGTGCTTTTTATGACCAGCTCTCGCAGCCAGGTGCGTCTGGAAGAAATGACACCCAAGGAAGCGGATTTCTGCAGTTTTCAACTGGCTGGCTGTTCTCTGCAGTTCGTGGTTGTTTTTTCCTTTCCTCCTGAAACATCAGTGTAAAGAATCGGAGGGCTAAAGGGGGGGGGGGGAAGAAAAAAAAATGCACTGGTACTTGTTTAGAAATATCAAATAACCTCTAGTGTGGGATTTCTATCTTGCTGTCTTTGTGGTAAGAGAGGCAGAGAAAAGACACTTGAAAGCCTACGACAGCGTAGCCTGTAGGAGCTTTACAAACTGATTCAGATGTTCCATTCAGAGCAGAGATTTGATACAGGGTAATGAAATCAAATAGCTTAAAATAATCTTTTATTGATTTCTATGGAGAGAAATCTATACCTGCAGAATGAAACTGAGGTTATGGGAAGAGCTGCCTTTAAATTTTGCTTTGTTTTGTGCATGTGTGCTTTCAAAAGCGCATGTTTTCTGTGCCTTGAATGGCTGCATCTGCTTCCCTTTAAGTCCGAAGTCGAGCAATGCGTGCTGAAATGTTAACAGCATAAAAACGTTCTGTCCTATTTAATGTACTTGGTACACATGCGGGGTTTTGAAAAGATATTTTTGATGAAGATCTGCTGTGCTGCCTTGGTTTGGTGTGGGGGCGGTGGCTGTCCCCTGCCCGCGGAGCAGGTCCCCGTGGGGCGCAGTGGGGGACGCGCCTCGTGATGCTGCTCCAGACTCATAAACAAACCGTCACGTGGCCGCGCAGCCCTGCAGAGCGGCGTGCGGGCAGGGATAGACAGCGAGAGCATTATCCTTATTGGATTTCCCCTCCGAGCTGGTGCTGATTTGAATGTTTTGGAATGAGTGGTGAATGGAACAACACGAGGCGCGCTTTTTTTCCTCCCCCCCCTTTCCTTTTTTTTTTTTTTTCTTTTCAGCTGCGGCGTTTAGGATGCACAAAGAGTCACTGAACCTGTAAGAAGCTTCTCTAAATGCAGGTGCTTGCAATGCAGCCTGCTTTTCTTTCTTGAAAAAAATACATTTGCATGAGCAAGCGCTGTGCGCTCACTGTCATGTGAGAGAATGTAAAGGTGCAGATAAAATAGTGAATATACTTGAGATTTGAAAGAATTTTGTTCTGTACATCTTCTTCCCATTTGAGCAGTAGAGGTTTTATTAAAAATGGATTTCTGTGTTTGCTGGTGTGTAGTTCCTTAGACCCACCGTGTACCCGGTGGAGGCTGCAGCACTCTAGATGCGAGACGATTCTTTGGACCCGTCTGCTAACCCTTGATTGTGAATGATTAGACTTCAAAAGCATTTAGCTCTAAATGTAATTATAGCTGAGTTTCTCTGTGTTGAGTCTTTTGATTTACAGCGTGCACATTATAAATGAGTAGGATGCTGCCCATAAAGCAATAGATGCTGCAGTACTTCGCTAAGAACATAACTTAGATCATGAGATCAGACTTACAGCTGAATAGTTCTTAGTTGTAATCTTCATCTTTAAATACTGGAGCTCAGCAGCCCTTTAGTTTGTTGGATGCGTGTCAGCATTGCTGATTTATCAAGCTAACCCTGATCTAAACCGGCAGCAACTAGATATGCACTTGCATGAACTTTGTAGCTTCTGGTTATTGATAGGGTTGCCAGTAGACTGTATTGATGTTTGGGAAGTACCAAGTTCATGATGATGCTTTATTAGTGGTTTGTAGGGAATAACTGATGAGATTGCGTTTTTAAGAGTCTAGGGTAGGGAGGAGGCTTGAGGGGTGATTTAAGAGCTCGAGGAAGAGACTGCAGAGTGTACAAGCTCCTGAAGGATAATTTAGGCCAACCGGAGAGCAGGGGAAAAGCTAATGTATGGCAGGAGATGGTAGAGTGAACAGGGTGCTGTCCTCATCCATCCAGAGATAAGACAGATGTGAGCAAAGCTATATGCTGCCGTGCAAGTGAGATGAAATCTGAGGGAAGGAGAAGCTGGCCAAGGGGCTTGTGGAGTTTCTTTTAAGTTTAGTTGGGCAGATTTCAAACTACATTTAAAAAGATTTTGGTTTTCATTGCTATTAAGTTATTTGTGCTGAGCCTATTCTTTTTTTGTTATCCATTGCACCAAGAACCACAAAATGCTTTTGAAATTGTCTTTTCTCAGAGGTACTTAACGCTCAGGAACACATTGACCTGGTAATGTCATTCTCTAAATGATAATTTTTAAGCCAGATATATTTGTTAATCTTAAGAAAGGCAGTTTGGAGCAATCTCCCCTAGTTAGGATGCAGACGGTTTGGACCATGTCCCAAGCTGTGCAGCTGTGGGCAGGTCACGTAGACTCCAGGTTCCTTACTTGTGCCGTGGGTGAAATCCTGTCGCTTCCCCACCAGTGTGCCCAGTAAGGCGGATAAACCCACCAGTGACCGCAGGGTGATTGAACGCTGTGGCTATCGGTGGCTGAGAAAATGCAGTCGGGATTGACACTGGTTGTGTAGTAGAGGTTTTATCAGACACTGAACAGCAGAGTTAAGTGGGGACCGGAGGTTAAAAGATGGGACTGAGATGATGGGAGTTGTGTGCGTCTGAAAGTGGCTGAACTGTGCGTGTGTGTCTCTCCTGCAATGGAAGAGGCCACCATCTCTCTCCAGCGAGCACAAAAAGCAGAATTACATCTCAAGTGCCAAATTTGGCAATGTTATCTCTTAAAAACAATTATTGGCATGAAGTTAATTCAAAGATACTCAATGGTGTAAGCGTGTAAACTTGCCCAGGTGGTGCCATCTGCAACTGTGATGAAAAAAAAACCAGGAGGGCAAAACAAAGAAAACAATGTAGTTCAAAAAATGAAATTAATTTGTAAAGCCATTTGGCTTACTACTTAAAAAAACCCTCCAAAACCCAAAAGGCCTTTGGGTCAAAATATCAAAGATAGAGACTTTTGGAAAAGATACCTTGTGTACATTTTCTTACAAGAATCCCAAGACTCTCTTTTACATCCTTTTCACTAATGCAGTTTATAATACTCCTTCCAGCTAAATCCTGAAGTTAAGTGACATGGTGCTGACTTGTATGGATCCGCCATCCATCACCGTAAAGCCGTTGGCTCAGTACTCTTTTGTCAGACAAGCCTCACTTCTTCCCATGCTGAAGACCGTGACAGTTGTTGTCATCCTTTAAAGTCTGTACAATCTTCGCCAGAATGTCTTTGCGTTTGTCAAAGAGGACCCAAGTCTGATATTACAAAGGTATTTTACATTTCAGACTAGGCTGTGGTCCACTGTTAGGGTTGAAATACCTATTTCCTTGTGGTTACTGACATAGCCACTGGTGGAATTTTTTTGCAAATATCCCCAAATAGCATTTTTTGCGAATATCCCCCAAACAAGCTGATCTCTAAAATAATTTTAGAAAGGTAATCTGGCTTCTGCTTTGTCTTTTCTCTGTTACTTACTAACAGCCTGGCAAGAAAATATTTGAACCCAAGGTCCTCCGAATAGCGTTCTGTAATCGCGTACTGAAGTCTGTAATTCAGGGCTTGTTACATTTTAAAAGAAAATTATTACGGTCATGTGGTGTCAGGGGCTTTTGCATATCAAGACAAACAGCTGCTTCTGTTCCTAAATCTTTTGCTGTAACCTTGAGTAACTTGTCGTTTTTTACTGCATCTGTTCCCCTCCCGCTTTAAAATGGGCATCGAAAACAACCACTCGATTAGATTTCATGCTTTGTAAAGCATTTTGAGAACTGCTGATTAAAAAGCGCTGTATAAATGTGAAGTATATATTTTTCTGTTACTAAGCATTCATAAAGCTTAATTTGTAGGAACCAAGGCCAAGAAGCTGATGTTAGTAGGAGCAAGCTCTTTAAAACCTGGGACAAGGAAGCAGAAGGTTTGTCACATGAACTATTGGTTGGAAAGCTCTTCCCAGGGAAGGTATAAATAGATTAAAAGTTTCCCTTGTGGGGAAGGACATGATGTGGGGAGGACGGAGTAATTAGTCAGTTTGGAGATCCTTCTGTAGCAGTTAATCCTCCAGCACCAGCGGGCCACCAGCGGATACTACATCCTTAGGGATGATCTCCGAGAAGCTGCTTTACTTTCTGTCATCACTTTAACAAGCCGCGGTGCCTAGATAAAGTGCATCAAATGAATCTGAAAGCTGAAATATGTATTGAGGGTAGCAGCTAGCCCAACCCCCTTAGTTTTTCCCCATGTCATTCCTAATTCATAAAAACAAACCATAAAACCCCCTTGAACTTTGTGCAAAAATCTGTTGCTCTGTAATTTGCAATTTAAATGATACTTCTCTGTATTTGATTGCAGGCAAAATCAGCTATTCTATTCCCATCCAATTTAATGCTTTTAGTTTTGGGGGGGTGTGTGGGACATCCTGGAATACTAATTACGTTTTCCCCTCCCTGTTTCTTCTTTCATAACCATCAACAAGCAGGATCTGCCATTATTTGGTAGTTCCCTTTTACTGTTTTTCAGTGAAGGTTCAGTCTGCAAATTTGGATTTGTGTGATTTTTTTTTTTTTTTTTTTTTTTTATCAGTGTGATTTTTTTTTTTTAACAGGGTGTTCGGGCTAGTGTTTGCATAATTACAGAAAACTTTATTTAATGCATATGGAAGTTTAGTTCATATAACTGCAGAGAAGGCAGGGCCTTCCCTGCTTGAAACAGAGACAGATCCATTCGTTGTTTCATTTTGCAGCTGTAAACGTTGGAAGAGAAGTGTCATTTCTAATGATGGAATTGGAAGGCATTTCTCAAATTGAGTGTGGTCTGATGGCAACACTGCGCTGTCCCCCTGCGGCTGGCCAAAACCAGCCACTGGCCTCCTTTTACAGTCACGAGTATCTGGACCAGAGCTGATAGATAACTCTTTGTCACAAGATTTCTCAACCTCAGCATGAAATGTTTCTGGGGATGATACAATATTGATAACTCCAGCATAGCCAGCAATATTTTGTTCTCGGTCTGCTTTGTGTGTTGTAAATACACACCTAGAGAACTTACTGAATGGCATGGCTGGCATGTTCAGAATAGATCAGTAAAAGGAGAAGGATGCACTTTTGAACAGTAAAAAGGCAGCGTAGCGTCATGAGGAGTTGGAACATGGGAAGCGTAACGATGCTTTCACCCATTTGACCTCTGTAACCAAAGGTATCTACTCTTACTGGCTCAAGGAGACCCATAACTGGAAGACATGGTAATTGCAATCTTGTTTACTGCAGTATTAATGGGAAATAAAGCTTAGAATTCATTAAATTTTCCGTTTGTAGGTGTCTTACAAATCTAATAATTAATAGGGTAAACGAGGTTGTGAGAAGTCTTCACAGTCTGTCTGAACTCTGCACGCTCTGCATGAGGAAGTTACAAGTACTTCCATTACAGAACTGCGTAGTGCTGCTTTGTTTTGGGAACCTGCATCTTCTCCTATATCTAATACTAACCCTCTGCAGCATAAATTAAATGCTTAGTGGAATTTTAACGTTAAAAGAGAATTTTAACTAGCTCTAGAAAAGGGTCAGTCAAATTAGAATGCTTTTCTGGAAGAACATCTGTGCTTTAATTACTGCAATATAGACTTTTTTTAATGGTGTAAATATGTGGAACCTGTTTTGGTTGGGTTTTTTTATAATTTCAAAACATAATACTAAGCTTTGTTTTATGTAGTTCTTCAAAGACCTTTTAGTTATTTTCCTCCCTAATTTTCATGGGAGAAAAAATATTCCATATTTAAATTCTTCCCTCCAAGTGAAGTGAATTTAGATTCTTGGGATAAATTTAGATCATTTTTCTTCTTGCTAAGTAGGAGGAGTTTTTAATAGCTTTTAAAAGTTTGTCTTGTGTTATGGGTATGCAAAGTGATAGAAAACAATTGTAGCGTTACTGTTTAGATGGTGAGAAGTACAGATTTCTTTTTTTTTTTCTTTGAACATCTGACTCACCAGACTTGTCTGTTAATCTTGACAGCTTTATTGCAAAGCAAAGAAAGCGGTTGAATAACCTGGGAAAAAAAATTGCAGCACAACTGTCTACCTGCAGCGAAGACTGTGACCCTGGGATGAAGGGAAGGAGAGGCCGCGGAGCGGTTCCCTTCTGCGCCTCTGAGGAGAACTGATTTTGCAAGTGGTGCCGCTTAGCGAGGTTGGGGCCTTTGCTGAGATGACTTCAGCCCCGGCGCGTTGTTTCGGGTTGCTGTAATTGTTTGCAAAACACGTTCAGGGGCTCTCCCCGTGCTGGTACTTGTTCTGGGCATACGTAACGTGCAAACAAACCAAGTGCCATGAGGCTTTAAGGTAACGTTTCTTTGTCGCAGGTACCCGTGCCTTCAGGTGTGGTGTGTTACTCCGCTCGGCTTTCAGAGCAGCAATTATTTTGACTGAACCGAAACATATCTTTGTTGACCTATGCCCTTTTTTCCTTTTGAAATCTCATTTTGCTTTATAAGGTGATTTCTCTCTCTCTCAGCTACAATATTCTATGGACAAACTTACATTGCTAGAGGAAAACTTTCTCAGTTCAGTTAAACGACTTTGGCCATGTTGGCCACTTGCTTTCCTGGTACTGTTTTTTGGTTAGTAGGTATGGAGGCTTAATCTTTTTAAGCCAGTCCAGATCTTGCCACATTTTTGTATGTGAAGCATGTAGGTCCCCACGTAAATTCTCCTGAGCTTGAATATGGTCTGACTCCTGAGCGCTGGGGCGGGGTGTGGAAATTAGCCGAGTCGTTACGTGGAACCCAGAGTACAAGGCAATTATATGGAAAGAGAAAAATGTTTTCCGTGCTTCCTTTCCCCTTCAGTGCTTGGCAGTACCTTTCTGCTTTCTCTTAATCCGCGGTGTGACAGCACCGTTCGGTGCTCTCGTGTCTCCGGACTCTGCAAAGCCTCATAGGAAGAGTTGTGGGTTTCTTGATTTTTGTGGGTTTTTTATAGCTCAAGTACCGTAATGAATCTAACTCCACGAGACTTTGACCCCAATCCTAGCCACCACAACGTATTTTGAATTTGCAAAATCTGCTTGTGTCGTCTTCTCCCTCTGCTTTTTGTGTATTTACTTAAATTGAACATACATAGGATCTGCAAATTAGAAACAGTTTCTGTGCCCCGCAAGTGCCCGGCGCGTGTTAAAAATCCATCGATTATGAGGCACCTCTGTCACGACAAAGACTTAGGCTTCTCTCTGGGATTTATGAACCAGAGAAGTGTTTTTGTTCAAAAGAAGAGACATGGTTGCATGATTCTTGGGCAGACCTTAGGCCATGTGTACGGATGATGAGTGTAGCTCAGCCCTCATTTGTATGGAATCCATCTTCTTCCTCGTTTTGCTGCATTTAGGTACCCGATGCAGTCTCTTTCTCTGCCACCCCTTGGAGTTCTGTGGTGTGCCGGCGTCGCTGAACACACTGTGGTCTCGGAGGGATTTTGGATGAAATTCGAGGGGTTTGTCTCCTTTTGATTTTGAGAGGCCAATGAATAAGTCTGTTGGACTTTGTTGTAACGGCTTGGATTTGTCTGGCACTTCTGGCGTGTCTGTACCGTAGGTGGCTGACGGAGCTGCTCAGCGAAGCATCGAAGCGCTCCGGCTTGCCGGCGCTGCTAAAATAAACAGGGTAAGGTGAAGGGTGTAACAACAGCTGTACGGTTTGGGCTGTAAATGGGCCCGGGCTGTAGATGATGTATCAGTAGCATCGATACGCAATCCAGCGCCAGTTAGGCATGTAATTGCACAGAAATGGCCTCTAATACCAGTTTCAAGAAGAGCTGCCAAAACCACAGCGCTCAAGGCCTCTCCCTCCGAGTTCGGCCAATGCTCGAACGAAACAGCCCCCAGCTTGTTCCTCCGGGACACAGGCCTGCCTTGTTAGGAAATCAGTGAAGTTTGGGAACCCACAATACCTCACATAGCTCTGTGTACAGTAACGGAGGGTGGAAATAGGGCCATAGGCATGAGCAACCAGACGAGTTATAAATATAGAATCCTCTCTCAATTCCAGTTTCGTTAGTCATGGGAGGACAGTGAGAGTTTTATAAACTTATAAGGAATATACAAACAGTTCTGAATTTAAAATAACTCCGTATAATTTTTTTAGTGTGTGAAAAGAATATTCTTTTTTCAGACCATCCATGTAAGCATCTGCTATACACAGTGTGTAAGGATCTGTGTATTTATATGTTCATGTGAACGTGACTCGAGATGACAAAAAAAAGGTACTGGAGGGGAAGAGTGTAGCTCAAACGTGCCAAACTCTAGCAGAAGCAAGAGCGGGAAGCAGCGTGCTTCCCTCTTTGTGCCAGTATCAAAACCATGAACCCCCCCTTTTTCTTTAATAAGTGCCATCTGACGCCATCTCCGGCGTCAGAGCCGCCGGGCAGCATCGCCGAGCTGGCTTTGCGGCAGCCTGCGGCCCGTCAGACCCAGTGGCACAGCTCACCTTCACTGTCCTTCCTGTGAATAAATAAATAAAACCGCCCGGTGCGCCCTAATCTGATCACAAATCCTTACTACAGGAAAGGATTTAGAAAGTCCGAGGCAATGCCATTATTACTTTTTTCCAGTCATACTCCCAGGAGTTCCTCAAAAGCACGTGCGCGTGTACGCGCAGACGGCTCGCCCATCCAAGCGTGAGCGGCGTCCTGGGCTACGTGGCCGGCAGCGGTGCGCGTGCCGTTTGTCCGCGAGCGTGGTGTTTAATGTGTGTTTGCGGTTGCTGGGGGATGGCGTAGTGAAGCCTGGTTTTCCTTCTTCAGTTTATTCTATCAGTGTGTTGGAAGAACTGAGATAGTTCTGTCTCGTAACAGAGGATGCTTTTAAAGATGGTGGGCTCAGTGCAGGCTGGACGACATAATGCCATCCTCCGCTTGGGTTAGAAGAAAACACTGAGCAAAGCTGTATGCTGTTCCCGTCAGTGCCCCTCCCTGACCCAAGCGACTTTTTTCCGGTGTCTTCTAATTTCAGGGGTTTCAGTCCTTTGCTTGGCTTGAGCGAGCTGGCGATTCAGAGCTGCTCAACTTGGGGCCGTTCGCTTGGGGCTTCCTTTGGGGTCGCGGCAATGCCCGGTGCCTCTGTGCGTCAGGAGCATCTCGAAGCAGGCTCCGCAACCTGGCTCAGCCTTTTCTAGCCGCGAACAGAGCCGTTCAGTAACCCACAAGCAAACAGGCAACTGTTGCAGCAATCCTGTTCTTCGGAGATCAAACCATTGTAGGACGGAGTTAACAGTTCATGTCCAGACAGTTCAGAATGATTTACAGACTATGGAAGCAATTTACATCAAGTCTGAAGAGATAACTCAACGTTTTCCGTTTTTCCTCTGAAACGCTTCCACCCACGGTTGTGGTGTATGAGAAGAAACTGATGTTAATACAGATTTCAAGTGAGTTGTATCATTTCCGATGCCCATGTTGCCTGTAAATTTGTTAAAATGCATTAAGAGATGGACTAATGCGCAATCTTCCAGCCTGCTTTTGGGTCCTACAAACTCCGGCACCTTCTGTAGTCCCTCTGTTTTGATAATAGAAGGGAGATTGAGAATGAAAAAAAAATTCCATGATTATTAAAACCAAGGAAAGAGCTCACCTTTTGTTTGCTGTGGATCTCGAGAGCACAGCCTTCAGTTGCTGTTAGATTTGCTTACATTCTCTTGTATTTCTGGAAGTCGTGAAGGAAATACTTTGTTTAATTGTTTTGAACATAATTGCCCTAATATTGTTTGAAGTGATGTTGATCTTAACAGGATGCCTTCGCTTGCAATGTGCAAATGTTATAAGTGATGACATATTCCCAGACTTACCAGTCTGTAACTTAAACCAAATGCACCCAGGTGTCTCTGATAACCTTCCAAACCATCAGTATTCTTGCGTCTTGTTTTGCCTTTCCATTGTAATTCTTCTCTTCTCTCTCATTCCTAAATGCCTGATCTTAATCCTGGTTTTAGTGGGCTATCTCACTAGCAGGTGAACAGCTCGGAAAAAATTTGCTCTGTAGAACAATTTGAATGTTCTTGCTCTTTTTGGCTGTTTCCTTGAGTTTTAATCTTTTTGATGATTAAAACTTAACAGATTTTGTTATTTGGTGTTAACATGGGTATCATAGTTGGTGATGAGCAAAAACTTTCTAAATACTGTGCCCCACCGTGTATTGTATTGTAAACGTTAGTTTTACTGAAGCTTCCCCCCCGTTTTTAGGGTAGTTAGCCTTCGACTGGAGCACTCTTGATGTCTGCCTCCAAGACGAGCGTTAGGTTTCAGTGCTTCTGCCAGAATGGTTAAGCCTGTTGATGGGTTTAATGCATAAATGCGAAGGGCATTCCTGAAATGAAGCAGGAGTTGAATCCCTCCGAACCGGTGACTTTTTTTTTGCCCAAGATTACACTGCCATTATCCTTCAGCATTACGAGAACCACATAATTTAGGCCAGTGTGATAATGTTACCAAACTGTCTTCCTCCTCTAGAATAAATCTGAAATGTGAATAGTATTCTTCCTCCAGCTGGGGTGTTGCCAGAAGATGACTGACCAGCACTCCTTGCTTGCAGTGTATTAATTAAACCCTGTAAAGCTTATTGCCTTACACTTGCAGCATTTGGAAGACAGGCCAATTAAATCTTGCTCGAAGCAACAACAAGCAAAACCTCAATATATTGCTCGTAATCTGGAGTGAAAAGAAAAATAATTTGCTTCAGAGCTGTTCTGCAGCAGCCTTTTTTCCTTATGTGTTGCTGAAGGGTTCAGGAACTTCAGTTGCCCCTTCAGAAACGTGAACAAATTTGTGCCCGCGAGTGGTGGGTGGTTGCAGCAGACGGGGAGCAGCTTTCGCTGCTGCGGGGTGACCCTCGCTTTCCTCTTTTCATCCTCACTGGCATCAGCGTTACTGTTCCGATTTGCATCTTCCAGTGGGAAATCTCCCCTTTTTGTAGAGCAAATGTTTCTAGAACAGTGCAGCACTGATGGTAAAACATTCCCGACCGATTTGTTTGCCTGGTGTTGAAGATAGAGTAAAACCGGCCTGAACGCCATATAGATGCTTGTGTATATGCCTCAGCTGGGTTTGTTTATGGACTGAATTCATACTGGCGTGGAAGGGACAAAATGGACTTGTTTTTTTCCTCTTTCTCTCGAGTGCCAGCTGCAATGGTGCCAGTCTGGGTTGTGCTGGGCAACATAAACTGTTTTGAAAGAGAATGCAATTCGTGCTGCCCGGGTTTGTCAATAAGTCGTGTTTATTTGCACCTTCCTGGTCGTTAGTATTACGCACTTAGTAGCAAATGGAGTAACTGTGCTATCTATTGGTTCCTGTTGACTGTGGTCTAAGGTAGTTGTTTTCTTCACTCGGGTTTCCATTTGCTCCAATTTTGGCGTGATGTGAGTAGCTGTAACGCTGCTGGAGCTTTTAGCAGGGTTGATTGCTTCACTTGCAGAAAACCTGAAGGGATGGGAGGCTTTACAGTGCCAAAGAGTGTCCCCGAGTCCTCTAGTCACTCTAAATAAAATGAATTTAGCACACGTGTTGTTATGTAGCACAGCTGGGAAACCTGGAAGCTGTATTGAGGTAACTTCTAGGGTAAGGAATGGATGATAGAGATGGCCAAAAGAGGTGGTGGTGGTGGGGGGTCATCAAACTCCAGTGTATCCAACTGAAATATGCTTTGGGTTGTTTTCATTGTCATTTTTAATAGGCTGCTGTGTTCTTTTCAGCTGGGAAGGAGAGCTACAGGTACGTTTCGCTGAGGCATTTGTGTGTTTGAGGGATTCCAACCCCTGGCATGGGCCTCTGGCTCCTCGGAGCTGCGCTGATGCGTGTGCTAGTCTGAAATGCTCTAGGTACTAAAACTGTTCTGAGGGGAAGGGAAAATGCTAATGTTGAAGAAAAAAATTGTAAAACTAGAGGGCATCGAGTACCTCACCACAACAGTATGTTCTAGCAAAGTGTTTGTTTCATTGAACGGTGAATGTTTCCTCTCCGTTTCACAGACCTTACCGCATCTGGTGGTATCTGAGAGTCTCCAGGTGCTGAGTGGTGCTGGACTTTCTTCTGCTAACCTGTCTCCTCTCCTTTCTTCCGCTTCCTTTGTTCTAGAATCATCTACAGGTGCTTCCATCTGAGCAGCTGGATCCAACTGCTGCACAACTGGCTATACAGGCATTTAGCGTGGGACTGTTTCTCAACCATAAAATCCTGAGGAAGGGGATGCAAGAGTAGATTTCTATATTGATCTTTCATACGGTTAAAGATTGAGCAGTTAATGGGCTGATGTCAGGTTGGGCAAATCCTTTGAGGTTGTTTTGGGGTTCTGGGTGCTTTGTTGCACCTCCTCCTTCGCTGAGGGGATATGGCGTACAGCATCTGTGACAAACTGAAATACCAAGAAGCAAGACACCAAAGGGCTTTGTGTGGGCGCTGACCAGATGCAGTTAAACTTCAGCTGGATTTGTATAGTGGGAAGAAAATAATTCACAGAACAACTTCGGAGTAATTTCAAGATCCTTGGAAAGGTCTGCCAGATAAAAATGGGCTGGCAATGAGTAGGATGTAAACATGGAAACACGTGACTAGCAAAAGATCTCGAGTCAGACATAGCTTGCAGGCTGTGGACTTAATGCCCTCTTCTTGCTTCTTGGTATAAATTTGTATAGGCCTATCTGCATACTTCACCGGTGGGCACGACTGTGTACATACTAGAGGTTTAAAGAGGAAGCAGGTGATGACTTTCAAGTCCTAGTATCGGGGCTGGGTTGAACTGAGCCTTTAAATGAAATCTGGCAGTTAATTTCAAAATCTGCCAAACTTTATGCCTTAACTACTAGAAAGCAAGCTGCTGGACATGGTAGCGGTTTTTCCCTTCAGGATTTTCACGGAGTGTGAGATACCAGGTTTTTGAGTGAAGGGAAAAGATAGAAAAGACAAAAAAAATGTACCGTCGTTAATACGTTGCTAATACCCGGTTTTGTACCACTATAAAGATTTTATACAACTGCTCAAAGTGGCCTCTTCAGTTCTTTGGAGATGGCTTGTACCCATATTTCTGTGATCGGAACACGTTACTGCATGTATTTAATATGTGTATTTCCTTATTGCAGCCTTTATTCTGTAGTTATTTGATTCCAGCCCTGGCCATGAATCACTGGAACTGGATTTTCTGAGTAATGTCTCTCCAGTCTCTCTATTCTCACAGTATACTAGGCAAAAGAAATCAGGTCTTGTATAGGCTGCTTGAGCATTTGAAGTCAGCTGTTTGAAAGACCGTACCAAAGTTTAGACCATTAAAATGCAATATTTTAAAAATTCTGTCATGTAGAGGGATTAACATTCCAAAAATGACCGTTTTTTTCTGTCTTTGTGGACAAATTTAGACAGCTAATTTTTTCAGTACTTGGCTAGGAGAAAATGCTCCCTTCCTCCTCTGGTTTCTGCTCAAAACTAGGCTTTTTTCCCCCTTTTCTTTCTGAAACATTATTTTATGTGAAGGATGCTCTAAAAAAGCAGAAAGAGTATAAAAAAGGAAGGATCGAATATCGTTTTACAAGGAGAGAAAGAATCTTTAAAAAAATATTTATCCCACACTTGGCAACCTTTTGCTCGCCCGCATGTGACTGGCACGGTGCCATCCTTGGCAGAGGCCGGTGCCTCAGCTTGCCAGAAGTCTTCCTCTTCTGGCTGCGTTTTCACTCCCTGTGACTGATTGTTTATTCGCCTGATTTTTCTGTTTCAGCATTGCTGAAGTCATGGCGTCTTGGAGATAAGAACACTTGGTCTGTCCAAACTGTACAATAGCCATGATGTCAACGCGGAGTGTTTGCAGCGAGCTGTAGCTTTGTGCGCACTTCAAATAGCAGGAGGTATTAGATGTCAGACAAACTTACTACCACCTCCTTAGCATGAGGCTGGCCAAAAAGGAACTGCCGTAAATACACGGAGATGATTTGTTTCTTGCTGGTTTTGGAGAGTTGTGTTTGAGGATTTCCCAACCTTGCTTTGTGTTCGCAGTTTTGGTTTAGCATCTTGGGGATTTTAATTGAGAATAATGAGTCTCTGAGTCAGATTCTCTTGGAGCTCCTCTTGTTTGTAAGATCTTTGCATTTAGTTTTAAACGATCTATTTCTGTATGTCAGGTCTGAATCTGATTTGCTCAGTGAGTGGGCATCTTGAAATGAAATATTTTGCCTTTTTTTGCGAGTGATCATAGTATCTTCATAGCATTTGGAAAATCTCCTGAATTTTGTTGACAAGGAAGACTCATCTGAAGAAATCAGAAGAGAGAAGGTGAAGCATGGATGGTCAAAGAAACTACTGCTGTTGGTTTTGCTCCAGTAAATTTGATTTGTGGCTACTGGAACTCTTGTAATGTCCTTCTCTGAAGATCTGATGATTATTCAGTACTTTCGCCCCCTAAATGTAAATAGACAAATAGACACTCTGGTCTACTCAAGCCTCCATCATCCCTTTAATAAAGTTGTGAAGCTGCTTAAGGGTCTGCCCTTCTCCAGGTCTTGCTTTGACTTACTTCTTCCATGGCTGCCCTCCAAGGTCTTGGAAATTTTCCATTATCTCGGTAGCTCCACGTGATGACAGTTAAGCATTTTTTTCCCTTGTGCTTGTCAGCAAGGATTTGTTCAGGGGGTTGGGGTTTTTTGTATAGTCATCAGCCTTCATGATCCAAAGCACTGTTGTACCTGGCTGATAAATTCTGTCCCCAAATGCCAGCCCACTATTTACTTATATTTGTGTCTCTGATGTTCTTGCGGACTAAAGTCAACAAGTTATCGAGCATATTTCAGGGGTTTTTTTTGGCAAAAGTATTTTGGAACCTGCATTTTAAATGTCTTGGTACAAATCTAGCAGTCCAAGTAGCACAGTTTGGGAGGGCAGGGGGGAGAATAGAAGGGGCTGGATTGTAAGGCCAGCCAGTGTTGTTTAGTAAGATTTTTATAACAGGGATATCTGAGGGAACTGGCATGTAAGGCAGATAAGGCTTTTTGTTATTCATAATACATCCTACATACACACACAAAAGTTCTTGTTCTGCTTCTTCAAAGAAACAGGATACCCGTATTGTCTCCAGGCTGAAAACTATGCCAACGTTAGCAAGAACAAGCAAAAAAATAGGACTGAGAGAAAAGCAAGGTTGCTGAGCTTTTAAAAAACTATCTTTAAAAAGTTTTCAAGACTTCTTGTTAAAATGGTTGTGCTTAAAATATTACTAGAGTTTTGAAAACCTGTTTCACTGATTACCTTTTTCATGTGAACTTGTGTATCTTTCTGTGCTTCAATTTATATTTCTGTAGACGAGAGTCAGCAGATTTACCAGGAGATGCAGGGAATCCTATTTATATAGCAGACTGTTCATGAATGGCAGAAGCATTAAGGGAATATAAAATTCTTTCCCAAGAATGAAATAAACTCGGTCTTTTTCTACTATATTTATCTGAATACTTCATGTAGCAGCATTTGTTTTTTACCAAGTTGTCTAGACGAAAACAAAGAAACCATGTAGTTAATCAGTACATCTAGTAATGAACTTTGTGGAGGCATGGGGGGGGGTGTGTGTGTGTGGTTTTTTTCTTAGTAGGGCTTTGAACTGGAAATGCAGCTACCACATGAAATCTGAGTTCCGGCACCCACTCAGAACAGCAGTCCATCTGCTAGCAAGACACACTGATTTTTTTTATTTTTTTAATCCCTTAGTAGTCGCAAATGCAAGTAGTACCGTATACCTTAAGGTGAGAGGCAATTTGTGTTGCCTTACTAAGGTGGTATCTGCGCAGGCTTTACTCCTTTTACGCTGGTGCAGGTTACCCTCAAAAGAAGAATATACGCCTGCGTACTTACTTATTTTTGTGTAAGGGTTTGGTCTGTATGGCTTTTTTTCTTGAAAAGGAAAAAAACCCAGCATCTTTACGCAATGCATTATTTAGCAGTGATTTCCTCTGGATTCCCCTCTCGGTAGTCTTACAAGTTACTGGTTCTGCAAAAATTTTCTTAATTTGGCCTGCATGTGATATTTGTGCTGCCTGGGCAGGCATCGGCCATCCCCATGCTCCTGCATCTTTGTTCTCATAGTCTCCCCTCTCTGCCCCCCGCTACTTTTCTGCCTGGTTTCACACTGAAAAAATGGGTGTACAGGTATGGAGCAGTGCTGTTGGGTTACGATAGCGGTACGTGCAAGGAAAGGGTTGCAGGGTTAAATCGTGTTTCTTCGCCAGTTGGACAAGATGGATGAGCTCTTGGGCAACCTCAGTAGTACCTTCTCCCACAGCACAACTGGCTATACAGGCATGATGACCTGCTGCATTCAATTCAGCGTATCCAAGCTATCCTTAACACGAGCTCGTTGTGTTAGTGGTACGTGGCTGCAAGTGATGGAGCTGCCGGATCCTGTGAGCAGGTCTGATGATGACCTTCATGGCAACCTGCTGATATAGGGGAGGTGCTGTTAAGGCTGTCGGGTTACTTGGGGAGTACCTGCAGGGTGAATTGCCTCCAGAAAAATCTTTCTTAGCTTTAATTGTGTAAGGAGAGCCCAACTTGGTACCCAGATGCTTAAACTTGCAAAGTTGGCAGTTAGGGCTTAAAATACGAAGTGAATAAAATTAAGCAAGATCAATATAGAACCGTTTTGGTAAGAAATGCAAAATTCTCTGATAGCAGTTTTACAAGTACTTTTCGAGGTGAACACTACCTTAAAGCTGGCAGAAAATGGCTTCTTACAATCAAACCTTGATGTTGGATGTCTAGATCCTGATGCAGAGCTATGAACAGTGGTGCGTGGGGGTTTTTAATTGTTTTATTTATTTATTTATTTATTTTCCTGTGTCGTAATTGTGGTGCTCTGCTCAATAACGTAAAAACATACTGGAAAGCCTAGATCTCATCAGAGGAAGAGGAGGGGGTCAAGATTCTAGGGTGTTTAGTCCTGCATTAAAACAACACTGTAGTTGCAAACTGGAAGAGAAATTGCAATGCAGAACTTTCGTGGAACTGTTAGGGTTTCTTAAAACATTGTCTTTTTCTACAGGCTGGGCTGTGTCACTTCTGTGTTCATTTTGGGATATTAACTTCTTTGCTGGTTATATGCTTTTTGCTCAAATGGTTCAGTTTAAATGTGCTTTGCTTGGATCTTGCTGTAGTTGTACTACTGAAATTTTGTTTTATGCTGTTATTATTGGTACTGTGTTTTAGCTAAGTTAGAAAGTGGAAAACAGTTACTTAATGCAAACCAGATTTCCTATCTGTATTTGTTTACAGAGCCTCTGGCACGCAGCTCGCATGGCTAAAAGGCCATACAACGCTGTAATCAAAATGTTGTTGTTACATAAATATAATGCTGCCACTTCTTTTGATGTAACAGTGGTGAGCTTGTCTGCTGACGATTCTGCTCTTTGTGTCTTCCAAGCTGAAATGCTTTCACATAAAATGAATGTCTCCATAAATTTGCACCCCATTTTTTTTCTCCCTTTCATATTTTGTTCTCTGAACCCAGAATTTGGGGGTAAGGCAGAATTCTGTTAAGCTCTTCAGGGGAAAATAGTAGCTTTGTGATTCCACAGTATTTGATGTGTACCATCTGTACTTTATTAAACCTCATTTTGCATACATAAGCAACACTGGGATGCTACACTGGGGTCAACCTAACCACGTGTGCTACGGTATAGCAGTGCTTTATTGTACAAGTATAATTAAGTTGTTTAAAGGAAGCTTGTTTTCTTGCTGGTAAAAGACCAATTTGACGTACAAATACGGAAGACAAGAAATGCTTAGAAAGACAATAAGTCAGCATGGGAAAAAAAAAATTAACCATAATACTAGGGCTATGGAATAGGTTCCAGTACTTGGCTGTTTCCGTTATCCTTATGTTGATCTTGCTTTCAGCAGTTTTCTTTATTATTTAATTGGCTCATGTTATAAATTTATCCAAGAAAAATGTATTTTCAGGCAAACCTGAGAAAAACAGAATTTAATTTGTCAGTTTTACAGGAGCTGGTTCTTTTGCGGAGATGCGCTAAAGCCCAGGGAATGAAAGCACAGAGTTGTATGGATCAGGGTTCTTCCTTTAATGCCATTCACTTTATTTAACGGCTCTTGTTCATGCTACCTGGTTTTCTGTCTTGCAGTGTGCCCCAGCTCATGTGGCAAGCGAGCCTGTACAGACCAAAATGAGTGTTGCCATCCCGAATGCTTGGGGAGCTGCACAGCGCCTGACAACAACACCGCTTGCGTGGCCTGCCGCAATTACTACTACGAAGGAGTCTGCATGCCTACCTGCCCTCCCAACACCTACAAGTTCGAGGGCTGGCGCTGCGTGACTAAAGAGTTTTGCTCCAAAGTCCCTGCCACTGAAACAAGTGAATACGAGAGGTTTGTGATTCACAACGATGAGTGCATGGCAGAATGCCCCTCTGGATTCATACGCAATGGGAGCCAAAGGTAATGCAGCTTCTGGAAAGTCCATCGGAGTTGTCGTGTTCAGGTTTTTCCACCCCCTATTCTGTGGCAGCTTGTGATGCAAATTACATTAGGTAGAAATGAGAACATACGATGGGGAATTGCATGACTTCATGGTAAAGGCTTGCTTAGATGAATTCACCATTGAAAGGTCTGGTTGTGTGTGGTCCTGTGCATTTTCAGTTGCCACTGAGCCTTCTGAAGGACTTGAGGAGGTCAGTACAATGCAGAACCAGGTCTTCAAGTAGACAGTAACAAAATGAAAGTGAAAGCCCAGGAACACAAGGTTGGAGGTTGGCTGATGACCATTATCACACAGAACAAACCGTAGGAGCTATCTTGCTTTGCGTATTATTTGCTTTATGTGTGCTTGCGTTTTAGACACATGTATTGTTTAGAGTATTTACTTTTATTTTCCTTTTTTCACTGTTTCCAGAAGATAACAATGGTGTTTTAGAAGTGAGCGATCATGTAGATGGTGACAAAAATAATGCAGCAGCTGACAGTATTATACAGAATAATTTCTTGCAAGAATGTCACTCACCTGCTCTTATTTAATTCTAACAGTTGGAGTGATGCGTGCTTATGATTTCCTTATTTTGCCAGTGGTTTAAGCAAACAGCCTTAGTTGCCTACTGACCCTTGAAGTGGTAGACCTCCTTGAGTAAAGGACAGTCAGCGTGCTAAAATTGGTAGTGCTTCAGTACTAAGTTAAAAAGATGTCTTCGTAGGCTGTTTGAAGATGCTGGGTTTTTTGGAAAGGTGGTTGTGGTGATACCTGCACCAGTTGTGTGTGCATGTGTGTCATCCATCCGTTCAATCAAATAGCAAGGCAGTCTCTGGTTGACATTTGGATGTAAGCAACTTAACGCTGCCTTTGCTTGAATCCAGGTATTTACCCAAGAAATGTTTCTTTTGTTATCTACTTGAGCTTGTAGTACCAGCTGTTTGAACCCCTTACACCAAAGTGCATGGCCATCCTATCTTATCTCAGTGTTGTGCGCTGCTGCAAAGATTGAAAGGAGCTGTAACTCAAGGCTAGTGAATGTTTTGTTCCCCAGAGGTGGTGTTAACAAATAGTTGCAAATGGAAAGCATTTCCAGCATTCTTTGTACGTTTAGTTGAATGCCTCTTGCTTGTGTCTGCAGCTTTTAGTGGTTTGTGGCATGTTATAGTGCAGGATTTTGAAATAGGAGCTTACTACTAAGAAAAGGAAGCTTCTTTCTTTTATTGTTAATGCATGAAAAACTGTTGTTATCAATTTACATGTTTCTTTAAGCCTCAGAAGAAAGTGGGTTCAGTGCCTTTTAAAAAGAATAAATAGTAAGTCCATGTTCATCAGTGTTGTCACCAGAAGCCTTTGTCGTTGGAGCTTGGTTTTTTTTTTCTTTTTCATTTTTCCCCTCAAAAGTGATAAGGTGGAGTAAGTAATAATGAACTATGAAGGGAAGTGCTAGAATAAATGGAAAATAAAAATGGCCTTGAATCAGGAAAGACATTTACCAGGAGGAGTGATCAGAGGGCATGTTTTCTGCACACACGAAGTGTTCAATTTTGAGATGAGTATGCAGACAGTGTAATATGGAGCCTTTAAAAAGCTGCTGTAGCCAAAGCCTAGGCTGGCCTGAGTTCTTGTTCCTTGAGTTTGGCCACTAAAAAATGCTTATGAATGCTCATGAGTATAAGAAGCAGGAAAAGTGAGCCCGTGCTTTAGTGTTTCCTCCCAGCTTCTGGCAATCCGATTTCTCTGAGTTCGGGGCTGTGTCTCTCTTGGTGTTTTACAGTCACTGGTGGACCTGTTCGCTTTCCAGCTGTGTAATCCATTTTGAACCTGCTTAGACTTCTGGCCTGTCTCTCCCAATTCCTGTTGCAAATTAGTTTTGCCTTGCATCAAGATGCATCCTTCTGTTTGTTTAAACTTTCTGCTTTAATACCTTTTAAGCTATAAGAGTGACTAAGTCACTGCTTGCTTTCTCCACATCACTCATGACTGTATGCTCCCACAGTTGTCTTTCCCGAGTTAAAACGGCCAGGAGCATGGAATTCCCTAGTGCTGAGCTTCAAATTTGGTTTAAGGGCACGGAGACACACAAGTTTATAAGAACTTGAACAGTATCTTCCCATCTCCAGTTCTTGGCTGGCCTATTTTTGGAAGCTGGGCCTGGATTAGCACGAAAATTCACAGGACTCTGAGGCTGTCTGCATAAATGAGAAGGGTGGTCTTTCTGGGTATAATTAAGTTAGAGTAAACGCACAAATGCAGGGGCACTGGGTTTACCTGAAGTGCCTTCGGCTTCAGAAGGACCACAGAGCCTTTCAGAAGCTGGCAGACAGTGGGTATGAGTCCGCTCATTCACTCTCGCGTTGCTGTAAGCGGGAGGTATGATGCTCCAGCCTCTCTGCAAAGTATGGTAACTTCCATTCTAGCTGGAAGGATTTGTCTAAGCTTTAGAGGGAAATGTCTTTCAAAATTCGACTCAAAGCAGTCTGTAGACTCAGAGTTGTGTATCATTGCTTACTTTCAGTCTCCCTTTCTTTCCTAACAGCATGTTCTGCAGTCCTTGTGAGGGGCCTTGCCCCAAAATTTGTGAGGACGGAAAAACGAAGACCATTGACTCTGTCACATCAGCACAAATGTTGCAGGGATGCACAATTCTCAAGGGAAATCTGCTGATTAACATCCGTCGTGGAAGTAAGTGATTGCCCTCTCTTTATGAACCTCTGATAATGCTGCTTTTAATATATTTCCTTTTGTCTGTCAGCATAATAAGAACATTAAAAACTCAGCAAACTGTTTGCTTTCCAGTCCTGTAGCAGTGCTTCTGTTTGATTTGGCCTGCTGTAGCACCAATCTCCAACATGCAGATGGAATAGGTATTCAGCTACCAAGTTATAAGGCAGTGAAAGCTGGTATTTCTGTTAGCTTTTTTGGCAGGACAGGGAACCAGGATTAGGCAGTGAGATGAGCAGTAGTCCCAAAGGAATAATAAAGGCCCGAGAAGGTGGAAAAGTCGAAAATCCTTGCATCTGGGTAGGTAAATAACTTGTCTGCAAGTAAGACATGGCACCATAAGACTGCATACCCTCACATTTTAAGGCAAGGTGTGGTGTCTTCCTAAAACATGGAACCCAGAGCGCCAAGAGCTCATATAAAGCCTAGCACTGTGCCTCTGGATGGTCATCATCAGTGAGCTGGCCACCTTTGTTGCATGTCTTGAACAAGCTCTGGATTAAATTTGTCAGAGCAGTGATTCATCACCCAGGGAAGTGTTGACACTTGATGAGCTCTTAAAAGCAGAGTAAAAATCACTGTTAGTTTTTGTTGGAAATGTATCTCCCTATGGAAGGTCCCTTTTGGTTTCATGAATAAGGTTGAAAGTTTGAGATATATTTCATTCCTTTCCTCCTGCTGAATGAAATATTCAGGGCTTAGAACAAAAGCATGTGGATTATTTCACTCGTGGTCCCACTGCTACGGGTACAATCTTCCCTTATGGGAGATGTTCCAGTTACCCAGGGCAAGTGTATTTTTTAAGTATTAGCTTAGAGTGCTGAAGAGCATCTGCTTCCTCCTGGCTTATTTGGTACGGGAACCAACCATTGGTATTTGGTAATTGAGCTTCCCAGCCATCTCTTAGGGCTTTGGTTTGTGCATGGCAGCAAACACACCCCATAGCAGCTTCTCCCATCCTGAGTGCTTGAAAACTTCCCCTCGCAACTGCAGTGTAACTTTGCAGGATAATGCCAGCAGGCAATGGGCATGGGCCAGGGATTGCTGGAGGGTAAGGACTGCAAAGCTTGAGCCTTGTGAAGGATGGGGTGTTGCAGACCTAGGCAGGGACAATACAATTCCTAGGGAGGGGGCAGTACTGAAGAGTAGAGCTTGCTCTGCGGTTGTTTCAATGATTTATTATGGAAAATAACCTTTAGCGAACTATATGGAACATGCTCTATGGCATGAGGACATCCTTACAGTTTTATCTTTGCTGTTTCATCAAGAGTTCTCAGTTTTGTAGCCAAAGCTTTTTAGGTCACTGAAAGCAATGCCTTATGCCCCAGGGAAGACCAACAGCGTACCTCCACCTCTTCATCTTCAGTCTCATTCTCCATTTTCCAATGGAGCTTTCTGCCTGAGCTTTGCTCTGTAGCCGGAGAGCAATTCCAGTCTCATGGATGTGTACATTTACACAAGGGTCTTTTCATCCCTGCCAGAATGCTGGCTCAACATTCGGTGCTGGCTCCAGAGTGCAGTGTCCATGGAAAAAGCAGGTATACCAGCAGGGAAAAGCGAGGCTGGTTTTCCACTGTTGCTCTGTGGCTTTATTTTGCCCTTCAACCATCTGTCTGCACAGACAACTGTTACTGGGGGAGGAATACCAGTGTCTCTCATTTTCAAAAGCAACAAATACAAACATTTTCTTTTACTGAGCTAATACTGCATTAAGCAGAATAGCAGTTAAAGCTATGAATTCTGCAATAATGAAGTTACATTTTTCTTACTGTAGATAACATCGCCTCAGAACTGGAGAATTTTATGGGTCTGATTGAGACAGTAACAGGGTATGTGAAGATTCGTCATTCCCATGCATTAGTCTCCCTCTCTTTCTTGAAGAACCTGCGGTATATTCTGGGAGAGGAACAGGTGGACGGGTAAGTGTTCAGATATTTGTAGATGCAATTTCACTTTAATAGAAAGCCGCAGAGAATAAGTCTCCTAATAAACATTCACGTACCATTTATAGAGTCTTCTCTTCCACTAATACACAGCATTTTTCTCCTAATGAACACCATTGCACAGTCATTGCTCATTTGGATTACTGTCCCAATCAGCATATTAAATTGAGTATATTAGAAGTATTTTTATGGTAACTTTGCTGTTGCTTTTCACTTTAGGTTTTTCTAGGGAGACGATAAAGTGTCTTTGTTCTTTCTGCTCTGAGAAAAGAGCGTCTTCAGAAACAATTGGATTTCCTTGCAATTTTTTACTGTTGGCCTTTAGCAGAGTTTTATGGAGAATGTCAGCTAAAAGGAAACCTGAACTTTACTAACCAGGCAGTGTAACTGGAAGTGACCCAACTAGTATGAAACAGATTGCAAGTTGCAATTGTTTGCAACTCCTTGAAATGCTAATGTTAAATGAATTGCGTATCAAGCAGGAAAAAGACTGGTCAGGAAAATTGAACTTGATCCCTTGAAATGTTTGCTGTGGGTTATATTGCTTCTATAATTACACAATGTGTGATATTTTTTGCTGTATATAACTTCAGTTTTCCTATGATGGTAAGAGATAGTCGAGACAAAAGTTTTTATCTCCGCAGAACTCACAGTGCTGAGGTGCGGTGATGGTCCTTCAGCAAACTGCCTTGCTCTTTCTCTTCCTGAATCAAGTAGCCATCCCAAGTTTAAACCATGTTCTCTGGGAGAAATAAGTGTCCCTCAGTAAGGGAGAACTATTGAATGAAGAATTTTGGGAAATCATGTAAGAAAAGGTGGTGGGAGGGTCATGGGAAAGGTTGCTTGTGTCTGATTTATCTGCCCCGACAGGATGAAGTTATAGCATGAGGGAGTCTTCACAACCTCCCTCTTTCTCTCAGGCTAGTCTTTGGTCAGCCTTAAATTCTTAAAATTCCACCATCTGACAGAGCGAGTTAAAGGGCAGCTCTTCATCCTGCACTTGAAAAGCATGCTGTCTTTTTCAGTAAGAACACTGGCTCTACGGAAAAGCTTGTTTCTAATTCCAAATCCTAGAGGTTCGTCACTTTGTCAAGTGCAAGGCTCATTCAGCCCGCTTAGGATGTGGCGTGCTCTCACAGATACTCCAATTATTGTTTTGTCTTTTCCCCCCCCTCCCCGATCTCTTTAAATTTGATTTTAGCTTTGTGTTTCAAGTAGTAATTATGTTTATGGTACCTCGTATGTCAGCAAGCAGAGCTGATATGAAGGGAAGTGGCAGGTTTTTAAGTCAGATTCCCAAGTAGAGAAGTAAATAGGTGCAGCTTTGAAGAGGAAAACAGGGCTGAATGGAGGAGGTAAAATAGATCTGTAGTAAAGAACTACTTGTGCTAAAATTCACCCATGCTAGGAAATTACTGCAGTTACATCCTTTGGGTCAGGGGCAGTCTCTTTGCTTGGAAAACGCCTAGCATAATTTAGGCATTACCGCAGTCTAAATAACGTTTGCAAAAATACTTAGATGGAAGTAGGCACCTGGCAAGGAAGGACTGAGCTTGAACAATTACTTTGGCAGAGTTATGAACAAGAGGGAGTGGGGTCTTAACCTGGGAAGTACTGGGCTGCTGGAACAATAGCTGCTTATGCCAGCATTGCCTGGGGGGCGAGAGGGAGGTTAGCTTAAGATCCATTATGATGGTTCATTACATGACTGACCCCACCACCACCGTCCCTTTTCTTTTATTGAACTGGACTAACAAAACAGTACTTCAGTATTTCTTTCTTCCTTATTGAGTTGCTGGTGCCTGCCTTGGTTATCACAGAAAATGGAAACTTTAGAGGGAATTTGCTTTGTTTGTTTTCAGAGTATTCATTGCCTCTTTTGAACACCATGTCTGTAGTGAACGTGCTCCCACGTCAAGAAAAAAAAAAGCTTCTCTTTGCAAATAGGGAAACTGAAATGGAGCTGCGCTGGAAGGGTCTCGGTGTCTGTTGCGGGATTTTGGCTGCTAGTCTGGCGTTCACTCTGCTGGGTCCCTCTGTCTTCTGCTGGGGTGCTGTGTGTCCATTGCTGTCATCCGCTGCAGCTGCTGTGCTGATGGATGGCATGTGGGCAGCACTTGTCAAAGCATCTCCAGGTTGGGTACCTGCAAAACGAGCAATTTGTGTCCTTCAAGAGCAAGCGAGGAGATGGTGACTGAGGAAGAGTTCCTGTTGTGGCACTGACCGGCTGCTGCTGATGTGCTTCAACTTCTGCAGCAAACTGGGGACAGTCTCCGTGAAAGCAAAACACGCCCCCCCCGTTTTCGACATCATTTTGAAGCAGAGGCATCAGAAGCTGTCAGGCTTGTTGGAAGGTGTGGACAGGATCTCTAGCTGTTGTATGGCTCCTCAGCAAAGACTTTATGGTTTGCTTTCCTGGGATCATTATTGTGAGATCATGGTGAATTCAGACAGTCAGCACTATAGCAGCAAGGCTTGTTCTAGCCACAGCATTTCAACAAAGCAGTCACCCTGTGTGTGAGAGTGTTTTAGGAATGAATAACGCCCTCTGGGCTGCTGGTAAACACGGGTGGTGAGCATGTCTGCAGCGGCGGGCTCCCATGGGGGAACGCTCCTTGGGTTTGTTTTTGTTTAAGGGAAGTCTGTAAAGACGCTGTTCCTCAGCTGTCCATGCCTAAGTGAAGTTTCAAAAAGTGAATTGGGGACTTTGTACACCGAGGTGTGAGGCTGGCTTTGTGGGGGGGTTTAAGCAGCTCATCAGTTTACCCTTTTGAACTGGACAAGAAAACACTGAACTTTAGGATTAGTAAGGTGCATCACTTCCAAATCCATGGTGGTGTGGTTTAACCCCAGTTGGAAACTAAGCACCACACATCCCGGTGGGATGGGGGAGAGAATTGGGGGGGGGGAGTAAAACCCATGGGTTGAGATAAAGGCAGTTTAATAGGACAGCAGAGGAAGAGAAAATAATAATAATGATAAAAGAATATACAAAGCAAGTGATGCGCAATGCAATTCTCATCACCTGCTGACCGATGCCCAGCCTGTTCCCCAGCAGTGATCGCTGCCCCCCGGCCAGCTCCCCCCAGTTTCTATACTGAGCATGATGCCATATGGTATGGAATAGTTTGGATCAACTATTCTGGCTGTGCCCTCTCCCAGCTTCTTGTGCACCTGGCAGAGCATGGGAAGCTGAAAAATCCTCGACTAGTATAAACACTACTCAGCAACAACTAAAACGTCAGTGTGTTATCAGCATTATTCTCATCCTAAATCCAAAACACAGTACTACGCTAGCTACTAGGAAGAAAAGTAACTCTGTCCCAGCTGAAACCAGGACACATGGGTTAGTATAAAAGTCCCTAGTTTTCTACCCATGTATTTGCCTGCAGAGATGCAATTCTTGGCCAAAATCAGCTGTTTGTAAGTTGCTTACAATTTACATTAGCAAGGTGTGTGTAAGTATCTATTAGAGACAGATATTCTGTTAATAACCTCGGTGGTTCAGTTTGAAGTGCTAGTGGCCAAACACAAGCAGAAGAATATATCAGCATTATTAAAACATTAGCAATGTTTTGGAAATTTGATAAAGTTCAGGCTTGTAGAGAAATGCTGAAGAACGAACCTATTTAGAGACACCATCAAATAGAGCATTTTGTTCAAGTCTTGTCTTCCATGTTGTTCTCTGTTGTGGTGTGGTGCTGTATATGTTTGACTCTGTTGTCGGGCCCTCATTACGATCAGGGTCACACTGTGATACAGGTGCAGAACATATACTGTGTTAATATCCTAGCCAACATGTGGCATGCTTTGGGCATTTAGAACAATAAGGGTTTTCCTTTTCTCCTGTCTCTTACTGGTTGATGTCCCAGCTATCTGGTCTAGTGGGATTTTCTGTCTTTCTCACCATTGTAGCACTGAGGTGAACGTTTTTTATTCTGTATGTCCCGCAGGGTTGCTTGTCTTATCTCAGGATAGTCAGTCTACCATAAACCTCTGCTGCCTGGTCATCTTCTGTAGCCAGCTCATCCACCACTCTTATCCACGGTCCTCTGCCAGTTCTCATTCCCTTTTTGGTGCAAGTCTCTTGCCTTTACAAATCATGCATTGCTCTCTTATTAACAGCGTACTTATCCGGTCATTACCCCTTTCTGGAGCTTTTTGTGTCCTGTATGCTATGGAGGGGGATAAAGCGTGATTGAAAGCTTGTTGAAATGTTTTCATCACCCACATCTCCTTTTGGTTTGGATCTCGCGTTCTGCCTCATAGCTTTACGATGGGTGAATGTGCACAGATGCAGCATTGCGTGCAGGTACAGTGTGGAGCAGGTTTTTAATGTATGCAGTCAATAGTTAAGGGGCTGCGGGTGCTCTGCAGTTGGGGATACACATCATGTTGTGGGAATTCTCTCCTGTGGGTGTGCATGGGTTAGGCAGGTCGCATTGAGGCTTTTTATGGCAAGCCTGGGACCAGATGTGCCTCCTACTCCTGTTCAGAGGTTTAGCCTGTCCTTCAGGCCATAATCTCCAGTCATTCCCTTAGTTACTGTCTCCAGGGTTTGATTGGCAGTCCTTTGTTTTCGTACAGTGAATCTTTTATTCTTTCCATGCTATCTTCCTTGGCATCCTGATTTTTTCCACAGCTGTTAGAGCCAAAGTCTGATATAATCTTTATTTATAACTTTATTTATAACCTAAGCCCTAAGTGCATTCTGGTTGCCCTCTGCTCTACCTTTCAAGCCATGCAGTGCTGCACCTCTCCTGTGACTGAGACTGTTTATAGCCCTCCAAATGTGGTTTCCCTGGTGCTTTGAATGGTGCTAGAATAACTTCCACTAATTTATACTTTCAGTGTATATATGAACCCTTAGGACCTGTTTGCCTCGCCTCAGATGGCTGCTCAAACTTGCGCAGATGGCTTTAACGTATGAGCCACGGTAGCTCCCAGCTCCGGCGCAGTCGCCGTGCAGTTGTGTAAAGCACCAGTGTGTGCTTGATTTGCCTCATTTATTCACCCTCTTGAAAGCTTAGCCACATTGCTTTAATACAAGAATTATCTCTAGTGTCTAAAGCGTAATTGCCACAGTTGGGAGCAGGAGACAGGCTAGGCTGTTATTAAATATTTAAGATGGTTTCTGTAGTCATGGAGCCACACCTCTGTTTATTGTGTTCGATCTGAGTCCAGCTTTTTGGGTCTTCCCTGAAAAGCTTAGTTGCCATCACTTAATCACGTGGCTAATTATGGTGAAGTGTCATCTTTTCAGCAGTGCACAGGGAGCTGCAGGGATTTTAGTCATCTGTAACGAGTAATAGACGTCTCAAACATGGGTTTTGGTGATGTCTGTCAAGTCCCACATGCACTTTAGCATCCTTGTTCTCTCCTGGCAAGATGCCTTTAAAACACAAACATGTGTGTGCTCCCTTGTCAACTGAGCACATTCTTCTCAGCATCCGTCTGAAGTGGTACCAGGTATATCGACTTCGTTAGCAGTCAAGTCCTGGATAATTAGGGGATAGTTGGAAATACGAGAAACCACTTCTCTTTCACGTTGTTCTGAAAATACACTCAGTGTTTTGGTATGTTACAAGAAACTGCAACCATGGTCTGTGCAGATTGCAACCAGAATGCACAGTTTTCACTTCAGGTTGGGTGAGGGAGGAATTAATGCTAAATTTTAAATGAAGTTTTTGAAGGAAAACCATAAATGAGTAGTATGTCAGCTCTTATGAGCCCCATGGTTTGTCTGCCATGTTACCCTGCAGAAACTCTGACTGTATCATAGAATCATAGAATCGTTTAGGTTGGAAAAGACCTTTAAGATCATCCAGTCCAGCCATCAAGGGTAGACTAGACTAAACCATGTCCCCAAGTGCCACGTCTGCCCATTTTTTGAACACTTCCAGGGATGGGGACTCCACCACCTCTCTGGGCAGCCTGTTCCAATGCTTGACTGCCCTTTCCGTGAAGAATTTTTTCCTAATATCCAACCTAAGCCTCCCCTGGCACAGCTTAAGCCCATTTCCTCTCGTCCTAGCGCTAACTACATGGGAGAAGAGCCCAACACCCACCTCATTACACCCTCCTTTCAGGTAGTTGTAGGGAGCGATCAGGTCTCCCCTCAGCCTCCTCTTCTCCAGGCTGAACACCCCCAGCTCCCTCAGCCGCTCCCCACCAGCCCTGTGCTCCAGACCCTTCCCCAGCTCCGCTGCCCTTCTCTGGACACGCTCCAGCACCTCAACGTCCTTCTTGTAGTGAGGGGCCCAAAACTGGACACAGTATTCCAGGTGTGGCCTCACCAGTGCCGAGTGCAGAGGGACGATAACTTCCCTGCTCCTGCTGGCCACACTGTTCCTGACACAAGCCAGGATGCTGTTGGCCTTCTTGGCCACCTAGGCACACTGCCGGCTCATGTTCAGCCGGCTGTCGACCAAAGTAGTTAAAAGGATGTGTAGAAAGCCTGGTTTAACTACGTTGATGTGGGCTTACCAATGCAAAATGGCTTGCAGAAGTTGCAAGGCTTCATTGTGTTAATAATGGATTTTATGTTGATGTAGTTAACATTGGTGGGACTTCCCAGAGAAGAGTATAATAAATGCTGCCATGATGGGTTGGTTTGATTTAGTTTCACCAGCTACACAGACCTTTAACTTATTTTCCAATTGTGCATTCCTGTCCCTACTATCCCAAAATGTGTCTTTGCAGGTATTGTCTTGCTGCTAATGTAGAACCTATAATCTTGCTTTTGCTGCACCTGTTTTTTTTTTTTCCCCCCAGTTCAGCACAATTGAGTGGTACCAGGATTTTTTTCTTAATACATAATAGGATATACACACACAATTTTGCATTTAGTATCTGTGGAAATAAAGGATGTTCGTGTTATTGCACTGCTGTGCTTAGGGACCAGGCTCAGCACATGCTGCTGCCTGTGTTGTTAGTCTGTACTTTGAAGCGTGGATCCTGTGCCGTGCAGTCAGTACAACTGTTTACTGTCGGGTTTTGATGTATAGGCGCAACTGTACTTGGCACAACGTAGGAAATCTTTATTGGGCCAAGAGGTAAACTAAGACAGAGAGGCAAAGAAACCTCACTATGCAAACTCTTATGGCTGTTTTTGTAAACATAAGCAAGACAGCTGTGTTCACGATCGTATTTTATTGTCAGAACTGCACCATGCTTTTCCTCCCATAAGGTATGTAAGGTTATTGCTTCCCATTTGCCACAAAATGGAAAATGCAGTGTAGAGACCTGCTGTTCAGAGGACATGAATTTATATTCCTCATAGCGGCTTCTGTACGATTATTAAAACACATGTTGGGGTGGGCTTTACTTGGTGTGGTGTCAGCCACGGAGTCCTGTGTTACGGTCATTTCCCTGCCCTCTGACCAAAGTGAGCATTCGGGAAAAGTTGCTCCATGGGAGAGGAGAAAATCCTTTACTCTGCTGAACATCAATTTAAAGTAATAAGAGGAAACATAGTGTTTTAAAGTTTGCTTATATTAAGGTATTCTTGGTTGGAATTGGCTATGAATTAAAACTAATATTTTTCCTTCTAGGAATTACTCCTTCTACGTGCTTGACAACCACAATCTTCAGCAGCTGTGGGACTGGAACCATCATAACTTGACGATCAAGGAGGGGAAAATGTATTTTGCATTTAATCCTAAACTGTGCGTTTCTGAGATTTATCGTATGGAGGAAGTTTCAGGAACCAAGGGACGACAGAGCAAAGGAGATATAAATCCAAGGAACAATGGGGAGAGAGCCTCTTGTAAGTAAACACACACGCAAAAAAATCTTGAGGCAAACTGCATAGGAGGGTGTCACAAAAAGAATCCAAACCAACGCACTGCCGCGTTGCTGACCGTTACAATATTTAGAGTTTAGAAATTACAGCAGGCTTTCATTGTTCTACTTGCTCAATTTTTAAAATGTAGCTGTGAAAGTATGTTCGCATGCATGGAAAATTATGTGGTTACATAGTCACTATCTCATCTGTAAAAACCATTTGATGAAGACGACTGCTTTCCAAATACCCTTTTTTGTGACAGCAGCATCGTATAACAACAGGAATGTACCTGGGAAATGAGAAATAAGATCTAGTGTTTTGGTATATCCAAAGAGGAGCAGTTTCTTTGCAAATGTACATCATTATAGGTACTTTCCTCTCTCAGATATCTACTCTTTCTTGACACTAAGGAGGCTGCTGAATAACAATTCCATAGACACTAAAACAAACTGTTCCTCTTATGTTCAAGCTTCTTTTCAGCTCCTGCCGAATATTGTACCTTGTTGCTAGAAATGCTTGTTGTAAACTCAATTTTCTGTGCTTTATTTTCAAATTACTTGCTTTTGAACTGAGAACACTTTTTAGTGTTCTACAGTATTCCTAAACTTCAGTGTCTCTGCATTTAATTTTGGATTCTGCAATGGTCAAAGTTATTGGAAAGTCCTCTTTTGGCTTTGGTGGTCTTCACATCAGGTCTCCAGGTGTAACCAACACATTTAAAAGCAGTCTCTCATCTAGGACTTTAGACAACATAATGCTTGCAAATTAGACCTCATACTCACACTCTTAGAACTGAAAATGCATTTTTCTTTCATCTATTTGTGGTGTTCTTGGAGCTGAGTAAATTAAAATAGATCTTGTGTATAAGTCAAGTCCCCTTGTTCTGGATGGTGTTTACAAAACTAGGACACATACTCTGCTGAATGTCTCTTTAGGCATGATGCATAAATGCAGATGGCATAGATCCTTGTTGTAAGCACACTCCATTCTTTGCACATTCAATAGAGCAAAGGCTTGTAGTCCTGGAGGAGTTACAGACACACAGCCAGTCCTTACTACCACTGAGGCTAGTGCCAGCCGCTGCCTGTTTTTTTAAAATACCATTACAGAAAGCTTTCTGACTCTGAGAAGGGGAAAAGAATCAACAAAAGCAAAACTGCCTTTGAAAAGATAGCACCAATAGTGCCAGTGTACATGAGGGTGAAAACTCCTTTATTTTCAGAGACTTCTATGGAACATTAGAAACTAACTCACAGTTGACACTTAGAAGACGATTTCTTCATCCAAGAATTAAGTTTTTTAAATGCTATTTTGTTTTGGATTGGAAAGCTCAGTGAGTTGGTAGTGGGAAGCCATTCATTTCAAAGCTGCCGGCTTCCATCCAGCTCTGTTCAGAAGAGTAGGTGGAAGCTGCTGCCATCAAATGGTTGCGCCGTATATGAACTGAGTTTTGGAGTTCTTGGTCCAGCCTCTTGTGAATAGGGGTGTAAACTCCTTTGTCCTTTCCATATTGCCCATTCCCCAGAAGAAAACAAATTGTAGTTGTCAAAAGTTGTCCTGGAGTGAGAACACAGAGGCCAGTTACTGCTCTGCGCGTGCATTGGAGTTGGATGATGAATTTAAACCAGTCCTGTGAATAAACAGGACTTCCATTCCTCGCTCAGGGAGAGTCTGAAGTAGTTTTCAAGAGCTTTCTGACGATGCATTAAAAGCAAATCTGCTTCAAAAAAAATAATAATGTAGCTCCAGCATATTCTGAAATGATTGCCAAGGTCACTGCTTACCGTTAAGCACTCAAATGTAGTAGGATGAAATAGGAAGCCCTACAGAGACAAAGGCTGTTGGTATACTGTGGTATCACAGGCACTACTGGAAAGGCTAATTAGCTAAAACTGAGACCTAAGAAACAGCAAATCATGCTAACTCTCTCATGTCTTGCCTTTTTGTATTGCAGGTGAAAGCCACATTCTGCGTTTTGTTTCCAACACTACGCTCAAGAATCGGATTAAACTGACATGGGAACGGTATCGCCCTCCAGATTATAGGGATCTCATTAGCTTCACTGTTTACTACAAAGAAGCGTAAGTAGATGTCGTCAGAGACTAATCGGGACATTCCAAGGGATAGTAGACAATTCTATTCTGACTGTTGGTTTGCTAGTGAGAAAAGTTAGTCAGCAAAGTCCTTTGGGTAGTTCCTATTTCATGCAGTTTACATATCTCATCCGGTTTACATATTTCATCTTCAAGTCCCACTTCTTTTCCAGTTCTTTTCTTGGTGGAGCATAAGACCCCTTTAAAAAGAGGATTGTTTTGATTGAAGCCTACAAATGTATTCCAAATCCATCAGGGAAGTTTCATTTGACAAAAAAATGAGATGGATGGCTTGGCTGTTCTCAGGGGTCTAATTTGGAGCTCTCCATAAGTCATGTCATTACGTTTACAGAGGTTTTTTCCTTCTCTAGTCACAGTACTGACTAGAGAGCATCACAGATCAGGAGTTTGCCCTATCACCTTGATGACATGTCTTCTCGGGGTTTGGGGTTATTTAGGTTATCTAGCTTTGGTAGTTTTCTGCATTAGTGTATCTTGATAATGAAGGAGTGGGGCAGTTGCTGGAGAGACCCTAATTTCTTGGGAGGTGTTTCTGCCTTTGCACATCCTTGTAGTGTATCAGATTTAAAATAGTCCAAAATACAAATGAGCACACTAATAACTCTCTGAGCAGTTTGGAGGTGTGAAAGGGAGGTTCAGAATGCTGGTAATGACGTACGGAGCAAGACTGTGAGACACAGAAGCACAGATTGTTGATGTCCAGCATTGCTTGAAAAAGAGTATCATTGTGACGGTGTACTATGATGCAATAGACTTAGTGCTGATGAGTCTATAGTCATTAACAACAAGAATAGTACTTTATATGCTCTTGTGCCAGTGATGCAACTTATGAAAAGTAGAACTATATGACTATGTAAGTGTGTTTTTATTGTGTGGAAATAAAAAGGAAAAAAAAAAGCCTGTTGGACTGGTCAAGGCCAGTCATGGAAGTTTGGGTTCTTTATTGTAAAAAGCTCAGCCACTATCAATAACTGTTTTGAGTAGCTTCTGTTTCATGTATGCTTAGCTCAAGTCTAAATATGTCTGAAGCATTTCACTGTCTGTTTTGGATTAAAAAAAAAAAAAAAGAGAAATTTAGTGTTTTCTTGGAGAACCTTACCTTATTGCTTGTGACTGAAGGTTAAGACCTGCAGCTAAAGCTGATCTCTGAATTTTGTAGTGCTTGGAAATAAATATGAATTTTATTATTCTGCTATGGAAAACAAGTAAACTTGATTTGTTTCATTGAGCAACACTGAAGTGAGGCACTCATAAATATGTGACGATTTTTAGGAGAAAATAAATATTTTGTACTATCTTTTTTTCTTTTAATATTTCAGACCATTTAAAAATGTGACAGAGTATGATGGGCAAGATGCATGTGGCTCCAATAGCTGGAACATGGTCGACGTTGACCTGCCACCGAACAAAGAGAACAATCCTGGAATTCTACTGCAGGGATTGAAACCTTGGACTCAATATGCCATTTATGTCAAGGCTGTTACCCTCACGATGATGGAAAACCATCATATTCATGGAGCAAAAAGTGAAATTGTATATATACGAACCAATGCTGCAGGTGAGATGCTGGGCTCTTGGGTAAGAGGTTGGTAACTCTGCAGGTATGCTTATATTATTATGCAAGTTCTGTTGTTAATACAGCAATTGAATTTATGTGTGGATGACGTGCATAATGCTAGAAAGTTTCGGTAATTATGAAAGCAGCATTAAGATCTGAATTAAAACTGTGGTTATTCAGACATTATTTTCATTGGGAGCTATGGGAGTTTTCTGGAGTTAGGATTTCAGACTTTGTTCCATTGGTAAAGGTAAATTGAAGTGCAACTTCTGATTGGGACTCTACGTGGTTGCAGTTGAACCCTTAATAACCATTGTTAGTGGGGCATAAGTAGGAAATCTTGTCTTTGAAATAGGATGGTGTTTTTTCTTGCAGTATAGAAATGGATTGGGATTCACTTTGAAAACTTGCAACGAAATACATTGTAGAATGCTCTAGATTTAAATACCTTCCTCCTCTTTTTTCTTTTTTTCCCTTCCAGTGCCATCCATTCCCCTGGATGTTATTTCAGCATCCAACTCCTCATCCCAACTGATTGTGAAATGGAATCCTCCCTCTCTTCCTAATGGCAACCTCTCATACTACATTGTACGATGGCAGCAGCAACCTCAGGACAGTTACCTTTACAGACACAATTACTGCTCCAAAGGTAGGGAAACAAAACACGGTTGTGTTGAAATGCCTGTGACTCTTACCTGCCAGTGACTCTTACCTGCCAGTGCACCTTATCTGCAAGAGCTAAAGCCTGTGCCATGCTTCATGACTCTTTTGTGAATAACAGCAAGTAGAAGGGAATGGGTAAACATGGATTGTTGCTTATTCATAATACGGAGAGAAAAGAAACAAGCTGCCTCTGTTCTTTCCTTTTAAGATAAAGTCCCAATTCGAAGATACGCTGATGGGACCATTGATACAGAAGAAGCTACTGAACCCACCAAGCCAGAGGGCTGTGGGGGAGAAAAAGGACCTTGTTGTGCTTGTCCCAAGACAGAGGCAGAAAAGCAAGCTGAGAAGGAGGAAGCAGAGTACCGGAAAGTGTTTGAGAACTTCCTTCACAACTCCATCTTTGTCCCCAGGTAATGGCTTTTGGACACTTTCTCTTTGCAAGTGGGGCTAATAATTGCTTTTTTTTTTTCAACATTTCCTAGAGCTCAGGCTTCCTGGACATGAAAGCATCTGTAGATAACACCTGAAACGCATAAATATTGCCTTTCCTTTTATGTAAGACAATCCACAGCCTTAGTTTGCAGTTTCTCTTACTCACTAATTTTCGTCTCTTTCTCTCAATTTTAGCTAATAGTAAGGGTTCTTACCTATATTGTTCAAGGACTTCATTGATGGTTTCTTTTTAGAGTCAAGAGTCACTTGAGGAGCTCTTTGTCTATAAGGGTTTCAGAGATGAGCAACATGTGGCAGACAAAGAGTTTCAGATGTGATCTTTCTCTAAATAGCCATTTAAGTGCTTGTGTTCCTAATCTGAAGATTTATTTGCCTTTGAAATTGAGGGCATAGTCACCTCACAGAATTGAAACTGGTCTCCCTTTCTCACTGCACTAATTGCAAAGGGTGTATTGGTTTCCTGGGTCTGTGCTGCAGAGAAGTATTAAATATGCCCACTCTTCCATGATAAACACTGCCGCTTACACATTAAGTGGAATAGTAATGATTTTATGTGGCAACATAAAGTAGATACTACTGAATTAATTGGTGATTTTGATCCTTGAGTTTCCAATTTATCCTTCATGTAAGCTGTTTTTACTTCGGATAATTGGATCCTGGGGCCTAGCACACAGTGTATAGCTGTTATGTTATAGTCTATAAGCAATCAGATTTCAATCGTGCATGTTATCTCATTGTCTCTGTTGGCAGGTGAAGTTTATGGTGAAGTCCTGTGCTTGAGAACTCTAAAGTGTGGCTTTGTTGCTCATTAAAAGTGGTTTATTTCACTCTCCACTGTGATTTTTGGACCTTTATTCAAGGATGTGTTGGATTGACTTGTTTGGGGTTGGGACTGTTGTGTGCAGAGCTTCTCCGCTTTGTCCAAAAAATGAGGAACTAAATAACTGCCTCTATTTGGAAGTGCTAAGTATTGTGTCTGAGCTGTGTTTGAGTCGCATTTAGCATTTGTGGTTTAACTTGTGCAGTGTTTCCCTCCTGACAATGAGAATCAGCAGCAAAGCAGAGGTACAGAGAAGTAACAGCCACCATGACTGTCCAGGACGTAATTCCTGAGCAATGTGAAATCTTGTAAATGTGATCTGATTTTGGACTTGATGAAATAGCACAGCAAGCAGTTTTGAAAGGCATGTGTCAGGTCTAAACTACTTGAAAGTCTATTACAGAGCAAATTTTTTTATTTCACCAAAGCTTTGTCATTTAAAATGGGTTGTTTATCTTCTCCCGAATTTTCTTGCATTCCACCCCCCAGCCCCAAAGGAAACTCACAGAACCTTGAACTCGGACAGTGACAAATAAACTGACCGGTTCACAAAGAATTTCCTGAAAGCTTGACCGTTTCCCTTTTTTCTTAACTTACTGTCATAAGGGTGTGTTTTGTAACAGCAAGGGCAGATAAGGTACAACACTCAGAAATAGCTGCATAGCGAAGCAACTTTAAAGAGACTGTATGTCAGGGAAATTAAAGATTATGAGCTAGTGAGATGTCTCCATAGGACAAATCTAAGCAGCGTGTTACTTGCTGATGTCTCCACCCCCCGCCCCCCCACCCCCCTTTCCCAAGGGAGAAGTTAATTAATGTGGTAATGGAAGCCTCAATTGTAGTATTTGTTTCCAGTGTTCTACCTCTCTCAAGGATATTATGAAAGAGATGCAGCATGTAATACAGCGTGAAAATATTTGACTGGGTGTTTTTAAGGTTGTTTAAAAAGCCTGTTGATCTAATCCTGTGTGCAGCTTCCGGATGACCCCATGTGTCTTACTGCAGTGGTGAGGTAGATTTCAAGCATTAGGACTATGGTTAGTCTTGAAGAGACACTCACAACCACAGGAGGATGAGTTACTCTTCAGGTTTTTTTGGTTCTCTAAGAGCAGGATGAGTTGGGCTCTCTCTATAGTAGAAGGTCTCTGAGAAGTAAGATTAAAATGACTGTAAAGTATGGACAGTTAGCTGTTACGTTAAATGATACACCTTTTTTTTCTTTTTAATTTCAATTTGATTTAATTTTTTTAAAGTGCTATTTTCTAATTTTTGTCTTGCATTTCTATTCCTTCCTTTCCTTTAACAGAATAGATGAATTTTCATGTTTTTATCTCTAGGCTTTTCCTTATTTCTTTGGATGCTTGGTTTTTGCCTTTATCTGTGCCTTTCACGAAAGCAGGAAGCTGCTTGACAAAAAAACAATGGTGTCAAATGTCTTGATGTTTTAATCATGTTTGCCTTGTGGTTATCCTGCAGGTCTTTTTCTCTTCCTGATACGATAGTAGTTTTCACCAACGAGTTTTGTGTTGCTTTTTCTTTGTCTTTTTCCCCAAAGGCAAGGTAGGACTGTAGTTTTGGGGGTTTTTTTGTTTTGTTTTGAGTTTGGTTTTGGTTTTTTTTTTTAACCCCAGATACCACCAAAGTGTTGAAACTTCATGCATCCCATAAAAGCAGTGATAGACAAAGTCATGCCTTTTGGGTTCTTGCATTGACACATGCTTTTGTGGTTGATTGAAAATGAACGTTTTATTTTCACTACTTGTATCACAAAATCTGTGCAAATGTTCATCATCAGTTCAGTGCTGGGCATCCCATGTGCTTTTAGTGGTTCAAAAGTTTGTTCTTTCCACTGAATTAAAGCAGTAAATGAATACTCACCCAAAGCAAGGTGAATAGCTTTAATAACTTCCATAAATACCACTGTAGAAGAGGCGCAAGTGCTTACATCTCTTACGAAATCCCCCCAAGCCCCACTGACAAGTTACGACATTCGCTTGTACATAGCTTAAAACAATTTCTTGGTAGCTTAGGAAGTTTTTCTCCTTGTCTTTGTGTATTTCTGTGCTGTGGTTTATGTGGCATCTGAGAGTGTCAAAAAGACTGCTCAAGACATAGTAAAAGGATTTTGGAAAATTTTGTAGTGAACTCCTAAAAAAAAATTTCATCCAACCTCTGCCAGAAGATTTCAAAACCAAGTCAGCCTGTTTTTGGCTCTCTCTGCAGCATGCTGTTTTGTGGCTGAATGTACTAAGATGGTATATTTGACAGCAAATTAACTTCTCCCGTTGAGTCATCTTTCTTCCTGTTGTGTGTTTGAGGGAGGCCTTACTCGCCTGGTTTGTAACTGGCTCTCTGATAGAGGTGTGTTAGAATTCACCTTTGTCCTTGATGACCGTTGCACCACCAGGTGCTAAATGGGCACTGGCAAAGTGATTTCAGGTGGGATAGGATTCAAGCCAAAACTGTTTTTGTGGTGTGACTCTTCTTAAATTTTTTAACTCCCCTGGTGCATTGCTTTCCAGGTGTGAGCAGTCCTGCAAACTGTGGAGGCTAGGAGAGCAGGAGCTGGAAAAAGCCAGCTTGCCCTATGTAGTCAGTGCTCCTCTGCAAAACAGCCTTGGATCTGACACGAGAGCAAGTGACAAGTCTAACGTGTAGCAGTCGTGTTGGTTAGCTAATAACCTTCCAAATGTCCTCTACAACAGTTTCAAGACTTGAGAAAGTAGTAGGTTGCTGTAAATCAAGTTTTTAATGCTGCATGAATTTCATACAGATGCCTGTAAGGCAAAGCAAAGTTGCTTGGTGAACTCTTTGCTATACACAATATTAGTACTGTGTTTTCTCATACAGGGAGATTGTTCCTTTGCAGAGCTTTTGTTTGGGTGAGACAAGTAGAGAGAGATACACAAATTACCACACATTAGTGGTGCTTAAGATTCATGGTCTTCAGCTGCCTTCCAAGGTTTCTTTTCTCAGAGCAATACATTCAAAGTTCTGTAATTTCATTGCAACTGAAAAGAAAGTTAAGCCTACTGAGAGTTAGCTTTGCTAATCCAGCAAACTTCAAAACAGTTTTTTCCCTAACCTTTTCAACCTTCAACATCTGATTTTTATTTTAAGCGTCAACATTACTGTCATTAAATACAAATCTAGGATGCTTATTGAATAACGGTGAAGCCATTTTTGCTATTTGGTTTATTGAGTGAGGTCAGAAGTTTGCACATTTATCTTGGGGCGCAATGAGCTTCAGAGTTTTGATTGGTTTCTGACCAAAAGAGAGAGTAATAGGATGTGCTGACATGCTGCAGATTCACATTAAGAGAAAGCTTTTGTCTTGTTTTGCACTTTCCTTTATTTAGCTTTTTTAATGTCAGAGTTACCTATTTTACTGGGGGTTTTTTGCACAGGGCTGGAGGAAAAGTGGTCTTTCTGTGAAGAGACCTTTTCTATACCTGTCTGTTTGCTCCACAGACCCGATCGGAAGCGGAGAGACGTGTTCCGAATCGCAAATGCCACTTTGGCCACTCGAAACAGGAATGCGACTGGGACAGATCATTTCAGCAATGTTTCTGACGCAGAGGAGAGTGAGGTGGAATACCCGTTCTTTGAGACCAAAGTGGATGGCAAGGAGAGGACTGTGATCTCCCATCTCCAGCCTTTTACTCTTTACCGCATTGATATTCACAGCTGCAACCATGAAGCCGACACACTTGGTTGTAGCGCTTCCAACTTTGTCTTTGCAAGAACCATGCCTTCAGGTATGCTCTCACAAGTATACAGCTTTGTTTTTATTTTCTGGGGAGAGTTCAATCTCAGGGAGGACAAGCCCTCCAAATCCAGTTAGAAAAACATTGGGGTATAATAAAAAAAGTCTATGCAAGAAAATAAATTGGAACTATAGAAAATCTCATTGCAGTAGTTTAATGTCTTTGACCAGTCTCTTGTGTGTACTGAGTGATCTGTAGTGAGTCTGTCCTGTGATCTGGAGAAGGGTAGAAGTGCGTGCATTGACTACCGAGATAATTATGAGAGAATCCGTTTCCCAGTGATATAGGTGATAACCGCAGACATGGCGGGTTGAAAGGTTTTATTCTTCAGTTCCCTGTATGCTGAATAGAGACGGGAACGTTTCTCAGCTAATGTTTAGTTTTGCTGTGTTCACTCTGAACTGTTTGCAGATGTTAGAGTTTTGCTGGTGGGAATGTTTGCCAAATGTTTCTTCTGTCACAGAATGACCATGCATTTGTCCAGCCTGGAAACAGGAGGAGTACTGTGTCGCTTTGTGCCCGATCGCCGGCATCTAGAGTACTTCAAATAGGAAGCACTGAATGCTGTACTTATGTTTGGGACTTTTACAGATTGTACTACTTCTGAGAAGAATAGAGATGATTTTAGTGTAAGCTCATATGCACCCAGCAATGAGCTTCTGACTCCAGCAGATGTCGGGGAATATTTGATGCAGAATGGTAGCAATTTTGTTTTGTTTCTGGAAGGAAAGACTATCATAATCCAGATCCAGCTGTGTCAGTAAAAAAGCAAAAAGCATTGCTTATTTCAAGGAAATAAGGAAATCTGTGAGATCAGGGAAAAGGAAATAAGTGCTCCCAGCTTTTTAGCGCATGGCTCTGAAAATTAAAGGCTAAACAATTCTGTTTTCTTCTAAACCTAACAACTGTATTTTTGAAAAAGCAGTCTTTTTTTCTTTGACTGAAACAGTCTTCATATTCCTGTTAAGTTTTGAATTAAACACATAAAATTATCAAGAATGAAATAGGGATAAAGCAGCTCCTGAATTGCTGATGAAACTCCATTTTAAACTGTGACAGATTTCCTAAGACTGGATGCTTTAGGAAAGGGAAGTCAGTGGGGCAAATCTTAGGTCTTTACAGCCATTTGCAGACAGGTTGCTGTTTACAGCCATGCGGTGGGAATAGCTGTGTCTGCACTGTTTTGGTGTAGTGGAAAGTTTGGAAGGAAGAGCCAGATGCTGATAAACAGGTTTTTTGGCACACAGAGCACAGTGACTAACACAGAGCCCATACCTGGTGAAGCTGTACACACCGCACTGATTTTCTGGCAATCGGCACTTCAGACTCTGCTGATCTCTTCAGCAGGGCCCTGGCCAATGCATTCTGTTCTCTGGATCTTTGAATAGCGCTTACTGCAATGCTTTCGTACCTAAAGAATAGTACGAACCTTTTATTTTCCTCAATTGTTGCGTAAGTTCCTGTTTCAGTAATAGGTGTTCTTCTCGCATCACTTGTAAATATTTTACAGAGGGAGCAGATAACATTCCAGGAACGGTAGCATGGGAAGCAAAAGAAGAAAATACCGTCTACCTGAAGTGGTTAGAGCCAGCAAATCCAAATGGGCTGATACTAATGTATGAAATCAAATATGGGCAGCATGGAGAGGTGAGGATTTGACTTTTTGATCACTTTCTCTGGTAAGAGTTACTGTTTGTAACTCTACTTTATACACAAAATGGGATCTTTCTTAACGCGCTTCTGTGCAGTGCTGCAGACCAAAGGTAGAAATGGTGATTCCAAACACTCTGCACCAACCAGCATGCCATTCCTTTGTTTTGTTTATTTTGACGGTTTTTGAATTCCACATTATCTCCTTAAGGTGTTTGAAGAAAGACTGGTCAGATGGGGCTTTTAGCTATAAAACTTAGCTTATCCTGCAGCCATATTGTTCTCTCAAGAGTGAAGAAATGTGAAGATACTAACACGAACTGCAAATTGCTTTGTTTTCTTTTAGGAGAAGCGGGAATGTGTTTCCAGACAGGAATACAAGAAGCTTGGAGGAGCTAAACTAACTCATCTGAACCCCGGAAACTATTCTGCTAGAGTTCAGGCCACTTCGTTAGCTGGAAATGGGTCATGGACTGAGCCAGTCTCTTTCTATGTGCAACCCAAATGTGAGATGAATGTTTGTTGGCTGTGTCAAATTGGGCAACTATTGTCTTTTTAGTAATTCCTGATGTTTACATGTGTAACTGGGCATATGAGCCTCTTGCCCGTACTCGGAATGCTCCTCTTACTTGCTGATGCTTCTTTGGGAACTCTCCTCTGTTCCATTTTTTGGCAAGTGTTGACAACCAGGAGGTGTATCTGAGGTGTGGTCCTTTTCTTGCATGCATTCTATATATATGAGAGGTGCAACCACATGGTGGGTGTGTAGAACACACTACTCTGGCTTCCTGTGATGTACAACTCTGTTGGGAATGTCATGTTAGCCATAACAACGTGGAGTTGGATTGTGCAATACCTGTGGCAGTAAGGCAAACCTGCCTTAAATTGCAAAATAATACAAGAAACAAATAATTCGGTTAGATTTTTGGCTGGCAGGTTTTTTTAAATACCAAGATGCTTTTTCATATGATCTGTTCCCAGTGACATTTGATAAAGATAACATCCTGATGAAAGGGTGATGCTGGTCCTGACGATGGGAGTAATTTGTATTTTGGAAGAACATTACTGCAGTGTCCACAGAGACCCTCCCAAGAACTTCCGTATTTAGTTGTAGAGCAGATGTATCCACAGAAAACTGGAACTCCATCTTTTATTCCTTTTTGGTTTTCTAATTGCTGGACTTTGAAGAACTTTGTATTTTGAATATAAGTATAAGCAATAAAAAGGTGAATATGCAAATGAACAATTACATAGTGTTCACTGAGGAATGTAAGTCCTTTAGCATAACTTGTGAAAACAAACCCCAGACAGACACTGTTCTGTACAAAATTAATACTTTTCACTGTCTGTTTTCTTGTTCCACTCATCTGCAGTCAGGGAGTGTTTCTGAGTACATTTTTCTACATCAGACAAGAAAATGAGTACTTTGATTTCTTCCCTGTATGGAAATACACTGAGTGGGTTTTGAATGTTTCTTTGTTAATGGAGATTTTATAGAAACCCTGATACAATTGTTTTCTTGTTGGTTGCAGCAGCAAACTACGGAAACTTCCTGCACTTGATAATTGTGCTCCCTATTGCTTTCCTGCTCATCATTGGGGGATTACTGATAATGCTGTACGTCTTTAACAAAAAGAGGTGAGTTGTATATGCTTGTGGTTAAAACTGCAGGAGGGGAATGTTTATTTTCAAATCTGTGCCCATAGAGCGAAATTAAAAAGGGCAATGGCATTCCGAGGACTCGAGAAGCTAAAGTCGATTCTGTCTTGGTGTGTAAAAGGAGGTGGTTTAGAGTTACCAGCAAGCATCCGGCTGCTGCTTGAGATATGAAGAGGCTTTTTATTGCAGTATCATGTTTGAGAGGGAAGAGGAAGGGTTGTCAGGAACATATCCACTGGGACAACGATGGCAAATACTGAACCTGTATCATCAGAACCTTTGACTGAAATATAGGTCAATATAGATCATGAAAACTTAGTTCAATTTAGGTTAATTTGATTTCTTGCAAATTCTAGAGGTTTTTTTTAAGTCTTTACATCCACTTAAATTACATCCTGGACAGAGCAGTGTAGGGGACTGTTCTGTTTATTTGCTTTCCTCGGTTTTGTTTTTTGTAACTAGTGATTTTTTTTTTTTTTAAATTTAATTGAAATACATAATGAAAACTTAATAGAAGTCAGTGCAAATGTTCAGCCTTGCAACTTTCTAGATACAGAGGGGTTTTTTTACTCTCATATAAACTATGCTCATTGAGTATCCCATTATTTCCAGCTCTAATTCAGTTGTGTGCAGACAGTAGTACCAGTTCTCCTCAAGCACTCCAGAAAGGGCTTTGTATCTAGCGACGTACAATACCTGCTTGGCCTTCCCTTGGGCTCTCCTAGGTGAAACTCAACCTTCTTGAAACTGTTATTCTAGCCCACAAGAATGTTTTGGCTTTGATTTTCTGAGGTCTGATTGATGATTTTATTTCTACGGCCTACCTCCTGCAAGAGCTCTCACAGCACTGAATAAATATGTCTTATTCTGAATATCAACGCTGTAAAATTGGGTGGGGTGTGTGTGTGTTTCTAAAATAAAATAATAGAAACACTTACAAAATAGTTGAATGGAATTCCCCATTATAAACAATCTTGTCCTTTGCTAGATCACTTCTCTCCCACGGCAGAGCAGGTGATGTTAAAGTATGTTCTCAGCCACAGGTCTCCTGGGTGTATTACCATACAGCTGCCTTTCTAAGTTTACCCAGCAGCTAAAAGTACCTCGTGTTTACGCTTTTCTGGTGCTGATTTGGTATAGAGAAGACCTCCGGTTTCCTGGGAAAGCTGTTCAGGGCTGTTTTCCCATTGATTACGTGAGGCAGAATAAGAACTTGGTTTGTCCCTTTTGTCCAAAAAGCTCTCCAGGTACAGTAAATAATATTCTGTGATTGAGCAAACGGTGGAAAAGCTGTAGAAGAGGTGGTCTGAAATTTACTTAGGCTTAAAGATTAAAAAAAATAAAAAAAATATTTCAACAGAAACAGTGACAGACTGGGTAATGGAGTACTTTACGCTTCTGTGAACCCCGAGTACTTCAGTGCTTCAGATGGTAAGTGTGACCTTACGCTTCTGATGCTTTTACTTTCATGTATTCTGTTTGTGTCTGACTGAAAACTCTAAAAGGGATGTGGTAACACCGTCTTCTCTTTTCATTTTGTTAGCACAGCCATAGAATTCTGGGATTGATAATATGTAAATGTCACCTGTCTGTTGAAACTGGGGAGTTGTTGAAATTTTTCCTGTAGTTTATTCAGCTGAGGCAAATTTGGATGCATTAGTTTCACTTTCAGACTATCATCTACTCATCCAGTGATGTTTTCACTGGAATGAAAGAATTCATGAATTCATAGTCTTTCATGTTTGCCCTTTTAAGCCCTATTCTGACCTATTGGAACAAACCCACTGCTTGTTTCTGTGTACTTATCACATGGGAAATAGTAACATTTAACAAAAACCAATACTGTCTCCTCACTTCCCATCCCAAGAAAACTCCCCAACAACTTTTCACAGTTAGAGAAAGAGAAAAGCAGTATTGTGGGCTTCCAGACATATCACATGCAGAAATTTTGTGTTAAAATGAGCACGGATTTTTAATGTAATCCATATTTGTTTCTCTTAATATCTGGAGTGTAGATAAGCCCGTTTTTCTCTAGCTGGCAAAACAGTTTTTTAAAGCTAGTTTCAAATGGACCTAATTTATTTGTGACTGATGCATATATTTGGCGATAACAATATTTATAGGTATTAGACTGTGGCAGTGTTTAGATCCCAGCTGGTATATTTGTGTTGAGTGCTGTGCTAACAGAGTGAAATAATTGTAGTTCTAAAGTCAGGTATGGAGTTTTGGGGGGCATCTTTAATTTCTTACAATTCTCTGTGGGAGACACACAATGTGGATAATGCTCAAGTCTTTAAAACCGTCCAGGAAACAAAAATTCTTTAAAACAAAATTGCTGTTCCTAGAACAGCGTGCTTTCTGGATGTCTGTATTATTTTCCTGTACTTCACTATTGCAGGAGGTTGTGCCTGCTAATGGTGTAGATGAACTTCTTGCCAGTTGTTGTGTTGGCTGTCCCTGAGCAGCAGCAGGAGCTGAATGAACCTGGCGGTCCAGGGATCCTCAGCTCTGCATCTCCAGAAAGCCCATGTTCTGGGACTACTATGGATGGAGAACCAGGGAAATTCAGCTTTCTGGCTAAATGAATTGCTTTAAAAAATATTAAAATACAAAAAGCAACTAGGTTCCCACTGGAACACATACTTGCTAGGTAATTAATTTTTCCCCCACATACACACATAGAGGTGTGGTTGTCTGTAACGAGCATGTGCCCATACTGTACGGATTATGTACGTCTGGAGCTCTTCAAGTGCAGGAGGAAATCAGAACATCGGACGAATTTCCTTGAGGCATCAGTTCTTCTGTTTATGGTTTAGTTTGGTGCTACTGCTGTAGACTTCTTGCCGGAGTAGTGTTTCCAAACGGCCCCCGGGAGGCTAGTGGGTTTAGCCATAGTGGCAGTGGACTCTTTCACTGTTATTTTTTATAGCAGCACCATTAGGGTTAAAGGGTCTGTCAGTGTTCATGCTATAATCCTCTATTTTTGTATCCTGTTGTTTCACCCATCCAGAGCATGTGACACAACTGTCCCCTCCTTTGGTGACTAACAGGCAGCAGCATCAGTGACTACTCAGATGTCGTCTTGCCTGAGGCAGTCCTCCCTCCTGGCAGTCACCTTCTGAGATCTCTTCTGCCTCAGATCAAAGACTTGCAGCAGCAGCAGCAAGTTCTGCCTTTACTGCTGCAACAGTGTGTGTGCAAGTGATCAGAATAGCTTCATGCAAAGAGCCTACTAGATCAGAGAGTCTGTTTCCCTCTAGTCATAAAATCAATCTGTTAATAGAGAATACAGCAGACACTAAACTGATACAGATGATCAAGTGTGCTTGATGCTGTCTGGAAGAATGAGAAGACGAAGGATCCCAAAAAAAGCTCAAGCCTAAAGTATTTATTCAAGCCTCTTCCCGTCCTGGTTTTGTGCTTTGAGGTTCCTTATTTCTATCACATTATGTCAGTACCATAGTGAGGCCCCTTCAAGTCCATCTACACGTTTCTTTAAGATTTATTTGTATGCCAAGCATCTACCTGTCTCTATGGGAAAGACCGTGGACTGTTTGCATACATTGTGCAAGGCCTCAGCATTGTCTAGTGTTGTTTACAGTAAAACTGTTTGGGCAGTTGGTATCATAAAGCGGTGCGTGATTGCACCACTTGCAGAAGTGGAACATCATGGCCTGTTCTTTCTCTCCTTAGTGTATGTTCCAGACGAATGGGAGGTGCCCCGTGAGAAGATCACTATGTGTCGGGAGCTTGGGCAAGGCTCCTTTGGAATGGTTTACGAGGGAATAGCCAAGGGAGTGGTGAAGGATGAGCCGGAGACCAGGGTGGCCATCAAGACAGTCAATGAGTCTGCAAGCATGCGTGAGAGGATAGAGTTCTTAAATGAGGCCTCGGTGATGAAGGAGTTCAATTGTCACCATGTTGTAAGTCATGAAAGTGTAACGAGGCTGTGATTCATACAGCCATGGTGCTTACTGGCATGCGGGTGTTCAGGGCACGTCTTCACTGACTGAAGTGGGAACTCGGGATTTTAGCTTCAACTCTGCGCAGCTTTATAATATTGTTGTTAAACAGGAGTCAGAGAGTGGAAGCAAATCTACTCTCAGACCTTTCCCACAGGTTCACGGGTGTTTGGGGCTACATATCGACATGAATAAATCATTACTACAGTTCAGTTAACTGTATTTGTCACTGAACATTTGCTTTTTCTCTTCCAGGTTCGGCTGCTTGGTGTTGTTTCTCAGGGCCAGCCTACGTTGGTTATCATGGAGCTGATGACACGTGGGGACCTCAAAAGTTACCTGAGATCATTGAGGCCAGACACAGAGGTGAGTCATCAGTTGCTGGATGTTTTTTTATTTCTTCAGTTAGAATCATCTTGAACAAAACAGCGTCACGTTGGAAGCAGCAGGCAATTAGCCTTTCCTGCCCTTCTCCTTAAGCTCTAAGAACAAAACGTGAGCTGTTCTGTGATCTGCAACACCTTTTTTCATGAGGTAGCTACTGCAAATAGCCTGGTGTACTGAACGGAATAGGTCCCTTCTTGTGTTACCGAGTCCCATTTTCCAGATTTGAATTGAATTTCTTGTCTAATCTGATTTCTCATCAAGCTGTTAAACCAAAAATTGACTAGGTGAAGCATGCGTGTTACGATAAGTGTTTCATCTTGTATAACCTGCCTGTTGCCTCTGCTGGAAAGTAAAAATCTAATACCTTAGCTAATATGCATACTCTTAATATGTAGGCCATCAGTCTAACAGCTAAAGTTGCCCCATATGATGCAGGGTCTGAAGGATAAAGATCACAAGGTCACTTGCCACTGAAATCATAGTAGACTATGTAGAAAATGAGCTCAGCAGCTTTTGCCCTTGATGTAGAAATTCTGATGTGAATAACTTAAAGGAACAGAGTATGAGCACAATATGTGCGCAAGAGTATGAATATGGTATAAATGGAGGGTATTGCATGTAGCAAGAGCAGATTGCTTGAGTGAGTGGATACAGGAAACAATCATTGAATACAGCATTCAGAAAATACCAGTAAGACTAAGGGCTTGACTAGCATTTGTGATTAATAATGTTTCAGGTTATATTAAATAGTTTTGGTTGAATTCAACAAACTTCATAAAAAGGGACAGTGACATTACAGAGAAGTTACCAAAATGATGAGTTCTGTACTTGGCTTTCCTGTCTTGTATGCTGGTGCTTTCCAAAGCAGTCTGTGATAGGCCTGTGCCTAAATTCCCTGTCTTCCTTGATGTGCAACATAAAGAGTTGAGTGAAGTCTTCTGAAGACCTGTATGAGGAGGAAGGCAGGATATTTCAGTAAGGTGTGGATGGGGGCTTGCCTGATCACTGGATTTACCAGTAATTTAACCATGCGGCTCCCATACCTATCTCTTCCTCCTGGGGATTCAACTCACATTGGTCTTTCTGGGCTTTCTTGGTCATGTCTTCTGGGCTCCCATAGGGTGTCTTGCATTTGGCTCTTGGGAGCCTGGAAGTAGTGGGTATGGCTCATTATCTCAACACAAAGTAGCACAGTTTGAAAGTGATGATGGGACTGGGTATGAACACTTTCCATGGAAGGTGGGTAAGGGACCGTTTAATCTCTGGATGGGGATGTGATAAAGTTCAGTGACTTGGTCTGTGTGCTTTAGGGTCTTTGTCATTAGTAGAATTCAGTATATGAGGCTCTGGTTTTGGTTACTCTGTCAGCGATGATTATCCAAGGGGTGTAAAGCTTGGGTAAATTCATGCTGGTAAGGGATGGTGGGAGTTAGCTGATTGCGTGTAAGTACCTGAACTCCTTCATCCATGAGACTGAGAATGGCAGAAGCCATATATCCATGGATGCTAAGGAGTGAATTTGCTTCAGAAGAAATTGTCCCATAAGCTTTTCTCCTATTTACAAATAGAAGTAATTCAAGAGACATCTGGTTATGGAGAACTGGGGAACAGGAAATCATTTAACATCATCTGGTTGTTTGTGAAGATAGTAAAACAGTAGAAATCTCTAAAATAAGCCCTGTGCTTTGTATCTCAGAACTTGTGTGGCAGGAGGATGGACATTTAAGCTCCATAGGTGTAAGATAACATCCTTATACCAAAAAGTCCTTCTGGCTTGTATTCTGTAAAATAGAATGGCCTAAAAGAGCTGTGTGGGAGTTCTGTGTTTAACCCAGCTTGATATGGCCAGTTTTCCCACTAAGCAGATGCTACGGGGTCATGAGTTTCTGTTTAGCCTGGATCATGCCAGGCTGAACTGTGATAATGTAATTTTTATTTAGAAAATAAAAAAAAGTTACAGCTTGATGTAGGAATAGTTACTTATTTTTTTTCCCCTTAACCTGTTTTATCTTCTTAATCTTGCTCAGAATAATCCTGGCCAGGCACCTCCAACTCTGAAGAAGATGATTCAGATGGCAGGAGAGATTGCTGATGGGATGGCATATCTCAACGCCAACAAATTTGTTCACAGAGATCTTGCTGCGAGAAACTGCATGGTGGCAGAAGACTTCACAGTGAAAATTGGAGGTGCGCTTTCTTGACTTTTACTCAAATGAAACACAACATCCAGAAAGATCGGCATCTTAGAAGGCATTTTAATTTTTTTGAAAGCTGTGTGAAAGACCTTTTAAAACTTAGCTCTAGTTTAAATTTCTGCAGAATTAAATATGTTCCTTATGAAGGCTTGCTGTGATTTAAGACCTGTGAGCAGTCAACATTGAATTGAAACTCTTGGAATACCTCTACTTGCTGTTGTTCCAGTGGGGAAATAGTATAGTGTGTGGGTTTAAAAAGAGCTAGTGAAGCAGTGATTTGAGGTGCGGATGCTGCAGACATCTGGGTGGATGGCGTAGTTACCACTGGTGTGTCATTCGCTTTTCTGTTAATGCGCAAAAATAATTCCACCTCCTGTTTATTGAGTCAAGAATAAGAATTTTAGAATTATTTTAAAGCATATCTGATTTGGAAGTGGAATCTAAGGCTTGACTTCAGCTGGATGCTTTCCAGTCTGAACTGGAGTTATGCTTTCCAGACAAACAGAATGGCTTTTCCTCTGCTCTGCTGTTAGAACACCACTTTTTTTTTTCCTTCACCATCTCTCCAAAATAGTGTCAGATGAGTTTTTTCAGACTTCTCTCCAGAGAGGATGATTTTAAGCTTTTGGCTGTTTTTGAGTTGTGCACATTAAAATAACATGTATCGCAACAGCCTTCTGCTGTAGGAAACTAATTCTTTTTCTCTGAGCTTAACTCAGCTATTTTGATAATTTGTGTAAGTAATCCTGTCATTTGGGAGAAAGAAAAAATGATTTCATTTTGAGTCAGTTAATTAGGAAATAAGATCTTTGGGGGATTTTGTGCATTTTCTGCAGGTTCAGGGGAAGTCAGCCTGAATCCTTCCCATTCCAGTTTTCTCACTCCTCCTCCCCCCACCAGCATGTTTTACAATTCTTTGAACTGAAGATGGTGCATTTCTTCCCTTTAACATGGTACATGGTTACCCCGAAAGCATTCCGTGAAATATGCTGCACTGCTCTCATTTATGTACCGGTATTGAAAATCCCTTCACGTAGAAACAGTTTAGGAGCATCTTGACTGGAACACGCCAACTCAGACTGTTTAGATCTCAGAGGAAGAGCTTTATGCTACACTGTCCTATGCTCGTTGCATATCTGTTTCTTATTTGCATTACATTTTTAAAGAATTTTCCATTCAGCCAGGATAAAATCACCCTGGTGTGTGGGAGTGATGGAATAGCGGCACAGATGGGCTTTTTAGTCATAATTACTGAGGGTACCGGTGTCCCTAGCAGACAAGGAACGAGAAGGATCAGTGGTCAGTCACTCATCCAAGCCTGGTAATAATGACATCCATAGACTGGTAATAATGACTGTGAGAACTGGAGGAATTCTGTCCTCTCTTCATTCCACTTTTCCCAGAAAAAAAGGGGCAGCTACAGGTCTGTATTGATAAAATGGATTTTGCCCTAGGTCTGCTGTGTCAGCAAACAGCATTTAATACTAGTAAGAGATTTGATGCCACCTGATTTATTAACTTTTTGGTTAGCATCTGAGAACATAGTTACTGGTCTAACTAGGCTAGTCTAAGACCAAGCAGTTTTTGTGCATCAGGCTGATTGTACAAAAAAAAAAATTCTGAAGTAAGTCTGGGTTACAGTCAGGAGATGAGCATTGTTAGACCCAAGTCTTGCAAATGTTTACTGTTTACAGCTAAGGACATACATATAACCCAAAGTATGTCTTCAATATTGGTCTGTGTTAGTCATAAATGAATAGCCTAATTCTCTAGCATTTGAGATGGAATATTATGCAGGAACTGGAAATTACTTTTGGAAAGGGGGGGGAAAAAATGAGAGAGAAGCATTTCCCTCAACATGTTTAATTACTAAATAAATATTAATTACTAAAGGAGCTCTTTACAAAGAAAAGAAAACCATTGAATTTAGAGAACAGATTAGTGAATTGTATGACCTTCAGAACGCTTAGCTTACTGCAAGGCTTGAGCATAAATCCTGGAACTTTTCTTATTGATATATTTAAATCGTTCAGACTCCTCACCCGCTGAAGTCAGTGGTAAAAATGTCTGTTGATTTTGTTGGGAGGGAAGCTAACCAGCCCTAAGGCAGCAGGTAAGGTGTCGTCGTAACAGATTGCAGATTCTTTGCTCGGAGCTATGATTCTCTGCTGGCTACAGTGGCTTGTAGTAAGGGGAAATGTTCATCATTTTATGCAAACTCAAAACTTTTATGCCTTCTAGATTTTGGCATGACAAGAGATATCTACGAGACAGATTATTATCGTAAAGGAGGGAAAGGCTTGCTGCCTGTCCGCTGGATGTCCCCAGAATCGCTGAAAGATGGAGTCTTCACAACACACTCCGATGTCTGGTAACAAAAAAGGGGCTCTGAAAAACTGTTTTAGCCCCTCTTCTTTCTAGCCTCTTTTCTTGTTTTAGTAGACTTATACATACAGTTCACTAAATATACTGCTTCTCCTGTCTCTTCAAAGGTAACTTTCTTTTTCCACTGTGAAGCATTCTGCTCTATATTTCACATTTCCATTGCAAAATAAAGAACTCGTGAGGTTAAATTCTGCTGTCAGAGAGAGCAAAATTAAATGGATTTCCAAAACTGGAGGTGGCGGCATGTTTCCTGCTGTGGGTTGTAGAATCGGTTGTGCAGTGAAAAACACTACGTTCACCTGGAAGAGCAAGTTGTCAGTTTTCAAATTGCCCTCCTTCAAGAAAAGCATTAAAAGTTGCCAAGAATATAGAAAGGTTCATAGTGCTGACCTGCTTTTCTATCAAAACCTCCTGTGTAAATAACTCTATTTTCCCGCAGATGGTTTGTGTACACTAGCAGGTTTTTTTCTTGGGAGTTCTCCCTTGTGTATATCCTTCTCCATTTGGAGCTTTGTTTGCTTGTTTTATATACCACAAGATGCAGAAATAGGTTTTTCTTTAAAAGCCCATTGCCTAGTTGCTGTATCTGTGAAGTTATTAATAGAGGCATTCAGGAAATTTCAAAATATACTTCTTAGAAGAAATAATACTCTGGAACAATTCCCCACACACACCTCCCAAACTCTTGCAGATAGGTAGGGAGGACTTGGCAGAAGATGAACGTGTACTGGCAAAACCTCTACTCTGTCTTTTATGGCTTCTCTGCCATTCTAACAAGATGTTTTTACTGCTGATCTGTTACAGAATTGGCAGCTGATTGCCTCCAAATGTCTAGAAGTCAGTAGGAATGGCATTTTAGTAGTAAACTGCTTTTCTTTAAACAGCTTGAGGATTTTGGAGGCAGCGGACTGCAGTCCACAGCACCAGCTTTGAGTGAAAGGTTCACAAGAGGCATTATGTAGCAAGTGAAAAAGAAAAGCACCAGAATGTTGCTTAAAAATTTTTGCGTATGGCTAGTAACTTATTTATGAATCCAGTAACCCTCAAACTTGGAAACAGATGAAAATAACCACTTAGAGTTGAAGGGGAAGCCCTGTATCAACCATTTATCTAATGGAACAGGGCAGACATGCTTTTGGCAGTCCCCCTGCAGTAAAAGAATTTTGGAACTTTTAATGGCTTCACAGAGCAGACAGAAATTTGGAATATATCACTAGAAAATCCCCAGATATAGAACTGAACGAGCCTGGAGTGAGGAGCTGGCAGACTTGCCCGTTCTTACGCACAAGAGTAACTTTTCAGTCCAGCTGTCAACTCCAGCCGCTGTATCAGAAGCGGGCGGCAGCGGTCAGGTGTTCGCTTCGGTGACGTGCTCCACTTGTTCCACACACGCTTTCCTTCTAACCTCTAGCCGTTAAGTGACATTATTGTTTAAGCATAACTCAAATTCCAAACAAAAAACCCCCACAGATGTGACGCCAAATCAAATGTCAGAAGTAAATCAGTACTTCGGTTGTTGCAGGAAGTACGTGAATTCTCCCTTCAGCGTTCACAAGATTTGGCATTCATCGGCCATTTAGTCTAAAGCAGGGTTGAGCAAACAATATTGCAGTTTATCAGCGGGACAGTCTGAGCGGAATACCCTAGCCAGAATTCGCATCAATAAAGGTGGCTTACTGATTGTAAGGTTGGAAAACTTAAAGAGGAGGAGGAGTAAAATCTGTCAGATTTTTACTTGAAAGCATAGAGAGGAACAAACTGCTTTTGGAGAGGAGGTCCACAGCTCTCATCAGTATTTCAGACAGTTCCTCCTTGGGATGCTTTGTCATCTTAATTGTTAGAAGAGACTTACTCTGAAATTTGGTTCACATAAGTATACTATCTTGAGGTACAAAAAAACTGGTTCAACGTGAGGAATACGGTGTTTGTTCAGAACGTGTATACATTTGCGTTTGCCACGTGTATCCACAGCTAAATATTCAGAAATCTCAATCTGAACTCCAAATGTAGTGGAGCTTGACTTACCACTGTCTCGAAATACTGTCTATTTACTTGATCTGCTTATGGCTAAAAGGATCATTCCGGTTTACTTCTCAATAACTTCTAGACCAAGCACTGTACATTGAAGGTCTCTTCACACCAGGAAAAATTACCCAATCCCTTGTATTGGTGCAGATTTTGAAGTTGCTTCATGTAAACCATGTAGCTTGGCTGTTTTGGGGGCCATTTATTTTCATCAAACAGTAAAAAATATTGAGATTGTTTTTCCTGCATTTTTGGTATATTATTTTTGGATATTGTGACATCTGGTTCCATGTTCTTCGAGATAAGTTTTAGAAGCCAAAATGTCAAAAAGACAAAACTGTGTTGAGCGGTCAGAGTCCAAGATTTATAAGCTGTAAGGTGAAATGGCAAACTGCAAAAAGAGTGTCTGGAGGTTTTGAAGGGTGGAGCTTTATTTTAGTAGTTCATTCTTCTATTGCTTTTCGAACTGAAGAATGAGGTAATTAGACAAGACGTTTTGTTGTAGTTGGGGAAGGAGAACACTTTCAAATTAATGTAATACTGTTCAGCGTGAGGGTGTATTTCTATAAATAAGTTTTCAGCATCTTGCGTTTTTCAGAGCTGGTAGTCGCCTTGAAGGAGCAACGTAAGTTTATTTGTTATGATAATAGGACTAGTAGGTGCACGAGACTTGTTCTCATTATTCCTGCAGTGATCAAAGTAGCTTCAAAGGCACCAAAATGTTGAGCTGACCCTCTGTCCCTGCCTCCCCTGAAAGGCAAACAATTGCAAGTCTGTTTGTGGCTTCTGGCTCCAGATGCAAACCATTTTAGATACAGTGGATAACTGAAAGATAAAACCACTCTACCATAACCAGCTAACAATACTGGACTCCTGTTTTCACAACAATACCCTATTGAAACTACGCTTTTTTTTCTCTAAGCTTGACTCAGCATTTTAGCCACAGAAGACAAGACAACATGTAGATTTTCTTTCTTTGCACAGCAGGTCTAAAAGTAGATGACTCTTCAGAGCAGGGCAGATAATTCGAGCTATGTCTGCTCAATAAACTAATTTTAAATGGAGATATTTTTAGAAAGTGTCAATACTTGCATTGAAACTACCCAATTACATAACTATGCTTATCTTTCTTCACCAGTAATCAATTCCTATTATTAGACAAACGACTTTTTCACTTCTGCTGTCCTTCGTAGTTAGTTGGAAGGAGCTAGAAGCTCCGTTTCAAGAACATAGTTACATACATGTTGCAAAAGGGGTAACTGAGTTTCTCCTGGGGGCTTAAATGTTTTGTGGTGAACTAGGGTCTTGGTACCACAAGAAGGAGAACATTCACATTTCTTCCATGTCTTTTTAAAAAATCGGTTTTGTTGCTTGCTGCTGTATGCTGAATGCCTTGATCCTTACTTTGCACCTTTGACTTAGAAAGTGGCAGAAACCAAAGCAGAGGGATAAATGGAAAGTATTGCCCAAGAAGTGTTTTTGTGCCTGGGGAATAGAGGTTGGTTTGTTTGCTTGCTTTTAGTGGTAGGGCAGATGAGATGCACAGGTGTGGTGGTGTGCGTTTGCTGTCTAGCTCTTGGCTTCCCTGAGCGGTAAGGGAAAAATGCAGCTTTTAAATCGGATTTGTGTGACAAGTATTTCTGATGAAAAGCAGCTTGGACTGTAATGGGAGCTTACAGTCCTGCGTTACTACTTTCTCAGCTGCTATCAGCTTAAATCTCCTGCGAGTTAGGAGGCTTCTGGTCAATAAAATGAGCTCGTGGTGGCTTTTTTACTGATTGACCTGGACAGAACCTGTGTAACCGAGTAATATTGGACCAATGAATGATCATAATCATGACCAGCTCTGAGCTGTAGATTATGGTGTGAAAAATGGAGATATAATATTACCAGTCTTTTCTTACAGAGGCCATTCTGAAGTGTCATTCAGAACTGAGAGCCCGTTTCTTACCATTGACTAGAGGTGTTTGAAGTCAACGGTCTCATATTCTAGGTGATGTGGCTATCACCATAGCTGCATACTTTTTTTTTTTTGGTAAAAGAAAATACCCACGGACAAGTACCTGCTCAGCATCATCTAAGAAAAATAATACTTGTAAAGATTGCCTGGCTTTCTAAAGTTCCGATTTGTTTTCCAGGTCTTTCGGTGTTGTACTTTGGGAGATTGCAACGTTAGCGGAGCAGCCATACCAAGGCATGACCAATGAACAAGTGCTCCGCTTTGTGATGGAAGGAGGTCTGCTGGAAAAACCAGACAATTGTCCTGATATGCTGTAAGTGTCAACAGTTACCACTGTTCTCGGTGCACAGTTTGTTATTCCTGATCCTTCAGTGTCTGCTTCTGCCCTATCTAGTCAAGAGTGATAATAATGCGAGGTGCTGCTTGAACAGTCTCTGTCGATCTGGTATTTTACAGTAGACATAGCAGAAAACAACTGTGCTTGTGGCCAGAATCTCACTATGGGCTATCTCCTCTAGTAAGGAAACAAACCCCAGTCTTTGTGTTCCTGAATAAAATTAGACGTAATAAAAGCTCATAAGTGACATTTGCTACAGAAGAGTTTGTGCCTAAATCTTGTCTCTTCTGCTTAAAGTAATTCTGTTGAGTGTAAAGAGAAAAAAGAGCATAGGATGAGCTGAAATGCATTGTGCATAAACTCTGTGGAATTCAACTTTTTAGTTCGGCATACAGATAAATGAGCGTATCGTTCCTTTGTCTAAAGCAGCGTTGGATCTGCTATTTCAGTCACAGTGCTCATCACATTGGGATAAACAAATCTCCTCTGCTAACAGTTTCCTTTCCTGTAAGCACAGAAAGAAGTATGCAGAAAAACCTTTGCCTACCCCTAGAATCGATACAAAGCCTTGCAGCAGAGGAGGGTGTGCAATGCAGCAGGCTTCAGTTTTTAGCTTTGCATTGTTGAAATACTTCTGCTGGCTTTTGTGTACAGCAGTTTCAGTTGTTCAGACTTTATTACTTTGATATACTTCCCAAACTGGCTTTTGGGAAGGAAATACTGCATCTTGCAGTTATTGAAATTTGTTGGAGGCCCACAGAAGGGATACAATCACTTAAGGGCCTCAGCTGCTTGGGATTCTTAGGGAAAGAGCTTTTTTGGCTGGAGCGCTGGCTTTGGTTTCAGATGACAGGCAGTGTTGTTTTGTTGTTTGAGGGGGGTGGGTGGTATATGCAGGGGGGGGTGTAGCTGCCATATGATTCCTCAATTTCACATTCTTTCCCTTCCACGATGCTGTGGAGAATTTCTGGCAGTCAGATTGACTGGAGATTGTTTAACACGGTCAGAGCTGTGTAATGGCGGGGGGAGTAGGCAGAAATGGGGGAAGAACAGTATGTGTGAAGGGGTCAGCTCCCCGAGTCCGTAGGAAAAAAAAATTACCTCTACAGTGAGAACATACTCAGCAAGAGATTCAGCATTAGAAATTCCCCATTAACTGGGCCGTGTGTGGGGTGAATGGGGGGGACAGGAGGGGAGTCCAGCAAGAAGCTCTCTTTACTGCAGCCCACCCGGCCCCTTCTCCTTCCTCCTCTTCCTCAGAGATAATCCTCTGCTTGCTGGGTGCTGCTACCGGATGAGTCCGCTTTCAGGTTAACTGGCTTGCGAGCTGGGAGAATTTGCTTAATGGCTGGCAGAGCAAATCTTTGCACCAGTGTAAAACAGCAAAGGCCTTTTTTGTGCTGATTTTAATGAAGAAGCTGCTCACACATTCGTTATGGCCACCAAGACATTAGTCTGACATGGAGAGGTGCAGAATAAAAAAAATCTTCCTTTGAATTTTAGGCACTTCTCTCCATCAGAACAAGGAACAGGGGTGAACTCAGAAATAAGGCAGATCCAGTTTAGTGCTGTCTTTTTTTTTTTTTTTCTTTTGGTGATACAGTTGTATGTAAAACATACTGACTCTGTCCAAAAGTTGGGGGGGGGAATTGGATGTATTGACCTTAGAAGCTTATTGTGACTTGGTTTAGCTCCCTTTTAACTTGTTTTGTCTTTGTATTAGGACAGACACCCAAGCCTGCTGAAATTCAAATAGGCTGTTGTAGGAGTGACAGTAGGAAGCTCCAGGAATAATCTTCACCTTTGTTGCATGCACATGCATTTGGCATTCAGAGAACCTATTTTGCATTACTATGGTGCCTTTTTTTTTTTTTTTTTTGCATGTATGTCTGGTTTTGCTTCTTTCCCTGTCTTCCATCCCGTTAGCCCAAGATGCTGTAAAGATGCTGTAACTCAGTAACCTGACAACTGCCGCCAGTCTTGAACCTCACACGTGTTGCTGCTGGCAGGCACAGAGACCTGGTCTGCAGGCAGAGTTCCTCTCCCCTCTCCAGCTGCCTGATAACCTGCTTCTCGGCAAGGGGCGTAACAAGAAAAGTTACTGAACGGACAGAAAGGTGTTTGTAACAGAGTTGCAGAGAGCCCTGAAATTGCATATGGCTCTTGCCACGCATCCCCAGCATGTTTCAGGCAACTGCTTTCGCAAGCACTTTATGAAACCCTTTGTAAAATAGGGGGTCCTCTTTTTTGTGGAGATTGCTAAAAGATTCTGTTTAAAGACAGGTTTCTTGCTGTGTCTGTGCCGGTGGACGGTGTCTTTTAGACAGCACACATTCTCAGTGGTGGAGACTGACTGGTCCGTGATACTTTAATGTTAACTCACAATATTAACTCGAGATGTCCAGAAGGCAAAGTCCACCTGCTGCAGGGAAGTCAGTAAACTTCTTGTGCCTGGTACTGCGTGAAAGCAGGCGGGGAGGGGAGCCAGGAACTACACTTCTATATATCTCATGTGGTAGGCTACAAGTGCAGAGATACTTTTTTCTTTAAAATAGTTTGACTTGGAAACAACTAAAACTACGGGCAGAAACAAATTTACCTTTCTGTAGAGAGGAGGGAGTGTACTGACATAGAAAAACCTCCAGAACAGGTGGAGGAGGTAGACTGCTTGGGGAAGCGTAGATGAGAATAGAGAGAAGAATCTTGCTGCAACTGTCACCGAATCTACTATTTTTAACCTTGCAGATTATGTGAGCGGTGACACAGCCATGCACGCTCCAGCCACAGCGCAGTAGTTTTCGTAAGGGCCTCTCGTTGCCCGCCCCGTGCACGAATGCTACGTGGTGCAAGCAATCTTGGACGTTCCATCTCTCCTAAGACTGCGATGCTAGTAATGCTTGTTAGTGGCTGTGCTTTGCTAACCCCTGTAGCAGTGAGTCAGTAGCTTTTAGATGGATCAGAGACCAAGGACACTTGAAGAACTGGAGAGGTTCTGTTCTGCAGCTTGGTTGTATCGGATGCTTGTGCAAAGCGGAATTTTACGACGCGGTTGTCTTGCGGTTCAGAGAGGTGGTAAATCCCTGTGAAAGGGCTAAGCACAAAGGGGATGGTATTTCTAGAGGCTTTTTACTCTTACACAGGGTGAAACAAGACTCGGTTCTGTTTATGCTACACCCTCTTGGCATAGTTCGCATGGTTTTACAGACAGAACCATGCAATAAGACAGATGGTTCAATAAGACGGTGCCAGGAGGAGCTTTGCTGTTTTTCTCCTCTTCCTGTGTAATAAGTTATGTTTTTATGTACTACCATTGTTACGGCAGTGTTCATCAGGTGATGGCTGCGTGGCAAGAAGGTTTGTTACAGCTGAAGCTCTCAGACAGCGTGTTCCCGTGGGGCTTTTAAAAGTTGTGGAGGCTGGAATACCGCTCTGTTTTTGAAGCAAAATTGCTTCCCCCACGTGTATTGTAGATGACTAGACTATTTACGCATTGCTGATTTTCCCTTTGTTCCTGGCGAGTACTCAGTTCGAAGCCAGGGTCTGCTGTGCAGAGGTAATGTCAGCGTGTAGCAACAGCAGAATAGAAGTCCCCACCAAATCAGGTCTGCTGCACAGCGCAAACACACACTCAAATGGAATGCAGCTTCTATAGTAACTTTCCATTTTCTGTTTCTTACTGTCTGAATGCAAAAAGTAGCTCAGTTTCTGCTCAGTTCTTTGAGCAAAAGATGCATGGGAAAGCTGCTGGCTGTTCCTCTATCTCATGACGATGCCTGCAACTTCCTTGACCTCGCTTGCCACCAGCTGGAAACATACTTTATAAAACTGCTCAGGTTGTATTAACAGCCTGTAAATTCTTCCATTGTCTACTGGAAAGGGTTTTTTTGTTTAAGATAGTGTAAGCAAGGTCTTTGAACCCGCGGAGTTAAAAAGAAAAAAAGAAATCCTTTTATGGGAACTCTGTAGGGTTTTTAAATCTGGAATGGCTTAAAAGAAACATCACATGTCCTTGTTTGTGCTGATGTCACATGCATTACTCTACTGCTTGTGGTATCTCCTTAGCATTGCCCTTAGGCCTCAGGGCGAAGCGCCAGCGAATATCCAGTGTTCTTGGCTCCAGCGAACGCTTCTATTCAGGGACGCAGCAGTCAGCTGGAAAGGAAACAGCAATGAAGTAACAGAAATGGATTTTATATATTTATGTCTCAAGCTTTCCTCCTTGTTTGTGGGTGAGGGTATAGTGCAGTTTTATAGTTTGGCTTCACTTTCGCTATGAAAGACTTTTTAAAGACTCAGAAACAAGCCATAGTTGAACAGTGTTTACATGTCTACGTGCCTGTTACAGTACAGCATCGAGGAGCCAGGGAGCTCTCCCAGCGCAGACTGGTTTTGCCTGCTTCTTTTTGGGTGTCACAAGGCCGTGCTCAGGTGGCTGACTTTTGTTCATGCAGAGTTGTGCCAGCTGAGCTCTAACCGGAATATTTGTGACTGTAAATGCGCTTCAGTTCCGATTGCTTTTGGTTTGGTCGAAGCGCTCTCAGCAGTGTTTGCATCCCAAACACAGCAGCTTTCCGTCTCTGCTGGTTCACGTCGGCTGGGAACGTCGTGCAGCCTATGAGGAAATGCAACGGTATTGCCCAAGGAGCGAGTTTCTCGGGGAGGGGATTGCTTTGCTTTGGTTTTGCTTCAGGGCAGGGTTCCCAGACTCTGCGGACACCGCTGTGGGCAGCGATGCACGGCACAGGCTTCAGAGCCCAGGGTTTTCCAGCTCGGTGACAGTCCTGTTGAAAGGTTTGTTCTAGAGCAGGGACTCTGGAGACATTAAGAGGTTACTCTGCGATGGACTTAGGTGCTGTACAAAAGAGGAGTGAATTTTTGTTCGTTTGTTTTTGTCCTTTTTTTTTAATTAAAAAATAAAATCATTCCACACACTGATGCAGAGATCTAGTAAACTGCTGCCAGGGCATAAGGCAGTGAGAGCTCGTTAAAGCATTAAACAGAATTGCTTGCTTACTTTCTGAAAAATCTGTGGAAGCTAGGAAAATGGTATTGTTGTTTTATAGAATCAAAACTAAAAGTTTAGGTGGCCTGGCTAACCTTACACGGGAAGGCTGGCAGAGGTGGGGAGATGAACCCCGAGTGGCCACTGGCCCAGGCTGCTGGCCGGGCAAGGGAAGGGGCTTCCTGGGACTGCAGGTCACAGTGCTGGAAGGTCAGGGGAGAGGAGGATCCTCCACTATGTTATCTTAACTGAAACAAAAAAAGAATTATTTTTCTCTGGGTTTTGTGTCTTGTGGTTTTGGTTTGTTTTGTTTTTTTAAGATCCATTCTTATTCTAGCACAGAAAGTAGTAGTTTTGGCCAGTGGTGACTTCCTACCCATGGCGTGTTTCTCCGAGTACTGTGTACGCAGAGGATTGGCTCGAAGAATTAATGTTAATCTTCCTTTTCTTATTTAAATTTGTCCTATTACTTGTGCTGTGTTAACAGAAGACATCCCTCTTCCACCTTCACAGACAGTGAAATCCTTTCTTGTGTTGTGTTTAAAGCTCAGGGCGATCTCTCAGGAATATCCAATTTTGCTGTGTCATGAAAATGCTGTTTTCATTATCTATGTATTACTGTTTCATTTTGTGGTTTTGTTTTGCCAGCATGGGACATTGTACAGATCTAATCATGGAGGTGCTTAGACAGATGATCTCACACTCCGTAAAATATTAATGCATCCCTGGCCGTAAATGAAAACAACATAATTCTAAAATAAAAGATTAGAGAATGTCTTTGAGGTTCGCAAATGTCTTTTGGGGATTACAATTAATTTTAATGTAATTTTCTTCTTTCAGGGGGAAAAAAGCAGTGCTTTACTTTGTGTGTATTTCCTAGTTTGATTTTTTCCAAGGCAACGTTGATGGGGTAGGGGTTGGTTGTTTGAAAAAGATACTCTGAGAGGCACTGTCATGTAGGCACTGTCATGTAGCTGTATGATTGCGTAAGGACAGGATATTTTGGAGGAGAAAAAGAGAAATACCAAGTCGGAATAAAAGTACGAAATGCTTCTGGATGTCAGGTATCCATGAGACTTTTATGGGCAAGCGTGTGGAAGGGAGCGGGGGAGGCTGAGGTAGGAGCTACAGAAGTAACTCAGTGGTTAGAAAGAAGGTCGAAGTGTGACACGGGGATCTCGGCCTGTAAAAATTCTGTCGCTTCGTCTTCGTCAGAACTGAATGATTTTCTGAAGCGCGTGGTCCGATTCAGTCACGGTTGGTTGGGCTCCAGCCAGGGCTCATAAAACACCTCAGTAAATGGTTTTGCTCTGTGTTTCCTGTCCAGGTTTGAACTGATGCGCATGTGCTGGCAGTACAATCCGAAAATGAGGCCCTCCTTCCTGGAAATCATCGGTAGCATTAAAGACGAGCTGGATCCGGCGTTCAAAGAGGTCTCCTTCTTCTACAGTGAAGAGAACAAGCCTCCGGATACAGAGGAGCTTGACCTGGAGACTGAAAACATGGAGAGCATTCCTTTAGATCCCTCCTCCACCCTCCAACCCACTGACAAGCACTCAGGACACAAAGCCGAGAACGGCCCGGGCGTGGTGGTCCTTCGGGCCAGCTTCGAGGAGAGACAGCCGTACGCACACATGAACGGGGGACGCAAGAACGAGAGGGCCTTGCCCTTGCCCCAGTCTTCGGCCTGCTGATCCTTAGAACCAGAATCTCACAGAAATAAAACACAGAAAAACACATGCATTGGGGAAAGAAAGAAAGAAAATTACAATATATTCAAAAGCCTACTGTACCTCAGTGGATCTTCAGAACTGCCATAGCTGCACTTGGGAGAACCCTTTTTTCAGTAAACAAGTTATCGTATTTTTCTTTTTTCAATATGCAAGCAGATGTTTGTTTCAGTAAAGGACTCCATTCATGGGGCACACAGTTGGCCTTTTAAAACTCTAATGTTAACACTTAATAGCAACAGAAAACTTGAGATCTGATGTCTCTCCCTCTCCTCTCTCCTCTCTCTTTCTTTCTCTCTCTTTGCTTCGTAATGGGAAACATATCTGCGTGCAAGTTCAACCGTACAGCACTTTTATCAGATCAAAGATATCGCAGGCCAGGTGGCTCCCCGGTACCCTTGCAAGCACCTGCCTAACACTGTAGGTCTTTATAAAAAAACAAACAAACAAACAAACAAAAAAAAACCACAAAAAAAAAAATTTAAAAAGACTGGATTTTTAATGTTGCTCTTTAATCTTTTTAGGAACATGTAAAAGAATAAAAAAGGGCCATCATTCATCCAAGGTTGTTACCATTTTCAACGCTGCCAAATTTTGCCAAAAAAAAAAAAAAAAAAAAAAAAAAAAAAAGAACTCTTTGGTTTTTGTTTTTGTTTTTTGGGTTTTTTTTTGTAGGCATGGAAGGAGCACAGTAATCACCTGCTCTGTTTAAAAGAGATCCTGACCAATACATTCTATTCAATCATACACTGGTATTTAAAAAAAAAAAAAATCAAAAAAATCAAATTGTCTAGATCTTTTTTCAAAACTGGACAAAATGTGATTATTTTTTTTTTTCTTGTGATGGAGAAGATAAAAGGGATGGGGTAAAGAAACAGCCCTCCCTCCACCCCTATCCCCATCCCAATGAATTCTGGACAAAACTGGCAGTGGTGAGCTAAACAAACACGTGCATTTCGTACAAAAAAAAAAAAGTCAACTGCACGCCAAAAATGAAACATGAAAAACATGAAAATAACTGGCAGAGATCTCCATCGTTGCAGCCTGCCTTCCTTCGCAGGCTTGCAAGGAAAAAAACACCTAGAAACATAAATTGGAGAAGACAAAAAAAGCAGTAACCGGATTCAAGTATATGATGCTTTGTTGACCTTTTCTCTTTATTATTAAGACTTCTCGAAGGGTCTTGCAGTTCTATGTTAGACCATGGATCATTTGCATACACATTGTCTTTTGTGTCACTTTTATAACTTTTTTACGGTTCAGATACTCATCTATATGTCTGTACAGAAAAAAGCTGCTATTTTTTTTGTTCTTTATCTTTGTGGATTTAATCTATGAAAACCTTCAGGTCTGCCCTCCTTCCCTTCCCTCCCACTTCAACAAATTTTCTTATGCTTTGTACTATAGTGTGTAACTTTTACTTCCTCCTTCCCAGTAACTGATACCTTTCATATGATTTGCCATGAACTGTTTAATGCCTTTTTATAAATACATTTCCTCCTTTTTTTTTTTTTTTTTTTTTTTTTTTTTTTTCCCATTAGTTGTTTTACAACATCTTGGCTGTGTGGGCTACAGGGCTTTTGAGGGGGACATGGAGAAAGAAGGGACACCCCACACGGAAACACTCCAGCAGTGGTGTCGTGCGGTGTTTTTAAACCCCGGTTTTCCTTCCTTCCCACTAACCTCTGCCCAGACAGCATGCGAGTCTCTTACAGTGCAAGGCATGATACAAACTCAGGTCAGAAAAAAAGGTTAAATATTTAGTACATTCTTGTTCAGTGTTTATATTCATTGTTGTACAAGGGTCCTACCCCTCCTTCCCTCCCCGCTTGTTTTGGTTGTGGCACACATCCACCCACCCGTCCCCACACAGACACACACACACACACACTTTTTTATTTTTTTTCTTTATTAGTTGGGTACAACAGCAGACACCAGGCTTTTGGGTCACTGATTTTTAAAACGACTATTTTAACCCTTCCACCCCGTGAACAAGAGCTATACCAGTTGCAGCTGGCGATGCCAGGCATTTTCGGGGTGGCCGTTGGACACCTGGCTCCAGCAAAGCCCAGCTCTTCGCCTTCCGAATGAGGAAGCCCTCCTGGAGGGCACCCTGGGCCGCACTTGGCACCCCTGGTTAAAACAACCCGACCTGACCCACCGTGCCATTTCTGCAGGGCTGCGTGGAAAGCACGCAGCTGGGGCCAGTGGCTTGGCTAGCAAACGGTTAAGTGTTGGCAGCTATGGAAACCTGTACAAGTACAAGCTTGTTGCTTAAATCATAGACCAAACCTCAGAACAAAAGAAAACGAGTAAGCTTGTTTGTTCAGTTGCAGAAGCCTTGGTGAAAGGGGAAGGAGGGGGCCATCAGAAAGTCTGCAACCAAGGAGTCACACCAGTTGCTCATCTGACGTTGGTTACAGCATCGAAGCCTTTGTTTAGCACTGATCCAACCAATGATGGCAGTGAAGAGGTGGTTCTGGGATGGAAATGTTTAAATCTTTTGAGTAAGAACAAAGAATTAAAATATACTGATTGCTAGTTTTGACTGGAGATTTTAAAAAGTTTGTAGTGCTTTTTGCTTGTGTAGTTTAGGTCCCATTATCTTCTCTTGCCTCTGTCCCATAGTTATTTTTCCCTTTTAAAAATGAAAAAAGACAAAAAAGTTAATTAAGAAGGTATTCTATGTAGGATTTTTTATTTATTTTTGTGATATCAGTTTAAATCACTGTAGAGATGCCCCATAATAAATTTAAATACTGAGATAAGGGTTTTTGAGTATGACGGGGGACAGTTTTTTGATTTTTTTTTTTTTCAAACTTTTATCTACCTCACTCTTATTTTTTTATATGTGTGTATATACAAAAATACATCTCACATTTCTCAGCAGCCAATAAATGCCGTTGATACTGGTAACCTCTCACTCCATATACCACATGCTCTAGGTTCTGGAGGGGAACAGTCACTGCCTGTCACAAAGGGTCACTTCAGAATATTTGCCTCAATTCCAAGGAGTTTCTCTGATTTTTTTGGTTCAGACTCGTGATTGTGAGGGGAAATCCAAAAGCTGTCTGACTTAGGGTGACCATTCTTTGCGGAAACACGGGGGCTTTTTCCTGTGTTGTCATGGGGGTCCTCAGGTCAGCAACAGAATGCTGCATGTTTAGATGAGCGGAGACGGAGCTGACCTGATAACGAGGACTTCAAATTATGACTGTTTGATGAAATCTGTTACAGAAGTCAATCGTTCACAATGTTTGAAGGTCCAGAGGAATTGTTAAAGGGAATGGTCTTTCTCTTTGCCCTATAGAATGGGCTAAGTCATTCCTGCCAGTTTTCCCTCAGATGCCACAAGCACCAAAAAGATGTTTGGCTGAATCCGCACCTAAAAATAAATTGGCTCGTACAGCATTAGCATTGCTTTCTTGACCAAAAAAAACAGTGAAAAAACCTGTCACAGGCTGCCCGATGACACTACTACATCGAGTTAACAGCTATGGATCTTTGCTGCTTCTGTTTGATGAGAGCACTGATGTTTTTTGGTTGTTTTTTTTTTTTTTTTAAACTAACATTGAATTGATTTCTTTTAATGTGCCAGTAAAAATTCAGTTCCCTTTTCTTCCCCCGTTTATACGCTTCGTAACTGTGGATTCTGATGGACCAGCCATCACATTTTAACTGCCCTCTGACAGCGTGTAACTGGTTTACAAGCACACAGGACTAACACGAGCTTGCCGTCAACTTGATGTATAATGTTTCTCTTTTTCCAGCTCTGGCAGCTGTTCGTGCAGGTGTTGGTTGTGGTATCTGAGTAATGTGGTGCTTGGCTACTCCGAGTTGTACACAGCCTCTTGAATACACAGTGCTGTGGTTAAGTACTACAGAGTTTGTCTTTGGAGGGAGCGTTTCTCTCCAGCCCGGAGAAACCAGCAAAATTTCAAGTTTTTACTAGGTTGTTTTGGTTTTCCATTTTTATTAGGTTTCGGTGACCTTTTGGTGCAGTGGCTGTTCCCCTCTCTCGCACATATTGATTACCACAACTGGAGATCCTCAGATCTTTCAGCTGGCTAGGAGGGTTTTGTTAAAACTGTCCAAGTTACTGGTTTTTATATAATTGTACGTAGGTGGTTTTAAAATGCATTAGGAAGAAACACTAATGACGTAGCACCCATCATGATAAACATTTCAAAAAGCACTTCAGTAGAAGGCAGTCACGTGACATCACGTACGCACGCGTGATGACAGTCAGCTCTCCTGGACCAAACCACCTTCATGATACCATTGCGTTCTGTGTTTGCAATTCAAGCTGAATTCCTTTTTTGTTCTGTTTGTTTCCATAGCTTTTTTTTGTTGTTGTTGTTGTTGTGTTTTGTGCATTTTGAATAGCTTTATTCACATGGGTTTTTCATGCAGACTTCCCTTGGACAGTAAATCGAGTTGTTTGTGCATGTGAACAACTGAGAATTAATGTTGGCTTGATAGAGTCATAATATGGTTTGTAATGTTGTTCTTCCCTGAGACCACTGGCTTGTCTGGTATGGCAAATTTATTTAGAACTTCAGCTATGTTTGAATAAAGTTAAAGTAATCCAATTTGTTTATAAATTAAAAACAAAAGCCCACCCGGCCCTGAAAACCAGCATTTTGACAAATGGTACCAAGATGTGTTAATGCAGGAGGATAACAAACGGGCATCGCTGTGGGGAGCAGGCGGCTTTGGTTTTAGCGCTCGGCCGTTGTCCTCACCTGACTCAAAAGCCGTGGGGTGGCACAGAAGGCGGCTTGGTTGCGAAGGAACACGGCTCCTGCGTAAAGACAGAAGTGTCAGCTGCGAGGTACTGAGTGAGGTGCCCTTTCGGGGGAGCGATAAACTAGACGCAGAAGCCGAGCGTGATGGAAAGCGCGAGGCCGGCCTGCGCGCACCAAGCCTTGCTCAGCGTGATGCCTCTGCTCTCGAAAGCTGGTTCTAAGTGACGTACGATTCTAGGCATGTTTGCGCTGATGCTCCTCTCGGTCTTTAAAAACAAAGGCAAGAAAGCCCAGTTTGCCCAGGATGACTGGTCACCAGATGGAACCGCTGTCAGGTCCTCTGGGAACAGCTGAGGGCTGTTCCGTACAATCTGAGTCTAAGTGAAAAACACTCCTATTGTTGGTATAACTCCATAAATATATATCTATTTATACATATATATATCTGCATATGTATATCTATAATATAGATATATATATTTAAACCCTTTTCATTCCATTAGTACAAGTAACACTTGTTTCCTGTTATTCCTATTTTGTTTGTCAATCGTGTATTTAATCACTGGGCTGAACAGCAGTGAAGGAAGGTGCAAGGGATCCACTCCTTACTAACCAGTGATAAAAGCCAGATATTGCAACTTAACCCACGAGTAGTTGTGCAGACAAGAATTCAAGACTGATGCGTAGAAACAACGCTAGCGGCCGGGGGTGCTGAAGATACAGAACTACAAGCAGGCAGGAGGGCTTCAAAGGATGCCTCAGTCCAGAAACTGGCCGCTCGGAGACGACGAACGGCCTCTGAACTTGAGCGCAGCCAGGTAAATCGCAATTGAGAGATGTCTGTGTGGAGACACGTGAAAACAAAGGATATGGAAATGGGTATTTACAAAGACACAGGGCTTGGCAGAAGTTTGAGGTAGTTTCCTGAGCTCGGTATGTGGGACGGCATCAGAGCTCGGGTGTCACAATTCTGGTCGTTGGTACTTGTCAATACACCTCTGGACTTCCCAGCTGGAGCGGTAGATTCATTGCCAGGAGTTGGAGGGTTGTTACCGTCGGTCCATGTGAATCGGTCTCAACTTACAGTTGGCCTGTTCTGCGAGTACCTTGAGACTATCAGTAGTTTGTGTGTGTGCATATGCGTGTGTGCTCATCTTTTTTTTTTTTTTTTTTTTTTTTTCCTCCTGGTATGCGTTTCATTGATTAGTAATCCATTAGCATTTTCAATAGGGCTTTAAGTCCAGTAGATTACGGGTAGTCAGTTGACGAAGATCTGGTTTACAAGAACTAATTAAATGTTTCATCGCATTTTGTAAGTACATAGAATAATTTTATAAAATGTTTGTAGTTTATAAATGCCTAAAATATAATTTAAGGGCACTTTTCTGTGTCTGTGTATGGGTGTGTCTGTATGCGATCAGGTTTTTTTTTTGTTTTTTTGATGGTACCAGTTTACTAGCTAGCTTTACAATATGCCAAAAAGGATCGCTAACGTGTCCAGTTCACGGCGTGTCCCTCTCCCCCTACCCGCCCAAGCTTTGTGTCCCAGCGTACAGCGAATGAATAAAGGAGGTGGGGAAATGTTCTGTATCTTCAGTATCCTGGTCTTCCAGAGCCCTCTGGTTGGGGTGGGATCATCTTAACTGGTCATTTCACTTTGCTGTCTAGGGCAGTTAACTTAATGGATTACAAGAACCTCACTGGTCGGGGAAACAGAACGGGTTTTGCTGCTACCCAGTCTCACTTGTGCTGTTCAGTCCCTGCTTTGCGGCGGCCGTGTGGTTTGAAGGATGCGACTGCATGAGAGAAGGAGGGAAGGTGGTTTTCGTAATTGCTGTTGAAGAAGTCTTTGCAGGTTTCTTATCGCTTTAGAAGTTTGTATGCAGCCTCTAAAGATGTCGAGCACCATTTGAAGCTTTGTTGAAATGAGCAAGGCAGGGTCCCTATTTATTTTTATTTAAGAATATTGAAGATCCCTTCCCCCTCGCTCCCCCCAAATTTGACTGACTGCGTTGCTGAAGGGTTCTGACAATTTAGATACTGTTTAAAAATCAGCTCTTCTGTTTTCTGAACCAGTGAGGTTTGAGATGAAAGGATTGGCCAGAGTTTGTCTACCTCTGGGACAAAAACAAAACTAGAAAGTGCTAAGGAATGGATGCAGTTGCAAATACAACATTTTCCAATTTTTCTTGTTTAAATTTTTTTAAGAGAAAATTAAACGATAACATGGCCAATTTATTACGTAAAAAGACTTGCTGTGTATAAATTATTCCTAAAGAAATTCCTGTGTTTATATTAAAATGAATCAGTAGATAAAAAAAAAATTTCAAAATGTTTTTGTATATTCTGTTGTAAGAATTTATTCCTGTTATTGCGATATACTCGGGATTCTTTACATTATGAAAAGAAGAAACTTTGTCTATTTTGAATGGCTGAAGCTAAGGCTCCTTTAGTTTCTCTTACTCTGCTTTTTTCTAGTAGTTTCAGTACTACATGATTTAAGTTAAATAAAAGAATTCTGTATGCATTTGCCTGTTTCTGAATTTGTTGCTCCTTATGCGAAGCAAGTACAGGTTAGAAAACTTGGAGTAAATCTGTTTTTCTTCTGCCCTTTTTGGCTGCATTTAATCGAGCTACTCTGGATAAATTTTAGCAGAGGTTGGTACTGCTGTTACGTTGTGTTGAAATCAAAAGTATTTTCATCCAGTGACACCAAGCTTGTGGACCCTTTTTCAACGGGACTTTGAGTCCTGTTTTGCAGTAGGTAGTTCCTTTGAACAAGGTAAGCATTTTTATTTCTTTGAAGAAAACCTGCATATTTACCCTTAGAGCAATCTACAGGTGAGGCGTTCAGCCATCCAGCACGTGGTTATCAGTTTTCTGTAACGGGCATTGGAAAAGGCAGCGGCAAGAAAACTAGAATTATCTCGGCATTTCCAGTTCCTCTGACTCGTCATTGGAGTGTTGACTGGAATAAGGCACGATGGTGGCCCAAAGCTTCATCAGCTGTCCGTGCCGTTAGGTTTGTCTGTTGTCCTTTTTACTGGCGTGATGCTTGAGGAATGGGCTTTTGTTTCCCTGCAGAAGTCCCAGGTGTTCCATGTTAAGCTGCTGCTGTCCTTTTCTAGCGACTGTTTGTGAAAAACACCTGCTAATTTTATCTCCTCCTTGCCTGTTGTCGTACTAGCCAGATTATGAAGGAGAGCGTGCGCTGACGTTCCCTGCGCGCTGAGGGGAAGTGCCGTAAAGCTCTGTCGCACCCAGCTGTCGTGGGTGTAGCTCTGCTGGGACATGGGGGCCTGGCTTGGCGGGGGGAAGAGCGGAAGGGAGCCGTCGCTGTCGGGTTCCAGGTTCTACAGTTTGGGATCTCGTGTGGTTCCTGTTCTGTAAGTATCATAACGTGCCACAGCACAGTGCCTCCACGATGGCCTTTCTTGGGACAAGTTACCTGTCTGGTTTTGGTGCCTACGCCCCTGAACAGCCGTGACCTGTTCTCGTGCTGTGCTCTGTGCAGGGACTGCGGTGTTCTCCTTTGGGACAGGCGTTGAGAGAATAAGTGGTGTGGGTGGGGTAATAAGTGGGGTAAGCGGCACTGTCGGGCAGTTGGAACAAAAATTACTGCTAGCATTACAGTTCCTGCTGGATTCCAGCCTTTTATTTACTTCCTTTTAAGCCGCCCTGGGTTCGTAGCCCATTTGCCATCTGAAAACCAGCATTTAGAGCAGGTCACTAAGAGAGAATTGTAAAACTTCACGTAATGGGATCCTTACATGTGTTTTGTTTTCCCCCATATTTACATTTTTTTACGCAGGCACTTTGCATGGCTGAACTCTCTCTGGACTTGGGCAGGGGCTGAGGGGACCTCTGTTACACCTGTACAGCGCTGAGTGTCCTTACGGCCGTGAGCGTCCATCTTGGTTCAGCAAGTCTTTACTAATGTCTTTCTAACCATCAGAACTAGGATTAAGCATCTAAAATGTTTGAAGTCCAGTTTCACGCTTTCTTAAATCTGAAGCAACCTTATCATTGTTAGCAACACAGACTGCCAATCATTTGGTTTTTCTCTCAAGCTTTTTACCCCAAAGAGAGATCTAAACCATCGTTCGGGTTTTGTAAGGAAGTTTCACTGAAAAGAACATGGAATATAAAATCCTTTATGTTAGGTTTTAAAATAATCTTTGGATTTGTTTCATTTAAGAACGTAAGGAATTGCATTCTAAGAAACCCTCATTTTTTTCTTATATATGATCCATCTTACTCTCTTCCCCACACTGTTTTAACATTTCTAAAATAATTGTCTGTAATGCTTTTCCTAGAAAGTCTGCCGTTACCGATTTGGATAGTGGAGGCACATGGATGAAAGCCGCTTTTCCATTGCCGTAATACAGAGAAGCGTAGTAGGTGTAATCACAGATATACCTGCAATATTAAGAACAAAACAAAACCAGAAACCCAAATTAAGGAACCGTAAACTTTGATTAATTTAAATATTCGTTAAGTAGCCAAACCAGATCTGGTTTATGAAATTATTAAAAACATATTTGCTTAGTGAATAAAGGAAATGCTGAAATAAACCAAGTTTGAGAAACAAATGTTCCTTGTCTGATGGTTTGGTTTCTCAGACAGCCACCCAGAAGGAACTTTAAATAAAAAAATCACAAGACATGCATTCCCTTCTAGGCTTCTGTAAGCTGTGCGAGATGGGAAGGGTAATGCAGCCTACTGGAACTACGACCATGTAAGGCAGTTTTTTGTGTAAATCGTAGACTCTCACCATCAGGAGGGGTTTTTCTTAACACCTTGCCTTTTAACTTGCAGGTGCAAGTCCTGAAATTAAGGGCCAAAATCAGCTGATTTTTGTTTTTTAAAAATGGGATCGTTTTCTGTGTTTTCCTTTTAATTGACGACTAGCGTAATAGAAAGTTGCTTCAGTGCTACTGAAACGCATACTGAGATGACAGACATCATTCTAAAGGTGCCTGTAATTGCTCTGTTTCAGTGTACGTATTTACATTTTGTATCCCTCCCAGTTGGGAAAAATAGGTTAAAATCTGCTACTGGTCAGTATTGCTTTCAGACTCTTAATAGCTCAGGTTTACTGGGGTTGTTAATCACAGGGTGTGCTATGTTGAGGCTTATTTCTTTTGGAATCTACAAATCCATGGAAAAATATCTACTGGCTATAGTCTTTCATGAAGGCTGCTTTACAGAAAATTTAAATTTATCCCAGTTTCATACTTTGGTTGGAGGAAAAGTCATTGTCAAGGTCCTTTAAGGTTAAATGAGTTGACTGAGTTACTTCTGCTTTTAATGTGAGACCCCAATATGCAGTGTTTACCTTCCCGCATCTCTGGAAAAGATTATATCCATCCCTTCCACTGAAATGTTTTTCCAGAGAGTCTTCATATTAATTGTAGATTCAATCTTTTCCGGGCCATCTAGCATGCAACAGCCACCTTCTGGGTAAAAACCACAAGCATCCATCTCTTGGTAGCCTTTGTTCTTCCCACACTGCTCAAGGATGACGATTGCTTTGGTGGATGAAGCCAGCCCAACATGAACAGTAAGCTGTTTTTTCCCACCAGAGTGAATAACAGGAAATTAAAAATGAGACCTGTTTTTTTAAAACCATGTAATGCAATAGTGCCAAGCATTATGTGAAATACTAGCTTCAAGGTAGGGAGTCCTGCTCATGCCTAAAGAAAACTTTGATAAGAGATTATAAATGAGAACAAAATTACGCTTTAGTTTGGTTTTGTTGTGTCTAGTCAGCTCAGGACTTCAGAGATGCAGTACCTTTTTTGCAATTTATGGTGGATTTTTTTTTTTCCTTTGTTCAGTGTGCAGTTACGCTGTTTAAATGGCACAGGGTTAAAGCAGCGTGCTAATTATTGTGTGCTCCAAATTTCAGTTTGAAGCCTTTTTCACAATTTTAATAGTCACTTTCCACAGTAGCCTGATGCACATACTGTGCAGTACTCTTTTGGAGATCTTTTTAATGATCAACTCAGAATAATCGTATTCATAAATGAAGGGGAAAAATTGAGTAACTTGCTAATTACTCACCAGTGGCTGAAGAGTTGTCCATATCTTGAAGACTTGCTGCTTTGCTTTTTGGTAAACCACCGGCAGCTGCATGATACGCAGATCTATGTTTTTACCAAGGCCTCTCTTGGACAGCTCCTGTGTATACAAAGAGCCACCATGGACTTGTAAGAGCACCAGATTTCTCGGACTGCGACAAAGACATCAGGCTGATCCAACTGAGAAAACACATGAAAGAGCAATGTAATGCTGTCTAAGCCCGCGGTTCCTAAACATTGGTCTGCAGTGAGATTCAGTTGTCTTGTGGTAGCTCTCCCTTTTTTAACTGAAAAAGACTAAAATGTGCTAACCAACTTCCTAATGTCACATCCATGTGGAGCCGCTGTTGTGTTTTCCAAAGGGATGCTCAGTCTCCAGTGGGTGGGAGTGGTTATTGCTTCGGGACTGGGCCACGGAGAACCATGAAACACAGGATCTCTTGGAAAGTGGCCGCAGTCGAAAGCATCTACATAGGCTCTGATATAGGTAAGAGCTGTTCCTCTGAAAGATCTAGTAGATAAAAATGCAACTATTGAGAGACACAAATGAGGGAGAATTCATATTAGCTGTCCGCTCAGTGACACACGATCTGCTGGCTTGAACTGGTTCAGGTAAGCTCCGCTGGAGGTGACTGTCAACAGGAGGAAGGTCACATTTAGAATGGGTGTAATTTCTTTTTTGGTCTAGAATATGGTCCCCTAGTAAAAGGAAATGGCATTTATTGGGATGTTATTTCTCTGTCATTTATGTAAAGTTGAAGTTCCACATGGGACCTTTGCCCAAAGGAAACAAAACTTATGCCCAGGATTGAGGTGAAAGAAACAAAGGCACCCTTCAAAGCAGCAGATTGGCCAGGTGGCTGGAAGATGGTCTGGAGAATAGACGGCATGTGGAAATGACGTGAAAAGCTGTGGTCAGTGGAACAGGGCTAAGGCACAAGGCATAACCTCTAAGCAGGGGGTAGGCTGCTGATGGCAGGATGCAGAAGGAATGCATCTGAGGTAGAAAGCTTTGTCCCAGAGAAGTAAAACAGTGGATGAAGGTCCCTGTTGAATTTGAGTAGACCACTACCACTACAAATTACCTTTCTAAGGGTGGGGGGACGTAGGCAGAAAGTCAGCAGCAGAGGTAAGTGATTAGCCCAAGAAAGCTGTAACTTTTTATTAAATGTCATTGTCCTCTCAAGCTGTTGTTTCTCACTAAGGATTCTCGTGTGGACGAGGCCCACGGTTCTAAGCCATGCTAACTGGGAAATCTGCCCTTCAACACTGGCTTCCTACATAAATTGTTCCAATTTTCTTGTCAGCGGAAACATTGATTAGCTGTGCTCAATAAACTATTTGACACAAGCAAGGAAACAATGCCTGCAGGGAAGTAAACACATTTAGAGAACAGTGCCAGCCTTTTTTCCTCTGGGCACTGACAGTCTTTGAGAGACCATTGCATCATCTTGCTGAAGAATGCTGTACTGTGTCTTGGCTTCCAAAAAAGAAAACCCCAGCTGGTTCACAATTAGCATTTTCTTTTCTAAAGCATCTTTAATTTTAACATTTAATGAGATTCTTCCTTTTTGACTGTAAGGCTTAGAAGGCTCAACTACCCGTAACTTTGGTACAGAATGTGGAGACCCACAGTAAGTTGTTGGGCTGTTCTCTCGTGCTCTCTGGATTGACATTCTATGGTCACCGTTTGTCATGGGAGAAACGTGCAGGAATACTTCTGTGCAGGACAAAACCAGAAGCTAGCCAGTAGCAAAGGGCTGAGAATTTGTGTCAAAGGAAGATAGTTCGCTATGTCCTAAGCAATTTCAGCATGTTGTCAATAATGTGTATTACTTTGTTGTCTAAGAATCCTAACCATGGGCTTATACCCCATTAGACCAGACATTGTACAAACATGGAACAAAAAAGCAAAAGGTTGTTCCTTGTCTCAGCCAAGTCTCAGCCTTAACCAAAACCATTTTTGCATTTAAGGTGAGAGACTGAAGATAGTTAGAGGAGGATGACTGCATCTGGAAACTAGAGCTCACACTGGTGAGTTAATTCAGTAAACAAGTGCCTGTCTTTTGTAGTAGAAACAGCAAAGAAAACTTCAAAGGAGGGCAAAAGTTTTGGAGGACTTTTTTGTGGGAGAAGTGGTTGAACAGAAAGCATGAAGATTCTTTGCTGGGAAGTTTTTCTAAAAGGGAAATGAGATCCAGCATTATCAGCTGACGACCTTGAATTGTTGGTGAGTTGTGGTCATAGTCCTGGTCTGCTGGAGTTCTGGCCCATGTTGTTACACAGCCCTCCCCAAAGGGAAGTGATTTGCACAGAACAGTTGTGCTCAGATGCCGTGGTTGTGTGTCACACGGGGTGTTAGAAGCATCTTGAACTTTTAGAAAAACTCTAGAAAATTTCACAGAGTTTGCCTGAGTTTTCACTGATTTGGGTTGCCAGGAAAGGGGGGGCAGGGGGCTGCGTGTGTTAATTTTGTGACCCTCATTCAAAAAGGCTTGTGTTGGTACAGAAAGAAAACCAGAAGTTACCGGCTGACCAGTCAGCCTGCAAGTATGTTGCAAACAAAGTTTAGGGTTTTTGGGTTTTTTTGGTTGGTTGTGTGGTGGTTTTTATTTTTGTTTTTGTTTTTTAATCCTGCAGATACCTTTCTAAAGCTTTAGGGATGTAAGAAAGTTCCAGAACAGAAATGAAGGAACTGAAGAGCAATGTCTTCTTAGTTTCACAGATGTTGAAACTAAAGCAGAGAGGGAGAGAGACAGAGGGATTAAATGACAAATTTCCAAAGACCACATGGTCAGTGGCAGGATGAAGAACTGCACTCGGAGATCTGATCCTCATCTCCCGATAGCAAACATAGTTCCCAGAAGCGGTTGGAAATGTGACCTGTTCTTCACACTAACAGTTTAATTACTATGAATGTTGTCACTCAACTTACATTTGTGCCCTATTAACTGGGGACTTTGACCTTGACGGTAGACTGCCCTGATAGGTTATTTAGCTGCCAAGTGCCAGACAGGAGTTTCTGGAGGAGACACAGAAATGGGGTTAGATCAAGGGTTATGAGGTGGGACCATCAATCTGTAATACGGAATAAATAATTCAAGGGATCTGGGATTCTGAGGGTCCCATGTGGTGCTGATGAGCTAACACATCATGGTAACTCAGTGTGATTTCTCAGCAAATGCAGAGTAAATACTTGGTGGTGTTTTCCTTTAGAATGTCCTGCGCTTCCAGAGTTAAAAGTGCTGCTGGTGGAGCTTTCATGCGTATTTTAGGAGGGTATGTCAGGTGAATGGAGTGATGAGAAGCATGAAAAACTGAGACAGACAGGTTTTTAAAAGAGAAGCTGTCTTTCTAGTGCTAGACAACCGTGTTGGGCCATGTGACAGTGCCTGTAAAAGCTCTGAAGCTTCTCTCAATGACTCTGAATTGACAGGTTCACCTGTACTTTCAGATCCATTTGACTCTCCTTTTCCCAGAACACTTGAAGGGTCCTTGCTGAGGAGTGAGAACTCCGTGGGTGCAATGCTGATGAATGCCTTGTGTGTGAGTCATTTTGTGCTGTGATGAGAACTTGAGTTCATTCAAAAATGACAGGATACTCCTCACATTTTTGGAAAATTATATTTTCATAGTCTAAAACAGGCAATGCAGGACAATGCACTGCTACATAGTATCAATAAGAAATCATAAGAATTCAGAGCTAATAACTCTTTCTAAACCAGCAGAAATAGAGATTTGGAGAGTTTTATTGACATTCATCATCCGATTCCTGGGGATTTCAGAAAATGGAAATTGGCCTGTTCACCAAAAATGTAGTAGTAGATAGTTAAGAGAAACAATATCACACAACCATTTTTCTGAGTGCCCAATGAGGGCGTAGAAGGGATGCAACTATTGGAATGGGCTGTGTGCTCACTGGATCAGTCTGATCCTTCCTACAGAAGGAAGAGGTTCAGGAAAATGGCTGATCCCATCAGCAAGGCAGAGTGCAAGAGCATCTTATGGAGAAGCTGGTAACAGGGATCTTAAGGAAGCAGTTGTGCATAAGAGCAAGTATTGCTCACAAAAGTAAAGCCATTGCTCTTTGGCAAAGACTCCATTTCTAAAAGTATGGAGGGCGAGGCTATGCTTTGAGAATTCGGACCCTGGGACTTCTGTTACATGTATTTTTACAGGATTTTGGATGCTTTTGGTGTGAAGCCCCTTCTAGGACATGAACTCTTAAGGTGACACGCATCAGTGTTACAGTAGCATTGAGGATGCCATGGTATCCAGGCTTTTGATAGTTCATTTTGAGGTAGTAATTAGGGTAGTTCTGGATAATGCTACAAAGGCATTAAGCCTGAGCAATCATGTTTAGTAGCTCTGGTCTGGCTGCTCGGTACTTTCTTGAGGATGAGTTTGAGTGTACTCTTGCTTGGTTCTCAGAAAAGAGACTCGGCAGGAGGGCTTTATGTCACTTTAGTGATCCATGCAGGAACCCCAAAGCCAAGACAAGATTACGTCCAGATGTAAATACTAAATTTTGCTGTATTTAATATATGTGCATAAGCTTCCTGAAGACCATAGGGCTACTCATGTGAACAAGGCCAACGGAACAATACCATGAGATTGCTGTTTAGCGTGGAGAAGCGTATTGACATTCAAAGTACTTCCAGATTTGGAGCAAGTTTCCCTGAATTGTCTGGATTAACCACCTTTGCCAGGGAACAGGAAACCAAAGCAGCATCCCCAGTATGGATACAAATTAATTCCACACAGAGGGTGTCACAACAGTGGGAAATGGATTTGTTCTCCTCCATACGCAAGGACTGACATCTGTTTCATTATGGAATGCTGTAGCCCTTGTTATATAACGACTCCCTGGCGTAGCCAGCGCATGGCATTGTTACAGAAAACTCATCCGTGCATTTTCGCTTTAGGCTGTTTTGCTTGCAGATAAAGAACGTGTTTTATTTTCAGCCAGAAGAGGATGATCTTGCACCCAAAATTAGAACCAATAGGAATCAGGAAATAATGAGCAAGAACGTTGTCAACTGACAAATATTTGTGGTTTAGAGCACATGTCAAGTTGGAGTTGAGATAATTTATGGGTCTCCTGTGATGACTGGGGTGTGGAAGGGTATCACTGAAGTATTTTTGTTTCTTGTTAGCCTACAGGGATATCCCTCATGACTTTGAGGGGGTAATAGATCTATTCTTCCAAACACCAAGTTGCGCTTAGCATTCTTCACCCAGCAAAGCTAGAATAGAAAATATGTATAGGTTGGTGGAGTTGCTACAGCTTTGGTCTTTGAAAAAATGTACTAGCTCCTTGTTTTTCAATCCTTTTGGCTTGACTGCACTTCGTTTTCAAGACAGATCTTCAGTAGCTGTTACCAAAACTTGTAATACAGTTATAGTCTTGTAGAGTCATCATCTTTCTATCACTACTAATACTTATAGCTACCTTTTTCATTTCAGTGTCTGGAAGAATTAAATATTTATGGACTTATTTCAGTCTCCCTAATAGAACATAGTCCCCTCAGTTTGTCTTGCATGTCTTGCTTTCCATTTTTACCAGTATTATCTGCTGTTTCTTGCAGATATTGGACCAATCTTCCAATTCAGTCTTACTGCCTTGACTGTTCCCCATCTAGTTTCAGATTTCATTTTTAACCTTCTTTCTACCTTCGAATTGCTAAGAACTTGTGTGAAAGACCCTTTCAAAAGAACTCTGTTCATAAACACCTTATGAGAGGAACTGAACTCAAGGAAGGACCATTGTCTGTGCTGGGGAGAATGAATGAACCTTGCATGTGACTTTTACACATGCTCAGCAAATCTCTGCAGCTGTTCCTGCTGTTTGAACTTATATACTACAACCATTCACACTTTAGATTGAGGTAGCGTACTAAAGTACCAGACTAGTAAATTGTTTCATTGTAGCAGACATACTCTTACATGCAATGGTTGGGTATTTATTTTGTAAGACATATTTAAAGAGAGAAGTTATGTTATTGTTAAAACATGGATAATATTTTAAAAACAAGTGATCTTGTTCCTGGAAAATAATCTATTTGTGGAAATTTTAGGTGTGTCCCAAGAAATGTGGGCTCACACAAACAATAACTTGAAAATAAACAATTGTAACATAAAATATTATGCTGAAAGCCAGGTATCCAAACCATGTCTTTGTATCACCCAGCTAAATTTCTTCTAATATACATACTTAGGAAATGAGTAGGAATTTTCAAGACTCGATCTTAGATGTGTTACTGCTAGTCAAGGTGTATGGAGGGGAAAGAAATCTGAATGACCTTGTTTTCAATTTTAACTGTAGACTTCACTGTCATTTGAAAGTGGAAACCGAAGGTGAGATGTGAAAACATACTTGGAATTGGCATGCTTTTGGTTTTGTGTTCCTGAAGTAGGCAGTAAGAACTCAATAGGCTACACTTGTATGAGAAGGAAATCGCCTCACTGATGAGTTGTGGTATGAGATGATCTGTTTACTGAAGACAGAGATAAGTTGTGGCATATGCATTAGTTGTGGAGAAGGCAGCCTGGGTAAAAAATACCCTTTTAAAAAAACCAAGAATAGTATTTTGATAAGTGCTTAAATAATGCCAAAAAAAATTATTGCAAATAAAATAATGTTTCACTACTTAATTATCCTCTTTCTTCCATGTTGGGAGTCTGTGAGTCTGCTCCATGGGGCGCAGTTCTGTTTGAGTCACAAGAAATTACTTTCTTGAACACAATGGAAAGCCTGAAAACAGTTTGCATTGGGATCTTCACAAAATAAAACACCTCCCTCCCTTTTTTTTTATGCTTACCTTCACTGCTTCCCAACTAGAATTAACCAGGTATTGTCTAAAGGGACCAAAACCTGAAAAGAAAGAAAGGTGCTTTTAACCTATGCTTCCTCTGCAATTGTAGATTAGGTGCTGACATGTATGCACACACATATTTGTTCTTTATCTTCATACTTCTGGTTATCGAGGTTGAGTTTTTTAGATGGGATTTAGCCTTTATAACACTGAAGGGATTAGTATTTTCATTTTTTATATGCACTGATATAAGAGCTGATCCCACAATCTTCATTCATGTCAAGGCTTACTTATGACATAACTGAAGCTGGTAAAAGTACTGGAGCCAATAGGACAGATCACGTAAATGATGATTTTGGGCAAGGATCATCATCCATAGAAATACCACTACTAAAAAATCTGGTGTTAAATACTCCCAGGTCACAGTCAATGTACCATGCTTATTGTTAAAGCTCATGAAGATGAACATATGCATATTTAATGAAAATGTTTGAAAGAGTAAAATTTTATTTCATTTTTAATTTTTTTTTTTTGTAATCCCAAGTAATGAGAACTTAAGTTTTCTGTCAGTGAAAATGTGCTTTTTGTGGTGCTGGGCAAAATCTCTTCCTTCATTTTTTTTCCCCCACAGGAAAAGAAAGGAGGAAAGGGAAAAGGACTTTCTGAATCCAAAGTACTACATTTAATTTTATGCATCCTCTTTTGTGAAAGACCTTTTTTTAAATAAAAAGGAAAAAAAGAAAAATTTTGAGCTAGATGGGCACTTTGTCATGAAAAAGTTTGATGGAAAACTCCCACTGTCTTTATTAATCTCAATTACTGTTCTCAATCCAGAGTGTTGCCAAGTCTTAGATACTGGGTGTCAGGAAAACAAGTTTGTGAAATGGTTTTAATGCTGTAACTCTTAAATATTTAAAAATCTTTAAATGGACAAATAAATACTTGACAGCATATGATTGTTATTTTGCACAGTGAAAGATACTTGTATGTGGGGACAATTAAGCCTAAATGCAGACTTATGACAGCTTAATTAATGCTAGACTTTAAGCATTTCTTAATTTGTTAATACTTATTTCATAACTGCTCAGTCTTTTCTCTTTATTACTATGAAAAGCTTGATGGTGCTAGTATTTATGACAATGTTTTCCCCAGGTTTAAATTTTACTATGGGGAGGGAACTGGGGAAATAGTACACATTTCACATTAACAGGGAACATAAAACCTCACTAGTCCCACTCCACTTTCAGAGCAAAATTAGGGTGATACTACTCCATTTTGAAGCTGGTGGTGTTGTTGTTGTGAATGTTTCTGTACCTGTGTGTGCAGAACTGTAGAATTATAGTAAAGTTACTAAATAACTCACAATGAAATACATGCATCTTCAGTGGTGGCCAGAAGACACTACTGCTTAGGATAAAATTGTTCTATGAAAATAAATGGCTAAATGTAAGAGTGTTTTACAGTACTGAAATACCTGCAACAACTTGGAGAGTTAACTGGCTGAATATTATTAGGCACCATATAATAACTGGGCTCACTGCCAGCAGGTTTATATTATGAGCAGGTGAAAATGTGACAGAGGCATGCTGTGATAATCTCTTTAATAGCTTAAAGATGCACCTGTGTCTTTAACGTTACCCGCTAGTCTAAAACTATTTGAACAAGTAGATTTCTACACCTAAATGGCTATCTAAGGGGAGGAAAAAACCAATAAGGTGCTAAGAAGTGTGCCCATCAAGAGTATGTGCCATAAATATCATAGAAGAGAACCAGATTGTCAGCCTTTTGTTATTTTATTTTGGCAAATACCTCTTGCTCTATTCTGCACTCCCATCCAGTTCAACTGCAGTTATGTCTAGAGCAAGCCAAACTAGTTCTGCCCATCTTGCAGCTATTAAAAAAAAAAAAAAAAAAGTGTTTAATTGAAAACAGAGAGATGCAAATCTCTTTGATGTAGCTTCAACCTCATTCCTATGTCCTCACATGACCTGCAGTGGAAAATTATCCAGCAACTCACATGTCAAGATATGTGTAATGATTGCCTTTAGATGAGCCAGTGGCAACAAGAGGAATACTGAGTAGCAGCATTCCTTAAGAGCTTTAACCTTTTAAAGCTCAGAAATCTCTAGGTGGTTCTGCCACTGTGATTCAGCAGTAGTTATAACCAGCAAGAGAAACTCCAAATTTGGTCCCTTGTGCTGCATGTTCAGGCATGCTCCTTTGGTATATTTAAATTTAATGGTCTAGTTTAGCAGTGATGAGGCAGCATCTCCGGTTTAAATCTCCCTTACCTTGCCATGAAACTGAGACCCTGAAACTTGCCATGTGTTGCTCTAATTCTGGACACTGACTATGTGACATTGTGATGCAACCTGGTTTTCTTGCTTTAGAGCTCCTTTTGGGTAAGCTTTATCTAATACTAGCCTGCACTGCCTTGAGCTATGTGGTTTGGATCAGAGAGAATGTCAACAAAGATTAAAACATGGAGAGAATGAACAACAAACCAAACTGGATGGCAGTAAAGAGGGCAGACTGCAGTCTGTTTCCTCTGACATGCATCTGATTTTCTTAGGAAGGCACAGCAGCAAGTTATTTTCCATTTGGAATTGTTAGTATGACCATTTGCTACTGTTTTTCCCTCCAGGGAACTGTTTACAACAAAGATCAAGCATGTGTGCATACCATCTCTTGCTAAAAGAAGAATAAAATAAAAATCTTACCAGTTACGACCACGGTATTGGAATTTGAATCCATGAAATCTATGTTCCAGAAGGTGAAATCTTGTTGTCTTTCAGTTCCAAGCAGTATTATAATTCATGTATCTGTGGCAAACTTCTTCAATTGGGGCACCTTTTTTTCTTCAAACTGTGATGTGTCTGGATTCACATGACAGGGATAATTTGTGATTCATGTAACTTTCAAAGCAAAAACTGTTACGTCTCTGTATTAAAGATAGAAGTCTGACTGGCTGAGTGACTGTGACTGCCCCAAACTTCTTGCCCTTTCTTCAGGCATGCAATAGTATTTATGAAGAATATAAAGGGCTTAAAGAAACTTCTTGCAAAATATCCAGCAATATTTTTCATCCGAAACCTGTTTATGCACAAGTAAACATAAAATGAATTGAATCAATTTTATTATATCTCTGTTGATATTCTATTTTTAGCACAGTTGTAATTTACAGAATTGTATTTAACTACAGAAATGTATCTGTCCATTTCCACTGTTCTTGGACTTTTTCTTGCTGACTTAAACTCAGGGGTTAACTTTGCTGTTCCTCTTCATAGCAGTTATCTAATTTACTAATCTTGATCTTTATCTCATGCTCCTTATAAAAAGAGTCCAAGCACCTTACACTTTTAGGACCAGACACCAATAGGAAAATGTATGTATTTGCTAAACGTAAACACTTACTCTGTAATATCCTTGAAAAGGCAACATGTTAAAAAAAATCTCACTCCAACTTGCAAGGCCAAAGGAACTCTAGAAGCTGGGTTACAGCTTGCCGAAACTGGCGAGTTTAATAGCTGGGCTGTCTTCATTAAACTGAAGCATGAGAACCAATAGGGGGGGCCTGAAATCAAAACATATGCACATTGTCACTGCCCAAAACAAAAGCATATGAAAGTTCTCTTGGGAATTATAACTATGTGGGCAGAGGGTTTCGCTGGGTCTTGTTTTGAGTAGGAAGTGTATGTGTGTGCATGCATGTGAGAGAGAGGGAGGGGGAGAAATATGCTAAGAATAAAAAGCCACTATATAATCTCAAGAGAGCTGGTAATTGTGAGACCTTAATGGAGGGGAGAAAAAAAAAAACCAAACAAACCAAAAACCCAAAACTCTGAAGAAATATGTTGGATTGGGCGGTGGCTGAATGAGGTTTGGAGCTATGAGCTGTGTCTGTCATTTAAATCCTCCTGTGCTGAGACACAAAGAAATTTGTGGATTCTTTTAAATAAAAATACCCTGATTCCACCATCCATTTCTTTCCCTGACTAATACAACTTGCAAACCTAACTTTTGGTAGCCACTGAGGCTGAAGAAGCAGCTAATACAGCAAACACAGAACTCTCTGCAGTTTTAAATAAGGCAAAATCTGCCACTGACATCAGTGAATTACACCTAAAATTCTACAGTCTTCCATTCTCCTATGTCAGTTAAGATTTTTATCAATTAATTTTTCTGTGTGACCAGTTAGTAAAACTCTTCCTATGATACTGAACAAGACAATGGCATACCAGTCTTCTCATAGTTATTTCCAATTTGTGCTTTTTTTTTTAAAAAGAAGAAATAAAAAAGCTTGGTAGATATTATCAATTAAAATCAGGTACAGGGTGGTCTAATGAACAAAGCATATGCAAGGAATAAAGCAAGATTTAAGGTGTATAGTTGCTTAATTAATTTCCTGCATGAGAAATTATCTAAGTGTTTTGTTTGGGACATTGTAGCTGCTTTATAGATATATCTGAAACGTATTGCTTGAATGCTGTAAAATACTAAGTATTTTATTAGATATTCTTGCATAGCATAGATATGTCTATTAGATCCATGCACTCTGAGATATTATCTGTTTGGACTGTAGTACTAGTTTGCAATGATTTCCACAACTGGCAAAAGAGAGTAGAAAAAATATAGACCAAGGAAGATTATTTCACTCATTCTTTATGAAAAAGCTGATAGAAATTTGTGGGGGGAAAAAAAAACAAGACACTTTTTAGTGGCTCAGCGGTTAAGTGTTGTCTTCAACAGGTAAGTTAGTCCCTTTCCATAAGTTTGCTGATTTGGTGGTAAAGATTCTAAGACCTTTCCAGTGTTGTTACATGCTTGTGCAAATGTGGGAGGAATGCTAGTGGTTTGAATAAACCGGGAATCTGAAGTGCACTGAAATTCATTTTTGCACTGACTTAATTGATTGCTTTATGTGTGTGGTAATATACTTGGAGGAATAATGTATATATTGCAGCTGCATTACATTTCTGTAACAAGTAGAAAATAAAGGATATGGTAGCTTCAAAAAAGAATAATAAAATCTTCTGGTTAGGCCTAAGTTCTACAGAGAATTTTATTTAGAAATGAAACCTTTTCTTTCCTCTAACATTTCTTCAGCTGAAGTCGAAGCTACTCTTGAAATTTTTGTGAAACTATGATTGTAGCTTTAATATTAGCACTCATGTATATGTGCCCACAACAATAGATACCTAAGTCACTGGATATTTGAGGTCTGTGCAAATTAATCTCCCTATCCATAATTAAGAAACCAAGCCCTGGATATTTGAAGACAAGTCACAGACACAGCTGACTCAGCTAAACGCTGGTTGTTTTTCTTCTTGCTATACACAATGTGATTGGCATGGCACTCATCTTGAGGTAAAGAAGAAATGGAAGCAACTCAACTATGAAAGCCCTGGTTATCACCTTGAATATTTTTCTGTACAGTTGTCTGATACATTTAAAAATTATTTGAACTGCTGAGTAAGAGAAAAATGTATTTTCTGCAAATGCATTCTGACCACATTGCAGACCTGCCAGAACATCGCTCGAATAGCTTTTTACTGCTGATGGTAACAAGAACTGAATATGGCCCTTCATTTAGAAACAGCTCTTTAATTTTTATCTCTCTTATTATTACTTACATATAGATTTTTTTTATTTCTTGTTATTGGCAGGCACTGACCAATGTTTTAAACTGGTAAGTGGAAGTGTTTAATATATTCCAATTTTTATCTCAGCTGTTCAACATTTAATGAAGGAGGGAGAAAGCAAGCTGTTATGCTATTTAACATTAAACTATAATGGGACTTTAAATGGAAATTTCAGGACCTAACATTCTATATTTGTTTTCCATTCTAATAAAAATAAATGATCCTCAGGAAAGACCGAAGCTGGTCTTTAGGTAGATGGAATAGAATGTCACAAAAAGAAAGGAGATGAGCATTTTGGTGTAAAGCTCACTGTTCCCTGTGGACCAATGCCTCTTCTATAACAAACTCCATAGAAATGGTAAATGGAAAAATGTAATGGCAATTTCATGTACTTTTTTTTTTGTTAGAAAGTGTTATATATGTTGTTGCCTTATTTCTATTAGTTCTTCTGCAGTTGATACCATTGGTGTATACCCAGTGCTTAGCAATAATGGAAAAAATTGGAATTGTATACAATTTACATGTGGCCAAGCTGTTGCGTGGCTGTTATAATTTCAGTTCTGGTCGTCTTGCGGTATTAGCAAAAACTAACTGCTGTGTATGGACAGATTTTTTTAATTTCATTTTTAATTGTTTATAATAGTTTAATGCAGGGAGGAAGTACTTCAGCAGGAGAGCATGCAACTCACGATCAGTGGGTTGCTTTTGTTCAGGCGTCATTTACCATGCACAAAGAGACTCTGCAAGCAGCATACACACAATTTAAGTAATTATTTGTGAGCTAATATGCAAAATAGATAGCTAGGACTAACAGATTACTAGGCTTAAACAGTAATGTGCTTACCACTCCTGATAAGAAAACTGATGAATCTTAGCTGGCCAGGATGCTTTCAATGTGCTGGGAAGAGTTGGTCTCTGCCACTTGTTGGTATGGGCTGATCCTCAGCATTACAGAGTTACCTTCACATTTTCTGCTTTTCTTTCCTTCTGTATCTTTTGAATCTTTCACCAGCTAACTACTGTCATCCCAACAACAGCGCGTCTGTGACTTCACCTCCTTGTCTTTCGTGGCTTTAGCTCATGTACTCTCTCATAGCTGAACAATGTTCTCAGTAAAACTCAGGCAAGGTCACAGGGCAATGGTGCATCAAACTGGCCCTTGGTCCATGGCACAGCCAGCCCTCCGTGCTGCGGGTGGCACGGGGCGTGGTGGAGGCTACAGAGCTTCAGGTGGTCATGAGAACGTGCCGAAATCCACGGATGAGCTGTGAAGCGTGGTTGTGTGACAGCTGCTTCTTTGAGAGCATCAGTGTATGGGCTGAGATCGCTTTGCCTTGTTGAGGAAAGAAAATACAAATCTACTTTAGGATGTGTTTTAAACCATTTGAAAGGAGGAGCAAGCTTAGGGAGTTTTTGGTCACGGTGCTGACAGGCAATAGAGTACGTAATAACGTAAAGCGCTCAAGACAGTGTTTTGAAACCTTGTCTCCGGGTCACAGCGGTGCTCCCGGATGCTGTAAGTGCAAAGCTAAGTTTGTTTCAAATATACTGTTATTTCCGTGTACTTTTCTCTTCACGTCTTTTGCTTTGATACTTGTGTCTGCCATTTTAGAAATAATTAAGAGGTCGTACACCCGCGGTAGGAAGGCTCCCAGGAGTCAGCACCTGGATTCTGCCTTCTAATTTTAACAACCGCGTGTTCGTTTTAATCTCTGTACCTCAATTTTACGGTTTGTAATGACAACAGCAGGCTGCTCGCCTCGTTTTTCCAGAAGCCTCTTTGACATTGCCAGGGATCACTGCAGTACATGGCTGAAGAACGCTGTAAAAATGTCACTTTTGTGCTTATTTTCCTTCGTAAACCTTCTTCCCCTGCCACCCGAGTTTAAAGGAGCTGGCGTTAGCTCTGCGGTTTGCCATTCCGGGCCTTTCAAATGAATGCAGCGGGAGCTGCGTTCGAGTTTCCCCAGTCAAGCCGCGCTGCTGGGGCGCCTGCCCGAGGCCGGGCCCCGCCGGCGGCGGACGGGGGCCGCCCCTCGGCCTGCGGCCCCTTGCCGGCAGCTTGCAGCCGGCCTCCCCTCGCCCCTCCAGCCTTCGCTCCCGCAGAAGCTTGGCCGGGCTGCCGGCCCTCGCCCGCCCCACCACCGCCATTCCCGCCTTCGCCCGCCCTCCCAGCCGAGCCCCGGCCCGCCCTCCCCGGCTGCCCGCACGGCAGCGGGCCGCACCGCCACCCCGTCCGGGGCGGGGGGAGCCCGCCTCGGAGGAAGTGATGGCGGCCGAGGGAGGAGGAAGCGCCGCCGCTGGTAAGAGGGGAAGGAGAGCGCTCGGGAGCTCCCCCGCGGCCTCGCCTCCTCCCCGCCCGCCGGCCCCTGCCCCGTCTCTCCCCCCTCACGCCGCCTCCTCAGGGCAGCCGCCCCGCTCGCTTCGCCGCCCTCCTGCCCTGGCCCTCATGCCGGGCCGGCTGCCCGCCCGCCGCGGCTGGGCTGCGGTGCCTGGCTGCCGCACCGCCCGCCCGGGCTGTCCGGGGGCGCCGCCGGCGCCAGCCCGCGCCTTCTGCGAGGAGCCCGCGGCGGCTCCCCCCGCCGCTCCGGCATGGCGGGCTCCCCGCCGCACCGCGGCCAGGCTTTCCAGACGCGGCCAAAACGCCGCAAAACACTCGGGCCTTTCCAGGAAAACTTTGCTCAGTCGCCTGCGGTCATGAGGAGCGGGCGAGCCCCGGCTCCTCGCTGCCGTGCTGCCAGCGCCCTGCTTCCACACGATCGCTTGAGGGAGACGGTCCAGTCCGACCCCCCTGCACAAAGTGGGGCCAACCAGAGCGGGCTGCTGCAGGGGTTTTTGCCCTCTTCCCAAGCGTACAGGTGACTTTTCCAGATTTTAGGCTAGTCCAAACCTGTCCTGAAGCAGAGAGGAACTGGCGTGGGGATTTCTGTCAGCTTTGGTTCGGCAGGTGAGCTGGTGAAAGGCTCATCCCCAAATGCCTGTTCCTGGTGCGTCTTTTGAGGGCTCACAGCAGAGGTGGGCGAGTTTGGGACTTCAGTGGCTACGTACTTGCGAACTACTGAAGAGCAGAGGGAATACTCTGTAAAAATACTTCTAAATGTTTAAGGCCAAATCTCAGGCAGCATCGGCAAGCGTTCACCCAAAGTGAGCAAAAACACGGTTTAACAAAAGAAAAGCATGGTTTAGCAGGGACAAAAGGAGCAGTAAACATCTTGCTTCTTGACCACAGAACAACAGTTAGTTGGATTATTTTGGTGTTGAGATGAGATATAAAAGGTTTTCTATACTGCAGAATACTTACCCTTTCTTTAAAAAGTATTCAGTAAAAACTGTCTGTGCTGATTATGAGCTGACTGTGGAACAAGAAATATACGCTCTCTAATGATGAACTTTTTTGGAAAAAAGCCGCTCACCCCTCGTGTCCTTTCAGCAGAAGTTAATTTGCTGGTGTTTCTGACAGTAGGCAAAGAGCTGCTCTGCCCAGCAGAGGCCAATAGCGAGAACTCAGCCGTTCAGTACGTGGTGGACTTACACCGCTTTGGAATGAACAGACGTTATGTTAATTCCCAAATAGCAATTTGGGCTTCTAGTGCTTGGTAAGGGAGCTGATTTTAGGACAGGTGGATCTTCTGCACATGCTCCACTGTGGGTTTCCAAGGGAGTCTGGCGTGTGTAGTGTTCCTGGTTTATATTTGACTAGGAGCACTTCCAAGAATCTCTGTTCACGCACTTGTTTGGATAAGGGCCCGTTGCATCACCTCAGTTAGCTTTTGCACTGCTTTCCCTCCTGCTCTGTTTTTATACTCTTCTTTCTTAATTTGTCACGCTAGCAGGTAAATGGAGAGAAAGTGAATTTATCTTCTGAAACGCATTTTAAGTTGCTGCCATTTATCTAAAGCACCTACTTCATCCCCTTCAGTAAAATAATGATGTTGTTCATTAGTTCCTCTAGCTGCTCATGGCTAAATGCGCCATAGTTAGATTGCTCTATTTTTTCCCTCCTATCAGCCACTTATGAAAGTCAAACATTTGTAATAAGGCTATTGGGTTTTTTTGGAAGACGTCTCAGTTCTGCTGATGTTTTTAAATAAAATATCTCTAGATGAATGGGACTTGTTTTTTCATGTCCAAGCAAACATTGTAATGTTGGGCACTTCAGTTAATGTCTACGTTTTTCCCCTGACTTTTTCATTACTCTCAAATTGAATGTTTAGAATAGTTCTTCTTCCATCCCCTTCCTCTTTTGGAACAGATGCTACTGGTTTTAGGTATCATCCGAGTTTCAGCTTAGTTATTTAATCGGCTATATATACCTATGTTTAAAATAATTATGGAACAATTGGCAATAGGTTGAGTATACAGCACACTTTAAGAGCATATTGGAGTCAGCTATTAGCTCTTCTTACGCAAACAGTGCTTTTCAGTTTATGTTGTGCTGTAATTGAGATGCTACAACTAGGTCTTGGGGTCTTTTCCTGTAACTGTTCTTCATGGAGTAAGATTGCTTATACTTCCAGGTTTCTAAGCCCCTTTCTAAGTCCTAGGCAAACCTTACCGTTGAGAAGCAGGCCAGCTGTTGACCTAGAACTTGAGGTTCTTGTTTTAAATGCAGCCTAGTCACAAGTTCTTTTTGATTTTAGAACACTTTGAAGTCAGATTTGTATGTGTTAACCATCTAACAGCAAGGCTAGGAAGGACATTCAGTGAGTAACAATGTGTATATGACTCTGGAGCCTGAGAAACAGTTAGTTACCGGATGAGAAACCTGTACGTCTAGTTTAACAATTGCACTAATGAAGCCTTGAATTTCCATCTGTCTCTCTAGGAAGATGGAAATCTCCCTGCCCTCCATGAATTCCATGTTAATCAGTTTACAGGCAGGAGGTCAGCAGCCTGGGAGGTGGAGCCACAAAATTCAGGTAGTGCTATATGTCATGAACGTGGCCCCCACATCCAGAAAAGCTACTCAAAGCTCTAAAATGAGATGGATCAACAAAAATACTCCTTCAGTGTAACTAAAATCTCATGTATCGAACAGGTAGACTTTTACTCAGACTGTGAGTATCTAAGAGACTCAGAGTGTGTGTATCTAAGAGGCAAGAGCTGTCATAATCTTCTCCCTTTCCATGCCACAGGTAAAGCAAGTTACTGAAACCTGGCTTTCTTTAACGTAAATATGTAGTTATGGTCTAGAAGGAGAGAAAACAGGAAACAAAATCCTAACTACTTACCTCAAAGAAAAAATACAGTCCAAAACCCAGTAAACAAGCCTGAGTCCCTTTCCATAATAGCATTGCAGTGAATACACTCCTTCCCTTGGGGGAAAGTATGAGAAAACAAACGACGCAAGAGACAGTCTAGCCCGTTTAAATTCAGAGGCGGGAGGTGTGCAGACATTATGGTTGTGAGTATGTTATAAGAACCTACGTAGAACAGGCTGGTATGTATTTTCCACGTTGTGTAATGATTATGTACTGAGAGACTCCCAAACACTTCTTGTGGCAATTCACAGTTCTGGTGTGTTGTCTTTGCAAAATGACTGGCAGACCGACCCTCAGGTCGCACATATCCGAAGTAAACTGTGTCCTGCTCGGTTACTGAGAGGTCTGTGGATGCTTGAAAATGTTGTGTTTGTAACCTTTGAAACTGCTATCTGGTGGCTGGTCTTTGTAGTATTACTGACAACAGATGGCAAATGGCTCCGCTGATGTAATTCTTGCTAGTGTTTCATTCCTGTGAAGTTGCACAGTTTCAAAATCTCAGAAAGTGCCTCCATATTTTTTCTGCGTAATGATTTCAAGCCAAACTAAATAAAAAAAAATTATATTATTCAAATTCCCATGGTGTCATGTGACTTTTTTTAATGATTGCCTTGCAGCAGTTTCAGATAAGTGCATGTTTGGTAGCAATTTAAAGCCTGTGTCCTTTAAGTAATGCTTATTAGTACGTAACAGATGCTGTTTAGAAACATTATGCCTTTTAATAGGCTCTGCTTTTAGACTACATGTTCTCATTCCAGGCAGACTGTGGATCAGGCAAGCTTGGAGGTATGCTGTCGTTTATGCAAAGCCTAAGTACATTTTCTGCTCTGAAGTCAAGCCATGTGTTTTTCCTTGTTTCTTCCATTCTGGTCATAGCTGCCTTGCTGTGTTTTTCCCCCTAGTCATATCTTTGGCTGATTGTCAAGCCATTACAATCAAAACCTTTTGCATTTTTAACCACCAGCAGTGGTTTCTTTTGTCCTTACAGAAGAGCCTGTGTAAACTGAATTTAAACAATCTCAGCCTTACTGTCAAGAGCACAGCAAGCGCAGACTTAGCCCTCCATTGCCAGCCTGTCCTTCCTTCTTTGCTTCTTCCTCCTCCCAAAAGGAGAAAAAGGGAAAAGCAGAGCCATGCTGATTTTGGAGCACCTTCAAAGACATGTAGAATAGCTGACACAATGGCACAGAGAAACAAGAGATGTTTACATATTTCCTCCACTACTCGCAGCTGTTTATTAAAGCAAGTTCTGAGACAGGCTAAGAGGCTTGTGATTGCTAGTGCAGGTGACGTATTAATTTGCAGCCGCATAATAAATTTAGCAAAGTGAAAATTACTGGGAGAGGGGATTTTTTTTGTTTCTTTCCTTTTTTCGTCAAATTGCTTGCTTTATTTTGAGATTAGTCTGGCTGTACAGATTGGTCCTTGCAAGTAATTTGGAGAAAGGCTGCTGGGCTTTCTTAGGCAGACTTATGCACTCTACTGGTGGGAGCAGTAGATTTGTCAGATGTGTAAAGAAAGCATTTGCAACTCAAATTATGCGGTATCTGAAACTGGTATCCCTGAAAATCTAGACAGTCTCACAGTTTCACTGCTGCATTGTTTGTCTGGGGAACATTGTCCTTTCTGATAGCAAACGAGGGCTTTCGGGTACTTTTGGTATGCCACACAGACTGCCATAGTTTGTGTGAAATGAAGATAAGGGCCATGTGTAGTGCGGCCTTGGGTTTCCCACACCTGCTTTGAATGATGGCAGTAACAGGGAAATGTTTTTAATGTGGTACTTAAATACTAGCCCTGGTGCCAGGTTGTGACAGTGGGTGTTTCAGTAATAATTTTAAATGCTCCTTGGTCTTAAAATAGGGATATTTTCTAAAACTGTCCCAACTGGCAGTCTGTCTGGCTTCTCCCCATGGGATGAAATCATGTTCATGCTAGACCATTTGCTAAACTCAGTTGTCACTTCCCGCCATTTCACTATTCCTTGTTTATCAGTATAAAGACATTATCTTCCTCTTTCCCCTTAAGTTACAGGATGACTTTTGACCAATGTATCCATTTCTATCTTCCATCTTTGTAAAGAATTGAATTGGCACTGTCTGTGTTTGAACTTGTGATTTCGTAAAAGCTCTACTGCTGTTCACGGAATCTTTTCTGTTGTTTTCCTTTCAAATTAGCCTCTTGGAATAATGAAAATACTTCAGTGATATAGTTCAGTGTCATTCAGGGCCTCCCATTTCTTCTTTGCTTAGATTTTAAGAGTCAGACTGTAATTTGAGGTCAGGCCTGGACTATGAACTTCTGCTGGCATAGCTATTTTGGCTATGGGTATGGCGAAGTGGGATGTAGCACTGACATAGCTGTGCTGGAAAAAGCCCCCGATACAGACACGGTCGTTCCGGAAAACTTGTGTATTTTTCTGGTACGTTTTACTTTGTCTAGGTGGTAGACAAATAGTTAAGTTGACAAATCTAGCTTTTTTTCTTACATATGCAAGAAAATCCATACCGCTGCCTTCAGTAGTTGAAGTTAGACCTTTCCAGGAACATTTCTGCCCATTTCTTGGTTGTATGAGAAACAGTCATATTAAGAACTCAATTCTGATGTTCACAGGTTCAGAGGTATTAGCAGCAATCCCACTGAATCAATGGAATTTCCTTGAGGAAAACCTGATATGAACATGAACCTTAAAGCCTTAATTAATTACAATCCTGAGTGTCCCTTTTCTTCAGGACTACATCTTCTCTGAGTTATTCTGTAAGCTCCCTCTTTCTTTTTTACATCTAAGCTCTGTGAAAAAGAGAGTTAAATGTGCAGAAGTATGAATTCCTGATATGTCATAGTTACAGCTGGTAGCACTTCCATGGTTTAACAGTATGCTACAGTTTTTTATTTATAAAGTCTGTTTCTGGGCCATAATACCTCAGCTTTTTTCAATTACATTAGGTTAGAGCTTTGTGCAAAACATGCCAGTCCAGATGTGCATTCTGTGTATAATAGGATGGGGTAGCCTGTTTACACAGATGTATTTTAATTTATCTGTACTATGAGTTGGGTGTGGCTTTATTTTTGTAAGTGTAACACTGCTAAAGATCCATCTGAGGTAAAATAGATACAGTTGGAACCTGTTTGCTGGAACTTTCCGTACACAAGTACTGCAGGTTAGAGTTGATTAATGCCATTGTGTGATCCCTTCAATATGCACTTGCTTTTCTAGATTTGAAAGGATTTTAAATAATGTGGTTTCATCGAGATACTTTTCCAAAAAGAGCTAAATACTTAAGTCAATTATTTAATTCCCTTGTCGATTTTTTCCCCCATTTTATAAGATGCAGATTACTTTAAGTTTTGGAAAATAAGTAACACATGTAGCTTATAGACCATTGTCATACAAGGTCCTGAGGGCCTTCAGAGCTCATTGAAGTGAGTAGAAATTGAAGGTGTTTGACATTTTTCAGAGTTAGGCTTGCCTAGTCTCTGCCTTTGCTCATCTATGTTCTGCTAAATAGATGTGTATACTTAAAGCTTTCCCTTTTCTGAAATCAGTAGTAAAAATGTGTTAGCAGGAATGGGATGGCTAATAGGATAGCATCCTGCATTTGGGATGCCTAATGTTTGGTCTGCCCTCCATCTGAGCGACAGAATTTGCAGTAATGACATCTATAGCTACAGCTGAACTCATCTATTTAATCTGTTTGGTTTCTTAACTGGCAATGGGATTAGGATTATTTATTTCCCTTCTGCCCTCATTCATTGATTCCACAGCAGAAAATTATTTACAGGCAGAAACTTGTATTTAGTTTGTCTTCTGAAGCCCTTCTTGCCATTTGAATTGTGATAGAATGGTAAGTAACATATAAATGGCATTTTTGTATCGAAACATAGAAACCTGTTAACACCAATGCATTTTTTTCATCCTTTGTGTTCCAAGAGTGATTGCTCTATTAGTAATGGTGAAAAGCAATGCAGGGGGGAAGAACATCGTTTTCATTAATGATGTACAGCATGTGGTTAAGAGCTGCCTTCCCATGTTGGACAGATATCACACCACAGCGTTTGCCCACTAGCTCCATTGCCACCACACGTTGTTAACGATACTGAAGTTTCACTTGTGCTAGAACTTGGGGTTTTGACATGTACTTGCTCAATTAAATTCAGGATATGAGAGTCAGGTTCTGCATGTACTCCCGAGAACGTGCCAAAGACCTCTTCCTTCCTTCGAAAGGTTAAACAAATACGGTTGTCTAATGATAACCACATGCATAAAGCTGTTCAAGCTCATTGGAAGGAACAGAGAAAAGTTGATGTTAACAACTGCTGTTTAACAGAGAGCTCCCACTCCTGTGAGAAGGTAATGGATAGCACTTTTGTTATATGTGCACAATACAGACAGGCAAAAAAAGTTATCTTTAGATCCTAGGCACTGTATGGTTGTGCTGCCATAGTGTGGCAGTGACAGTCCACAGGAGAACAGAGAACAGTTTATGTGATATGACTTGTTTGTCTTTTTATGTTGTGACTTTGGAGGCACTGATAAGGAAAACGTCACACCCTTTTGAAGTGGTAGATAAGACATACACTTAACTGATAAGAAACCAGACAGAAAATGAAGTGATTTGTTGGAGGCCACAAAAACACACCTGTGTTAAGAATACATCTTAGGAGTTCTGGTTTCAGTTGCCTCTCTTAATTACAAGAACATTCCTTCCTAAATATTGACATGATACACAGTCTTTTTGTGTTGCGGCACGTATGTTTGTCTCATATTGCAAAGTGTTTTCTAATTAAAAAACAAAAAAGGGAAAATACTTCTTGGACAAAAAAACTCACAGTACTGTCAGAAACACTTAGAAGAATCTGCTCAGGTTTTTTGTGCCAATATATTTCACAATAAAAAAAATAAAGCCAATAGTAAAGCCAATAAATAAAACCAGTACTGCTATTGCAAGCATTAGAAATGGCAAAACTGAATAAAAAATAATGACACTTGAAAGTTAGAAACGTTAGGTTCTTTTTATCTATCTTGTTTCTAGTAGAAATCACACTTAAATATTTTTCATACTTTTACATGTCAAAGTATGCACAAATTTGCAGAAATGTACAAAGATGCACAGTCCAGATACAGATCCTGTGGTGACTGATGGCTCTTCTGTAAATATACAATTCTTAATGGATGCATGTAGCATCATTCTCTGTGTTTGTAGAACATGAAAAAGTAGTTGTAGGATAAATGATTAATTCACTTCAGACATAACACTTTTCATGCTTCATCTACAGTGAGGTTGACGTATTTTGCTTTACAATCTCTGGCTGCATCCTAAATGCCCTTACGAATTTCTGAAATGGGCTTTTCAACAAGTAAGTCTTTCCTGGGAGTGTACTGGCAACACCTTAATGCATCTTAATCAAGCCAGTGGTGTGTCTAGTCTGAAATAACTGCATCACCAACTTGCTGGCTTAAGGAAACAGTATTAATAAGCTACATATGAACGCAGGAATAGAAAATTCTTAACAATGAAAGCAAATATCTCTTGTTTAATAAATTGTGTATTAGGTTCATGATCAAAAAGGACTTAAGTATGTTGGCAATGCATACTAATTTGAAACTGAAATGAGTGAAACACATTACAAAGAGACAGAGCTGATTGTCCCAAGTTGTAACTGATTTGTTAGGTAATGGCAGAACAGTAAAACTAATACATATGTGCTAAAATGACTAGTCTAGTGAAAGAGAGCTTGAGGAATATAATAGTGGTTTGAATTGCTGTAGCATTATATTAATGAGATGAGTCTGTGGTTATGTATATTCTAGTTAAATTATTTCTATTGTGGCACAGGGTTTAGCTGCAGAAGATGTAGAAGGATCATCAAAAAAACTCTTGAGAATATCTGATTAGATCGAAGCGTGTCATTTACCTTCGGGCATTACAGCAATCTGTAGTTTCACTTGTGGAATTCCACATACAAGTGTGTGCACCATGTGTTTTCTGTTGTATTGAGAATAAATTCTTTTGCCCATGGAAAAATATTTCCTGCTTACTTTAACTGATAGAATGAAATTCTTGCTGAATCTGTAATGATGGGGGTCTGTCTCTAATCTACAAAAATTAATTTCTAGTTTAAGGTAGAATATTGTCTTCTATTTTGTGATTGCATTTGTTATTTATCTACCTGATGCAGAACATAAGCATGTTAATCAGATCTATCTGGATTCCCACATATTGATCTTTTTGGATCGTAAGTGAAGTAAACTTTGTCTGACTTTTACCTCTCAAGAAGGGTATTTATCCACTTCATGAAACCACCATAAAATTCAGTTCTCTATTCTGGAGAAAATCAGAGGTGGAATAGCAGTGGGTTTAGAAAAAGCTGAGTTTAGGGATTAGGACTGAAACAGGGGCCTTGGTTTATGCCTTATTGGCAGAGTTGCGTGATGTTTTAGGCTGAGGTACCTATAGGTGCTGGAGGGTAGTCTCTCATAAAGATGACTGAATTGTATGGGCAGTGTACAGCTGCTTGTTTGTATAGCTGGTTTTAGCTGTAGCTTTTCACTTTAAAAATCGGATTCTTAGTGCAAACTGATGACAGATCACTAGAGTGAGAGGAGATGCACTTACACATCCTCGCTTGAGAATGTGGCCCAGACTGCTCCATGGAAACAAAAGAGAGAAGCAGAAGCAGTTTTCGTTTTTGCTTTAAAATCTATTCTATATGCTTGAAATGGAAATAGGCCCATTCAGATTTCTCATTTATTTATCTCCAGATAAGTTTTTGTCAGTGGAATTGAATGCACTTCCTCCTCCTCTGCCCCGAATGCCGGTGCCCTGTAAAAGACAAAGTCTGGTACCTGTCTGTAAACCCTTCATTGTCACTGCTGCCGCAGAATCTGCCCCCATGATGTCTTGACCTTGTTTACCAGCTTTGGCTATTTAAGATGGCAGCCACTTCAGCGCGAATGTCAGGAATCCCTCTAATGCAGTAGGCCTCCCGTTCTAAATTTACTCTCCTTCTGGGTTATGGTCCCTCCTCTGTGGCTGCAGCAAGAGGCCCCCTTTTTATGACTCACCCCTCCTGCCCCCCTTCGCTCCCCCTTCCTCGCTCCCTCCCTCCCTCCCTCCCGCAGATGGTAACCCTTTGTGCACATCGCCTGTTTGCAAGCGCTCGCTGGGTGTCTGGCAGATTGGCTGCCACAGTGTGCTCTTTTGTTGCAGCTAGGGAAGATCAAACTCGAATGAAATCCTGTAATTCAAATTAGGTTTAAAGGCTGTCCTTGAAACTTTGCAATTTTGGTATCCTAAGATGCTGATAGGGGCCTCAGACTGAAGCACTCGCAGAATAGTGCTGCTTTTCTTTTAAAGCGGAGTTAACAAATTATTTTGCATTTGATTTTGGAATCTTTATAACATCCTGTTAGCCAGCAATAATTACTGTGGTAGTCAAATGCCTAATAAGAATAGTTATAGTTAGACTTTGTCGAGGGTTTTTTTTGTTTCTGTATACCAAAAAAGCATGAAAGGGACATATACAGGAGGGCAAATATAATTTCTTCACTTCGTACTGGGGAAAACCGGGAAACACATTAGTTAACATAAAAAAAAATTTCAAACCAGTGATTTTTCTCCTGCCTGTGGCAGCTGAACTGTGTTAGTGGTATGTGCATGTGTGCAAGCTTTGGGGGGATGTTCACGAAAGCCAGCCTTAGCACAACTGACTTCTTGACGACACTGCAGGGCACCTAAAGTTAGACTTCTGCTCCATATTGTCCCTAAACAAACCTCACTCTCACTCTTTCCCCCCTACCCTCTTACATATAGAAACCAAGACGGATTTTTCTTCATGAAAAATTTTTGGATTTCCCCTTTATTGGAATAGATGTTCCTCACTCACTTGGGCGTTTTCAGAGTATTACACAGGAAAGACAGGTTAACTGGAAGTCTAAAAGCATTTTTTAGAGACAAAAATTACTTCCGTGGAAAGCTATATTAATGGAAAGTTGATCAGAAGTTTTCTCTAATGCCTCATTATTTAATCTGTGACATTCTTTCATCCTTCAAATGGTCACTATTAGCTTGGAATACAAGCATATTATGTACCAGAAAGTTAGTGTAACTTTGAAGGTACTAGTTGTTTTGTTCAGTGAGGAGAAAACATGATTGTGCTTATCAAGTTGCTTTGGCTTAACAATGGCAAGATGTAGCCTTGTAAGCAGCATCTCATGAATAGTATTTATTAGCATGGCCAGTATTTTTCTTTGTGCTAAACTTAAGTCTTACGTGCTGCTCTTTTGCAAAGAATTAATTTACTAGTAAATTTACTTCAGTAAATTACTGAAGTTTTTAATAATAATCTTTAATTTCTTTCCCTTATATGGCTTTTTTGCTTGATGGTGTTGCACAGGACACTGGGGAAGGCCGCTGCAAAAGAAAACTGCCACTGCTGAAGTACTGGCTGGGATTTTATAACGTTACTCAACTTGCCAGTGTCGCAATGCTGTTTTCTCTCCCATTTTGTCACATACAAACATACTATGAAAACCATTTACAGAGTAGCTTCTGTTCAGCGTTCTGACTACATAGCTTTGCTGTCAAACCTCAGGATGTAAGCTGATTGCCTGCAAAGGGCAGGAAAATGGTGTTTAAAACATTTTAAGCAGTGCTGGGTGGTGGTGAGTTATCAGTTGAGGTTTCTTACCCTTTTGCTGAGAAATCGGGTACTGATCACTGCCAGAGGGAGTGTGGTGGGACCGTGGGTGAATAGTCTGACCTGGTACTGCAAATCCCATGCTCCTACTTTTACGTGGAAAGGTATCATTTTCAAGATGGTTCTTTTATGATTCGTAGTTTCTCAATCTTAATATAGACAGTTCTTGCAATGGCCCTCTTAAGACTGTGTCGTTGTCTCAGACTTTTTCTTTGCACTTACTATGGGTCTAGTTATTTCACATTAAATGTGGGTCACAGGAGCTGCCATGTGAGAGCAACCATGATTAAAAATGGAGGATTCAGAACTAAGATTCCAACTGCAGCAGTGTGGTAGAAGATTTTGTCCTCTTACAAGAGCTGCAGGTGTAGCTTGTTGATTGAAAGCCCCTTAAGTTGAAACTATTTCCTTCCTATGATAGAAGACTGGCAGAAAACTATTTGGACTGCTAACCCATTTCTTCTGACATTCTTCATCTTGAGCTGGTGATAAGCCACCAATCAGTCTGGTTTGTTATATCAGAAAGAGGTTGCTTCATTCCTCATGAGCACCAAGGTGGACTTAGCATTTAGGTAACAGGCATCAGATGTATGTAATTTTTGTTTGTGTGCAATTAACAAATACCTTGCATGAATACCCTTCAGCATTGGGTCACATGGATTAAAAGTTTTGTTGCATAAAAGATAGAATCATAGAATAGTTTAGGTTGGAAAAGACCTTTAAGATCATCCAGTCCAACCATTAACCTAACATTACCAAGTCAAATGGTACTGATAGATGATGGTTACTATTTTGGGAACTCTTATGTAGGTAACTCTCTTAATATTTTTTGACATTATTTCATTGTTGTGAAAGTGCCCAACTGAAGTTACTCAAAAAAGAGAGAGGGAAAACTAATGATACACAACAGATCATGGACTGACCCATAAAGGGGCAGTCTTCCAGGAAAGAGTGGAAGCTTTGGAATTCTTTTCCTGTTATATTTTTGGACAGTCCTAAAACTCAGGCTGTGTTTTGAAGACCTTTTTTTGCTCTTCCAGCTTTAAAGCAATTTACTTACACCTAGAGAAATTTGAGACTGTGCTTGTTGAATTCAAAGGAGACAAATGTGATTTGATGTTGTCATGGTTCTACTTTGTAAAGTTGCATGTCAAGAGGTAAATGACATATAGATAGGTTTTTACCAGCCTTACTATTTTAGACTAGGATTATACAAAAGGCTCTAATGGGAACAATAAGGGCCCAGCTACACTGAGCAGCTGCTGGGGAAACTGAGGTTTTAAAACTCATGTTTCTTAGTTCATTTAAAAAGTAAAAATACCTTGTGTTTTATTTTAACTACAGGTTGCCTTTACTTGGTAGATACGTTAGCAGGAGATCCAGAGGTTCTGCAAGTAGATGCTGAAACATACTACGAAAAACTCTTGAAGAAATCATCGTCCACTCCTGATGTTTTTTCAGTCCCTGGAGGAGAAGAGGTAGTAGGCTGATGTTTTTCATACTGCAAGTTAGGTACTTGCAAACTAGTTTGTTCGTTGTGCTCAGAGTCTGTCTGTGAATAGCAGTAAACTGGTGTGGCCAGATTACAAATCTCTTAAAATCAGCAAATTCTGCATTAATTCATATAGTTTGCGTGCTGCAAATGAGAGATAAGCTTGAACTACAAGTCTGAAACCCTCTGAGTGTGGATGAGGGTTTGAAGTACTTAGCTGAACTTTGCATCTTGACCTGCCTCCTTACAGGACTGAATCAAAAGTGAATTTGATAGATGTTTGTACCATGGCATGGCTCTGTATTCTGCCTCTACTGTGCAGTTTACACGGGTATTGTGATATAGTCTATCTTTGGTTTCCATTCTTTCTGCTACTTAGATTGATAATTTTGAATATGGGTTCTCCCAAAGGAATTCTGATCAGCTGTGATTGATAGACGGTATAAATACTGTGGGTGGCAATGCTTTAGGGTCCATTCCTGAGCCACCTGGGGGAAATGCATTGGAGGTGACTGAGCAGGCCTATTAAAAATTCTGACTTTAGTCAACCCATGAAACCTTTCATTTTGGGCATTTTCTAGATCACAAAAGGTGGGCTGGGCTAACTGTTATTGTACTATCGAGCCAGTAAGTGGATTAGTTGAAATAAATGTTTGGAGTACGGTGGCTTTTCTATAGTTTAGGAAAATAATATGCAGTAGTTTCCAGAAAAACGCTGTTTCAGGTGGGTAGCTTCATCTTTGAGCCGTGAATGTAACTAGCTTTAAATACTCTTTTAATGCCCTCTAGTGGACCATGTAGGGTTAAATACAAACAAGCCTGAAAATGCAAAGATCCCCCAGTTTAGGGCTTCTGAGTCCTTACCTCAGCCTTTCATGCCTGTTGTACTTTTGGAGGCTCATTTGCTGTTCCATTAGAAGGGAGGGTAAGTTAAAATCCCAAGCAGTGCTGTGTGTATTCCTGCAATAGCTAGCCACAGTGAGATCAGTTAAAGGTGGACTTCGGGCTTTTGATTCAGAGCTGTCTTGATTTCGAGGCTTGATATCAGACCTGAAATATATCACATGACTTATTTTAGTCTCATAGCAACACATTTCTCTTTGCATTCATTTAATTCAGGTCTAATCTAATCTGCAGTCAGACAGCTAGTCAAGGGCATAAGTAATGGTAATGTTCCTGCTGTATTTTTTTTCCTTTTACTCTATAATAAATAGTTCAAAGAATGTTGATATTTTGTAATTAAAAATAAATTAAATGTAATAAGGTAAAGCTCCCATCCCCAGTGAACATCTCAGCTAACAATCTCTATTATATACCTACAACCTGAAGGATGAGGATTTTGGTGTTTGAAGAATGGCTGCAGTTACCAGGCTTCTTTTTTCTCTGTGCATCTGAATTGAAGCAGGCTTCAAGTGGCAGGACCGGCAACCATGAATAATTATTTAGCAAGTGTTAAGTGGCTGTCAGCCCACTTGCTGGGGTCACAGAACTTCTTTTGGGTATGGCATGGTCTTTGGTCAAGCATTCAGTACACAAATAGCAAGGATTACTGCAAGTCAGGATGGAAGCGCATTGGCAGCGTTCATACACAGAAAGCTATGCTTGGCTCATGCTGATGTTGTTAGCACCCGTGAAAGTGCACATTACCTTATAAAACAAAATAACAGTCATAGTAGTATTGGAAATAGTACTGGCCTTTTCATTAGAGTAATGGTCCCAGGTGCCATAATGACATCGATGCTCTTGTATTTGAAGCATGCAAAGAACGACTGAATCCCCAGAACATACTGAGATTTTGGGAAGCTCGTGCATACAGGCTTCCGGCAGCTTTCAGTTTTTTTCCTGGAGTCCAGTGTTTGCATAGGTGATCCCAGGATTCTGGCACTCATAAACTAGTGAACACTGTTTCATCTTAAAGTTTTTATCTTGAATAATCCGTATTCGTACTACTTCTTCCATGCACCAAGAAATATTAAATGTATCACATGACTGATTTGAGTTTCATAGCAAACTGACAAATGGGTGCAATTAGAGAGAGAGGCACACCCACACATACACAATGGACCAGATTTTTGAAAGTACAGTACATGCTGTGCTAAATTATGCACGCTCTTTGCCTGTACCTAAACTTACATGAGAGCGTTTGCAATATTCATATGGAAATCGTCATCTCTATCCATATAGAGCTGTTTGAGCACAGTAATTTTGTGTTTATGTGTTACATCATTTAGAAGTTTAGTCTAAGACTGAGAGCTTGAGAGCTGCATTTTGATCTTAGCTTTGCCTTCAACATAACCACCTTGTGCCAATTATCTACCCTCCCTGTGCCTCACAGATAAACTGCCCAGTCACTGCCCTAATGCTTTGATACTCCCTGTACCCTGAGGCTTAATTCATTGTTTGCAAAACACCACAAGTACTCAGCTGGACGGTGCTGTAAGAAGTGCAAGTTGTATTTGTGTTTATTTGCTGTTGTATTTGGTTTTATTTGCTGTGTCTGGTCTTTCATAACACCATTTGTCTGCATGTAACAGTGTTCAAAGCCAGGTTATGTACCAATAGTAAGTTGGCATTAAGGTCTTCGCTAACTTCGGTAGCTTGATTTCTTTTAAATTAACATTACTTACTGATAATATTAGAATATTATGTACGTTTCAGTGCCTTGAAGTTCAGGATTGAGAGGGTGTTGTGCTGAGCTTATACCATGCATGTTAGTAAAACATACCATAAGTGCATCTAATACATGAAATACCTCTTGTGAGTTTTGCAGTACAAACAGCTACAGGGCTTGTTTGTTTTTTAGGTTAAACTTGAAGATTCCTGTGTGTGTTTTGTCCCTCTCTACCGAAATAATCCTACTTGCAAAATCTTGCTGTTAACTGATCCAAAGGATAAAGAGACAGGTTAGAATTGGTCAAAATATTTTGAAATTTAAGTAGTTGTTCGTTCTTTACTTTTAAGATGGTCTGCTTGTCTATATATTTAAATATCTGGGGGTTTGTTTTGAATATGAAGTGCGTTCAGTTTACCTGTCAGGGATTTGTGTCGGTGGGCTACACAAGAGAGAGGATTGACAATCAGGGCTTTTAAATTCTATGCATAGCTCTGCTTGTAGCTGAAAAACCACCTTGGGTAAATCTGTTCTGAGTTTGTTCAATGGGGTAATATTTTTCAAATTCAGGATGATGTGAAATTTAACGCATTATAGTTTGGATAGAATTCTGAAATCCTTAAACAAGAACAAATATATATGTGAAATTGTATTAGGTCTTACTGCTTCTTACTCATATTATTTTTACTTTATGATCTCTTCTTCAGTCCTAGATTTAATTGCCTCCTATTTCCAGTACTGGTGTGTGAGGGGTAAATTTGGAGTAAGATCATGCTCGGGAATTGAATTAAATGCGTTTTATTCTTTAAATAAAGACGTTCTTTAAACTCTACCAGCTTTGCCTTGCTTACTGATAGTAATTTTGGTGTTTTCCTATTACAGCCATGTGTCAGCCTGACAGGGATACAGTGCAATTGTGTTACAGGCAGTAGAAGTCAGCATGTGCTTACTGGTGTTTCTGTTTCATGAGTCACTGCTGAGAGTATCAACAGGTTATTCAGATTTGATCAGCAATTGTATCTAAGTTTTATCTTCCTGCTATCAGGATCGCAGTATCTTCAGACACAGCCTGATTTTTTTCTTACTTACTCTCTTAGGCAAGTGTCTCTGACTGTGGAATGTGAAAAAATGCAAATGTAAAATAAGTAACAGCTCTTGATACCACTGTCATTAACAGGAAACTTGACTCCAAGTTGCATAGTACCAAAAGCCCAGGTTGCAACCCACCTAGATTAAATGAGGAGTGCTGGAGCTGTTGTGAAGCAGTAGGCTATAGAATTTTTGGAACATGTACAAAAAAGACATGAACTTATGCATTGACCCATTGTGTCATTTAGGGAATACAGAACACATGAAGCCTCTTAAACTTTCAGCTTCCAAATGTGGCAGCAAACTAATGACATCTGTCATTAAAAATATACTTTTTTTTTTTTTTGAAAGGATAAGCTATATATTACACCTGAAAGGCTTTAATAGCCAGTATTCTTAATAATACAACAAAGGCAAGGCAAAGAAGTTTAGCACTCTATGTTTAGTTCGAAAGTGTCAGGTAACAATCTTCCACTCCTAGAACAAGTACTATTAGTGTAACTAAGTGTTCATTGTTCAGTCCAAACCCTGTAACCAGGAAATTTCTTCATAAGAACAAAAAACAGATTAAAATTGTCTGTGGTTAGAGGTGAACTCTGCAAAGTTTTCCAGCTCCTTTTACATACAATGTCAATTGGACATTTGCTAATGGGTTGTGATTCACATAGTTGAAGGTAGGAGACCTTTCCAAGTTACAAGTGTAGTCAAAAGACTTTCTGGTCCCTCTAAAACTATTGATACAGAATTACTTTCCTGACATTAATTTACATATGCCATTAACATTTTTCTGAAGAGAGAGAGGCGCTGGTGTGATAAGGGAGAGAAGCATCTACACCAGAGGCCAAACTTGCCCTATGAGTGCAGTTGTGCATACCTACTGACTCATGTTCAAAAGAATGTAGTTGAAAACAGCATTAAGTTAGCTTAGGCTGCACAAAAGGAATGGGGATCTGTAACAACTACAATGCAAAAATAAAGAATTATTAAATAAATGCAGGTGAAAGCAGTGCATTTAGCACCAATCTTCGGTTAAATGGTCTAATAGTATTAGGAACAAGTATTGAGATACATGTACACAAGGAAAAAATTGTTTCCCACAGGAACACGTCAAGCAAGTCCACATTGGAGCCTAAATTATATGATAGCTATCTACATTAAAAGCTTAAACCTAGCAGAATAAACACCTTATTATATTATAAACAACAGACTGACCGACTACTGTGACCCTCTTGCAAAACTTTAGTTTGAGTCACCAGCCCATAGTCACAGAAACAGCCTCACAGAGATCACTAAGTCTAGTTATTTAAGTAAGGCCTACATCATGTGGCTTTTAATATTTCCTTTTAAAAGTATGGTTTAAAAGATTTTGCTGGAAGTTCTTTGTTTCTGGATTTTATATACCATAAACATGTGGCCAGCCTTCCTACACACACCAAATTTGACTGACGCGATTTTTTTCTTTAGATGAGTTTTAATAAATTTTCATTAGTACTCTAAAGTCTGCTGGGATGTGTACATATGTGTGTGCATACCTATACATATGGATATATACATTTGAAGTATTCTGTCCAAATATTTTTTCCGCAGTTCAACAGATTTAGAATTGACTCTTAAAGCAGCAGACTGTGTTAATGTGGCAAGTCCATCTGGCTTTGCTTACTTATATGACCTTTTGTTCTGACCAGTGAACAGATCAAATTATTTCAAAACCGATTCCTTCAGAGAAAAGCAATATTTATTAACTCAGTCATTGTTACTCAGGGACATGGGCAGAAAGTTAAAACACTAAAGAGATTGCATGATTTTTTTTCTCTCCCTTGAGCTTTACACTTTTCTTGTGAACTCCAGTTTCATCCAGGTGGGAGAGGCAAACAATCTTGCTATAGTTGATCTCTTCTCTTTCTCATGTGCTGTCCACTGCATCTGCATTTTAGTTTTACTTCACACCAGGAGTGCTCTTAGAAGCAAATTTCCTGGTTGTCCCCACGTACTGTGCTTCAGTTCATATCAAGGAGCAGTCTCGGAGTGCATGAACTGGATTACTTTTGGCTGAAATTAAAGTAAGGATGCACTCCAGAAGCACACTGGTGTGCCCCACCTCTAATGGGCTTTTAGTTTTCAGCACCAGGCTAGGATTTGTGAACATGAGGTTCTCTGCACCAAACGTTTTGCTCTGTGAATTCAGTTTTGTTAGTGTTAGTCCTGCTAATGCAAACATGACCCACTGATTTTTCCTCTTGCAATTCATTTGGATGTTTCTGAAGTCCAGTGGGAGAAGGCAGCCAAGGGAGTCCCAGGATACACTGGGGTAGAGGTGCTTTACTGAGAAGCAATTGGAAACAGAGTAGAAGATGCAGCTAATAAGTGTGTAAGGCATGTTTAGCTGTGTACTTCTCAGGTCCTGGTGTGGATAGTGAATCAGCAAGAAGTGTTAGAATCCTCATTGCTTGGTTCTGCCACAGCTCACATGATGCTCTGAGGCCATATCATATTGCTCCCGAGAGCCACGACCTTCCTCTGCTGCAGTGGTTCTATTGACTGGTGACTGCCAAAACCCTGGCTAGAGCCTTTGCGGTTTAGTTCTCTTCTCCAGCTCTATCCCTGACACCATCAGTTCCTTCAGCTTTGCTCCAACATCTCCACCTTTGCTCCTAGTGGCTCCCCACCATCCCTCACCCCCTAAAATGAACTCTGTACAAAGCCTTGACAATTGCTGGGGTTAACCACACACCTGGGCAGTACCTTAATCTCAGTGAGAAAGCTGTATACCTTGTATGTCTTATGTTCATATGTGATGGGATTTCCTCTTTCAGCTTCATTTGTGTTTACATCTATAATGGTTAAGTATTGCATAGATAAAATGATGTATATAATACTTCTGAAATAATATTCATGGTAATATACTTATTTTCCCACAGTTCCCAAAGAAAATATTGTCACTCTAATAATTTATGTTTGAAATTCTAACATTCAGACTTGGAAAAATACTGAATTTAGCAGCCAAGCTACAAGTTTGCCCATGAAGAGCTTTAAAGTTTGACGGCATTTAATTCTTGAACATAGGTTAAAGGGGGGTTGATTCCAATACTGAGATTTATATCTGATCATCCTGATCATATGGGTTGTCCAGAAGTGATGTGTAGCTTGTGGTCTGAAATGACCTGCATATTTCAAAGAGAAAATGGGTATGGTAGCTTTTCCATAGGACTTGGTCTTGGTTGGGAGCATTTTTAATTTATTTTTGATGGGCTGAGTGTTCTGTTCTGTTAGTATATCTGTACAGATATTTTTATGAGAATGTAAATTGTGTTGTAAGGGCTTACAGAGCATAGCATGGGTGATTAACGTCTTTATAACACTAAATAAACATACCCTATTGTGGCATTTTCTGTATGCTGTATATAATAATTTATAATAACTGTTAGATGCTATGGAACATTTATCACAAGACATTTGCAACAAATCACTGGGTAAAACTCGAATTGCCGAAGAAAATGTAATCGGTTGCAGGAAAGATATCTATCTTAGATACTTGAATGTCTGCCATTACTGCAGCATCTGCATGCCTCCCAAGTTTTAATGTATTTATTTCAATAAGACTCTTAGGAGAGAGAGACAAATGCTCTTATTCCATTTTAAAGATAGGGAACTGGGGGACACAGCTATTCAGGGTATGTCAACATTGCAGAATGCAGTTTAATGTAGGATTTCTGAGCTTGCTGCATTATCAGAGCTGACCTAGGCTCGGTTGCATGGAACTACTTGGGGTAATTTACCATTCTCCTTCCGAGGTGGAAATCTGGCAAAAGCAGCCTCTGTAAGTGTGCCATCAATCTGAAATACTGCCAACATTAAGGTAAAGATGACTTGAGCTACGGTAAAGAACTGGTACATTCTATATTTATTAAACAAACTCAAATTACATCTCTCATACATAGCATTGCCTTTAATTTAGTTTGTGGCTGAGGGGTGCGTTTCAGCAATTCAGATGAAGGCTGGGGAAAAAGAAGTACCAAGCTTGATGTTGCTTTAATTTTTCTGCTTTACTCTGTGTGTAGAGTCCTGATGTGCACATTTCATTCAAATAGTTGCACACCAGTGTGGGAACATTTGGCCAGCATAGCCTAGAAAGTAAAAATATAATCCAGACCTGGGTTGGGAAGGGATCCATGTTTGCCTAGCAAAAGGAGACATTTCATAATCACAATTGCATTATGCTTAGTGCCTAATTCAACGCAGTGTTTTTCAGTACTGTATTCCAAGTACCCGTAGTGGTATGGAATCGTGTGCTTCACAGGCTCTCGGCTTCTTGCAACACTCTGAATATGTTTGTCTGACTGCAAGTGATCAAAGTACTGAGGTTTAGCAAACTAGTGCTTACAGGGCAAGCCACCCAACTGAGTATGTACATACTCCATTAATTGCGAACTGAAACGTATTGGACTTAATCCATTTCACCTAGTCTTGCAATTGCAAGATCAAGCACATCAAGTCTTGCAATTGCAAGATCGTTGTAATCATGTACATCGTGATTCACAGGGTTCACATGATGTGTGTAACTTGCTGTTGGCAATAACTCGATCTCTTATGATCAGGTGAATGTATCTGAATGTCTTGGAAAGAGCAACAAGGCTGGGAAAGGAGAGTGAGGGAACATGTGGTCTCATGAAACATGTTTGCATTTGAAATAGTGTTCCTCAAATTTGATTATAAAATGAAAATGAGAATATGGGGAAGCATGGATGGATTTAACTGCAGACCAGATGTTGACTTGAAAAATTATAACAAAAAGTAAAGTACATATGTTTGTGTGAAATCTGGAGAAATGTTTTTCCTTCAAGGAAGGCATACATATAGATAAGGTTGCTCAAGTAATGTGATGTGACAGTTGCTATGTCAACTAGTGTTCCCTTCCACACATTTAAATTATTGACTAGCACAGTAAATGTTCTATAAAAGTAGCTCCTTAGAACAAGGCTATGCATCTTCCTATTTTCCTCAAAGATTTTTAAAACTTTTCTGACCTTTACTATGTGTGTTGTATGTGTCTGAACTATGTGCCAAACCTCTGTGCAGCTCCCATTAAAGTCAGCATTTGGCCCATTATGTCCCCTTTGTCTGACTCAGCTCCCTTTGTAGCTGCATGTTTCATGGATGTGTAATGGAGCAGTGGCTGCTTGCATTTGAAAGCAGAGTGAAGGAATTGAGGGAACAGATTGAATCCATCACAGAAAGAGTATGAAACTCCCATGCAAGTAAGTGCATAACATTTAATGAATTGAATCTGGTGCTATAAACAGGCATCTGCCCTTGCGTGCAATGCTTTCTTCATTGTTAACCCAGTACACAACGTGTAATGCTTTTTGGCACATGCTTTAATAATTTATTTGAAATATAAGTTAGCTAAGTGGAATCTCCAGCCTTAAAGCCAGAGGGAGCTGGTAGAGGCTGAAGCAAAAAGGGAGACTAACCTGTGCACCTCAGCGACATTTGTATAACCTCAGGCTAAAACAGGTAAATGATGAATTCTGTCAAAGCCATTTTGCTTCCTTGTGTGTGAATTTGTCTCTAACTCATAGATGGTTTTTAACTTTCTTATGTTTGTCCCTAGTTGGGTAGCTTAGAAAACCAGTAGATGCTGCACTCTCTTAGGACTCAAGAGGTGTGAACTCCATGCTGTTCTTTGCAACATACTTCCGATATTATATTTTATCTTTTTGTCTAAAAATGGGGGTGCTGGCTGCCCTATTTGAAGATAGTGAAGATATTGGTGTTCTTGAGCACTCCTGAAACTGTGGCCATGCACTTTCTTTAGATGGATGTCACAACTGTACAGATAATAAAAGTTCTTTCTGCTGAAATATTTGCTGCTTGATGTTTTGGTGGTCATAAATGATCAAATTTCTGTGTTCATTCTGAAACCTAATCTAAACCCTTACAATCTAGTCTATATTCTTTGAAATGACACTGTGTTAAAACTTTTCTTTCTGAACAGGGCTTGGGAGCTATTTCAGTGTCACTGTTGCTGCTTCAGTCTTTCCGTTGTGAATCTAATGGCAGGCAATGAATTCTGTAGGTGAACGTGTAGTAGGGACTAAGTACTTGTTTCTGCATATGTGAAAAATTCAGGAAGGATGGGAAGAAGTGGGGTGCAAGTTCTGCATAGCACCTACTCAAGGACCTGACTTATGTGCGCGTTGGTCATACACTTTTGCTTCGGGGCAAAGTGTATCTTAGTTATGTGTGCATATGTCTCTCCTTTGTTGATAGAAACCTCTCTTTGTGTTTGAACTTGCGTGAATATCTGTCCACGCAGAGATTTAGGAGTCTGTACTCTAAAGGTACAGATAAACAGAAACTCAATCACATAGGCAGCTGACAAGCTATTTGATAACACAGACATGAAAACTTTTGTGTTTGAATTGCGTGGGTGAAAATACGGGCATGTATGCATGTGGGCAGGGGAAAGTCTGAAAAAAACTTCAAAAATATAACCTTTAGGTAGGTAGCACTGTTTGTCCCAAATGCCACTCAAGCTTCCTGTGCTACTGAACCTATATTATACAGGAAGTGCTTTATTCATGTGGCACACAGGTTGTCATACCAAAGTCACATCAATTCCTGAGAAAAATTACCTTCACTTGATGCTTCATGTGGTACTGAAAATTGGATATCAGGGGACATGGAGGTGAAATTGAAATACAATCATTGTTCTGCTGTCTCACAGCAGATAAAACTGGAGTCAGCTGGAGGGAGAAGTAGATCTGAGGCTGTTTGTGGAAAGGTTCAGAACCATTTATTTGCAGGTAATGTGCTCCCCTGTCTTTTTCTTTTTGTAGTTTTGGCAGTTTATTTGAACCAGCGTTGGTGGCCTGTTGAAGATGTAGTAAAGACGGCTGATCCTTGTAGAGATGGGCTAATTTTGGTAAGGATCCTATTTTAAACAGGTGCCTTTACCCTGGAACTTTCCAGCTAGAACAATCATGTGTAATTGTCTCTAGTCTCCTACCGCTCATGCTTTATAACCTGTGGGATCTGGGCTGTGTGGCTCACCAAGTACTTCACATGTCTCCCATTGCACAGTGACATGCACATTAACGCTCCCTAAACAATTTTGTGCATGCATTTTATGATTCATCTGTGGGGTTTATTAGCTTTTGTTTTTAGTTTACCCTCACTGTCTACTAAAGAAATAATCAGATAAACTGAATTACTACATTAGCGATAACTCTTCACGTTACAGTGTTGCTTGACTGCCTGTCTGATGTGAGGTGTTACTAACCTTTGGAACAGTGTCTTATCTAGCTAGTTATGATTTTTTTTTTTTGCCTTGAATAATGTTTATATTGTGTTGATTTTATGCAGCGGTTGTTATTTAATAGTTTCTATATCTGTAATTCTTTTTCCAAATAAATTATCTTAGTAGGATACAACTACTTTTTCATAATTTGAGTGATTTGGGTAGCCTGTAGGCTGTTTTCAACTCAGATGCCTACTGCATGTGAGCTTTGTGTTGCCATGAAGCTATTAAGTCAGTTCTGTTTCCTACCTAACCTTCTGTGTCCAGCTTTTGTCCTTAATGATTCTGTTCCTTTATCATCTTTCCCTATATCTACTATACCTGCAGTTTAATTATTCACTGAATTAAGTAGGCTTTTTGTGGGTAACTGAACTGGAGGGATTTCGAGATATAAATCCTTGCAAGATAGAACTTGGAGCAGAAACACAGGCTTTCAGGCTTTCAAACATCTGCTGTATCAACAGAGAATGAAAAAATATCTGAAAATAGAAAACTTGCCCCTTCTAGCTCATTGCTAAGAGGTAAGTTGTTACTATAAAACTATGCCCTCTGGATAGCAGGTGGAACACTGGGAAAACCTGTTTTTGTTATTCTATCTGAACCAATTCATGAGGTATTTTCCGCAAATTAAATGTACATGTTTCCTGACTTCCTCCTTCCCAGCCCCTTTTAATTTTGAAGCCTCTGCTTCATTTTTTTTTGGCCTGTTTTTGTTTGTTCTCTAAGGTCCAGACATTTGGAGAAAGGATTGTCCTCTTTGTTCTGAACTACATTGTTTTTGGAATGCTGGAAGGGAGTTCGGATAATGATGCATTCTTTCTACCTCACTCTGCCACCGAGTGTGCCAAGATACTCTGGAGAAATGGCGAGGCTGTTGCCTTTTACTCGGTCAAGATGAAAGGTAAGGTCATTTTAGAGACACATTTCCATTGGTTCCTAATAGCTAGAAATTTAATCCTTTTGTTTATTTTTCAGTATAAATAATCCTGGCTCTCATTTACATTTTTATATCAAATCTCTCTCAGAATGAAGCTGGGGAACAAACCTTCCCAGAATTTGGAAGCCATCCATATTACTTTCATTTAAACACGATGGCTCCAAACTCTATTCTCAGTTACACTGAGTGATCTGAGGTACTGGCTTACTCCAATAAAATATGCTTTAATGCAGCCAAGTAGAAGGTCGTACATCTAGGAACAAAGAATGCAGGGCCTGCCCACAGAATGGAGGACTGCATCTTGGAAAGAATGATATCTGAAAAAAAAGAGTACAGTTCACAGTGGAAAACCAGTGTATCAGGAATGGCCGGTGGCGAGAAGTGGCAATATCCTTGGATGCATAAGGAGCAGTGGCTGGGTTGTGTACAGGAAGGTGTATGCACTAGATCAGTCCTGGAATGCTTTGTCCAGTTATGGTACTCCCAGTTTAAAGGATGATGATTAACCAATTTCATCATTAATTAACTAGCATAAAAAAGAAACAATGTATTTGATTCCTTAGGGGTACTTGTACCAGTATAAGCTTTATTGAAGGTCTTTTATTAAATAGACAGTTTGTATTAATTGTTATTAACCAGTCTAGAGTGGAAAAGGCTTTGTTAGAATAACTCCAGATACGCAGTTGAGTACGTGCCCCCATGTAGGAGCTGGTTGCCAGTCTGTGTTTAAGTCGCATGGGTGTCATCTTGATACCAGCAGCTTAAACATAGAGACTTTGGTATCTTTGGAGGTAAATGCATTGTTCAAGTCAGCAATCAGTAGCCATCTGTCCAAAAGGGGAGAATAAGAAACAGCTTGAGAGCTGTACAGATATTGATTGCTTTGGATTGCAGAGGGCAGTCTGAAAGTGCCTTCTCTGATAGAGTCTCAAAGGCCAGCAACAATAAGAGGTGTTCTGCTCTTCTGCTGCCTTAGGATGTGCAAAATCCTTATTCACACTGAGGTGTAGCTTGTACACCACTGTGCTGATACAGTGCTACTGTACTATCAGTGATGAATCAATTCTCAGCTTATGATAAAGGAATCTTGTATATATCTGTGAATGTGCTGATGAACTGGTTTGTAATTGGCAAACTCTTCAATTGCCATAGTACATTTTCCTTTAAGTCCATAAATATTTCTGAGCAAAGCTTTTGGAAAGAAACGCTTGTATGGGCTGTAATGATTCATGCTTCAGTAAAATAAATTTGCACAGTAGTCTGTTATGGGTGGAGTATTAGCCAAGTTGAAACTGTTTCTGAGTAAGTTGAGAGTCACAGTTTGGTTTTAAACCAGGTCCACATAAAATACAAATTCTTCAAGTCCAGCTTTGTCAGCATCTGTCTTTTGTTGCCAGTGGTTTTTTTGTCTGGGCAGCTATATTTGTTAGTTTTTGGCCTGTGTCACAAATTACTGCAGTCTTTTGCCAAAACCTTTTCGGGAAGCTTGAAACTGATTGTTTTTGCCCCTTTTTGCTATTTGCTGTATGCATTTAGCAAATAATTCCTCTTTCTGAAGTTCTGTGATTTCAATTTCATACCAGCCATGCTCTGGCTGTTCCTATTCTCTCTACTTTCTAGAAGACCCATGGATTTATTAGGGCCAAAACAGGCTAAGAAAAATAGCTTCTCTTAGAAGTTGTATTTCACATGGTTGTTTCAGGGTTGGTGTGTTTTTTTTTTTAACTTTTCTTTTTTTTTTTTTTTTATCGTAATGTAAGTTCTTTTTCCTTGTACTGTCCTGGTCAGAACATTTAGTAGGGGCAGCTTTAAGTACAGGACTTTATATTGTGCTGGACCTCTGTTACAGCTTCTCATCCTAGGAAGAACTTATTTTTCTCTGTGCCCACCATGTGATTCTGATTCCCTTTATTTCCATGGTCTGCAATTACCTGGCCATTCTTTACGGTTTTATTTTCTTCACTAGGTAATTGAGACTCTCATGCTGGCATTGTATTCAACTGTATTTCTCATCTGTGAATTTTCCATTATCTACAGTATGACAAAAAACATGCTTCAGTGGAACCAAATAAGCCAGAACAGATCTGTGGACCATGGCTATTTCAAACATAAGTCATCTGGGTGAATCATAGAAATGGTGACCAAGGAGGAGAGAGTCTGTTCTATCTTTGCTACAGATTTAGTGTGCCGTTACGCAAACTAAGTTTTCAACAGACTTTAGTGATTCCAATTAACTATCTTGGCAATATTGTAAAGTCATTTCCATTTGTGAGTTCCTAGGTGGCCTGTACAAAGCAAACTTGGTAATTTTGGTCCGGTTCCACACATCCATCCATCTTATGAACATTGTTAACTGGATCTCCTTTGATAGCCTAGCTAAAGAGGGACAGATGGTCTTGAGCACCCGCCTTGCTCAGAGGCACAGTAACTACAAGTCAAGGTTTTGAGACAATTTGGCAACTACTGACACTGGCCATCCTGCACCTGTTGTGTAGATAAACAGAAAATTCATTCTTCAAGGCTATCACTTTTCATGAGCATTAGACACCTTTATTAAAACCAAATTTATTCATGACTACACAGATCATCACCCTAGCCTCTCTGGTATGTGCCTGTTCCTGTCCAATGACAGGCACGCAGCATTTACCACTGGGTATACTAAAGACTGATGAGACGTACTAAGCCACTAATGAGGCTGATAAGACACTTTGTCACGTGCCAAGATAAATGTCTCCAATTTTATCTATGTCAGCGGCTTCCATATTAGACAGCTGAGGAGTTAGACCTCACTGAATGTAGCTACTTAAAGGTACAACAGGAAATGATAGTTCCCTGTCCATGTACCTTTCTTTGCAGGCAGCAACCTGAAAATGAAATATTTTGCCGAAAGCCTTCATATAGATACTTTGGGTTTGAGATTTGTTTTATATTCTTTTAAGTATTTCTTTCAGATTTTTTTCTTGGCATGCTCTAAATCTGTGTGAAAACCTCAAAAAGAATGTGTTTTGTGTAGTGATGTAGGATTAATGACCATGGTTACTGATGCTATTTTTTGTGCAATAAGACCATGTAATTCCCTGAAAGTTTTTCTTTTTTATTTACTGAGGACTAGTAATTACTGAAAATGGACTTCTACCGCCTTCACATAAATGTCAGGAGAAGATTCATAATGCAAATAAATCAGTGGGGAAGTTGGAGGATGCTACGAGCCAGGAGTGTCTTAGTCCCTTTAAGAATAAAACAGAACATACGCCCTTTTTTGTATGCCCTTTTATATTTCCCCTACTGTTATGTATTACTGTTTCTAGAACACACAGGAGCTGCCCAGTTGCAGACCAAGCTGTCTGCGGTACAAAAAGCAAAGGAGTCAGATTGTCAAAGCTTGTCCCTTCCCAAGCTTGCCGTGTCCCTTTTGTCAAACCTTAGTAGTAAAAGTGTGGAGAAAGATGGTGTTCTCTGTGATGTGAGTCAAACCAGCCTTAACAGAATTGGGTCCTCTGAGAAGGCTGTAAAACATGCAGCTGAACCAGAAGTAAATGCATTGTTGGCTTCTCATTCATTCTTTAGAGATACTCTACAAATCATGGTTTGGGAACACCTGACTGCAAAATCTCTAAGCTGATATAAAGTAGGCGGAAAGCAACCTTGGCCCAGTCTCTGCTGTTTGCTACCCCAGAACCTTAGAATGGTCTTTGGAAGTGGCTACCCAAGCTAAAATCCATTTCACACCTTTCTTCAGACAAGCCTTTGCAAATTTCTTTTAATGTGGTATTCTCTAGAAATAGATCCCTAAAAAGAAAATAGGATTTTATTTTTCACTGATTACATACATTTCTTTTAGAAAAAAAAAAAATTAAATCAGAATTGAAGTTAACCTGACAGACGATTAGCTGAAATCTTGTTGGATAATTGCTTTTCTCTCCCTCTGTTTTCTAGCAATAATATTTTTAATGTGCATTTCTGAGGCAGACTGAAGGTTCTGGCTATAATAAAAATTAAATGACTACATACCAGTCAAGACATGAATTCATTTACTTTTATTGAAGCCAGAACCTTTGTTCCCCTTCTCACATACAAACTCACACAATGGATTGACCTTGGGTTCTATTCAGCAGAAATATTCCCCACCCTTTACACAAGCACTCAGCCTGCTTAAGGCCTGTCCAAACATGTGTGTGCCAAGCCAACTTGTTCAGCAGGGAAATAGTCAGTATGCACAACCTTGTTTTGTTTGGGTCTGTTGGATGTGGGGACTGGATTGTTTTTTTTTCTGGTTTGTGGCTCTTTGGGAATGCTAATGGCTGTCTGCTTTCCTGCCCTTGTAATATCTGTTTACCATTTTGCTGGCTCATAAGTTGGTCATTTGGCACTCCTGATCTAACCAAACAGATCAAAGGCTTTCAAAGGGCAGACTGTACGAATACTTCCATCTCCATCACCAATGCCCTTATTTCCCCTGTCTCCTCCCTCACCTCAAAACTCAGTCTGTTTGTGTGTTTCAATAATGAAACAAACCTCTGAACCAAATGTGTGAGAGCCTAGTGGTCACCTCTAGGCCACCATTAGCTTAAGGTAACCTCTTTGCTATTGGATCGGAACTAGAGACAAAGTGGCCTTTGTTCCAAAGGTTGGTTTGTTTGTTTATTTTATTTCAAATGGCTGTGGGCTGTGACTCTTCTAATATGTTTCCCAGGGACAAGGTGAAGAATGGCTTCATGGTTTCTTTATTTACAGTGCCTTTAGACATTACAAGTCTTCTCAACACAAAATTAGGAGCACAGACATAAATCACTCAGCTCTTGGGATTGCTGCACAGCAGTCTCATCAGGATTTATAGGAGACAGACTATACGAGATAATAATAAACTTATAAGGACACTTGCAACATGCAGGAATTCTTAAAGCTATTGACTTCATGAGGAAAAGATTGTCCCTTTCTTAGAATGTATGGTGCAACACTGCTGGAATCCAACATCTCTGTTGGGCTGGCAGCTAACAATAGGATTGGGGATATACTCAATTTTTTAGCTCATGAAAAAAGTGTAACTACCCATCATGTGTTACAAATATTGAAAGGTTATAAACACCACCACAAACGATCCTTTTCCAACAATGTGCTTGAACATGTGTTTGAAGTTAAGCATGCACTTTGATTAAGGAGGGGCAGACCAAGCCTGGATGTGAATGGATTGGTTATGTAGCTACATACTCTTGTTGTATGGCTGAGTATGTGCAACATGGATTCTTGCTAAATGGAGAGCTACAGTCTTAAAAATAAGGGTCTAGAATTAGCTATAGTCATGTATGCTTTGCTGAATTGGCATCCTAAAAAAGAGAGTAATCAAAGTCAGGCCTGGTGACGGTCAGCAAAAGGTACTAGACACCAACTGAAGGGACAGAAGTGGACCTCAGTTGAAAATAGCTATGGGGACTGATAAAAAATGGATCTATTAAGTAAAAGTCTTATACTGGAATTTAGGAACAGCCATTCAATAGGAGATCCGTGAAACTGTGAAATAGGTCTTAGTGAAGTGATTGAAGTTTCATGTCTCAAGACACTGAAAACTAGACTGAGTGGTACATTAGTAAGTGGTAAGAAAGAAAACCGAGAAGGTCTTGATGAGATTTAAGCAACAAAGTAAGAAAATGCAATCTTTTTCTGTTAGAAAGGCCTGGATATCCATTTCTACTTAAACTGCTGTGTACCCAGATAGAAGCACCATAAAATCTTTTTAAATATTTTCTAAAACCGAAAATAAATCAGGGAGATGTTTCTATGGTGACCTTACCCTATATGTAGGTAGATGGTGAACTGATGTTGGTCATTCATTTCGGGGCTGAATGCTTATGCAGTCAAGTAGTTTGAGCTTCTGTTTTTATGGCATTCTGCACTGAGTGGAAGTTGTACGGTGAATTGCTAATGTACCTCCTGCAATAGGCCCCTAAGTTGTTTAGGGTAAACATTAAAATTTTAGACCCTGAATGTCTGTTCTTAATCAATTTTCTCTTGACTCCAGTTTGAGTTTACCATACATGATTGCAAAATAAATCCCTTGGTTCTAATTTTTTTCCCACAGTTTTCACCGAGAACTGAGTTGTAATGGTTTGAAGGATTATACTTGAGTCTGTATTTTGCCCACATGTAGAGCATTATGTCATGTCCCCATGATTTCAAGTGACTGACTTAATGTGTTTATTAGCAAGGACCGTTCTTAAGTGAGAACTCTAGTTTAACACTGATATCAGTAGTTCAAGCAGTGGACTAGAAGCACGTACATGTGTGATAAATTACCACTCAGTAGAAATCGAGTGACTTACAAAGGAGGACTTACAGTACTTTCTTAAAATGCACCACTCAGTTGTTTATGGCCTTACACCCAAACACCTTAATTAATGTCTATACTCCTCTTCCTACAGAGGTGTGACTTCTGTGTGCTGCAGTGTAAGGTTGAACCTAAGCTGCTGCCATGAGTTTAGCTATCGCTTGGATTCTACTCGGTGCTTTCTCAGACGTGGTTCTTCCTCTTTGGGAAGTGATCTGCCTCCCTGTTATGTGCTGGGTTATTGAGGCTGCTCGGCTTCTGCTCTATTTTCTGAAGGAGGCGAGTGATGGACTTCCCTTCCTCTGGCCCAGAGTCACTGCAAGCATGAGCAGTTAGGGGTCTGTTTCCAGTTTCAGGTGGAGCACCCCCAACACTTACTTTTTGCATAGTTCTTTTACCAACAAAGGTTTGCAGATGATTCATGGGTATGTGTTGACAGATAAGAGCAACTGAAAGAGAGAGGTACTCTTTTGTACAGTTGTCTACAGACTTTACTGAACTAGGAGATCAGAGACTGAATATACAATAGAAGGTTGTGTAACTTTCTGACCAGTAATAGTCAGAGAGGAGGTGTAAATGGTGGGGCCAGTCAAGTTTCATACTTCAGAGTGTTATCATACCATTTGCGGAGGCACAGCAGCAATGTGTGCAGAGGCCAAGAGACCCTCTCTTCTCTCCCTGCCGTTATTATGCAATTGTTAGCTTAAACAGCATTGGGAGTTTTCTTTGGAATCCTTCTCCACTGTCCAGCTGCATCAGGCAGTATAGACCTGAGCGTTTAGATCGTACTGCATTGTATGGTTCAGTGGATTTCATAAAAAGGGTTCACGGGGTGATTTACCAGAATAGCCAAAAGCTAAAGGAATATACTGAGATTACATTCAGACTATTTATGTCTCTTCGGCTGTAGCCCAGTTATACCTTTTTGGTGAACTTTCCTGTGTATGTTGCCTAGATGGTCTGATTGTGAAGAGTCAGAGTCTAGAAAATACTACGGTGAGATCTGTCATCCACGTGTTAAGCAGCTCCTCTCAGGTTGATGCCACAAATCCTCCTGGAAATTGTTTTACTGTCTGTGCAAATGCACTTCAGTTGGGGTCGTACTCGTAGCCTGTGGAAAGGTAGTAGGGCTGTATTTGTGGCTAGAATCACACAGCAGTTAGTGCAGCAATAGCGTTTTTGTTTTCAAATTAATGTATTTTTTACTGTCTGCTTTCAGGGAGCCTATGTGATGGTACAACCAGTCAATGTTACTTGCTGCCAGTTTTGGATACTATATTCGTCCGGAGAAAGTACAGAAGAGGTGGCCTAGGGATAAAAATGCTGCGTGATTTCTGTCAGTCTTTCATGGCTGAGGATGCCTTGGGGATCAGCTGCCCTATTTCTGCTGCGATGTATCAAGGTAAATCGTTTGATGTGGAAGTGTTAGGTAAGGGTCATGTATAATGTATAAATTTCAGTATGGTCTTGGTGGGATTTTCTTAACTGTATAAGAGTTCAGTGCACTTGTCTGAACTGAACTGTTGTTAGCGTGCAGCTAGTTACTTTTCTTGAAACATCTGGAATTTCCTGTAGAAAGGTAGGCCAATATTTATGTAAGACAATGAGAAGCATAAAACTCATACTGCCTGTTTGACATTTTGCATTCTTATCTCACTCTCTCTTAGAAATAGGACTGTGTCATTGCCCTAGACAGTGACTTACCCATTTTATTTGACACCAGAGGGAAAAGAATCATAAGATGTTGTCAAGCCTACACTATGCACATAATGCTCTTGTAGATACTGCATTTGTAAGAAATTAGATTTAATAAGCCATATGCCTGGGCTCTTTTCATTCATCCAGTCACATAAGTACTTGTTTCATATTGACTGTCTTTGAACATTTGGCACTTTTAGAAGATCATTAAGTAGTTATATATCTTCTTTGTGTTCAGGCTGAAGTTCTGGTTTTGCTAGTAAAATTTACAGAAAATATCTGTGCTCATGTTATTTCTAAAACTGTTTTCTTGAGGAAAGCATTTTTTCCTCAAGTTTCTCTCTGTATGGTATACAGTCTTTACCATCAATTTTTGGGGATGTTTCTATTGACTTACAACTCTACAGGCATTTCCTAGTAAGTGTCAACAAAATTTTGACTCTATCTATTCTTTCTCTTGGTCAGTATGTGTCATTGAATGTATACGAATGTACCCCAATGTATAGAAGTGTAATCCAGGAGTTTCTAAGGTACTGCTACTTCTAAATTCAGGAAGGAATAGTATTGACAACATTCTTTCTTTTCTCCCAGTAATACCATTTTTCCTATGGCTTAGACATAGATACCAATAGTTTAGACACTGTGGATCAGAAAGCTGCATTATTTATGTGTTAACGTTAACGATATATTGCAAGACTATACTTTCATCTCAATTGAGATTAGAGCTAATAGTGAATAAATTTGACTTGTATCATGTTCTAGTTAGGTTTTCTAGGTCCTACTTTTATAAAAATACTAATACTGTAAGTTAAATTTTGAGTATCTTGAAGTCTCTGCCTTTTATAAAATGACATTGGAACCTCAATCTCATACTTCGACAAAAGAATGCAGGCTTTTACTCTAAATCTCTGTACTAGATGTGCAGAGTTTTCACTAGCATGTTATTTAATGTACTATAGAGGCCTAAAAGGAAGTAAAAAGCCATTTAGCATATATCTTTATTTTGGTATATATGTAGCTTTTATTGAAATAATTAATTTACTTTGGATATCCTTGGATAAAATTAATGACAGTGATCTGCTTGTTACTGAGAGGCAAATGTTTACATACCAGAATTGGGGTTTTGTTTCAACATCCCAATGTTAAACTCAATTGAGTGTTGAAGATAAATGACCCATCTAGATTAATTCTGTAGTATGATGAACCAGAATGGACAGAGAAGAGCATGAAAATTCTTGCGTTGTTTACACATTGCTGTCTTAGTACAGTTGATGGAACTGATAGAATGGTGGTTAAGGAAAGTTTAAAAATCCTCATTAATGTTTTTTAACTGTTTGTCCTACAACATATGCCTCCTCTTGGCTCTGCAGACATCCTAAGGAAACCTCTAAATAAGACATATTTCAGTTTGGTGACATAAGCAAACCTAAATTTGGTTGTTTGTCTAAATCTTATTAATGTTCAGTGTGTACTGACAGTGACAGGAGTCTGTAGGAATACGGTTTCTCCAGGTGATCATACATCTGACACAGGTACCCCTGTTATTCCTCTGTTAGTTCTTCCTGTTTTCCACACCCAAAGAAGTAAATGATCTCCAGCAACGGAGTATGGGGTAGCAGTAGTAAAATGGAGGATGGTATTGGCCCAAAAACAAGCCAATACAATGCTTTTGTTTATAAATAGAAATTTGAGTAGCATTCTTAATAGTTAAAGCCGGAAGATACTGAAACACCTTTCATTTCAGAGTAGTGAGAGTGAAAAAACCTGCACTGCTGTTAGTCTAAAACCTACTAAGTGTCTGTGATGCCGTGCCGCAAGAAGGTAGCTCAGTAAGTCATTTCAAGTCTTGTATTTCTGTGCTCGTGAGGAAGTAATCTAGACTGAAGCAGATGGACAGGATTCACTCATGCCTGTTTAGGTCATTCTGCATAGACTTTTCCTAAAAGCCCAGCTAAAAGAAAAAAAAAGAAAGATGAGAAGAGCGAAGAAAAGATTTCCAAAGGAACTAATGAAAGTAGGTCTGAGAGAATTTCCAGGTTAAAATACACTCCTCCTTCCACTGTACTTTTCACTCATTCATGCTTTTACCCCTTGGTTTCTTCTATTCAGTTTGCCAGAAATTCTTGCAGACTTATCCTGAGGAGCAGAAGCGACTGTGGGAGGTGGAAGCACCAGGAGATTGGAGCCAGCGAGCGAATATCTGGTTAAAAATTCAGATGGAGTCATCCCCTGCAGGAAGTGAGTTAAAATAAACAGTGTGAACTTGGCCGTGTTAGTTATATAAAGATAAGAAATAAAATGAAGAGTTGGGTAGTGATAATAGATAGGTGGCTTCTCTGTTGTTTGCATATGGAGAGACTTCTGAGTGTGCAGTCCAGTTCACTGGTATTTTCCCAGTAAACAGGTAATGAAATTGAACTACAGAGCATCTGAGAGGTACTGGACAAAGCACAGTCTTGGCATAAGGTGGCTGTAACTCCCATTGCAGTGCACTTACAGCAGGGTAGAAGTTAGCCCAAAAAATTCCTGTTGCACAACACAATGTCTGGGTTATAGAGAGGGGTTTGTTTCTCTGAAATTATTACAAAGGAGAAATTTGTATGGCCAATAGGCAATGTGTTTAATTACCTTCAGTTTGTTGCCAATACCATTCTTGGATGGAAACACAAACATTTTCATTATGGCTTTTGGAAGATTCAAAGTACTCTCCTACAGGGTAAATACTTCTTGCTGGGAGCATTTTCTGCCTACTTCACAAAAGATAGCGACAGAGTAGGAAAACCTTATGACAGTTCATATGGGGATCTTGTTGATGTAATCTGTTCAGCTGGCTTGGGGATCCAGACAGGCCCCTCTGCTGCATGCACACAAGCTGTGATAAGCATTAGGTTCCAAAAGAAGGGCACACATTGTCTCTTTCTGGAAGTGCAGCGAGGAGTGCTGCAGAGTGAATTGCTCCCACGCCTTCCCACATCTTTGTGCTGGCTTGGGGACCTTCAGTTGAGACATTGCATTTCATCTTGTCTGCAGCACCCCGCAGGAGAGTTAAGTCAGAATTTAGCCCTAGGCTGGGTTCCTCTGAAGCCATTATATTTGTGTTCCTCATGCTTTAAACCAACAAAAACTGGTGTTGCTCTTTCCTTTAATCCATCTTGCTCAGTTCAGTTTATTAATGGCCATTGAAGAGAACTATGATCAGATCAGCAAACAGAAAGCGGATCCTGGAGGAGAGTATACTTTCTTTTTTCTTTCTTCTTTTTGCCATCTTCTACAAAAACAAACAAACAAAGAGAAACGACCCAAAACATGGGTAAATATATTTCCACCAGAGTGGCTGTCAGTAAAAAATACACCTGGGGCGTGGGAGCTGCCTTGACCAGTTCTGCACGTAGATGAGATATCTTGTACCTACAAAAAGAGGTAGGAGGGCAAGTATAAACCAGAAATGGGGGGAGCATTTATATATATTTATATGGATTGTGAACTGCAACGTCTTCTTCATAGTGGAAGGGAGCAGAAGCAAGTGAATTTGGCACTAAAATATATAATAAAAATCTGCTTTTTAAATTATATTCTCCACTCTGGTGCTCAGCTCCCTGGGCATCACTTTCCTTTACACTGAATGTGCTGAACAGGCTTTATTTCATCCATCTTCTGTGGAAAATCAACCCACTATGAAAATAGTTTTTGAAACAGTGTGTAATACATTTATTATATCCGGTTTACATATGGAATCTACTTGTGTATTTCTTGTGCATGTATTGTCCCGGTACTGTGCATATTATGCACCCAGGGAAATTCCAAGGGAGAGTACAGGACAGATAATGCCTGCTAAAGCTAGGGGAGAGTTTCCCTGGTTTTGCTTTGTCCTAAAGGCAGCGTCACTCCTGCATAGCTGTTTGATAGCTGGTGAGGAAATAACAAGAGAATTTTCCAGGGCTTCATGCTATCTGCTAGTAGTAGATAAAGCAGAAACATTTTCTGAGTGCAGAAATCCTTTATCATCTGACCTAGTGTGCTGCTCACCATACGTGTACAAAGAAGCTTGTGTTTGCAGAGTTGTGGTATAGGGACACGGAGACGAAAATGATGTGGCATGGAATGGAAACCACTGGAGCTGTATGTTTACCTGTTCCATACGTGCACGGTCATTTAGATCTTTAGTAGGTCAGGTGGGAATGTAGTGCTTCATTCCTACTTGCTCTGTTACGCGGAAAGCAAAACACAATGTAATTCAATATTGTCAGCTCCAGTCTGGATCTATGGCAACAACCATGAAAATAAACAAGTCTTATTCTGCTCTCATTTCTTAGATCCCTGTTGACATTTGCAATGCTATGTTTTGGAACGAAGTTGAGAAGAAAAATCGAAAATTGTACTCATATTACATTCACCCCCCCAACCCCCCCCCAGTACTCAGGATTGAATACTATTAATGTTGTAAGAATTCTGCAATCATAGATATTCCAAAAAAGGTTTCTATAGCCCTGTGGTCAGAATTTTAAATTTTGCAAGGTTATGTGGCTGCATCTAGTGGCAGTACAGATAAACTGCAGCACTCTGTTTACTGCAACTGATACTTCAGTTTGGATGTGCACAGATACATAGACATATATACACACACATATTTCTGCCTGCAGGTGTGCATATATCTATAAAAATAAAGCTCTTCAGCATGTTGTCACACATACCTGCAGTCATTCATTCTGAATTAAGTCTTCTTATTTGAAAAACTGAGAGATTTATTTACAGCAAATAGTCTCAGTAACAAGAACAGAGTGACATTTCTCTTCTGGGACTGATTGCAGGAACAGAAATCATTTAACATGATTTGCACCTAGTTGCTAAATCTACCAGGTGGTGAAATGACCTGTTTTGAAGTAGTTCAGTAATATATAAAAAGCATATATATATAAGTAGACTGAGCAAGAATTAAAATCAAGTGATTGCTTATAATCCTTTATCTGAATTGATCAAAGTATCTGCATTTTCTGAAAGGGAGGAAGGGATATGAGTTATTTTTTGGTCTAAGAGATGAATGGATTATCTATTTAGCAGAACTTTCAAACTAAGAAAGACCCAGAGATATTTCCTTTTTAGTGTAGTTGTTTATCTTAGTCTTTTGTGGTAGTGTCATTGGGCACACTGGTTTGGTCAATTAACAAAAGAAAGGCAAAAGAGGTTGAAGGCAGCATTCAGGTGGATTTTTCAGGTGTGTTTTCTAAAGGAAAATTACCATGGAAGTCTGCTAATGTTTTTTCTTTTTTTATCTCTTTCTGGGGCAAAACTATTCTCCCCATTTGTCCAGACTCTGAAGCGGGCTTTCAAACCGCTAAACCCAGGCAATCCAATGTGGACCAGATGAGTAAGGTACAGTGACTAATTTGCTATTTTATGACTTTCTTTTTCATTAGTGTCCTTTTCCCTTTTTAGCGAAGTAGTGAGGTTTAAATATGAGAGACCATGACAGACAACTATGGGTGTTTTTTTACTACTGACCCATAGGTTTATGTATGTAATCATAGCTATATAATATATATACATACACATATAATTGATTCATGTAGCTAATTTGTATAGCTATAGTAGTTTGAGAGGCTAGAGTATAGGAAGGTTTTCGCTAAATGTTTTAGTTTGATCCTTACTGAGATAAGGGAACTGTAACCAAGCTGGCATACAGCAAATTCCAAGGTTTGCGTATGCAATGGCTTTCTGAACTGAACTGTGATTTTTTCACGTGCCTATACAGGGGCTTGAGTGCGGCACCTTTAGAATGAGTAAGCCAAGCTTTTTACAGTCCTAATTACTTTATCCCACTACTGAGCTGCAGATCTGACTGTGCTTAGCTTTTTGCAGGATGGAGGGCTAAAACAGGCTGAGAGGTTTGAACGAAGCCTAAACCTAGTTAGGGGTACATGTATCTGAGACAACAAATCACAGTAATGAAGATTTTTCAAGTAATAAAAAAAAAGGAGAGACGAGTGGAAGCAAACCAAAGAGCTGTAGGGGTTGTTTCCCCACTACATTTTGGTTGCCACACAATTAAATCAGTTTGTTTTCTTCAGACATGGGTCTCCTGGGGCAGCTGTGACAGCACTGGCCCCTGCGGTGCACGCTCTTGCGTTATGTGCTGTGGTCATGCCTTCAGAGCCCACCCAGCCAGATCAAGGCTCTGTGCACTCCCAGTTTTCTTTATGCTGACACTTCTGGGAACTCAGGCAGAGCAGCAGGAATGAAGCTGTTCTATACAAACAATGCAGCTAAGTTTCTTGCCTTGCATATTTATGGTGGCCTTGGTTGACAGAGGCATTTTATATTAGGATCAAGTCACTGTTTATGTTGTTTGTGTATAATTTGGTGTTCCCTCTGTCTTGGTTCTAATTTCAGGGCGTTGAACACATTCCTGGTGTTGGGAAAGTGGTAGGAGATGCCACAGAAAAAAAAGATGACACAGCAGAAGCAGGGACTCTAAACTCACAGGGTCCTGAAGAAGAGGACTTAGAACAAGGTGCAGGCAATACTCAGCAATGCAAAGGATTCAGAAAAAGAGCAGGCCCTGGGGGCTTAGTTGGAGACAATGCCACCAAACAATTCAGAATTATACCATAACTGCACTTTCAAAAATCAGCAAAATCTCAGTGTGGTCTTAAAAATTGTAATTGACTGTTCATAATTTGTATCACTGGAGAGATTTCTTCAGGTAAGAGATAATTTTTTTGCAAGACACATGTTCTCCATCTTGTGTTTTGTTTTAAATAAAGCTTTTGTTTGCTAGTTGTCCTTTTTCTTCTCACCAAGTAATTAAGTAGTAGTTGAGCCTAGTTATTTCCTTGCTCTGAACAGGTTTTATGGGATTGCGTGAGATGTCCAAAAGGGAATAAGTGGAGGGCTTGTAGATACTGATGTAAGAAGATACGTCTATGGAAACCACATCCTGCATTATGGAAGAGATACTGCAACACACGTTGGTACCAGAAAGACAGCTGTAACCTTCCTTTCAAAGAGAACGATTGATCTTGAATTGCTTTCATTTGAGCTTTTCTAGCAGAAAAATCTGCCTTAAACCCTGTGGTGAACAGGATGGTATACAAACTCCGTTAATGCAGGAAAAGTTTGATACAGAGAAGAAGAATCAGCAAGCTACAGGCCTTAAACCACCTTTCAATTCAGGCACTGTGATCATGCCATGTGTAAGTTCAGGGTGTAGAACTTTGTGTAGATTACATATGGCATGTTTTATTTCCTGTAGGCTCTTTCCTAATGTTTTGTGTTTAATTAACTTGGGAGTATAATGTATTTCGCTCATGTTATGGCTTGGTAAAGAAATTTTGTTCTTTTACCACAAGCTGGTTCTGTATTAGAATTTTTTTTTTTTTTAGTGGGGAATTTCTAAAGCTTGAATGTTGTATTAATGATTACAGGTGAAACTCTTAAGGATCAGACCTTTAGTCCAGTGGCAGAGAAGGCTTTGCAAAGAGGTAGGCTCAGTGGCGAACAGCAGTAGGACCTTGATGAACCTGAATAGATCCAGCAGCCTGTAATTCTTAAGTGGGTACCTTGGAAGAGGGAGAAGTAGCTATTTCTTTCCAGAAACTAATCCAGCATTTCCAGGGAGACAGTTCTGTAGGCAGGCATTGTAGGTACTCTGTAGGGATATATATTTTTTCCCCCTGTACAGCATAATTGCTCACACATAGCCCTGTCACCCTGTTTTTGTTTAAGGTCGTGATTTAACATAGCATTTATTCATGTATCCAAGTAACTCCTCCCTTGTTGAGCTGCTCAGTAAACCATATGCCTGAGACACATCGAAATCAGACCTTTCTAGGCATCTCTCTAAAAAAAAAAAAAAAGAAAAGCGCTATAATTGGAACTTAAGTTTTTGCCAAGAGAATTAAAACATTGAATTGTGTGCCAGCCTTAATCATGTTGCTATGGTTCTCTTGTCTCAAAGAGAATGCATTTAGGACTAACTTTATAATCAGTTGATCTTCAGGTTGTTGATTCATCAAGTTGCAAAGGGCATGCTGTAAAGACTGCTAGAACCTGTGTGTCCTCCTGTGCAGCAGCCTACATTCTTACTTAATGTATGGTTAAATACATACTTTTTTTTTTTTTAAATACAATATTTGTGAAGAGTTGCAATACCAGTTGCTCTGAAATATGATAGAAAATTCTCTCTCTCCTCATGAAAGCTGATTCTGGAGTTGCAGTAGCCTAGCAAACTAGCCTCATGTCCAGTTTGCACATAACAGCCTATGTTATAATTGTCGGTAAGGTAAACTGGAGTTGTTCCAGCAAGTGGTGACTGTTAAGAAGATTAATCTGATTTAAGTCTTTCAAGAAAATTTTATCTAAGAGGGACCCATGAAACTCTATGTGAATTTGAATTAGAATAAAGAAGATGGAGAAGGTACTGTGCGTGGAATGTCTAGAGACATAATTTGATTAAATGCATTCTATATCTAGGGGCACTTTGAGTCAGAGGAAAACCAGCAGTTTTTCGGTATCCCCAGACTGAATTTCTGTTTCACCTCTCTATTATCCAATGATCCACTGGCTTCATTAACAGCCACTTTACTGCCTGTTCTAACAGAAAAGTTGCTTCTCTCCTCTGTGTAAGAATTTTCTTCCTTGATTATGTTTACCTTTTTGTTTTCTAAGTAACACTTTTTCATCAAAAATGTTCATGATGGCAACTGGACACATATTATAGAAGTCAGCAAAGGTGCATTTGATGAGATGGTGTTGGCAGATGGCTTGGTACTTTCTAATCAAAGAAAGTGATCACATCATCCTTCTAATCAAAAGTTGTGACAATTAGGGATGTTCTACATTCAGTTCATCTGCCCTGCCTGGCAAATGAAACACACCGAGCAGAAACAGTAGAATAAGAGGATACAGACATTTGCCCATTATCTATATCCAGTAAAGAACCAGAGCCAGGAGTTCTAAGGTCCTACTTAACAGTACTAAACTCCTGGGCTACAGGTTGCAGGAAGACACAGGCTTGCTCCATATTATTTCAGAAATGCTGACTTACAGAACAATTAGTCTGAATATTGATTTTCTTTCCTTTTTTTTTTTTTTCCCCCTTGTTTTTTATATTAATGCTTAAGGTATCTGATTAACTTAGAAGTTTGGACCTGCAACTCATTCTTGGCAGTCTGAAGTGCTTCTTAGTGAGATCACACGAATCCTAAGAGGGTCTGAAGCAGAAACAGATCCACTATCTTCACTGTCTTAATAGAACATAATACGAAAAAAAAAACCCCAAACCGAACAGCACAAACATCTTTGTCTCACAGTGGAAGGCCTTTTATTTAAAAGAAATCTGCATTTACTCAAGGGTAGGATGGTTTCAGAGTGCTGGAAAAGTTGGCAAAGACTTGAAAGAGCATTCCAATTTTTGGAGTTAAGTTTTCAAAACGTTGGATTTAATCTCTCTCTGAATCTACACTCTGGTGGTTGTGGCCTGACACGATGGTATTTCTGCTTAGGAGACAAGGAGGTAAGCCTGTGCGTGTGAGAGAGTTGGCAGACCTGCTGAAAGGAAATTTGTACCTATTGTTCTTATAAGCATAGACACTTAAGTCTGGCCTACAAGTAAGATGTTAGACATCAACATTAGTGTTAGCAGTGATCTGAGCGTGTGTGTGCCAACTAAATAAAGTATTTGAATTGCTCTCAAGAAAAGTAAACATATGGATTTTAAGGCTAGAAATTTCATTACGTTAATCTGTCATGAGGTTTCACATAATGTAAGCCAGACAATTTCATGCATGGTTGCTGTATCAAAAATCATTGGTTTTGGTTGAAAGAACCCACTTTTTAGAAAGACTGTTTTGATTTGACAGTTTTGATTTTCAGTTGTTGGGCAGTGGGAAATCTGCCGCATATGTTGGCAAGTTGTTCTAAAGTTTTGTGTTTACAAGTGCAGCTGATTTTTTTAGTCTGAATTCATTTTATTTTAGTCTTCTATGATGGATTTTGCTTTTCTGTTTAATGCTGAACTATGGCTCTGGTACTGTCAAGATTCTTTCAATGTGGGGATGGATACCTTGTGGCCCGTCATGACACCAGTAAACAGTGCTGGTTTTTGGATCTGTCTCTATGAGGCAGGTTTTCCTGACCTTGATTCATTCTTCTTGTCCTTTCAGAGAGATTTTCAATTTTTCAAATTCCTCTTAGAAGCCTGAACATCATCAGAGACCCAGTTCCAGTTACAATCACACTAACCATTAACGGGTTAGCATTTTCTGGCTGCTATGACCTGTGGTTGTAAATCATCCCGGGATTCTTTTGTGCTTGTGGGTGTCTTAATGGTGGACATGCACTGTAAAACTTAAATGACACGGAAGAATTAAGAGGTATCTATTTTAATGTGTTGTCTTTGATGGCCACAATGGCTGCAGCATACTATGGAAAATGTAGTCGATCCAGCGTCATCTTTATTATTACCACGAGATGGCACCATTACATAGCTTAACATTGTCGTCATCTCTTGGGTGCTGGAGACAGTGCCCAAGATTTAAATACATCACTGGTTGGCTTGACTTCTTCAGAGAAAGGTTACTGGTTCAGAGAAAGGAGGATGAGGGTGTGGTAAAGCTTGTCTTGTGTTTGCCATTCCATCTCATTGTATCTGTGGAGTTTATCTCCAGTGGGCCTGGGATTGAGGTTTTCAAATATTTGTGAAGCCAAGATGAAGTCATAAAGTAGCACGAAATGCAGACTGCACCCAGATCATGTCCCTTCGTATGCTTGTCTCATTGTGTCTCTTTGTACTTTTGTCTCATCAGGAAGCCTGGGTGGGACTTCTCTCTGTTGTATTTCATGGTTTCCCAGCACTGGATGATTCTCTGCTCAAATAACTTGAACGTTTAATTTTCTGTTTCTGACCCTTCTCTTGTTTACTCCATACTTTGCTTCAGAGTACCACTGAGCACTTTTCTTTTTTTCATGTAACAGCAGCTGCCATATAATATGCTGTTAATATTCGCAGCATTAGAAAAGCAAGGATGGTCTATATTTGCCCTAAAGGCTAAGTTTCTTCCTTTGCTACTATGTTTTATATGTGCCCATTCGAAAGGAGAAAAGAGCAAATTAAGTAAGCAGATTATTTAATTTAGTTTTTATTTTTTAAATTTTTTTAAATGTTTAATGTTTGTTTTAATTGATACAGTAAAACTTCAGTGCAAACATAAAGTTGTATGTTAAAGGCAGTTCTCCATCCTAATCAAAGCTTGTGACGCAAACATTTCAAAGCATTCTCTGTTCTTTCACTTGCTCTTTGTAAGCCCAATGGTAACTCTATTTTTGGGGTGATTTCCCAGTTCTCCAGGCCTGCAGTATCACACTCTATGATTAGTGTGGCATGACACATCTGTCTGCTAAATGGTAGGAACTTGTGCAACTCTTAGTTTTTCACATCGGTAACTTGGGTTAATATCCTTCTCTCCCATCTCTATGATGACATTAATGTATTATGGGATCTGTTCGGACACTCATGGACTGCTCTTGAAGGATCTGCTAGAAGTCACCTTGCAGAAACTTCTGATGCCTTCTTTCTGCTATGGTTTTTGTGTAAAATTTTTAGAGGTTTAGAAGTACAAATTAAACACTTCTAAATAACCACTTTTCACTTGTGTTACTTGATTATGAGAAGTGAGCCATCCAAAAGACTGCCTTATAAGTAGATGCCAAAGTAGGAAAAAACAGCTGACTTGTCTGAACTCATTAGTCTGAAAAACAGACTAACTTGGCACCTTTGCGTTGGCTGTGTCCAAACAAAGGCTCAGTGACATCCTTAGAGCTGAGTGCCTAGCTGACGTAATTGGGATTGATTCTGTCTGACTGACCTGTGCTCCTAAAGAAAGCCTTGGCAGGTCCGCAAAACACAGCAGTTGATTTGGGGTTGTTTAGGGGTGGTTCAAATCACATTTTAGTGTCCTTCCCTGTGAAGGATGGGATGAAGAAGGGAGGGAACAGTTTAAACTTCATTACCTAACTGGATCCTTATTGACGTTTGCATATCAAGGATGTTGCAGAAACAGACAAAATCAAGACATCCAAATAGAATTTCTGCTTTGTCAAATCTATTGTTCAGCTGCATAAACGAAGAATGCATCCAGCTATAGTTAGTCGTTTGGTATAGACTTAGGCCTTCCTTTATATATTTCATGTTACAGATGAGCATGCAAAAAAATAAAAACAGGAGACAAAATTAGGAGTTTGTAATTAGCCTGCTTCTCAATTTGTTTTCTCTTGCAATCCAACTTGATGGTAAAGTCTCAGTTTAATCTTCTCTATTTGCCTTAGACTTTATCCTTGCTTTATTGAATTTTTCTGTCTTGAAGGTTGTTGGGGTTTTTTTGGGGTGGGTTTTTTTTTTCAAGAAATCTTTTTGGTTTTAATTTAAACTGAAGGCTCCATTTTTGGAAGATCAGTAAACTCCATCTGGAAGAATTCTTTTCTCCCAGCCACCTGACACTTAGATGAAGTTGAACTTTTTTCTTTTTTTTAATTCTCAGGAACGAGATCAGAGGTTGCATTCACCATGATGAGTACATTTGGGGGTGTCAGTATTCATTCACCAACATCTGATTTATAAGTTAATAGCTCAGCCTCTCTGGACTGTGGTATGTTAAAGGTCAGTGACCATGAGAGGAGAAACACTTTGGAGCTATGTGTGCCCTCTGGTCAACAGGAGTGGCCTCAGCTTAATGGCATTAATTTCATGCTGCTTTTAGAAGATACAGATGTGTAGCATAACTTCAATCCTCCTACCTGGAACCAGTAATCCCCTCCCAGCTTTCTGCAAGGAGTGGGGAGGGAGAAGAGAAAAACCCTTCCCAAAAGGATTAGTTCAACTGACTCATTTTCTAAGTTTCTCTGTGCTTGGCATGTCCCTTCTCTTCTAAGCCTTTGATAAGTATCTTAACTAAGATACACTTTAGGTAAATGCTGTCTTCAAGCCACATGACATAAAAGAGCCTCCTGATTCCCCCACCCTCTCCAGATCTTGGGGCTGGCTCAGTCTTTTTTAAAGCTTTTTCTCTTGTGCTGCATGCAGAGCCCATCTGCTGTAATACAGACTGAAATGCTGCTTTTATCCTTGTTTGCGTAGAAGGTTGGTGGGTAAATCAATTGCAGTGAAAGATGTATTGTCCTTCTTTGCTCTATGTCACAAGCACAAATATCTTCCTTTTAAAGCATCTCTTGGCAGAAGCCAAAGCCTTTGGCACAAGCCACCTCTGCTAGTTTGACCTCTTTTGTGCATCTGGAATGGGGGAGCGGCTCTGAGAAGCACAGAACAAAACCCCAAAATAGCAAAAGAAAAGGTCAAGAAGGGGTCTTGCTCCCTGTAGACATCAGAAGTTTCTGCAAGACGATATTTAGCATGTCCTGCCTGAACAGTTAAGGCATCAAAGACACTAGCACTTTGATAGGTAATATCCTTGTGAATTGTCAAACAAATCGCAAAGCACATTGCTCTGCCATGCTGGGGATGGGAGGGAGGGACCTTACGTCTTTCTGCTCATTGAGGAAACTGAGACTGAGAGCTTCAGAGAGCCTTTGGCTTCCAGCAGATGGATGTACCATGCTGTGCTCTGCCCTTGACTGGGCTTTTGACTTACAGGCCTAGGCTTACAGAGCAGTGCTGCGGTCCTGCAGAGGAATGGGAAGGCAGGTTTCCACCAAAGACAGAGCTGACATCAGTTACAAGCAATAGAAGTGCTTGATTTTTGCCTCTGTACCTTTGCTTGGTCACAGCCTTGCAGCGACTTAGTCTCAGACCAGCCAGTCTCTCTGATGTAGCGTAATTACAATGACAGAGGTGATTCCCTTTCCCCTCCCGTTCCAGCGATGGGCTCTGAAGGGGAGGTAAGACATACTCTGGTAATTCACCTCTCAACTTAGCAGGGTCAGGACAAACAATAACGCCTGTCCTAGCTAAGGGAAAAAGCCGCTGGTATTAGAAATCCAGGAGGTAGCCAGTATTCTGCTTCCCAGGACCCAGAAATGCTGGGAAATACAATCCTGGCAGCTTTGATACTAGATTATTCTGTATATTTGTAGCAGCGGTTTGGTGTAACTGATCAGAAAGAATCATCTTTGCCAAATCCCATGGTTGAACCCCTGCCCAGGCCAATAAGCTCATATGGTGATGACATGGGCTGAGTTGTGTTCTTCATTATTGTTATAGATTTTTCACAGTCCCCTGGTTTCATCTGCAATTTTTCATGCACAGGCGCAGTTCTGCTTCTCTCCTCTTGCATCCTGCCCAGGAGTAGCATGGAGCCTCAGATGAGTCTGCTTTCCCTCACAAAACCCTGCCAGTATCTGCAATCGATTCGGAATACTTACCCTGGATTCACTTGTCCTTACTTAAACATAAACAAGGACTGCTAGGTTTTATATATAATGCCTGGAGAAAAAAAAAAAAAAAAAAAAAAAAAAGAAACCAACCAGGCACAGAACAGAACTCAGCTGATACAGAGGCACATGGTATAATGCCAGTTTGGCTAAAATCTTTCCTGAATGCTGGAACTCATCCAGGGTGAAACGCGCTGTGTTGCTGCTTTCTGATGCCGACCTCGCTCGTACAACAACCGTATCGGTGTGCATCAGTCCTGCCTTTCTGGCCACAGCCTCCGGGTAGTTTGAGCCCCAGTGTGTCCTGATGGTGGGTATTCACGGGAGCCAGCATCCCACGCTGTGCACTGCTGCTAAGGGAGCAGCTGAACCCAGGGATGCTCAGGCTGAAGTTAGGAGCCAACTATAATAGCACCACTTGTTGAGAAATGCCATTAGAATCCGTGGCTTCTGGTGCTGAGGAGTGAATTCATTGTGAGCAAAGATTATCCAGGATATGTTTTGGGCTTTATTAAGTTCCTTTAAAGCTTTCCAAATCATTTGCAAAGGCGTGGATGCGAGCTTTAGCAAGATGGTAGGTTAAGGAAGAGAATGAGACTGTTGGCTTGGAGAAAGCAGGGTGATGAATTAAAGCGCCTTTGTGGAAGTAAGTCTCTTTCTGCATCAAACCGTAGTTTCGACCTTCCTAATTAATGTTGTTGTTTTTCTTCCTACTGTAATGCAAGCTGTCCTAGCCTGACCTATTGGTTCACAAGATAAAAGGGGTTAGCTAATCAGAATGGAGATCCCCTCTACTGGCTTATCCAAATCTTTACTAAAAGTGTGATATCCATGAACACAAATAGAACAACACATCTAAGAATTATGTATCTGGGAGTTTAAAGGGGGGAGGGGGGTAAAAAAAGGAAAAAAGTCCATGTTGCTTTGAGGCTATTTTAAAAACTGGAACTGAATAGGTCAATACCCCTTAAGCTTTTTGGTCTTTAATTCTCTTAATGGTGTGGCAGAAATCGTTAATTGTATTATTAAAAAAGCTTTGAAGACTGTATTAATGTAATGTGACCTCGGATCAGTCAAGATCACATTTTCATTATGATTAAAAGATTCCTTGTCCTGAAACATTGATCTCATCTTCAGCGGAATGTGTCAGGCGGGGAGGGGCTGTTTGCAGGTCTGAGCAGTAGATGGCAATATTGCATTTCATTCTGCAGCGTGCTCTGCTAGAAATGCTCGCCTTAGGAAGGGGCCGTGAACTTTTTCCCTCAGCTTCCAAGTGCGGGTTTGCACTTACATAGTGTATGAAATAGTCCAGAAGCAAAAGAATTCGAAATTCCATTTTGAATCCAGATTTCTTCAGTGACTGGTGTCAGGTGCCTGAGTTACAAACTGCAGCACCCAAACAGTCCTGATCCTGCATGTCAGCTCTGAGAATGGGCATTTACATGTTAGGGACCCTCAGTGTTGACTGTCTTGTAGCAGGGATTCAATGAGGCAGTATATGACCCCTGGAAGTGATGTCTCCCACTTGGTTCCTGTGATTTTTCTAGCTTTTTGGTGGATTTTCCACCTTTGCATCAAGAAAGGGAAAGCTGTATCAACTAGTTTATTTTATATCATGACTGGGGAAATTCAGAAAGGTACCTAGCTATCATGTTGTCTTCCTTTGTACTGTAATATTTGGACAGACCTTATAGCAGGTCCTGGAGAAGATGAGAAGAGACACTTTGCAAAGAGCTAGGAATCAGGAAGGTGTGTGTTACAGGGTCTTACACACATCGACTGTGCTGTGCCCTAATGTGCTATGCTGCTGAGTAGGCGGACAAGGATTTCGGAATGAAAGTGGCATCTGGGGTCAGCGATTTATGGAAATGAAATATGCTGTGGCAGCTCGAAGATACAGTGTATGTAAAGTGCTACTCCTTTGGTGTCCTGTGGGCATATGCCATGTGTCTCCACAGTTTTGTGAGGTACCAAGGTAATTGCCTTAAAACTCCTTGCTACGCAGGGTGTTGCAGGATGCTAGCACACACACTAAGTGACGGGAAGCAGAGGGGCACGCTGGCTGGTGTTAAAGCTTCAGTGCTGCTGACTTTTCTATAAATAACTGCTGTCTGCTGTAATTGGTCACATCACAGTCCGTGGTGATCTTTTATATTATTGCTGGCTGCTGGAAAACTCCCGGAGGCGTAAAATAGACACCAGGAAGATCCTGCACCCAGCAGTGTGTTTCCCCATGTGGCACAACAGAGTAAAACAGAAATAGTGTTTACAAGGAGCTGATGAAGAATTTTCTGCAGCAGGAAGGCTGAAAAAAAAGAGATTGCACCTCTGAAATGATAGCAGCAGGCCATCTCTCATGCAGGATATTGCTGGGTCTTGTGGAAAGAGAAAATCTTCATAGGGTTTCTAGTGGTGCACAGAATGGGTATTATTATTATCCTCTGACTTACTTACGGGTATTTTTCGGCTCTCCATAAAATAACAGTGTCTTGCAAGACATTGAAAACTAGAGAAAAAAGGAAGAAAAAGCAGGTAGTTGGCTTGTGTGAGAAGTGCGGGGATAAAATGTGGTGTTCTCTGTCCTGAAGGATGCAGAACACTTCACAGACCAAGAATGCTAAACGCTATGTGCCACCCTCCCTTAAATGCTGCCAGCTTGGGGTGGAGCACAACACTGAGGCAAAGCTGCCCAGCATCAGGAATTGATGTTTTTATTAAGGGAGGGCAGAAAAGCACTGGAGTTAGATGTTCAGGAAAGGATTTGAGTGGAAAGGGTTGAATTGCCAAGCTTTGCTCGGTAGTGAGCATTTGAAATAGTTACTACCCTGAGAGCTGAGAGCTGTAGTGAACCACTGTAGAACTGGAGTGGCTTTAAGGCCACCAAGTGAGTGTGTGGGGTGTGTATGTGTGTCCCCACTCTGTTTCTACCTCTGTCTTAAGCTGCATTTGACCCTCAGCAACAGACAGTGCAGTACACTACATGCATTACAAAATGCATGCTTCACTGGCCTAATAAAAACTTTGCTCGTGTCGACCAAGAATTTATTAGAACTGAAATTTTTCCAGCATTACACAGAAGCTGGCACAGAGAATAGGACTGTGGAGGGACTTGTCAACAGCCTCTCAATTGACTTTTGCTGACTGATATTTCAAGATTAGGTGCTATTGTAGGGCATTTAATGTAAGAAAGGATTGCTGTGAGATCTTAGCTTCTGTGCTGGTTATTTGCTGTTGGTGGGAACTCTGTGGTTCCAGCAGTTTGGTTCTTTGTGATTTGGAAGAAGCGTTGAAAGTCCACATAGCTTTGGGTCAGAAACGTATTGTCCTTCAAAATATGCCAGGAAAGTGTCTTTACAGAAGCGGGGTAAAAAGTCTAGAAGGAAGAGAACAGCAGGATGCCTTCTGTGGCCTCAGACAGCCCCATCAAGTGACTCCTGGGGCCTGGCTTGAAAGCAAGCTATATTGCTTACTGCAAAAAGACAGATACTGTACAAAAGCCATTGCTCACTTATGAAAAGTCTAGGCTATTCTGGCATGGATTTGCTCATCCAGGAAAGAATTAACTTGCCACGACTGGGCAGGGTGCCCAGTTCTAGTAGGACATTATCTGCTCTATATACTGAAGTCTCCAAAGCAGTGAAGAATCTGGCGCTTATGCAGCAGAGCACTCTAGGAACATGAGACTAGCCTAAGACTTATGCCTGCTGACGTTCAGCCTTGGTGTCAGCCCTGCTATATGACACTAACAGTTTATGTGAGTGAAGATGCATACCCAAAGCCATATTCAGACCACCTGATCATGTTTAGCTTTCCTTGGTTTCCTGTCTTCTTCCAGCCAGGATCCACTAACTATATAGTAAGCGCTCTCAATTGTTCATTGTGCTCTCTGTTGTTCATTGTGCTTGTGAAATTACATGCCTGCATGTATCTTAGGTCCCATCATAAGCAGCCTGCATATGGCCTATGTGTATGGGCTGGTCTTAAAATATTGCAACAACAACATAATGACTAATTTATAGTAACTGCCCCTCAGACAGTAAAAAACCCAAACAAACTAGAAAAATTGTGGAGGTAATTGGCAATAGGCTGGAGAAATGGGAGGAAGAACTTTAGTAATATCTGAAAATCTAGATGGAGAATTTCAGATGTTTGCCTTCATTTGAAGGCGGCATAAGTAGGAATTCAGCACGGAGACTCTTCAAAGTGAACAACGTTGAGAGAAGACAATACCTGTTCAGAAACAGCACAGACAGTGCCCTGTGAGAAGAAGGAAAGCTCTTAGAGTGTAAAATCCCAGCTAAAACCAATGCTGCAGTCAAGGAAATGAGCACATCTGGTGTAACTCCTTGAGACCCAGCAGTAATCCTGAGCGATCAGTTTGTATTGGGAGAAGACAACAATGAAACAAAGAAATATATTTGGAGAAGATTGTGGTCTGCAAACTGCAGTGCAAAAGCTTTTCTCACCATCTACCTTTGAGGACTGTGCACCAGAAAAGAGCCCCTCCAATCTTCTGAAGTCACACTGGTGCTATCCACGCTAGTCTGTGCTACTCTGGCACCTTGCAGAAAGATTAAGGTAAGCTAGTGAAACACCTTCTGCCTCTTTCTCTTATTCAAGCAGTTCTTTCTCCTTCAGATGACTAGTTCTCATTGCCAGTAACTAAATTCAGGAGGGAAGGGGAGTTTCAGCTCCTAGATTGCTGATGTAGAGTTAGATTTTTGTTTCATTAACAGTTACTTTTTTTTGCTCTAGTCTTCAGGTACCGGGAGAAGAAATGAGCAAACCCCTCTGACACCAGCTTTTACCATGACAGTAATTTGAGTAGAAACAGCTTTGCCTGCAAATAAATAAATAAATATTATATGAAAAGCTTTGGATGGAGCTGCCATGTTCATTCTTGTTTCTAAAGCCCCCACAGGCCATGTCACATATGTGGGTCATGAGGTCTATCGATTATGTGTCAGACCCTTAGGTGTCAGTAATCAATAACACTAACCTGCAGAAAATGCGGCAGAGATTTGCTAAACCAACTCTTCACATTGTTCTTTTTCTTGTATTCAAGTTGTCTGTGCCTCACTAAAAATAACAGAATGCATACCAGCAAAGGCAGGGGAGACAGAAACATTTGGCTGCTGACTCATTTACTGTCCATTTTTATCTGATTCTGCATGTTCTTGGTGAGAAGGCAGGATGAGGAGGGGAAAGACAGGAAAGGGTATTTCCAATTGAATGGCTTCTGAGAAGTAGAAATGAAAGTGATTGAGTTGGGAGGACCTAAACATTTTGACCCCGACAGCTTATTAATATTTAACAAGGTGCCAGATTTTTCTTTGACACTGGAAATTGTTGCGACTGTCTGTCTCCAGCAGACTGAATCTGCTTTCTCAGTCCACCATATCTAATGTACCTGCTTCCAGTCTTGAATAGTTCTTATTCACAAATGCTTTCCTTTATTTGCTATTTCTGAGAATAAAGAAGGTAGTTTGGCAGATTAAGTTGTGGATTTTTTCATTCAAACTTCGTATCTCTTAACGTTCTCAATGGCTCACTGAGCAGACTGTGGTTTTCTTGTGTTGACTGTGGTTTTTAGAATCATTCCTCAAATAACGTTTAACAAAATATTTATTTGCCTTTTTAGTTTGCAGATTGCTTGTGAGCTGTTCACTGTGACAGTTACATCTTTTAAATGTAAGCACCGCTGATGAGATTAATATAACAATTTGGAATTTGTATTCTTATTTTTATTTGTATTAATGCAATACTTCAAGATGGTATATGAAATTGGGATCCTATTGGGTGTGGGAGAAACGTCTACGCCATAAAGTTAATGCAGCATCGAACGAGCAATACTCAATAGAGGAGATGAAGAGTAGGAGAAAATAATATCTTTATGTATTATTTAGGTGGTCTGCATCCCCACTTTTTTGGTGCCTGTCTCTGTCTCTCTGCATTGTCTAGGTGGATTAGCTTCCTAATGTAGATGCGTAGGCCTAAATGGCTTTTCCAAGGTCACACAGAAAGTTTGTGGCACAGCTGGATATTGAATCGGTTTACCAAATCTCAGTCCAGTGTCCTGTATATGTGGGGTTTTTTTTTAAAAAAAAAAAAGCATTCAAACATCCATAAGCATTTATCTTTCTGTACTCCCAATTAAATCAGTGAAAAATTAAAAAAATCCCTTTGCTAAAGAGTTAGTTTTGTGTTAAATTGACAGAGAGGATCCCTAGATTAGAGAGCTGTTGGGTTTGGATTTAGGAATTTCCAGGACCATGAATTCTCAATGGTGTTTTTGTGAATGCTCCACAACATGGGTGTAAACTTTGAGATCTCAAAGTTTAAGTATTTAAGGTTTTCTCTTGGAGATCCTTGTCCATCTACTTCGGTAATTTTTTCATTGCACCCCAATACCAATGTCAAGGAACTTCTGTCTTTTTGGCTTGTTTGAAGAGTCATCCAGAATATCTTTTAAAATTTTATATTATTTTTTACTGCTCCAGCTGCTCTGGAAAGTCTGATTCTGATAATTCATCTGTTCCCCTTAATAGAACTAGGCAAACATTTGGTGATTTGAGTTTACAACGTGTATTTATGGCTTGCCATTGGGGAATCGGCTTCCTTTTTTGCATTTAGAAAGTTTTAAAATGAAACCTGAAAATATTTTCCCTCTCTTTACAATGTTTAAATTGCAAAGCACCCTGTTGCTGCCTTGAGCTTTCTGCATTGTGTAAAATCAGTCATTTCAATGATAATCCACTTACAACTGTGCTCAATTACCCACTTGTGCTGTGAGTTGCCAAGTATTTGCCTAGTTGCAGAGGATAAAACCTATTTGGAAAAACTGGGTAAAAAGTGAATGCCAGGAGAGGTAAACCTGGAGGGAAAGGCTACCAGGGGAGGAGGAATGCTTGAAGCTGAGAACAGAGGCACTGGAAGGGGGATGGACATAAAGAAGAAACACAATAAATGCTGAAAAGGCAGCGAATCATGAAAGAAAAAAAAAATCAAGAGAGAAAATATGAAAGCAGTGTGGCTTGGTGGATGAGGTCTGGTCTAGCAGGTGGAAGAAAAGATTTATGCCCAGCTTTGCACGTGAACTTCTGGGTGACCATGGACCATTTGTGTCACCTCCTTGTCCTCAGTTTCACCTTCTGTAAAATAGGTCCTGTGGTACTTACCCTCCTCTGAGATGCATGGATGGGAAAGGCTAGACAAGAGCTACAGTAACACTGGTTATTCTGATTTATTGTTTTTCCTTTGCTAAGCCAGCATTTAGCCAATGGCAGTCTGCCCTTTCACTTGTAGGAGAACTAGAAACCTAAAGAAGGAAAAACACACTGCTCCTCGGCTCTCTTTCGGGAAAGGAGGGAGGCTTTTAATTATTTAAGCATCTCCTTTTCATGTTGCTTCTGGTTTTTGAATCGTTATCGTTATAGTTGTTAAGGCTATAGGCTCTACATAAATCATTTAAATAAATAATAAATAAGTCATATCATTAAGTAATACACTGGTATTATTTATGGCTGTAGGGAGAGGGTAAGAATACTGTGGATAAGATTGTGTTTAAAATGAAAAGAAGCCTTTGTTAGGCTCATCATTTTAAACACTGCCTTCTGGAGCTGAGGCATTAGCTTTTGGAAACTGTCCTGGGAGGTGGACTTGCTCTGAAAGAATTAGCCACCAAGCTGACTGTGTCTGATTCTGCTCTCTATTGGGCACATCATGTATCCCATGGCCTGGCCTCTGCTGAGCGCAGTTGTGTCTCGCAGATCTCTTGCTCCTCTTGTTCTTGATTTTTCGCTCAAGGACGAAAGGTTTTGCATGAGGCAGCACTCAGCATTGTGGTGTTTTGAATGGCAACGCCATCCTGGGCAGACACTACAGCGTTGTCAGGCTTTACAACTGCTCAGGTCCTATGGCAGCACATGTAGAGCATTGCGTCCAAGTTATTCCTTTGCTTAAGAGGATGAAGGCCTGCTCTGAAAGTCTTGTCTCACAGCTTTATCACTGAAATCTTCTCTCCCTCAGTAAAAGCAGAACCAGTCATTTCAAGTTGGACTATATATATATTTATAATATGTATTTATAAGCAAATTTGGGAAGGTATCGCAAAATCTTATTTCTGAAGTGAAAAATCAAATTAATTTAACTTCTAATATATTGTACTTAGACAGTGTTCTACTTAATTTTTATTTTTGCTCTGAATTTTTGTTTGTCTGATTATTTTTCCTTGGCTGAGTTTTCCACACACTTTGAGTAAGAAAAAAATTGTCCCAGCTAGTCCTGCTTGCGGCTCATCATTGCCAAGTGGCTGGGGACAAATCAGTTCTGTAATTTGGTGAAAATAAGCAAGACAACTATAGAAGAATTATCAGTGGGTGATGAGGAGAAGTATAATTTTATAAATAATTCTAGTTCTGCGCAGGGTGATAAGTGTCTTTACCAAACTGGTACCTATAAATGCTTAACTGTTTTTCAGGAGGACTTCTTAAATCCAGATGAGCCACGTAGTCCTTGGGGCCTGCCCTGAGCACGGCCATGCTACCGTGCGTGGGAAGAGCAGTGCACAGTGATAGTGCCTTTCCACACCGCACCAAAGGGCGAAGTCTGCAGTGAAACTTTGCAATGCCTTGTGTGCAGTAGGACAAGAGAGAGCCAGTCGGCATCCCTGCGCGGCTGCTCAGTTGCATAGGTAAAATTTTGGGTGCTTTTTAGTCTTGAGAGGCAAGACCAGGGGAAGGAGCTGGGCCAGGTGCTGGTTGCTCTGGAGGGTTTGAGATAGAAGTAGAGCAGAATCAGAAGGGACAGCAGGAGGAGGCTTTTGCCACTGTGGGGTGAGGTGGGCCAGAGCACAACTCCTATTGTTGGGAAACGCTTTCCTCCTTCTCTGAGATGTTACAGTCTTACATTTTGATCTTCTCCTCAACCCCAAAAGTCACGATTGCAGGTAGTTCCCATGCTGCTGCCTACTTTTTCTGCACCTTAGGCCAGCTTTGGTGGGAACCATACCAGTTCTTCTCTGGAAGCAATGGGTTTTCTCTTCCTAGGAATATAATAACTTTCAGAGACTAGATTTCCATGGTATACAGAGACTCAGAGACACAGACAGTGCAAATATATGAGGCTGACTTGCATATTGCCTCCACCCTTGAGAGACACACATGGTGTTTAAACCCACAGCAAACTCCCACCATTGCATGCTGTGTTTTAATATCACATGGTGAAACCCAGCTCATCAAGACCATGTAACTCTGCTGTAAGGGGCGTCCTGGATTAGCAGGAATTGAGAAGCAGTGGTACTTGTTACCAAGCAGACAGTTAGCTGTATGATCTGCGAGGCCTTTATCCCTAAGCAGGTCCTTTATCTCTAAGCACAGATTTAGTTCTACTTTCTGAGGCGCTATGTTCCACAGGTGGTTATTTGCCTGTGTCCTGAGTGTCTTGGAGAGTTGGGTGTAGAATGGATGAGGCATTATTGTCATAACTTCACTGAACTCATTGATGTTGATCTTGTTTATGCCTTATTTATTGCTGTGCATGTTACTTGCACAGGAATCTTTTAAAAAAAATTGCATTTCAGATTCAACTTACAAGCCCCTGTTTGAAGTTCTAGAGTAACTATGTTGTAGGACTTACCTTCTCCCATGTAACTGAGGAGTATAGGTTTCCACTGGCAAGTCCTGTCTTAAGACATACATCCTTAAGGATGTATAAACACAATTTCCTGGGCTTTGCTTTTGAATCAGCTAGGTGGACCTGGCTCCAGTGAGGTGGAAAAACTCTGAAGTTTCTTTTCTCCTGGGGCAGGATCCGCCCAGCTCATTGCCAGTGAGAAATACCACCAAGTCAGCATGACCAACATTCGGAAACTTACTGCTGTCCTTACCCTTAGTGCAAGTCCCCAGCTGGGACTTCAGCTCACTGCACTTAAAGGCAGAGGTTCAGTGCACTAAAGCAGTTAGTGCATTTAGCCAGCACACTTTCTGATCCCCTCACCCAGTCCCCCCAATCACTGATGTATTTTCCTCCTGCTTATTCTAAATTGGCTTTAATTTTCTTTTAAATAATTCTTAAGTGTGACTTTTTCAGCACAAGACTGGGAACTATGACTAATTATAAAATCATTACATGATTAAACTCAATTAACTTCAAATAACCCTTGAAATTTGCTTAATGTCAGCCCTTGGCCCTGCTTGAACCAATAAATATTGCTCACCTTTTGTAATGGGTATGAAAAGAGGTGGCTGCAGAGCATGATTGTTCAGAGGCAGCTGAGCCAGAGAATGGCCTTACAGAGCAGGGTTAAACTGGTCCCAAAGAGTTGAATACTGCCAGATCAAGAAAGGGAACAGAGTCTTCTGCTCCTAACTGAGATATTTTTTCCCCCAATATTTTTCTCTCAAGTAATAAAGCTTTGAAAATTCTTTTCAGCCTTACATTCAATGGTCCCAATTTGCTTTGCAAATGTTAATAAGGGTTAAGCCTCACAAAACCACCAAGGTATGGCAAAGCACTGTCATCCCCATTCAGACGAGGGATACCAAGGCGTAGATGAGTGAAGCGAATTGCACAAGGATCAGTGGCAGGAGCAAAATCCTAAGAGTTCTGATGTCCTATTTTATATTTTAGCTAAAACTCTTTCTCACATAATGCTGCAAGTTTCATATAGCTGTATGAGAGAAAGGGTCTCTTTTCTCAATTATTGGGCATATCTGGTCATTGGGGGTTTTTTGTGGGGTTTTGGTGGGTGGTTTTTTTTTTACTTTATGAAGCCATCTCTGGATCCAGTCTGTCTTACAGCTAGATCCTGGCAAGAGACCTGGCAAACTATGCAGAAAGATCCCAGCAGCTATATTTCTGTGTTCAGTTCTCGTGAGGACAGAAGGGGATGTCATTATTGCTGCTGTTCCTGGCAATCTGCTCTGACTGGGAAACTGGAGCGGACAGTAGCATTCTTCTCACTGAAAGTAGACAGTAGATGATGGATAGAATTTTTCCAATAGGTAATTAGATGGGCATGGTAACTAGACAGTCATAAAGATGCCTGATCATCTCATAAACGTCCCTCATATGGTGTGCTGGCCATGAAATGTTCTCAGAATTTTATTGACTTTCATCCCTTCTCCATGAAAAATCTCAGCATTCTTGCTGGTTCCTGCTTGCAAATGGATTTAGAGGCCCATTGGGGAAAAGATTTCACTTCCTCCTCCCCCCCTCCCCCCCCTTTGTTTTTCTTTTTCTTCTTTTTTCTCTTTCCTGAAGACAGCACATAGCTCTGCAGTTGCTATTGAAATAATAGTATTTGGGAACTGGCTCTTAAGGAAGCAGGAGAACTGTTGATTAATGCACCTATGTGCAATAAAGCAGTGTATTTGGTCTTCAGATTTTTGGACGCTTAATTTTTTTTGTCTATTTATGATGAATGTGAGTGGATCATTGGTGTGGACTATTAACAGAGTCTCCTTTTTCTTTTGATTGCTGGAACTCGTGTAGCTCTTTATAGACTCTTGAAGGACATCACATGGGGTCTCAACCCATTTATTAAACAATAGAAGTAGTGAGAGAGAGAGGGAGACAGGATGTAAACAGTCATCCCTAAACATGAGTGTTTATATCCCCAGCTTGCTGTTTGAGTGGGGTTTCATGGCTGGGAGTGCCCTCAGGTCATCACTGAGCAGCTTGTTTGACTGTGACTTCTGAATGATGAATGTCTCCACTTAAATTACAGATCACTACCCCATAACAAAACCCACCACTCTTATTGGCCTCCGCAGGGGCACCAAAGGGTGACTGGACAGTGGTGGAGGGTTTCACCTGCTACAACACTGCTCTCTTCCTGACGGTAAATGGAAATTTGTCACCAGTTTGTCCTGTAGGACGTGTGGTGGTGAAGTTTGAGTCAGCACTTGCTGCTCTGTCTTTTCACTGTAGACAGAGTTTTCCTGTCTGTGGTACTGCCCATCAGATTAGTTAGGGTCAAAAGCTGAATACTTGGGGTTTTGACCTTTGAATGAACCTCACAAAAAATAAAGACAAGGAAATTGTTTCTACAGTGCTCTGTCCAGTACTTGAGGATGGATTTGAACATCAAAGGATGGGTAGTTCAGAAAGACAGAGACACAGTTGTGTTCTTGAATTCAGAAGAGTGTATAAATTCCCCTCATCTCTTTGGGGGAAAAAACTCCCCCATGTGTCTAGCTTATACTTGCTGTTTGTATTGTGTTTCTCCTTTGGCTGTGACAAGTCCTGATAAAAACAATTTAAAAGAAACAAATTGGGGTCCAAGATGGCTGGGAAGTGAAGGGACCATTATGTTTAATTATTTGCTTTAAAACAGTTTGCAGACTGGAATTAGTTTGGGAATGTCTGTCCCCCTGTTTGGATAGACAAAAAGCTAGTTATCATAGCAAACTGCCTGTTTGTTGTCTACCTACAACAAAGTCAACCTACAGAAGTCCTGTTTTCCCCTCAAAAATGAGCAAGTGTAGCAGAAGCAGCAATGGTGGGCGTGCAGTAAAAGTTTGGGCCATTCTGGAGTGTGCTGCAGAGTCGAGGCAAATGTTTGTCAGCAATTTCCTCCCAGCAGCCTGCGGACCCCCTCTTGTGTTGGTCAGTCAAAAGCCAGTGGTAATACCTCCCTGCTGCCCCCTGACAGATTGATTTTGACCCTTAATGTGCCCTTCCACCTGCTAATTACTTGGTCACGCTCTCTCCCAATGCCCTTTCCACCTGGCGGTGGCCTGGTTTTGTCATTCTCCCATTCTGCTGCTGCCCTCTCCACCTTTTGGTTATTTGTTCTTAAAGCCCTCTCCTCCTTCTCCTCCTCCTGCTGGCCATCCCAAGGATAGTCATTACTATCCAAAATATTTGGATATCCAAATTTTTTTTTTGATTTTGCTGACTCCCAGCGATCTGGTCTCTAATGCCTATTGGTTGGTGGGAGCAGGGGAGGGGGAGTGAAAATCAGTTTTTTCCCTTTTAATTTGTGCTTTGTTGTTGCTGGTTTGACCTCTAATTAGGTGCCCGGCTGTTGTTTGCTTGCTGATGGCTTTTACAGAATGGTCCCTTGTAAATACATACAGAAAGAGCCAGAGAGTAACTGGAGATTGTGGACCACTCTTTTATTTCCTGGGAGCCTATTAAAGGCAGTTTCCAGTTTATCCATCCATCTCTTTGTCAAGTTGCCTCCTGTGTCCATCCACTTGTGCATTTATTTAGTGGTAATATTAGCTACTGTATCATCCTCTAGGATTGTACCAGCATGTTTCAGAATAAAGCCAGAGATGCAAAGTGCACTGAACCCATTATAAAAAAATAAAAGGGCTTTCCTTGATGGCATTTAGCTCAATAAACACAGTTTGTCAGAGATGTCTTTATCTCCTTACATTTAAGCGATTAAATGTTGGTAAAAATAGCTTCAGAAATAAAACATGAAGAGAGCTTCTGGCAAAGCCCTGTCCAGTTTAATTCATACATTAAATATTTGCTAGTAGGGTCAAAAGCTGAATGCTTAGATATTTTGCCCTTTGAATGAACCTAGCTAAAATAAAGACAAGGAAATCGGTTCTGCAGAAGCTGTCTCCAGAATACTAGGATCAATTTAAACATCAAAGGATGGAGAGATCATACAGACAGACAGCCATATTATTCTGCAAAATTAATACTCAGAGAGGTGTTTCCTGAATTCTGAATCTTGTGCAGGGAAGATAATATTAAAATTTCAGAGTTTTAATGATGTAAAAGCCAGTCCTTGATCCTTAGCTGCTGAAAAACAGAACAGTTTATTTTGCATTAATGAATGTAGAAAACATCCCCCCGTCTGATTCTCTGCATTGATGCAATCTTTTTACAGTCAAATTAGCATTTATATTTCTAAAGGTAATTTTTAGACAACACAATAAATAAATGATACGCCGGTAACCTCCAGATGGATGAAGCGGTGCTCCGGCAGCATTTACAATGCAAATTGGCAGAAGATTACATAATGGCCGCTCTGTTGATGCTGGGCAGCGGCGAGCAGGGAGGGGTGAGCAGCGTTCTGGGCCCGGCGCCGGGCTTCGCACCCCTGCAAACGCCTCGTGGCTCGGCAGGGAGCGGCTCGCTCGGTCAAGGGTTGGCTACAGAGCGCAGCAAGCGTGCACGGAGGGCAGGATCTCTCGTGACTGTAGGTTCGCTAGCAGGATCCGTATCTCAGACAGCTAGGTTGGAAATGCACTACCGGTATCCGGTGTAGACTTAAATTCTGGAAAGTTTTCTCCGGATTGGATCCTGTTTATCTTATGAGCTCTTTGATACTGAGGTCCTGAGAAGAAGGGGGAGAGCAACAGCCAATTGCTCGGAGCAACTGGAGCTGAAATTTGCCTGAACTCTGCTGTAAGTCTGCACATCTCCACATCGGCTGCGAGTCACACTTGTGCTTTGGGTTTCAGTAGTAGCTTTAATCTGGTTTAGTAATTTGTGTATATGCCTTATTTTAATAAGATACTGACCAGGATTTCAGGATTGAGGTGAATGACTTTTGTAGTTCAGAAGTATCATTTTAGTGTTGGGATTTTTTGATGGCTACTAAAACTTCCCTTCTCACATGAACTTTCTTTAGGTGACTAAATAAGTGTCCTCATTTTTGTTACATGATTTTGAGAGCTCCTGTGCTTTTAAAGACCAATGCATGACTCATTAAGTTACCTAAGTATCAGTCTTTTGAAAATCTCAGCCACGATTATTTTCTCACTGTGTGTCTCCAAAATCTGTTTGTTAGGTTTTTAAGTAGAGGACATATTGCATGATATGGATTTTACCATACCGTTTAGTTCTGGATGCTAAATGGTATTAAGAATGGATTTAAATAGATAAAATAAGGCCCAAGGTCCTGATCTTTGTCCACTGAAATAAAGGAGGATTTTGTCATTTACTTCCATTGGATCTATCAGAGAAATTCTGCGTGGTGATGAAGTACACGGTATTTGCTTAGTTTGGCTCATGTGGTAGTCAATGGAGTGACTTGACTTCAGAAGCAGAGCGTTGCCTTGCTGTACGTAATTAACATTACAGTGCTGTAGGTTCTGCATATGAAAATCCAGGCTATTGTAAATTGTGGTTTCCTTGCCAACCATATCTCAGCTCTCGCACTTCTGTAGTTGTCTCTATGATGCTTTGTGCAGTATTATTACCCCTCACCTAATACTGGTGCTGGGCGGATCTGCAAAATCTAGCTATTATTCTTTCCATTTGAAACACATTAATATGAAAATAAAAATAAAATTTTAGATGTTTTGCTTCCCGACTAATTCTATTCTGGAAACCTTAAAATAAACAGACTTGACATTGGGAATGTTTCAGAAAGATTTTTTTTTTTTAGCAAATGCTCGTAGCTAATGAATTTGCATTCATAAATGTAAGCATTTATGTCAGAATTGTGATTAAAGCATTAAAATTGACTCTTCTGCCAAACCATAGGTCATATAGCTTGAATTTCATGTTTTGAAAATTTCGTACTTGGAGTGAACTGCTTGCCAGCAAATTACAGACCAAGATTTATTCCCAGGAATTACTTTCTGGTGAAGTTCAAATAATGAATATATGTTTGTGTCTGTGGAGAGGGAGGAAGCTAATTTGCCGGGTAGTGTTGTTCACTGAACATTATTTGGGCAAGTGGCCACAGAGAAAGGTTTCTTGGATTTCTTCTTTTTTCTCTTTGATTTGTCCCCAGAAGATATTGATCTGGCTGGATCTGCAACTGTGGGCAGGCTTCATTGGTTCTCAACAAATTTTTGCATGTTCCTGGCAGCATTTTCTGAATTGGAGACATCTATTCAAAATGCCAATAATAGCTGCAAGTAACATCAGAGTGAATGTACTTATACTCCGTGCTTAAGGTATTAGCAAGACCTTGGTCCTGCTCTTTCCTTGTTGAGACAATTGTTTGCATTGCTCGATTCCATGTTACTTTGATCTAATATATAGATCAGGAGATAAATCTTGTTTTTTCTTGATCAAGGTTACTTTGCGGATGGAAGACCTCTCTAATCCAACTTGTGCTATTCCTGCATGATCCCATAGAATGCAAATGTGAAGGCATGCCTAGGAATGAGCAGAATGTGGCTGGCTTCCTCCCTCATGGTAACATGGTACTACATCAGGAGTATAGTGTAACTCCACCTTAAAGCTGGAGGAAAGAGAGCAGGACCTGGCACCACCCACCCCGTGGTGGAAGCCACCATGTTTTATTTGCACAAGTCTCTGTACTGCTATAAACTAAAGGTAACCAGGCCAGAACCACAACAGCTCTCATTTGGTGGCTTTGCTGTCTTCAGCATAACAGTGCTGTGGGAGCCTGCTCAGTGACCTCCATGTGGCTACGCATCCGCTCCGCACCTGCCCTTGTGATGTCCATACTTAACAGTCGCAGTCAGGCTGACTGCAGCGTCTAAGGTGTGATTTGATGCGTTGCCCTTAGCTGCAAAACTGCGGTGTTATTCTGCTTTCCTCCTCAAATCAGAGATCCTCTCTGTTCTTCTGACTCCTTCACAATCCAGAGTTGATAAAATAGTTTTTGGCAAGCTTTTGAAGCCGGATTAGTTCCTGCAGTGCAGCACTTAGTCGGGTGGGTGCAAAGGAGAGGATAGTGCGCTGTCCTGTGAGGACAGGGGCAAGGAGGGAGAGGTTGGAATACCTTAGGCTGGTCCTGCTGCCAAAGGCAATGCATTGTCAAACCATGGCCTAATTTTCTTACCTGGGGTGTGTTTAAAGGGGGATTGGCATCAGGAACAGGCCATTAAGCAATTGGAACTCTAATAGAAAAACATAACCTTATCACAGATTTTTTTTAAAAAACCCTTGGAAAATAGCTCAAATATAAGGTTAATTGGAGCCAGAAATGTCAAACTAATGTAGCAATTTACCCTGGGAGACTGCCCTGGCCTTTGAGTATAGCAATAGTACAGACTACTGAGTAGGATAGTGAAGAAATATAATAGGATTTTATGTAGTCCCCTGTCATATTAAACGTTCTTTGCAATTAATTTCTTGTTGCAATGTTATTTTCACTGACCTATTTTTTTTTGACCTCCTACAATCTTTAAGCTACCAAAGTAGGGCATACGGGAATTCACATTTCTTTAAAAAAAAAAAAAAAAAAAAATTAAAAAATCTTAACTTAAACCACTATCAATATACACATCGCAGTGTAGACTGATATTAACTCAGAGCAGTATAAAAATGCCATTGGCTTATTCTAGAATAGCCATTAGTCTATGAGCTGTACTAATTCATTCAGGAAAATGCTGCTTTTGAACAGCTTGTTCAGAAACAAGTGGGAGTTTTCTTGGACTGAGAGTTTGAGGATGTCTGCCCTGTGAATGAAACACGATAGGTGGTCCTCTTTTCCTCCTTCTGGTTGCTGGCTCTGTTTCTTCCACTGTTAACCGGATGTCAGACTAAGATAGCTCGGTATTGCGATCTGGTCTGATTAATCCAAAACTGCTGGACTCAAAATTAACAATGACAAAATACCAAAGTTGTGGAACAGCCAGGGAATCCTGGTAGGTTCCAGGTGTTCTGACTCTTAACTGAACCCCTTCCCACCTGAGCTGGATACATAATCAATTTTCATTTTCTAATCAAACATTACTGAAGTGATGTGCTCTATATGTTTTTATACAATTTCCACAGTTTACTACAGAAATGGCTGTATTTCTCTGGAGGCCTAACGTTTCCTGAACGCATCGCTTTGTCTGACAGTGTGAGTGGGTAGGATAGTCAAATTCCAAAATAGATCACTCTGGGGGAGTATGAAACCTCCATCACAGAGACAGATGTCTGCTAGAAACAATTAGGTGGTTTGGGAGGGAAGGGGAGCTACATGATCTCTGGAAGTCCCTTTCACTCCTGTTTTTCTATCACTCTAAAAGACAGAAAGTGCTACCCCAGGAGAGTACACCTGCTGTCCAGGTTTGCAGTCCAGGTGAGCAGCTCAAAGGAGAGAGAACAATACAGGCAATAAAACTTTCTGATCTTGAATAAGAACTCTTAACATAAGCCCAAGTGTTTTCCAAGCAAGTGTCCTTAATGTTTTTCCCTGTGGTAGTAAGGATATTATTTTTTTTTTTTTTTTTTAGAGTGGAGCTGGAACCAGATATCATTGAATCAAAGAAGCCAGCATTAATCAAAGCACATCAGAGAGGTTCCTCATCAGTTGCCTGGAGCAACAGAATCTACAGCGTATCATCTTTCTTATGCTAAGCTGGAGGAATTCAGAGAAGAGAATTTTGTCTGTTTGCTCTCAAATGAACACAGAAATAGTATTTTCAAGGGTTCTTTAATAGTTCAGTGAATTGGTCTGTTTAACCATTGTAATTTCTGAGTCCCAGGCTTAGATTTCCCAATCAATCAAACTAACCTGTAAATACATGGTGGATTTGCCTCTCTTGACAAAGTTACAGAAGTGCTTCCTACTCTTGCATTGTCTCTTTGTGTTCCCTCTCTCCCTAGGACATTAAAATGGTACCCCTACAATCCCTCCTTGCCTTGCTACAGGTGCATTTCATTCTTAGCTAATAGTACTTAAAAGGAGCAAGCAACTCAGCTGGATAAACAAACATGGTTCCCTGTTCAAGTAAAAAACCCTCCCCTCAGATCAGTATTTTCTGGTGTTCCCTAATACAGAAATTGGGGGTGCTTGTATTTACTATCTATTTCCGGAAGATCCGTTTGTTACCTAAAAACTCAAGGACACTCAGTGCAGCCAAGTGATTACTCAGCCGTAGAATGGCCTGAATTTTAGATCTCAGCCAGATTGATTCTTACTCTTGCTTGAGCAGGTGATAAAATGTTCACCGGCAAAACCTCTTTGTCCAGCCTGGGGAGTTTCAGGGCAGCATTGGTAGATACCCAGACCTTTCATGTTGATTGCCTTCACCAGAAATAAAATCCATCAACGTGTGAGTGTTGTGATCAACCTGCAGTATCGCTGAGGTTGCAGCTATGTTTTTATGGTTTTCTAGGTCACGCGTTGTGCACCTCCTTACTAACAAGTCCCAGAGCATTTTGCAGAATGTGTACCCGTGGGCTGAGTCCTGGGCTCAGGGCTGGAACGTGTTGGCAATTCAGCACGAGTGACACTTCACTCCGGTTGTTAGAAGAGGAAGTGAAGAACAGAAGTTCCCCAACTGAAACTGCAGGGGGAATTTTAGTGCGGTAGAATGTAATTATCCAAACTGGAATATGGCCAGGATCCTGGAGTTAATAATACCCTCTGCTCTTGCAAAAAGTGCCATAGGATCTTTAATGACCGCTAGTGGTCAGCGGGCTTCACATCACATCTCAAAGATAGATATTAAACAGATCAGAAGTGGAGATATTTCGGTCTTTCACACAACTCAAATATTTCTGGATGGCCTCTGGCTGCAGCCTTCAGGTTCAGGGGGGAATTAAGTTAAACAGCCAGGGAGGAGACATTAGTCTTAATGAAAATGATCCCATTAAAGGCAAATGGCATGCAATTGGTGAAGAACAGCTGAGATGTACACTGAAGTGCCCACAAGGTAATATTTGGATGCACCAAATCACCAGTCATCTTTGGTGACCATCAGCAACATGTAGTTTGGAGGAATGGAACAGAAAAGGTTAACAGCATCCTTTGTATAATAGGGTCAGCTCCTGTGGAAATCTGTATTATGAATTTACCCTGATTTTTGTAATAGTGGAAGCTATGTGCAAATGAGTTGGGAAATGGGTGTAAGTGGCAAGATTACATTGTGTTAATTAGCTTGGCATTGACGAACTGTACAAAGCCTGGGAACTTCCACAGCAGAAAAGAGAGCACATCACAGAGAATCCCTTTCGTCACAACTGACTTGTGCCATGGGACTTCAATTAAAAACCAGACCAGGCCACTTTCAATCTCTTTAATGAGAAATTAGTTTAAAAAAAAAATCTTTTTTAAACTGTCTGTCTGCTTTTCAACAGTGCAGCCCATCATGATGGTAGATGAGGTGCTAATTATCTGTCTTGGCTACTTTTTCTGAGCACAAGGTTTGTTATTCTATACTGCACCTGGCACCATAGGCTCTGATGTTTGGGATCGGTGGGCATTACTATACTACCAGCTGTAATAAAGAGTAGAAGACCAATGGTCCTGTATGTCTGTTGTTAAAATGAAGACAGACTTGCACAGTTCTCCCCTTCGGTACATCCCAGTACATTGGTACTTACACCGTAACAGTATTATCTCAGGGAATATGTCTGCTACAGGATATTGCCACTTTAACCACCTGAACTGCCTTTTAGTTCCAGTTTCAACTCAGTGTCAGAAATATTACCCCTATTTAAGATTAATTTGTGACAAAATGTCATATTAATACAGCTATATTTCCCAGGGGATAAATATGGCCTTTTGAAGAGCAGCCATGGCAGAGTGCTATATAGGACTATAGAGAATTATCAACAGGCTTTTGCTTTAGCAAATGTCATGCTACCAGAAGAATGGTGCAGTTTGCGGGTAAGTACAGTGTGTGGACTGTTTTATTGTAAGAGTGAGGTTATGATATTTTCTTCCTATTAATCCATATCTCATCCCTAATTATATTAGCACCTCTCAGTGATGCCTGATTAAGAATCTGAGGAGGAAACTGTCAGTTACCCATAAATCCATCAGCATTGTATCATGTTTATTTTTGGCATCTTAGCTATTTTGGGAGGCTGATGTTTACCTCGAGGTTTGCGCATCATTGGTAGAATTACTTCTGATTTACAGCAATGGGTGTGCAATCACAGTTGAGACCTATATGATGCTGAAGAGTTTACTTGTAAGGGGCTAAATCCGGCACCAGTGGTAAGCAGCTGTAATTCCAGTGAAACCAATAACAGCTGCACCTGCATGTGCTAAGGATGACTTTGGAACGGTTTATCAGGTATTCTCTTTGTACTGAAGTAGAATAAACTTTGTATTTCATTGCACCTTCGGTACCTGTAGTACGCCTTAGATATGTCTGAGCTATTGAAACCAAATTTCTTAACAGCCCTCAGATGTAAAGAAAGGGAAGATGAAAAAAAGTTGTAAAACTAATCTCTTGCCTCACAGCATTCTACCAAGATGACTCAGAAAATGACAAGGGAACCAAACTGCAAATTAGGCTCTAGTGTTTGTTGAAGACATTTGCCACCGGTAAAAATGACTTATTGAAACAGTAAAGCTGAGGACTTCAGAGAAACTTTGATTGACAACAATAATTACAGCTATTCTTGTCCCTTTAAGAAACACAGTGCAGGCTAGGCGTAATAAATATATGAAAATGATATTCCAAATCTGAGCAGTAGATGTAGGTCCAAACAGTTTAAATGTCTTCTGTACAAATTTCTGTGCATTTTTATGTGTTAAAAGCAGCAGTAGTTACCAGGCAGGTGTGTAGATTTGCTTTACATGACTAGTCAGCTAATCATTGAATGTTTTCTAAATAAGCCTCTGTGAATAAAGGTTGTCTTGCATCAGTAGTGTTCAGTCCGGTGGAACAGTTTGGGTCCGATACCCAGGCCAGGCAGTGTGGCAGCAGGGTCAGGCTGGGGGTTCTGCAGAGCAGATGCAGTTCATGGGACACTTCCACCTGACCTCTGTGTCTGTCTCTGGAGAAGCAGCCTAATGATTGTTTGAGCCACATCCAGATGCTGCCAGAGTGGTCAAATGATTTCTTTTGTACCTGAGGACGACCCCATTCTCAGCCTGAGCTTCCACAATATTCCTCATAGGCAAAGAGGAGATAGAGTTGAAGCGCACAGTCTTCTGTATCCACGTGCAGCTTGGTGCTTCAGGTGGGAAACCACTACAAAGACCTAAAACTAGGAGCTCTTCTTTTTGGCTAGCCAGGCTTACTCACATCTGACGTGTGTGTGTTACCAAACATCAGGCTTTTCTGGACAGTGCCTTAGAACAGGGATGGGCACAAAAGGGTCAAGCGTGCTTGAGTCTTAGATGCTCTTTCCTATGTGTCTGTACCGTCTGATGCTATGGCGGACTAACATATGAGAATATAAAACAATGAAAGTTTTGTAGCCAGTAACTTTTGTTTTTGTCTCTCTAACTTGATGTCTGCCTTCTTTTTCTTTGTCCTGCTGTTGTACTTATGCTTGTTACCAAAAAAACCTTGTATCCCTCCCAGCCCTCACACATAGTGAAGGCAGGCTTGTACTGTATTCTGCTAGCAAGTGGTTCCAATTGCTCCACCAGATGTTTCTGCTCTGAGAAGATCACTGTCCCTCTTCCCTGTCCTGGCCTGAGTTCTGGATTCATTTTATGACACCAGGCAAAATGTGGAAGAAGGCAGCACTGTAGCCAACCCTTCTTAAAACACCACAGCAGTACCAAGAAAGTGACTGTAGACCAGTGATTGGTTTTATTGAACCTGTTAGATCATGTGGCTGGGAGTTATTCAGTACGGTTAACATTCACAGAGAAAGGGAAAATAAGAAGTTAGCCAATCCGTAAGTGCTGAGAAAGAGTTAAATTAATGGGGGAAAAGGAAAAAAAAAATTCTTAATGCTAGAGAAAGATTATGCTGGCTTACTTATCAGGTTCATGCTGAGCCCAGTCGTAATTGGAATGTACCCTTTGTAAAGTTTATTGGGTCCTGGGGCAGCTTGTTACTGAACCGGTCAATTAATCTATTTTTTTTTTTAATGAGTTAGGGGATTTCCTTTTGTGGAAAATCACCAGGAAACCTGACCAAATGCCCACAGCTTGGGGAAAGTGTGGCCTTAATGTATAGAAAACCCTTCCTCCACAATTAGGAGAGGAAATAGATACCTCCCCTTATGGGCAGCGTGTTTGACCAATCCAGGGACAAAATAGATGGGATTTCACCATTGACTTGCAGGTTGTCGAGGGAGGATCACCATGAAACAAGATTACTTGAATGCAGCTTGGTGTTGAAGGAAATAAAACTGTTGAGTCTCCCTGCTGAGAGACAAATGATTTCCATTTAAAAACCTGTTTGTTCCATGCTGTAACTCCCAATGTAGCAATAATTAATGATATCAGAAGGTTACGAAAGACATTCTGTTGTGCTTGCTCTGTTCTAGGCATGAAATTGGATTAACATGAAGATAAACTTAGACTTTAAATCTGTTGAGGAAATCACTAATTATGTCAAAATTCACAAATATTAATCTGTTTAAGTGTGTCAGGATACTGTTCATCTATCAGCAAAACATCCTGCCTTGTCAGAATTCTGTCGAAAGGTTAATTTCTTAAAATACTTGGATTTCCAATAACAGAATATTGTGAAGATGCAGCTTATTGAATAAACACAAATGATCTCACCTCTGGAAACATGGTTATTTCTGTTTCAGTGGCATCCAGCCAGTACCCTCTCATGAGGAAGAATCAATTTGCAAGGTATTGAATAAAGCCTTGGGTTCTGCTGTGGAGAGGTGAACACCCATGAAAACAACTGACGTGAAAAGGCTGCAAGGTATGACAGTGCATACTTATTAAAAGTGTACCTTTGCTGCAAATGAGCACATGGAAACACTATTGGCTTTAGGGGCAAGCAACGGGGGCAGTTACAAAGGCTCTGAAATTAAGTTAGGTAGAAATTCACTGGGTGATTGGAAGGGGAAGGTACTCCATATCTTCTCAAATACTTCATGAGTCCAATGCTGGCCCTGATTCTGCTGTAGCTAGTTTTAATATAGCTGCTGTAAAAATCACAGAGGTGACACAGCTGTGCGACTATGCGTGCAGTGATACAGTCTGCAATGAAGCCTGCTCAGGTGTAGCTTTGTTGCTACTGATACTCATGAGGTGGAAGCTCAGCTTGGTATGCCTACATAAGTTGCAGTCATACCTTCCCATTGCAATTTAGATTTACCCCGAGGGAGCGCATTAGCTTTGAGTGCACATTTAATTAAGTAGCCTGGTAGTGCAATTGTATTAGAAATAGAAGAAATAACCTTCAGTGCTAGATTCCCTTCTCAGTGGAAATGGAGGTAGTGGGCACCTGTATAAATCTATTAGGAATGGTCCTCAATACCATCTACCACAAAACGTGCATCTAAAACCCCTTGAGACTTAGAAATCTGTCTAATGCAAGAAAATTACAGTAGTTTCATTCTTCCTTCATTCATTTAAAAATGCAGGCTGAATGTACTTTGCAGAAAAAAAGGAGGTTTCAAATCAGGAAGATGGTTAGGAGGCTGAGAAAGATGATGTTGGGGCATCACAGACATGGTAGCATGCAAAAGGCTGGCAAGTCTCTTAGCAAAATGTTAGTTTGCTTTTGTGCACAATGCTGGCAAAAAGAGAGGGTGTTTGTAGCATCAAGTGTGTAGCATGTGAGAAAGGTGAGTTTTGCAGCTGCTGAATGTTAGGAAAATCTAAGCTGAAGGCTAATAGGTAACTTCAGTATTTTGCTGAGCAGGTCTTAAAGCAGATGAGATACCACTATTCCAGAAAACTGGAATTTTGTGCCCTTAAGTAGAAAAAAAATTATAATAAGGAAATATTTTTACAAATAATAACCATTTTATAAAGTGTTCTCATAAAGTAAAACCCAAAAAAGTTTTTTATATATATGCCGGCCATGTCTAGCCTCTTCATAAAAGTCTGTGATGAAAAAGAGTACACAATCTCCATAGGTATTTCTTGTAGCCATGAAGGGGTTTCTCAATGCTTCAAAATCTCTTACTCTGCTTAAGTGTACATAAAGCTAACTCCTTATTCTAATGGGGAATATCTGGTTGCTCTACTCTAAAAAAACCCTTTCACTTTTTGGAAAATGGTTATCAAATCTGCTTCTCTTCTGTTTTCTAGGTGAGCTGTCATCTTAGTAAACATGAAGAAACAGGGTATGAAGGCAGAGAGTGGCTGTATTTTCAACTCTGCTCTAGGGACAGGCAGCTCCCGTTCAGCAGGTCTGGTCTTTGCATCTGGCTGATCCATGGACAGAACACGGCTTTTCCATTTCCCGACTCAAGCTGTTAAACCAAAACAACTCTGTGCTGTGCCATGTGGCCTTACTGGTAAGTTGGGTATTTCTGCACAGTGCTCAATGTAGGCATGTTGTAAGCATCTTGGCTGAAATCATAGAGATACTGTGTGACTGGAAGGACAAGGAAGCCCATGCGTAACCTCTGGTGACAAGAACAGGACATTCCTTGCTGTTGTTGACTTTATTGAGAGCTACAAAGGCTTTGTGGGGGGGAGTTTTTTAAGTCTCTAAGGTCTGTAAAATATCCAAACCAGTTTATATGAAATTCTATGATGACCCAGTCAAATATAAAGAGATTGTCTCATTATTTTTCATTTTATTATGTATGACTTCTCTTTACCAATTTCTTTTTCATTTTTCTTATGCCCCTGACTCTTTTCTTTATCATAGGCTGCTTGCATGGGCTCAGACATAAAGTCATCTCTCTGTGAAAGAAACATCATTCCGTTTATTGTGTCTATTTTTTATGATGACTTTTACTTTGAATTTATTTAACAATACTCTACTTCTTTCCTTTCACTACACTGTAACTGCTCCTTCCTGTGTCATTTGGAACTGGCCAAAGTTGGCAGATCTCAAATTTCTTTTTCCTCTTTGAAATGTGCAGATTCTTTCTCCTTCAGTGATAATGGGCATTGTGTTTCTTTAGAAATATTTTTGGGGCCTATTATTTCTCAGCCACTTCAGTTGGCAAACTGAAGGCTTGGAAACAAATTAGCTTGGATGGCAGCCCAAGCTGTCAAAATGAGCCTTCCATTCATTACTGAATCATCCACCTCCTGCATTTAGATCTTCAGCCCCACTTTTCCAGTAAGCTTCTCAGTTGGGTTCTTGTAATTTTTTTTTTTTTTTTCTGTCACTTTTGAACTTACTACTCCAGTCTACTTCACTTACGGCCACACAGCAAAGCTACTTCCCCATTATCTGGAAGTAATGAACTAATAACGCCAGTATAGAGGGCACAGATGGTCATCATTTTTGGTAGAAGACATTAAAATTATATTTTTCTCACATATTATTTCTCTATGAGTTAGCTGAGGCTGAGGCCTTGATCACTTTTTCAGGCAAGAAATTCCAGGTAGGAAAACTGATTCCTACATGGGTATCATTAAAATCATATTATTAGTCTTGCTCTGAAATGTTCTGGGGTGAGGTAGGAAGGTCTTGTATGCCTTACATATTTATATGCCTTGAGTATTGTCCCCCACTTCTTTCTGGGTTTCGGGGTTTTTTGTGTGTTTTTTCTGCTTTTTTTTTTTTCTCCCCTGTCTTTGTCAACAAACATTTTCTCAGAAGAGTAAATCTCTCAGAACTATCAAGTAGCATCGTTTTCTCTTTTCTCACTTGGTGTCAGTGTGGACTTTGGTTGTTAAGGGAATTTTCAGAGTGAACTGTTTCAGTTTCAGATGTGACTTTTTTTCCCACCATTTTAATAAACATTTTTGTATTTCTATTTCAAACAGTATTTTTAAAATGCATCTTTTTTTTTTTTATTAAAAAAAAATAAAGATTGTTAGTGAAAGGTAGTTAAAACAAGTTGACAAGTTTGAAGCTTCCAGTAGTACCTACAGTTGAACTGTGTTGGGGAATCTGTAGAGGAGAGTAGTATACAGGCAGAGTCATATCCTTGAAACACTTTCTATGGGGTAGGCAAGGAGACCTGGTGTAGAGCTTGCTACATCTTATCCCATCAGGCTGAGATGGCAACTTTGCGTTCCTATTTAGAGTATCTCTAGAATGTCTTTCTGAGGAGAAATTCTGCAGGGAAGTCACGAAGCCTTCAGATTTCCACTGAAAATTTCTTACAAAACCTATGAAAGCACCCTTGATTCTACAGTGCAATTCTAACCAACTGAAATCTAGAAGGAAAGGAAAAGAAGCAAATTTCTTGGCCAAACCGCATGTTCTCAACATGTACAGTGTTAATATTACAGACTATGGAGAAATTTCCACTGGTGATGCAGCTGTTGGAATGAGGTGTACAGGAAGGAATAAGTGTTAAACCTTGTACAGTTTTAGAAGATAAAGTTAGAAAAAATGCATATATATGACAGAAAATGAGCTTTAGTCCTTCGTTACTGTGTTTGAGGCTGGTCCAGAAAAGGTCTTAGATTTCTTCATGGAACAGGTCACAGCTTTCATTCTTCTTTATCCCTAGAAACGTGCATGCCCCTCCAGTCTGAATAGAGAACAGCATGAATTAGGACTTGACAACAAAAGCCTTGGCCAAACATCACAAGGACTTCACATACCTGCAGACATGTGGAGAGAGCTGGGGAGGATTACTAGGCTGTGTAACAGTCTGAAGAAGGTACCTATTCCCTTTGCTACTACTGTCTTGTTTTGCTCTCAGGCACCTTTTGCTACTTTGGAGCTGTACTTTTTATTCAGGCGCTTGCTGCTGTTCCTAAGCCCAGGTTGGGCCAATAACCCTAGCAATTCTGCTTTTGCTATGGCTGTCAACAGGGAAGTGAAGGATAAGCTGGAAAACTGCTTTTAAGTTTTAGATTCAGAGTTCAGTTGTGAATAACTGCTGCTGTACACAAAAGATCAGCATAATAATGGCATGGAATGAACTGAATAATGCACAAAGTTTAATAAACCTTGATTTTTCAAATAACAGAATCCTTGATATATGGTAAAAGCAGATCATGAAGAAACAGCTTTTTCAATTATATCTAGCACGTGCATCTTCACCAACAGTATCATGTCTATCATGTATAGGGATGGCACCCTTGAACCAAGAGTTGAAACCATGAGGTTGTTCAAGGACATCCACAGGCCTCTTACTGTCAATAGCAGTGGAGTTATTCATAGGCGTGGCCTGAAACAGGTACAGCATCAAGGCAGCAAGAGCTTGAGGTTTCCTGATTCTTCAATCACATGAAAACAAGTATATTAACCATCAAATTGATAGGGAGAAGAAAAGCACAGCAGGGCACACATGGGTTTTCTGGGATGTATTGTGTAAATGGGGAGCATTTTCTAAGACATTTTCTACTATGCCCACATAAAGATGGACACTCACACAGCCATGAGTTAGCAAGGAAAATTTGCTTGTTGTTGCACTTACTGTCATGAAACTTTATCTTTTTTTTCCTTAACCAACTTCTCTGGAATTCTGACACAATTATAATCCTACTACAAAATAAAAATTTAACTGGAAAATTTTATAGGATTGCTCTTCTAAGCAAGGTAAGTCTATTTCCCTTTCTGGTATGCAAGAATGTTGCCTCCCAAATTAAACACGCATTTAGCATAAATACACTGTGGTGATTATTGCAATTCAGGGACTAACGATTTCCTTTTTCTCTGGCTTTCCTGCTATGCAGTTGGTTGTGTTTCCACACTTATGGTGGTGAATTAACTCCCTGTGGATAATATAGCTTCACTTGCGGCAGATGTCAAGACTCTTAATCAGAATTTAAGTAGCCTCAATTACGTTTACCTTAATTCACTTTGGAAGTGAAGTAACTTAAATTGAATTAGGGCTATTTTAATTCTGAATAAGCATGTCCACACAGATATTCAATGCATTTTAGCTAATCTGTTCTAAAAATTAATTCAGATTCTCTTTGCAAGTGCTCTCCAAAGTACAGATACAGAGTCTGTGGATGCTGGAGATAAGGAGTAGGTGGGGATAGACAATGTTGGGTATGAAAGCTGTAACTGAGAACATTTGGGTGTAAAGGGTTGAGTTTTGGCCCACAAAGATTCTTGATTTGACCGTAAGATGCTGTGCTTGGGGTGTGCTGGTCAGGAAGTCTGGATCTTTTTGTGCCTCCTTAGAATGAAATGTATTCAGATAGGGACTGCCTCATGTCTGGGTTTGCAAAGCAGCCAGCTCTGTGGAATGCAACTGTAACTAAGAAGTTGAAAATATAAACATAAAACCAGACATGCTAAATGAAATAAAAAATGTATCTATTCCTTCATCTCATTCCTTCATTCACCAGTGGCCAACAGCAGAGCTTCTGAGGAGGATAAAACTATGGCACTAGTTCTCTGGTGCGTTCCCCTGGCATAAGTTAGCAGGGGCTCAGGATTTCCTGAGCCAGAAATGGAGTTCTGGAGCGATTATTAATGGCTCATAATGGACTTTTTCCATGCATTGCTGAGCACTTTACTAAACCAGAAGTGATTACTCTTGCCTCTATTGTTTGTGTCATTCGTATTAGCTACCTATCATTTGTATGTAGAATGCAGTGGATTAACCCCACAGGTGCGTGGCCTGCGTGACCATTTCCTGTAAGTCACCATCAGCAAGCAGTAGGGTTAGCTAACTTAGGTTTGTCCGGCAACCTGTGTAAAAATTGCCTACCTTCAGAAAGTCTGGTTTGTAGCCCCCTATTGTGCAGTAGGCCCTGTACAAACTCATAATCAGAAACCAGCTTTACCCTGAAGAGCTTACAGCTTAAACAGACAAGAGAGAAGCGACCTGCCTGCAGCTAGAGAACAAAGGGGAAAATACAATGTTAGGCATGATTAAGTGAGAAGCAGACAACAAAATAGAAAATGGCCTTACGCAACTTGCAAAGTTATGATCTGCCCATGTCTTGACCAAGTGGACAGTCTTGATCATCCTCTCTTAAAAAGGGTATGATAAAAAAAAGGGGAAAGTACAGAGGAGGGCAACAAGGATGAGTAGAGTTATAAAGTTGCTTTCCTAGAAGAGATTAAATTAAATAGGGCAGTTCAGCTTGGAAGAGAGACAAGTAATACAGGTGTGTGTAAAGTCATAAATGGCATGGGAAAAGTGAATTGGAAATGACTGTCCCCTGTTATAACACAAGACTAAAAGGGCAATGAAGGGAATTTTCAGGCAGCTACTGTAGACCAGAACAAATAGAAGTGCTTTTTCACACAGTGCATAATTCAGTTGTGGAATTTATTGCTGACAGATATAGATTCAAGAAGCAATTAGACAAATTCATGGAAAATAGGTCCAGCAGGGGCTATTAAACACGCTGATGCAGATGCAACCTCTGGCTCGGGAAATCCCTAAATGGCAGATTGCCAAAAGCTGGAAGGTGGAAGAAGCATCACTCTAGGCCTGATGTGCTTTTCTGTTCTTTCTTTGAGTGACCGCTTTGGGTTGCTACATAGTGTGGTTTTCAGGCCTCGATAGAAGATTGTGCCTCTTACACTTTTATTTATCCTTTCTTGGGCATTGCTCATATTCCATGCATTATGTCATTTAATTCCCTTTCCTTACAAGGCCATGCTATATTTTGGGGATTTGATGTTTGACAACAGTTGAATTATACACTATGAAACGTGAAGTATCGGCCTGCTCTCATGACAGTATAGCAATGCATAGGCCACCATAATTAACCCTGTGGCAGAACACACAGGTTTCGCACCCCTATCCCTGCCCAAATGGATGAATGGGAAAGATTAGCATTTCAGCACTTCTAGAAAGTTTTACAATTGAGGGTCTGGCAGAAAAAGGGAGGGAATGAATTCCAAAGTACTGACCAGTAGACTATCATCCTTTTAAACTGCTTTCAGATTAACAGTTACTGGTGAGACTACATCCAGCCTGTCTAGCACCATTATAAAGAAAGGTGCTGCATTTCTAGACTGGACTTTGCCTCTCATAATTTCCGGTTGTAGAAACCTGTGGATTACATTAATTCATCTGTAGAGGCTGAATTAAGCCAGAGAGACTGGTTTGCTGGAATAATGTCCCTGAGCAACGGAGAACACCAGGGAAGTGGCCTCTGCCATAGCTGTGTGATAGGAATAAGGTGCAGTCACAGAGATACAGAGGCACCCACTGCCTCAACTCTAACTTCTTGCGCAACATTGAGCAAATCCTCTGCCCTTCCAACAAACTGGTTCCCAAGGGTGAATGTACAGAGAGCTGCAGAAAGGCCACAGCTTCATCCCTTTGTCTGCTTTTTTCTTTCTCTTGCATTAGGGCTTCACAGAGCTCCACAAACCCACCAACTATAGACCAATGTGCCTCACACTTCTATTAATTCTGTATTCAGATTCTGATTCTGTGTTGAATGGTACCCCACTGGTTCTGGGGGGAAATCTTTGTCTTCTTCCCTCTGTGACTAAGAAACGGCTCATGTTGCATTGAGCTCATAGATTCTCTTTGACTGTAAGTGTAACCTTTCAGCATGAGGCTGCTCATGCAAGTGAAATCAAAAAGCCTTTGTGAAAGTGTCTTAACAAGCCAGTGGCGTGATCGTGTAAGCTCTCCCCTGGCTCCCAGTCAGCCTGAGCTTGACCAGGTTCTTATATATTCCAGAAGACCACTAAAGGGTGATTCAGGCATATTGTGCTTTCTGATTATTTGTCACAAAATAATTAAAATGTTGGGTTTGCACTCCCAGAGTGTTTGTCCCTAACACTGCCTAAATGAATCACATACTATTTTTCTTAATCCAAATGGGATAGATTTAGAGTCACACTGTGATAATCCCTGGGTACAATAAATAGAAAGAATTTTTAGACATTTGTTGTCGTAGCGAGTACCTCGTAATTGAGAGGCTGTGGGCAAACGGACCTCAGGGTATATAGAAGACTGCGACAAATGCATCCAGTCTCACCATTCGTAGTGCCACTCAACATGTGTGCCAGCCTGCTTGTGTTGCTCCTGACTCATCCTGAGGCTCACCTGGATTCCTGCCCAAAGGGACCCTCTTTCTGTTCAAGGCAGCATGTGTATTACTCACCAAGGTTGTTTATTACTCACTCACTAGCGCTGTCTGTATGCAAGTTAGTTTTCCAAGGACTCAGGTGATACTGCAGCCAGTCAAGGGGCTAACATGCTGTCCTTGAACTATTCGTCTGGGCAAAGCTGTGCCTGTACTTCAGCCTGTCTTTTTGGAGCTTCATGAGCATTAATGGGTGAAATGCTAAGTCTGTCAAACTATCAAAGTGTGGGTTTTTTTCCCCTCTCTCAAGCCAATCAACGAAACTAATTTGGATCAAGAAAAGAAATGTCTACAAATATTGGAGAACTAAAGAAGCAGAGTGAGGACGAAGCTGTCCTGGAGAATGAATAGAATAAATAAATGCAATTTCAGGGTGTTGCTTTTTTAAAAAAAACCAAAAAACAAAACCAAAACCAAACCCCAAACCTTTTTAAAAGCTCTTTAAAGCTTTGCTTCTTTTGTTTATTGTTTATTCTTTCATTAAAAAAAAAAAAAAGCAAGCCCTTTTCTCATCGCAGCCTCCTGAAGGGAAAAACCACAAGTGCTCAGCTGACTTTGCAAAATGAAAACAGTTGACGCCCAGGGTCTGCTCTGAGTGTGGGAGAATAAGAGAAACTATATCCAGGATAAATAAAAGGGAAATACCTGCCACATACGTGAATCTGTTCCTTAGGGAGGCAGTATGCACCACTCTACACATGTGTCTGTATGCATTGGCCTAACTTCACCCCTGAATGCTGTCAACATTTGCATTTTTGCCATGTAAAAACTGTTGCTCTTTCCTGAGTTCTGTGGCTATGTCTATATAGCACTAAAGAAGAATGAAAAGCTTTTCTGTAACTATATAAGTGCCTAAATCAGTCAATAAATATTGGTTTAAATGAGTGTTAGGTGCCACACAAGCAGTCGTGATGTGAACTGGGGAAAAAAAGCGAAGGCTTGAGAGATGCAGGTCTGTTCCCCCAGGAGGTGGCCAAGTGTACTTATTTTCCTCTACTTTTAACTTCAATAGTGGAAATAAGCACCTAAATTTCTTTAAAGACCTAAGCTTCTATTAATTTAATAGGAAGAGATGCTAGTACCTATATGAGGCTGCTGCTAGAATCTCATTAATACCTTACCATTTTTCAGCTAATCTTCCTTTTTTTCAGGTTTTAAAATAGTGATAGTGAGGGTCAGGGACTTTCCAGAGATCCCACAGTGGGTTAGTAGCAGGACTGTAGAGAGAACCCATCAGTTCTGAGAACTGACCTCAGAACCCATCAGTTCTGAGGTCTGAGCATCATATGCTGTTTCTTTTCAGGCTGGCTGTTGATTTGAAATATAATATTTACTAATAACCAGGCAATCTTAATGTGACACCTTACAGGAGAGTGAGCTATGTAAAAGCAATCTGTAATGCGTTCTGTGAAGTTCAAATGAATTCACCTGCTGTATTGTTTACAGAAGTGAGTATTTTCTATCCTTACATGAACCCTGTCAGATTCCAAAGGGAGATACTGAGAAAAGAGAAGTGGTGTAGGGGGAAAAGGTAGCAGATATGTGTAATGCATGTACAGGAATGAAGGTGCCTGTTAGATTAATTAAGGCAAAAAAGACATTGTCCTTCCTGCCTTGGAAGAAAGTGCTTGGGGAAGGAGATGGAGGAAAAAAGCTTGGTTCCCATGGGCACTGTGACACACTGAAGAGAGGAGGCATGGATCCCACGGCGAGACAGGGGTGACTCAGAGAAGGCTACCAGTAAAAGTTACCAGTTCTGAGGCTATGTTCTCAACAGCTCAGCTGGTTTGCATGCTGCAATAATAATTATTGTTTATTAGGAGCCTATCCATCAACTGATGCCTCAAGTGCCTCTTGTGATTAGAATATAAACCAAATTGGGCTGCTGCACTCAGTAAAAAGATTTTTAATCTGTTTCTTTCAGAGCAACTACGTGACACGAAAGCCATTCTAAGGTTAAGTGGGAGGGAGTTCCTGGGAACTGAGATTGTATGAGAAGTATATGTACAAATAGTGTCTTTCTCGAAATACAACCAGTTTGAGGGTTATGCCTGTGCTTATTAAGGCAGAATAGTATGAAAAGAGTTTGAAGATTGGAAGCATATCTTAGTGCCTGCCCATTAAATGCCTGAGATGTGAGAACCAACTTTTTAAACTCTACTTTTATGATCGTCAAATCTGTGACAGGTCAGTGTTTAGTCTATTATCTTATCAGCTAGTGGCTACATATTCATTGGAGAGAGATGAGCTGTCCATTATATGTATTTTGTACTTTTATGATGAAAGATAATTTGTGTAAAAGCATCCAGAGCGTAGGCATTTTGGGATGCTTTTAACATATCAAAAGAATCTGATCTGTATCTGTCTTTTTCCTCTAGCCAAATTATTCACCAGGAATACTGATTCTTTTATTTCCTTTCCATTCCCTTTCCACACAGTCTGTGTTAAACACTTACTTTTTTATTTTTTATATAAGGGGAGCAGAACAGGGAGTGGAGGGTAAGATGCAAAACAAAGAGATAGAAATAAGGGTCTCTTGGATTATCTTTTTAAAATTTTATTCTAATTATTTCTTGCATCCAAATAAAACATTCTTTCTTCCCTCTTGTGGTGGTTTGACCCTGGTTGGATGCCAAGTGCCACCAAAGCTGCTTTATCACTCCCCTTCTCAGCTGGACAGGGGAGAGAAAATATAACAAAAAAGCTCATGAGTCGAGATAAGGACAGGGAGATCACTCAACAATTACTGTCATGGGCAAGCCAGACTCAGCTTGGGGAAAATGAGTTTAATTTATTACCAATCGAGTAGGAGAGAGGAGTGAGAACATGTGTAGGGTAATGAGAAATAAAACCAAATCTTAAAAAACCTTCCCCCCACCCCTCCCTTCTTCCCGGGCTCAACTTCACTCCCGATTTTCTCTACCTCCTCCCCCTGAGCAGTGCAGGGGGACGGGGAATGGGGGTTGCAGTCAGTTCATCATGCGTTGTCTCTGCTGCTCTTTCCTTCTCTCTGTAAATTTCGCCCTAATGTCCCCTCATATTTGCCAGATTGGGAAAATTTAAAGGAGCAAAACAAACAATCTGGAAGGGACCATGACTTCTTTATAAACTTCTACTTTGTTATTAGGCTTATTTTGAATGAATTAACCTTAGTATGTGTCTCCAGTTATCCAATAGAGAGGATGCTTCTCTAGCTGCCAGATGGGAACCTTGGAACTGGTGTTAAGTAAAGTAGTCAAGTGGGCTAGGTCTTGCGGTTGCCAATCTCATTTTTCTGGAGATGTTTTTGGTGAAGCCAGAGCAATTTGGAATGATGTTCAGTCTTTGAATCATGTGGGATGTTGGAGATATGCTGCAATAAATTCTTTGACCAGAAAAAGATATTATTTGATTGGGAAGCTGTTTTCCACCCTTCATTCTTTTCCGTGTGTGCAGTGGACATACTGTTGCTTACATTTGCAAGCCTCTCAAACTTTCAACCCTTTTCAATTTGCCAAGCTTCTCCTCCCTCTTTTTCTTCTTGGACAGGAACTCTTGAATTTAAGCCCTTTGACAGCTCCCTTGCTTGCTTTTTTTTTTTTTTTTTAAGTTAAATTTCATTGACCTATTTTGAAGGGAGCCATGGACGCCTAGGGCTCTGAAGACCAGAGATTAAAACCACCACATAAAAGATCTAGAAAGGTACAGAGTCTGGTAATGATTATTTTAATGGTTATTGCATTTACTTTCAGATGTTTTACAGAGTGTATACAATATGTATAATATATTGTCTTGAAACAAACAACTGACTTGCTCCCATCAACCATAGGAATGGCTGATATATGGCTTTATGTAGCAAGGGAATTCATGGCTGTGAGCTTCAAGTGTTTGTTTGTGTTCAGGGTCTTTTCTTTGTGTTTTAAGAAAATGCTTCATGCTCCTATGGCACCTTTCACCTACAAGGGCTTGCTCCTGATCTATCAAGATGAGGAGTAACTACTTGATTTAAGTCAGAGATTTATGGCAGTATAAATCCATGGCAAGATCAGTCGCCAGCTCAAATAGCTGAGTTTCCCCAACAAACTTTACCATCAGTCTGCAGCAGCCTGTCAGGCAAAAGAAGTAGTTTCAGTGGAAAAAGGAGAATAATGAACCTCCTCTGCTCTAGGTTCTTCCCCCTCTCCTTTCCCTCTGATTTGGGTTGACAGTCACAGTGTTCTTCCTCAGTCTCATCTTCCCACTATGTTGCTTCTCTTGATTTCTGTTTTCCCCCACTCCTATTTCTGCAATTCTTGACATTTGCCTTTGCAAGTCAGTTTCCCTGGTCCCTCTTCTCCCTTCACAAGTTTATGTTATCCCAAAGACACAAATACGTGCTGCTTGGACTGCTACCTAGACAGTGTTCACCCTTGCTCTCCCACACTGTGCATGCAGCCTAGGGTCCATTACGTGGTTCTTCCTAAGCTCCTTTTAACTCTCTGTAGCTCCTTTCTTGCTGAATTCAGTCTTTTAGTCATTGGCCTTCTGGGTTTGTGTGAGGTTTTGGACTGGCTTCTCCAATTATTACCTTCTTTCAGAAAGACATCCATCAGCACAATTAAACCAACCCTTCTTCCCATTCCAGTCAGGAGGAAAGGTGTTCCTATCATTCAATAAGTGCTTGCTTTACATGCAAAAGTGCATGTCTGCATTTTGCCTTCAGTAAATAGTGCTGCATTTTTAATGAGCTTGTCCCCAAGTAAAAGATTGTGCCGCCAAATGCTTTAAATTTCTGTCTTTTCAGATTCTAAAATAAGTTTTTGCTGACTTTTTGTTGGTAATGGCTGAAGGGGATGGTTTTCAAAATATGCATGGCTGGCACCAGCTGAAGATTGCTTTTTATTTTACTCATGCTGAGTGTGCTGGCTTTTTTCTCTCATTTATCCCAGGGAAGCTTGTTTAAATGTCCCTTGCATACTGTAATTGAATCCACTGTAGGAACTCAAGCTTGTAGCATCTTTCTCTGGGCCTCTGGAAATTCCTGGGGGTGATAATCTGCATTTAATGATGAACTTTGCAGTCTGAAGCTTTGTGTGAGAGACTATCCGAGGAGTAGGAGAGGAAATGTGTTGATATGCTCTATTTTAATTCAAGAGGTAAATGAGGGCACCATGGGTCATGGCAATAGGTGTCAGCTTCAGGCTGAAATGCTCAGCTCATTGGCTCAGCTCATATGGAGCCTTTGCCTATTGCTTGCTCTGAACTGAGACATCGGTATGAAGAGAAACATCATTCTTACTCTTTAGTTTCTGAAATAGATTTGGCAATGTAAAATCCCAAGGGTGCAATGATGCTTTTTGAATTAAACTCGGAATCAGTGACTTGATTCTATTCGACTTCCAGGTTGCAGGGCCAACTTTCCAGCTGATGCTACTCAACACACTTTAATAAAGCCGATTATATTTCATGGATGTCAACAAAGCCGTAGTGGCTTATGCTTTTTAAGAATCCAGCTCCCCATCCCTTACAAATATTTCATTGTAAGTGCTGTAATATGGAAAGATATTTTAAGATTTGGTTTCAAAACAGGGAGTTAGAACGGGTTTGGGTGAAATACGAGAGGAAGGAGTTTTCAGGGAGACCGTGCACAGCCATTATTACATAGTATCACATATAGCCCTATCTTATGCCCAAAAGATGTGAGGCCTGATTAGAACAGCTTGTCACGTGAAGCCAGCGTGAGCACATGAGATTGGGATGTAACTGAAGGGAGCAGAAAAGTGTAGCATTAATTTTACTTTTCATGGTCATAATGGTTATTTTAATCTTCCAAAGTGAGGAAAAACTAAACTTACATAGACATATGATATATAGATCTGACCTGGTAGAGTACTGCAGCCTGATCAGGTTTCTGGCATATAAAAGAAACTCTGGTATGAAATTGGAAGAAAGTAATGAACAAATTTCCTCCTGGGAGAGCTGACGAGGGCCAGGATGAAAGTAAAAAGAGGGGGAAGTGGAGAGAAAAAAAAAGAAGTTGTGCAAGGTGCTGAATGTGAAAACAATAAGCTTTGATGTGATGAGCATTGGCTGGGAAGCAGAAGGATCTGAGGATGGCAGAGAAGGTAGGTGACTCTGGATAAATGGACTGGAGGGGATGAGGGCAGAAGCCTGGAGGGGAGAAAGCTTCAGTAAGATGAGGCGTGAGATGACTAAGCCTTGGCTGAAAGGCTTCAGCATTGTAAATTGGGCAGGCAGATTTAATGGCAGCTTTGACGTCTGGGAGAAGGGGGAGGAAAAGCTAAAAATGCCCCTAAGAATATGAGTCTGTGAGAAGGACATCGCCACTGGCAATGTGGAAAGGAAGGAGAAAACGCATTAACCCCCCCCAAAGGCTAACAGTTCAGAGGCTGAAATTCTGAGCGCACAGAAGTAGGTGGGGGGAGCACTGACTGCCCCATTAAGCCCCTCTGGATCTCGTGCGGCGCGTGGGTGGTGCATGGCTTTTCCTTCATTGGAAGGAAGAGGTCACACTTCTGTCAATTCAGCGTGCCAGCCATAGAGCTTGCTAGAGAGGTGGGAAGTAGGTGTTTTAAGGCTCAAGTGAATTACTTCTCCCAGAGCAAAAGGGGATGTCAAGGAAATAATATGGCTCCCCATGATACCAATTTGCTGTGCAGTACACCTGAAGTATTGTGTCTCAGCCGTTGCCCTTATCTCCTCCAAGGCTTTGCCCTGGAGCTCTTTCTAGCCTGGCTAACTAACGCCTGGTCCGTGCAGGAGCAGGCTGCTGCCTTTCAGGGCTGGAGGCGGCTGCAGCGTTCATGGGGGAGCTCTGCCAAGGCACAGCCTTTCCTCTATTGTGTGTGTTACTGCGGTCCCTCGAGTCCCTCCTTTCCTTTCTCTTCACCCCCCCCAGTTAAATCTGGTCCTAGTTTTAAAGCTCTAAATCTGCTCGTTGATTTGGTACTTTGGGAGAGATCCTCATTCCTGCGCTGCATCGCATTGTGCAGTGCGGGCCCCAGGAGCGTGCATGTGGGAAGGACGCTCCCCAGAGAGGCCCTGGGAACTCTCTGCTCCCCTTCTGGCACCACCCAGAGTTTCTGTATTCTGGGAACACCACAAACCCCATCTTTTTCTTTTTCTTTTTTCTTTCTTTTTTTTTTTTTTCCCCCCAAAGGCTTTTGTGGCTCTTTTTAGGCCACATGCGGTGCATAGTACAGGATTGCAGCTGTGAGGAGGAGACTAAGGTTGACCTAAGGACCTTAGACTTTGTGTGCTTTTTTGGTATGGATTTCCCAGGCTGTGACTGTAACGACGCTGTGGATCCCTTTCCCCTGCTCCCTCCAGATCTGATGTGTTTGCTCTGGTTCACATGGGCCAGAGGCTGCTCCTCTCCTTCTTCCAAAATGCATCACAGCATCTGCACCTGGACCTGCCCAACCTGATACACCTCGGCGGGGCACTGATTTCCAGTGTAGCCATTGTCATTCTGGGTCTTTTAAGCTCAAAAGGTTGATGCCCACAATTTGTCAGTGCTTTCGAAAATCTTGGCCAGATGGCTTTATAAATGCAAGGAAATAAAATGATAAATGTCAATATAGTGAAAATGTGACTGTTCAGGGATATTAAAAGGATGGCATTTCACAGGGAGTTTCTCACACTCCTTTTTTCTTTTCTAAGAATGCCCAATTTTTTCAACAAGCCACATTCAAATATGCAGACATTGAAAGATCCTGGGTTAAACTTACCCCTTCCACAACTCCATGGACTTCAACAGAATTGTACCAACACTTGTCCCATCTTTTGTAGCTGATTAATTTATGTTCATTTTACTTCTCCGGTGCCAATGAAAAAATTTAATAGACCCTTATTGTTCCCTGCAGATAGCCCCCCTCTGTGCAGGGAGGCATCCAGCTCTTCTGTGGGTTGGCATTGTTGTTCCTTCTCTTTTTGATTTCCTTCATGTAACAGAAAGAGATTACACTAGGGGAGCTAACTGTGTACTTGGCTCTCCAGGGAATTCAATACATGCCTGCAATTAACCTGCATTTAACTGGCCATTGGATGTTGCTATTACTCTACAATAAACACAGATGGTAGGCAGTTTTGACTGAGTATTTGTATACTGCAGGTTGGCACAGCTCAAGTCAAAATAAATACAATTTCCAGACGGCACAGATCCTTGCCTCTCCCTTTTGCTTTTTTGACAGAGGAGGAGAAAATCTGAATAGTATCCAAAAAAGCTTCTTGTTTGGCCCCCAAAATAAATATTTCGCCTAAAAGCTGAAGTTGATTTCAGATCTCAGCCCCATCAGTCTGTCAGGGAGACAGTAAAAGGGGAGAAAAATTTTAATCAGGATTTAGCAGGGAAAATAATTCAGTGGGAGGGAAAGTACATTTTGAATTGCACTTAATATCACAAGCTCTCATCTTGCTAGAGCTTGGAATGTTGCACAGCTTTATTCCTCTCATGGGCGGCTTGAGTTCTGTGGATTAAAATAAGATTTTGGAGGTTTGTGGGCAAAAATACATCTTCATGCATTCGTCAGTCTAGAAAGCAAAGGGAATATTTTCCAACTGGAATAGCTTTTTCTTTACTTATTTGGGGAGGGAAGGCTGCGGGTTGGAATGAGCACCTCATTAGCTATTAATTATTTTCCTCATTCATAAAAAAAAGAGGTTTCCTCCATTGCCAAAAATGGGTTGTCTGTGGGAGAACCTGAGCTCTGGGAAGATTTAAAAAAATAAAATAAATAAATAAAAACCCCATGGTTGTTAAGTTGAAAGAAATTGAGCTAAGCACAGAAAAAATCTGCCACTGGGGTCAAACTTGATGCCATGTGTATTTTTTTTTTCATTAAAGGAGTGCAGATTTTGAGCCCGAGCTATTATTTCCGGTGACTTGAGGCCCTCCGGGGGCAGCAGTGAAATGGAAAAGAGCACGGCAGCCTGCTCTTGGAACTGATGCTCACTGAATCTGAAAGGTCATGTCATGTTTTCTGGCAATTGACTCAATGGGTTTGGATTCTACAACATAAGGTCGGGCCGTTTTCACTCAGCACATGTTTACTGGGGAATGTGCCTTCCAGTTGTTTTCACATTGACCTTATTACCCTGCCACACTGATGAGCCTGGCACAAAAACTACTTTTTGTATTGCTGTGTGTGCCACACTGCCTCTCCCACCCCCCCAGTGTTGTTACTTTGGGCTGCAGATGGAGAATTTGGTGTACGCATTTTCCCCACTCCTAACCTCCTGCTTTCCGTGCCTCTGTTACAACACAGACGCGCAGAAGCCTATTGACTGCACACTTTGGAAGGACAAGAGGGTGCAATGGGACCGACTGATGTTTGGTTCCCAGGTTTCGTGATAGGAAAGCTGGGGAGGAGAGGAGGCACAGGCTCTGGACTGTAAACTCGAGCAGGAGGGTTTACGGTGTCTGATTGCACACAGGGGATGTAGCTCAGCGGGAGAGCGCTTGCTTTGCATGTAAGAGGCCCTGGGTTCAACCCCCAGCATCTCCATGTCCTTTTTGGGCCCCTCAATACAAGAAAGACGTTGAGGTGCTGGAGCGTGTTCAGAGAAGGGCAACGGAGCTGGGGAAGGGTCTGGAGCACAGGGCTGGTGGGGAGCGGCTGAGGGAGCTGGGGGTGTTCAGCCTGGAGAAGAGGAGGCTGAGGGGAGACCTGATCGCTCCCTACAACTACCTGAAAGGAGGGTGTAATGAGGTGGGTGTTGGTCTCTTCTCCCAAGTAGTTAGCGATAGGACAAGAGGAAATGGGCTCAAACTGCACCAGGGGAGGTTTAGATTGGATATTAGGAAATATTTCTTCATGGAAAGGGCAGTCAAGCATTGGAACAGGCTGCCCAGAGAGGTGGTGGAGTCACCATCCCTGGAAGTGTTCAAAAAACGGGCAGACGTGGCACTTGGGGACATGGTTTAGTCTAGTCTCCCTTGATTGGTTTAGTGTTGGCTTGGTAATGTTAGGTTAATGGTTGGACTGGGTGATCTTAAAGGTCTTTTCCAACCTAAATGATTCTATGATTCTATGATGTAATAGCCCTTCTCAGTGCTCCTGCAGTAGATGCTGCCACGAGTTGCATAGATGCTGGGAGGGCAGGGCTCACAGCATGGGGCTGGGACGTGCTCTGCACTGGGCAATGTTAAAAGGGATGGAGGCAGAAGTTTCCTCTCTTCATGGTAAATCTTCTCCTTCAGTGCAAAATACACTGGCCAAGCTTTACAGGGATAAATAAAATACTGCTGCTATTTCTGCAAACGCATTGGCAGCTCTCTCTCCTTGCAGCCACAGAAGTTCTTGTGCTGAGAACACAATATGCGTCTCTGCCACCTTTTCAGGCTTAAAAAAGTGTTTTGGGCTTCTGTCAATTTTAGGAGTTATAAATTAAAGACGAGGAGTTTATTATTACTTGGAACGCTCCCATGTTTTAAGCAGTTTGAGACAAAAAGGAGCTAAGGCATTTGCAAAAAGTCATTGATAGTGAAAAGGAAATAAACCCAGGAGTGCTTTCTTTTTCTTCCATTGCTTAACCTTGTCCTGCCACCTGTTTGCCAACCCTGGCTGCCCCAATAAGAAAAAAATGTTGCACTGCTTCGTCATTGTTTGAATATTGCTCTTTCAATAAGGTCAGAGCAGACTGGCGGCAAATCCACTGGTCAGAGGGTGAGGCACACTGTGATGTTACGTGGGAGTGTCAGGACCTCAGGAGATGAGAGTTTTGATTCTGGCTTGGACTTTGCTGTCCGAGCATGGCACTGGCAGGTTATTTTTGGAGACAACTTCACAGTCTGCTGAACAGAAACACTGTGTAAGACCTAGGAATCAATTATTACCTTAGTACCAACAAGTTCTGAAGTGGCTCAGGTGCAGGAGCTGCAGACAGGACTTTGGGCATGTTTCTGTCAGTAAAATAAGAGCCTGCCTCAGAGGCTTCAAGGAGTGCCTGTTACATTCACCAGGATGAGGGCAGCATCAGTGGTCTTTGCCACTGACCAGTTTGATTTAAAAGAAAAAAAAAAGCATCGTAGCCAGTCGTTATTTGGCATCAGGATAGCTTTTGTCTGTGAGTTGCACTTTAGGAGGAAACTTGCTGTAGAGCTGTGAAGGAGGCTTCCTCAATGCTATGGGGAGCATGCCATGACTGGATTCCTAACACAGCTATCTCCTGTATCACATGCTTGATACTGGTGATCTGAATATCTCTCAGGATATAAAGCACCATGCAGAAGTGCCCAGTGTAGCTCTGGAACAGGAACATACAGCCATATCAGCCTGTTGCTGTGTCCAAGACCCATACACAGGCTAAAGGGGTGATAATTGCTGAGGAGGAGGAGGGTTAACACATTAACACAGCTCAGGAGGAGCTGATCATGCTGTGTAGACACACCAGCCTGTCTGGCACTGGCTTCATTACCACATAACCGGTGGGCAGTGTAGAAAAGCCCGTTGTGGCAGTTTGTTCCCAAAGTCTCACCCAGAACGTGGCTGCTCGTGCAATTTTTAGAACCTTGATTTTTGCAAGACATGCAAGCTCATCTAATTCTGCAAGTCCTTCCTGGGTAAACCACTGCCTGACTTAAACCCTGAAGTGAAGCTTTCTTGAACAAAATCCTGGCTTTTGTATTCACAAAGTGAACACTGTGTACTGAAAAACATGGACTGTGCAAGCATAGCAGCTCTAGAAAACACTTCTAAAGTCTTATTTGTTAAAATCTGGAAATTAGTATTCATCTCACCTAGAGGACCAAGGCAAGGCTTGAGAAACACGTGTCCATTTTAACCTGAAATAGAAAGTCAGTTATACATTGGTTCTGTGTGAAATTCCCTTGTTTTACGATCATGCCAATTAGATTTTTTGCTTTGATTCTCATAGTTTGAATCTGTTTTCCCAACAATTTTGTAGTGCTGCATATGTATTCACTTTGACTGGAAGCCATTTTAATAGATCAGACTGCTGATTTCACAAGAGCCTGAAGGGTAAAACTCCTTGGAAGAGTATTCAAAACTCAAGTAGTTTGTCTTGGAATTTAAAAATCCCGTTTAAACTGTGTGATACCCTTTCTTAACTAAGATTGCAAATGCCCTATGGCTGGCTGTTCTGTTCTCACTTTAGGTGATGGCTATGGATAAAGAGCCTGAGGCTTTGGCTAACATCTATAGGCAAGGCAATGCATCTCCAGGGTCTAATTCAAGGAAAGTTGTACAGGTGTCATAATTAGCAGTTTCCTGTTAAAGCTCCACAAATAAGCTGTAATCCTCAAGGCACTAGTCTCCAAAACCCTTTGCAGATTTGTTTTCAGACCAAATAATATTCATCTGTGACCTTTTTTCTTTTTTTTAATTGCTCAAGCTGCACATTTAACTACCCTGGACCCACTGGCTTAGATTTTGCTGAAAATCAGATGTGAACAGGGATTAATGGTTCCAGTTGCTCACACTACCTAGCCTCCACACTGAGTGCAACTTGCTCTTAAATGAGGTTGGGGTGCACAATAGGTGAGTCAGAGCTGAATGGAGGACTTCAGTTTCCTATGTTATCCCTCCTTGCCCTTCAAGGCCAATAAACATGTCATAAAGGGAGGAAAAAATGTGAAAAGTTAGCAAGCAAAACACAGCCCTTAATGGTCTCTACATATGCTGCAGCCACCTTCAAGTGGAAGTTGAGGTACCAGATTTTTTAGCACTTGGACAAAGAATGCCTCCCCCTCCCAAACACAATGGCACATGGACTCCCAATGCAAGTGTTCTTGGACTAAATAATGTTGGCAGTGTGCGTGCGCACGTGTGTGTGTGTATAAATCTGCAGCGAGGGAAAAAGAGAGGGAGGGGTGTGTTAATTGCAGTGTGAGCGCATGTCAGGCAGATACAGGAAAGTTTCTCAGATCCCATGATCAGCAGGGCATCTGAGGACTTTAATATTTTTCACAGTACAATAAAACTACCAAGTGCCAGCTGGAGTCTTCAGCCAAACTGTATGCCTTAGAGCTACATAATACTTATAGCTGGCATTGCATTCCGTTTGATATGTCTGGGGATAGAGATAGTTAGTTAAATAATCAAATTGGCTGATGTGTTAGCTCAAACAATGGTTCCTTCCCCCTCTCTCCAAACACATTTTGGGAATATTAGTTTGGGAAGAGGGGTACAAACCCCTTTCATCTCTGGTTTCTTGATCTGTTTCTTTCTTTGTTTAGCCCCCAAGTGTTGACAGGTTGTGATGATGTTACTTCTCTTGGTGTGAATTTTTGCGAGACGAAAAGAAGGATCTGGTCAGGTTTTTCAAACAGATCAGAGATAAGTCAGAGAGAAATGAAAGCTTCAAGGCTTGTTTATTCTGAAGGGAAGAATTTAACCTCCCTACTGGACAGTGTAGGTTGGGGGGGTTGAACAGGAAACCATTTCAAATAAGCTCAGTATGTGCTATCTCTTCAAGTTGCAAGTAGAAAACCCCAGAAGTTGTATACATGCAAAGCACATGGGAACAGAATCATAATTTTACTATTTAAATGTAAATAAAATATACTTTGGCCAGCCAGAAAAAATCCTTGGTCTTCAAAAGTCCCTTTAAACCATGAAAGCTGCACCTGGGGTACTGAGGTACTTACGGAAATGTCTACCTGGTGTTGTGACCCTGTGCTGGGTTTGACAATGATCATGTCGTTGTCTAGTTGATCATAAGCTAAGCAAAACTGGAGAGAGAGCTGCTGCAGGGAAGTACGGCTAATGATCACGAGTAGTTCTGTAACATTTTCTTTAGTAGATCCTTTGTTGAAGTTTAAGATGGTTTTTTCAGTGATTCAAACATGCAAAATCGAAATTTTGGAGCTGGTTAGATATTTGGGTCTGTGGCTTTCAGTGTATGAATCTAGAGGTTATGGATAGCATGGGAAAGGGAAAAATAACACAGATAAACTTTTTGGTCAGTTCATTTTGGAAGGGGAGTCTGTATTATCAATCAGATTTTAGCAATATATCTGGATTAGTGTTTGTTTGGGAGGCTGATCTTGCATAGCAAAGATTTCTAGATCTGGCAGAGGCTCTGAAAGGACTTTTGAATCAGCTTTGCTAGCACATGGAGCATCAATGATGCAGCTGGTAGAGAAATCGGAGGCTCAAATAGGATCAAGAAGACGACCTGGATACCACAAAAAGGCCCAGCTGCACGCATCTGTGTACCTTCATGAAAGGCAGTGAGGCACCTGACTTACTCCAAAGCAGGAGCTTTCACTAAATGCAAAGAACAGCCATCACACAAATGGATTTCTTAACAGAGAAAGAGAAGTCATGGGTGTTTTGAGGAACACACCTCACCAGAACCTTAAAAGCAAGAGCGATTTGGAGCTTCTTTAATGAGCTCTAGGAAGAGAAAAGAGGAATACTGTTGGGATGTAATGAATCCCACTCTGAGTTTCCAGATGCAAAACTGGTTTGCTTCCCAGTTCTTGTATAGTTTACTGTGCTTGTCTGCATATGTTCCTAAAGGGCTGATACCTTTCACTCCAGATGATCTCAACCAGCATTCTCTGCCATAAAAAAAAAGTAGATGGTCCTTAATCTTGTAACCTTATGTGTCACATACAGCAAAAAACCTGGGCAGATGGACAGGAACAGATTCCAACTCAGCTGGGCACCTGCAGGGCAAATGTAACACCTTGTGTTCATTTCCTCCTTACACACTTTGCGAAGTAGTGGTATAAATGCTTGGGTGATGGGGAAGTTTTTCTTACGGATGTAAAAGAATGAGGGTGAAGGACAAGTTAGGATTTAAGTACCTAGTTTCATTCTTGTAATGTGTGTTACAAATGAGTAGGCAAGGGATTGGGTTCCCTTTTGTTGCTGGAATGCTAAAATTGCAGAGTTTTGTCTGGTTTAACTCCAGGACCAGAAACCACAAGGAGGGAAGACTATTAGGGTTTGCTCTGTATGTGGTAATACAGGAAGGATTAAGATGTGTGAAATGGAATGGTCCCTCTACTCTCCTGCTTACCTGGCGATGGAAAGGGATTTCACATAATGGATTTCATCCTCCTACATGGATCCTTTGCTTTCAGAAATACTGAAGTACTTTATCTTCTGCCTTAGTAGGATTGCCTAGCTGTGTCTTTTCTTTCTTCTAAAGTTTTCATACGAGGATCTTCTAGGAACCTTGAAAACCTATACAGATGATGTAAAAGAAGCTATCTAACTTGGTGTGTTCTTGAACTTGCTTTCTCTTTATTTCTTTCATGTCTCCAGCCTTAAGTGTTGCTAAAACATAAGTTGTAAGTGTGCATTTTTCTCTGACACAGAGAATTTTCCTGCAAACTTGAAAACAAAGGTGTTAAAACCTGTTTTCCTTTGTCCTCACTTTGTCGTACAGTGGTGTATGAACGCATATAACCGATGATAATCCATTGCAATCTCTAAACCTATGTTATGCAAACAGTTCTGCACCTTCCTGTCCCTTTTCTGTGCAGGAAATCACTCTTGTAAACAAACACAAATTGCTACTATAATATTGTGAAACGTTGAGACTATTTACACTGCCTGTAAATGATGAGGTTAGAAGGCCAGTTCCTCTTTGCTTCCTACATAATCAATGGAGAAAGCTGAAATCCCTCTTAATATTAGGTTTTGAGTCACTCTTCGGAGAAGCCTCTCTCTTTCCACTGCTCATGTAATGAATGTTATCTCCCAAATGAGACACCTACATTCATGCTAAATTTAAGCGGTGTGCTTGTTCCCATTGCTTTCAGTTGCAGCTATCCCCTCCACATCTGTCTGAAGAGACTGAAACATTCATCTAATTATGAAGAGGATCCTGTGAAGAGAATTAGGGGTCTCGATGAAGAAAGAGCATCAGCCTTTGTTTGAAGTTATAAGCTCTCACAGTGGCACAGCACAGCAGTGTGCTTCACACTATCTGCATTGCTGAGTATATTATGTCAAACAATGAAGCCACCTTTGCACATGCAATCACAAGGTCTGTTGATTGTAATGTATGACATGGTATTTAAGAAAAGCATTAAGATTAGTGTATGAAAGACAGGATCCTTCTTATTTCCTGGAGGCCCTTCAAATCTTGACCTCGTTCCAGGAAGAAAGCAACCTGTGAAAACATCAGCTGCTGTCAGCAATTGCAACTCGGAGAGAGCAGCACATGCTCCATATGCTGGAGGAGTTGTGAAAATCCGTAGAGCATCATGTGCTTGTGCTTAAAAAGCAGCTGTCCTTATACCTCCACTCTGATAGCAATGTAACTGTTTACTTAATATTCTTCAGCTCCTTGATGTGGGCACTGTGAATGCCACAGATGAAAGCTGGGTGTAAACTTTGGAGTGTTGTAACTTCCTCACCACAGGTTTTCAGCAGGAGTGCTTACCATCAAAGACCTCATTCAAGGTAAATATTAAAGTGATCAATTCCCTCATTCATCTTACACCTGAAAGTTACTGATGCTGAAGGACAGAAGTGGGAGATGAGTTGACAGCATGCTGCTATATCACAGAGGTGTGAACGGAGGACCTGAGATTGTCTCAGTTCACCCCTGATATCTGTCTGGAATTGGGAATATCTTCTCCTTCAGACTTCAGCAGCATGTCACATTAGGCTATATTATGTCAAGCTATGTCACTCTGGAACCCTATCAGATGGCCTTTATATTTTTGCACTGACTGATTTAAAGGGGGTCAATCAATGAAATCAATGGCAATGAATATGGGGCAGAAAAAAAGAAATGCTTTCTCACGCAGCACAGGAACTTGCTGTCACAGGAGGTTACAGAAGCAAATGCTGTGGATGCATATCAAGTCCTGAACCATTTAATGAGGTTGCTGATCTTTGGAAAAAGTGATGCATGCAGGAGTATCTCTATCTCTTCTGTTCTTCCATTGCTTCTTGGTCCTGCCTCCTTTCTTAACGCATTTTCTGTATTGTGTAGTACAACATATGTTAGGAGTAATTAATTTTGTTCTGAAACCTGAGGCATGGGTTGCTCTAGGAGGCAGGTCAACAGACTTCATGCCCCCCACCCAGACCATGAAGTAGGGGAAATGTGGTGTGCTGGTCCAAAACTTACCAGTTTTTCTTCAGTGAAAGAACATTTTTTATCCCCTCCATGATCAATACTAAATATCTGTCTGTCCCTGCATTACTGAGAAATTCTGTGCAGCAAAGGTACCTTTTGCTAATCAGCACACAATGTTCCTATTGCAGCTACTAGAAGTAGGTGAATAATAAGCCATTTTCCCTGAGCCCCATAATGGAAATGGCCTTCTGAGTTCCTAAACACTTGAAAATATATGCTGTGTTGTGGAACTGTTGACAACTTTGAGTTATTCTGTACCTCTCTGCATCTAGTTCAGCTTTTCCAAAGTTCATGAAGATATTGTGATAGACTGAAAGTTATCCTGCCATGACCTAGATGCTGTTTTGCTCCAGGCTCAGTATGCTCCCTGTTATTAATCTTATCATAGAAAGCCTTGAATAACCTGACTCGAGTCTCTCCGTGATGAACAGTACTAGGTTATGCACCATTTTGATCATGAACTCTTGTACATGAAAATACCCTGGGAGTGTCTGCTTTGAGTGTGTGTATGTGCAGAATTACAAGACCCATAGTTTCTGCCTTCTGAACCTACAGGGATAAATCTTAAGCTTAGCAGAGAATTCTACCAATTTGTTATATTAACTGGATTATCTTCTAGCTAGTAAGCAAAGGCTTTTATTAGAAATGGGCAATAATTTATGCGACTTTAGAATTCCTTCTCCCTAATTTGTGTGTGTTGCTACATAAACATGCTACCCCTATGCACTTCTCCTGTCTTGCGGCATTTCTGTAGGACTTGTTTCTTCCTTCAACGAGATCTTAATTTCAGAGCAGAATTAAGTCATCTTCCAGGTCATTTTTGTTTTGCTTAAGCCTCCTTCTCATGCCTGAACCCCAGTAATCTACTGAAAGTTACTGAAAACCATTTTGAAGTCCTTAATTATTATATCAGTATTTGACTTCTTCATACATTGCAAGCATTGGGGCTGCTATAAGAGTCAAAACTGAGAAGAAGAGGGATCTTTATCTGATCCCTCTCCTTGATAACCACAGGCTATGGCATTTTGGGCAATCAGGAGACAGGGGTACCACTTGAAAGTGAGAACAAGGAAAGCTATTTGGAATCGGATGATATGCTACATACTGGGAAAAATGCACTGGCAGGGCATAGATCTGAAGGGTTATGGAAAGAGGTGGATAAATGCAGAATCTCCGGACTTGGATCTCTCTTCCCAATCCTGGCTCAGCCTCCCTTTGAAGTTCTGTAAATTCTTTGTGTTCATAATACCTTTGGTGGAGCTCCACACGTCTGTTTCCTGTTACATGAACAACCTCATTTGCTTGTTTGAACATAGCTTTCACTGGCTTTATCTAATGGTGTCTCATTCTTCTATTGGAAGAGATGGTGAACAGTCTATTCCTGTCCAACCCCTCCAGACCACGCATGATTTTATAGACCCCTAAAATAATTTCTACATCATCTCTTCTCGAAGTCCTAAAGAGTCTGTATGAGCCTTCCTCATACAACAGTTTTCCATACTGTCTCCCTGAGTCTTTTCCAATTTGAATTCTTCCCTTTCTGACGTGAATTGTCCTCATCAGGGAAAAGTGGGATTAGAATCTGGATCTTCTTCTTGTGGGTTTTAATTCTAAGGAAGTATGATAGTCCCCTCTTAATATCTGCATTTCAGCATTTGTCTTCGCAAGAAGTGTACTATGTTGGTGATGTGATGGTAAGCTGCCCTTTTCCCTCATTAGATTGTTCTTCATCAATGTTTTAAGAAACAGGAAACCCAAAGGAAGATGAAGGCAAAAGCTCCAATTAACGCACGGTCACAAATCCTTGAAAATAAGCTGGGGTTGATGATGTTTTTTAAAGTAGGATATACTGATGACCTTAGCAGGTTTCATCTCCAAGCCAGTTTTACGAGCAATCCTTTCTGAATTGTTTCAGCAGGACCTCCTAACCAAGCAAATATCTGCAGTGTAGCTATGTGATGCACTAGGTAAACTCTGTTTGTTTTCCAAAGTCTAGTTTCGACCATCTGCAACCATTTATCTTGGTTCCATCACTTTGCATGCAAAACATTGTAAAAATGCAAAAGCCTACCACTGGCACAATGTTATTTTTTTGCTGCCAGTACATGCCCAGAATGTGGACTCAATGCCCTCAGGTTTGGGTTTTTTTCTTTTCCTATGGGAGACTTAATTCCATAGCAACCAAAACACAATTGGATCCCAAATAACATCCTAAATATTAAAAGACTCTGACTTGTCTTCTACTAATGGAACCCCCAGCTCCTATGCTACTCATTAAAACCCTTAGGCTAATAAGGCAGTCATCCAAACTCTGACCTTGGGCTGACAAATACAAAAAATCATCCAAACCCGATCAAATTCAGTTTAAAAATTGAATTTTGGAACAATTAAAAAGATAAATAAATAGCTGAAGCTCAAAAATAAAGATGTAGCCTAAGGTAATGTTCACTACTTAAAACTGATTTGAAAACCTCAAAGTTTGCATGGCAAAGACAGTTTTTCAGCTTTACTACTAGCACTGGAAGTTAGTCTCACTGTTACTTGGCTGAATAAGAAGACTTGCATACTGTCATCTCTTGAATAATTTTAAGAAGCAACCCTTGCATTAAGGACCAATAAAACATGGGGTTGTTTCCATTAATAACCTTCATTGATTAAATGAGAGAGATAAGGAACAAAGGGATTCAGAAATGGAGGTCATTGTAAATGGACCATTCAGACTATCTTTTCTCTACTTCTGAATCTTCTCTGGGAGTATGAAATGTTATTACAGTTTCCAGATTTACAGACAAAACATGAACGAACAATGACTGAAAACGCTGCCTGCAATTCTAATCAGCCATGTGCCACTGGGCTTACAAAAGCAATCTCTGACTTTTCTCACAGCTGACTTTTTTTTCCAGTCTCAGCTGTGTTTGGGAACAATCCATAAATTGGCGATTTAGGCTGCCCTGTGAGCCACCTAATCCTGACTCTTCTGAATTCTTTTCAGTGCTAGCTGGATAATACTTGCATTGAGTTATAGCAGCCACTTGTAACCCCTTTTCCACTTCACTGGGCTTGGAGATGTTTCGGTTTCCTCCAACATTCTTCAGTCTCAGTGTAAGAGTGGAAAATGCATCGCCTGTCTCATTTGTTCTAAATGCTCTAAACATTGTGCTAAAATGATTGGCTATTATTAGAAGCTCTGTGAGGCGTAGGTCCCCAAAACACTGTATTCAACTGTTCTTTTCAGTCTGTGCCTGCTCACAAGAGTGTCTGCTTCTTCAGAGCCCACCACTCAATTATCTCACCAGACTAGCTCTAAGTTGCTTAGTTGTTCCCTCTGTGTTGGCTTGTATTTGCTTGTATCTTTTGAAGTACTCTCACCTTGCATCACAGCCTTGTGTTTCCACAGTATCGCTTCACTGACTTGCCCAGCAATCCTTGCTGGGACATCTGTACCATATATTCATTTCTGGCCCAAAAAGATTGGAGAAAATTGGGCTGCTCCATGACAATACTAGTGCAAACCTATTTCTGTAGAAATAATAACAGTAATAAAATAATGTGTACTCTGCAGAGGCTTTGCCAAATGTAATGTGACTGGCTATGTATCAGAGGTAGAGACTATTTGTTTGTGATGTTATTCACACCATCTTTTTTTTCCAGAAAAAGGACACTTCTATCAAAGCTTTCTTTTATTAAAACCCAAATCTCCACAGAGCTCTTCCACTTCCAGACAACATGGAAAATTTTTAGCCAGTTCTACTTTTTTATTATCTATTTCTGTAGACTTTATTTACCTGCTAATATTTGTTGCTATGTGTGGTGTTTTAGTCTTACTTAGTTCAAATTATAATTAAGACACTTGGGAGACTTGGACTCAACTCTCACCTTTGCCAGAAATTTTGAGTACTCTCAGTTCATGACCTTGAAACTGGTGGACAGAAACACTTCCTGTGTCATCTTGTGTGATCAGAGCATAGTTTCTCAAGGCTTCACAACTCCCATATCGTTTTATATGTGTGTGTGTGGTGCCAAATTTAACAGGGTCTGTGTTGTTGGTACTTCTCTTGTAACCCAAGCAATACTTAAATAAGGTAGGACATGGTGTGTCTTCAGTAGAGGGTGAAAGTGAAGATGGCTCTTACCTGTCCTTGACCCTGTTCCGCTGATTAATGTCAGCAAGCTTTCCACAGTTAGGATTCTCGCAGTCTTCTTTCAGAGGTGGCGTAAATTAGGTACAAAAGAGGGCAATGCATTGCACAGCCCCCTGGTAGGACACTGGCAAAAAGTTTGGCATCCCAGTATGGTTTATAATATTTATTTCACTGTAAAGTCGTTTCATGGCAAGTAGTTTCTTACTGTCAAAGGCACTTTCCATTCACTTCATAAATTACTATGAGCTTTGACAAGTCCTTCAATTTTGGTTTCCCCTTTCCTCGCCCCAATGTGTTACAAAAATGGCTTGATGGATATTTTGAAGGTCGACAGGCCAGTAGATCATTCTGAACTAAAATACATTCTAAGTTTAGTGGCATCACAGAAGCCAAATGGGAAAAAAGGGATTAATGTGAAATTGTATTCAGGGATGTTTTTTTCCACAACAACAAAATGCGAGCTTTTGCATATTATCAGAACTTTTGAAGAGAGTGGAAATCTGGGTTTAAAAACACGGTTCTTCCAATAACATCAGTGAAGCTTTGGTGAAAATTTGACTTGTTATGGCCTTTTTGTATATTTTTGTTTTATGGCACTGTTGCATTTTATTCATATTTTGTATATTCAAAGCTGAGAGATTCTTACTCACTGCTTCTTAACAGTTATTTCCCTGTTGCCTTGGAATCTTTTCCAGTAGTGTGTGCTCACTAACCTTCCCTATTCAAAAAGAGTCAGATTAGACTCTGTTTTTCATTTTCTAATCTCTGTCCTCCTTTTGGTTGGGTTTTTTTGTTTGTTTGTTTTGTTTTTCAAATGTATAATTTATTTGGTTCATTGTTGTACATCAGGAAGATGCCTGAGCTCTTGATTCTTTTTTTCATCAAACCAGAGCACATGATCTTCTTACAAATCTGTCCTTGATGTCATTAAAATTGCATTTTCCCCTTAGAAAAAGATTTTTTTAAAAAAGTTACCATTTACTTTTGACAAGAATTTAATATGTTAGACATCACTTGTAGCTGGATGCAACGTATAATAAAATCCAGTGAGGTCAATGCCTAGCAAAGAGTTTTATGAGAGAAGGCATTTGAAATGTCATTTTTAAAAGTATCTATTTGTTTCCATATCAGGGTTTCTAATAACCGTTTGGCCCAGCTAACAAGCTTGAGCGGACTCCTCAGTTTAAACATTAGTCCTAATATCTGTGGTCTTCTTTCAGCTTCAGCTACCTTCCTGCTGAAGGTAGGTAGTGCTTGAACACATTCTGATTGTGATAGCCTCCAGAAATGAGGCTTTTAGTAAGATAATGAATCAGGTAAGGGCAAAGGGAAATCCTCAACATTTACTGAGCATTTCACCTGAACACAATCTGCGTAGGAACATCAGGATATGCCCCATGATCCAGATTAATAATGTTAATAATGCTTTAGAGGAAACCAGCATCTATTTTATGGCTATTCACAGTCTAGGACATAAAGTCCTGCTGTTTTGAGTAGGGAATATTGGTCAAGACACCAGCATTGTCCCTCATGCTTTGTGAAGAGTTTCATGCAATCTTTAGTATCCATCTGGATGATCAGGAGAAATCCAGATTGGACGGGTGTTTAATTTCTCATTTGATGGGTATCATTTCGAGTATCAGCCTCACTTATCATAATGCTACACTGGATCTGGGCATCTGCATACGTCTTAATGTGAGGTATGACATATGTTACTTCTTGACCCACAGGCGAGACATTAAATAGAAGCAATGTGAGAAATGCTAAATTATTTTTACTATAATTTTTAGTCCTACACATGCAGTCTTCTGGAGCTGACTTAGGGGAGTAAGGAGTTACCACTCAGCAATATCAAAACTTTGTTTCCAGATTTTCTTTCTTAGGTAATTTTTAAAAATTACTAATGTGTGGAAATACGAAGATGAAACTTTACTAAGATAAGAGAAGAAACTTTTCCTAAAGTTAGTGGTCTAGAGCATCAGCAGATGGAGAACCCAGTCACTGGTATCTGCCTGCTGAGAATCCAACCCGTTTTGTCCTTTGCTGCTCTTTTGCTCTATAAATCTAAATTGAGGCTTTTCTTGTTTCTTCTTTCTTGATTTCATTTGTTACCTTGGCACTGCAGATTATATGACTGTACATTTTTCATAAAGTGCCTTGAGATGTCTCAGCATGATAAGCTGCTAATTAAATGGAAGTTGTTGTCAACGTGGGAGAGGGAGTAAGAGTTCAGGGCTACCTAGTTTATACACTAGTTTAGTTGATGACTTCAGTGAAACTAAACAGGAAAGCTTCAGACACCTATGAAATCAGAAAACTTATGCTAACTCATGTTAGATAGCTCTCAAAAGTTTACTGATTCAGTTTGGATGCATGCTCAAATGCCAGGGATGGATCTTAGGTAAAATCTCTTAAGCCTCTAAGAGTATGTAAAAAAAAATAGCTGTTCCAAGGTCTTGGGGATATAGCTAGTTCTTCCTGCCTTCAGCACAGTGACAAATCTCACCATAACTGTCCTCATCTTAACTCTGCTCTTTTGTAGCTGCATTGCATGTTTTATACTGCTGTTAAGACTCTTCGTAATAACAAGGGGTTTGTGATTGGCTGCTATTGAGATCCAGCTGAAATTCTAAGGTCCAAGGAAGGTATTCATTCAACAAATTTATTTATTCATGTCTCTAATCTCTTAACAGTTCCTGGAATCATAGAATCATAGAATCATAGAATCATAGAATACTTTGGGTTGGAAGGGACCTTTAGAGGTCATCTAGCCCAACCCCCCTGCAGTGAGCAGGGACAGCTTTAACTAGATCAGGTTGCTTGGCCTGTACATCTTATTTTACACAACAATTTAAGGTCACTTAGAATGCATCACTAAATGTCATGCTCCTCAAATTGTAATTGCAATCAAAAAAGTGTTATTTGTTCTGAAAGCTGTAAGGAGGAGACACAGCCACTTACATTTACCTAGTGCTTTGTAAACAAAGCTTTACCCTTGGGATAGTCAACATAATGTCTTTACATCAAGATGAAGATCACAAGTTGCAAGAGGATCAGGTAAACACCCTAAAACTCTGAAGGCTTTATGTGAAGGCCTTATGTGATTTTTTTAAAATTAGCAGATGTGTTAAAATTGGGTGTGTATCTTAATGCAAAAGTAGGTGGAGAAAGAAGACTAACTTTGTAAATGGCTTGAGGGACATGAATTTATCTTTCACTGAGGCTGAAAAAAGAAAGAAAGAAAAAGGTAAACAGATAAATTTGGATCTTTGTTTTGAATTTGCTTTGAACTCTGGAGGGTTTTTGTCAGTTGCTGAATGAGGTTTTGCCTTGCTACATGTAAATAAACCTGACAGTTTAGTATTTGGTTCTATATCTCAGTGGTAGTGGGAGCATTGATTCTGTAATAACCCCAAATTTGGCTGAACTAGCTCTGCTACATAAAGAAGGCTGGAAAAGGTGAGGCAGCCCATTTCTGTGCTTACATCTGAAGCTGGAACTAGAAGACATGGAGAGACAGTCAGAAGTCAGAAATGTGGACCAGAACAGAAACGAAGGGTCAGGACAGGGACCTGAACAATCACAGATCTCTCAGCCTCTCCTGGGATGAAAGATGCTTCAGAAAGACTGCCTTCTCCAGCCTATCTTGCTTCTTTCCCTTGGTTATGCGTCACAGAGGTGGTAGTAGCTGTGGCCTCAATGGTTGGACAAAGGTGACTTCCCTTGCTGTGGCATCTTAGCTGGAGAGAGTGGTTTGACCATTTGTAAATGTATCTTCAGTGATGCTGGCTGAGAAGGACCTCTTCCCTTCATATGTTGTGTCATCTAAGAACTAAGGAGTTTCATTCCGGCATGTTAGAAAGATTAGTGTAAGTGATAGGTTGAAATGACACAGTCACAGCATGTCGTGTCAAAATCTAAGAACAAAAATCAAACGGAAATTTGGGAGTTCACTTTGAATCTGCAACTGTTATCAGAGTTCAGGTCTTGCTTTAGTATTTTCCCTGCTCCCTACAGGACCTGCACATTTCCATCATCTTGTCTTCTTAGTGATGGATATTGTGTTTGCAAAAATTAAAAAAACCCACCACATTATAGTGAGAGAAGGAGGCCCAGCATAGTTTTTTCCTCAGTACTGTTTTCAGGACCTGAAATCTCGTAGATACAGGGGCCCAGAGCTGTTACATGAGGACAGGATCGATTCAGTCAATCAGAGGGAAAACCTACTGTCAGACTCTCAGACCTTTAACCTGCTCCTCCGAATTATTAGAACTCCCAAATCTCTTTGCAGGCCTTTTCTATTAGACAGATATTCCCATGTTTTGATTTTTTTGCTCCAGAAGTAATTTTTTTTATAATTACCTTCATTGAACTGCACTTACCATCTGTGAAGTGAGAGGCACTTAAATGATTTATTAGCCTGGGTTCCTAAAATGCGCTGAGCAGCATGGGATTGATCTGGCTAGTGACAAATACAGGATACATGACAATGGATAGGTGGCCAGTGTTTGATGGAGCATTGTGCTGCTCTGGTGGGGGCTTGCTCTGTGGGAGTGTGTTGGCTCTCTTCCAGTTGTACAGTAGATCAATAAAAGGCAGGTGTGCCTTGGCTCAGAAATACAAAGAAATATCTTGAAGCACAGTTCTCCTCTTGACAAAAATCATAGGGTACTGTACCTCTTATTTCTAAAATAACTCCCCTTAAAAGGCTCTAAAAAGCATTCTGGCAGCAAAGAAAACCTTTCTAGAGTCCAAAAGCTGATTCAGATTCTTTCTTGTCTGTGCACTGATTGAAATCCTGAAGGCTGATCTTGGTGCTCACTTTGTTTCTTCTCTTGTGAGTAGTATTTGTGATGTGTACGATGCTTTCCACGGTCTTCCCTCAACCCCGTACAATGTGGTTAATGTTCAGTGGGGTTCAGCAGAGGTAGCACAGTATGGTGTAGAAAGCTGAGCTGTGTGGATCTAGCTATGAACATAATTAGAAGGCAGTGAAAGTCTGTACGTAGAAGCACTACTTAAAGAGGAATATGGTTCCTAGCTAAGCAGGAGATGGGAAGGAGGAGTATCTGCCTTTCATGCAAGCAACATTCTGTCTCTGGTATTAGGCAGGGGCTCCTGACTTACATCTCCAGCTGCATTCTCATCCGAGCAGAGGCTGTGAGACCCTGCTACTCGCAAAGCAGCACTTTGCTTCCCCGTGTAGCAGACGCTCACAACTTCTGCTGACCTCAGAACTCAGCAGGAGCTGAGATGAAGCAGCTCCAGCCCTTCACAGTGATGAGATGCCACCAAGCAGCTGATCTCACAGATGCAAGTGACTGCAGGTGAGCCAGAGCCTGCTCCGTGCAGATTGCCTGGAGGATCTTCACAGGAACATTGGCAAGGAAGAGGAGGTTGCAAAGCTAACTTCAGTGGTGCGCTCCTGCTGGGGGTTAAGCATCTGCCTTCCCCCTTCTCTCAGCACAAACTGAGAGAGTAAAATTCCAGTACAGACACTGTGTTAATCTTTCTCTTCACCCCCCAGTTTAATGTATGCAGAGAAGCACAGGACTGGGCTTAGAAAGAATAACAAAAGGGATGTGCATGTGTTGGTTTAGTCCAAGCCATGGAATAGCTTGGACCAACGCTGTGATTTAACAAGCTGGGTTCCAGATCTGGCTGTATGTTGCAATAGTAAATAGAAACTGGGCTGTGGCTGGCAGCTGGCAGCAAAGATGACATGTGGGGCTCTCTGAGGATGGTTTGCAGTAGCAGATAACTCGGTGGCTGAAACGATGTGAGTTGACAGCGATCAGCCACAAACCCACCCCACGGCTTTTCTGTGCCCCCAGCACTCCCCTGCCACCTTGGGCAATATGGACCAGATATGTGGTGTCCTGCCTGGCAGGGGAGGCACTGGTGGGTGGGCACAGAGCAAAATCAGGCAGCAAATGAGCCAAGCAGGAGCTGAGAGGGAAAGGAGGTGTGAAGAGAGGTTGGAGGGCTCTGTGGAGATGATGGGGTTGGTAAGGAGTTCTCCCTGTGCCTAGGGCTCAGCCTTACCTTTGCAAGATAGTTAATGGCCTGGAGGTGGGTAGGAGGAAAGCCCCTCCACAAGGAAGTTATGCAGTAGCACCTGGTCTGAGCTCCTGAAATTTCTGGGATTCAACCGCCATTCAAAGCTGCACAAACTAGCGTAGCTGTTACTATGTTTGTACTCTGTGCTTAGATGACCTTGGGCTAAATTTTGGAGTCTGAACATTCATGTCTACCTAGACACAGGGTGTTCCTCTGTCTTCTAGTTGTGACTGTTCTTAGCAGCCCAGTTGCACCACTTTTACTTGAATCAATATGCACTTCACCTGCTGTATATATCCCAGACAACACATGTTGATGAATTTCTTCCCTCACTTTTTCCACAGCTCTCTCTCCTAAAATAAGGGTTCTCTTCTCTTCTGTCATAGTACCTGCACTGTAGCTGTTTCTCCTGTATGTGTTCTTTTTCTGTCTCATGCCCAGTTTTCAAGGTACCCACAAAGAGGCATCAATAAAATCGAATCAGACCTACAACTGGAACTACCCAGATCTTGGATTTAGTTCAAATTCAGGGCCATGTTGGGGGAAGGGAGGAAAGGTCAGACTTGGTTACCTTCAGGAAACACAAAAAGAGTTCTGGGAAAAGAAAACCTCAGGTAATGTTCGTCTTTACTGGCTGATTCTTCCATATGCCCTCAAGAGCGGCATGTAGCCAAATGGAGTTGGTGAGAAGCAGAGACAGATGGCAACATGTGATCTGGAAGGAATACGGGGTTTTACACCCAGTCAGAGATGCAAAACCAGAGCCCTGAATACTCGTGATTCTTTTGGTGTAGTTGACATCGTCTGATTCATTATCCAAATACCAAGATTTAAGCTGGCCTCTATTCCAAGGATTAATTTTGGTTTCCTTTTTATTTTGTATCTGGCTTTCTTCCATAAAATGCTATTCCTTCTGACCTTCAAATGAGTGAGTATGTCTATTCATGGTGGACTAACAGTCCAGAGGAGCCAAGTGGTGGAGGACACATCTTTGCAGGTGGCAGCCCAGGGCAGAGGACAGCCACATTATGCTGCATTGAAAACTTTAAAGTGTCTTTCAGCCAAAACTCAGATCATGTCCTTTTCATTTCACGATCCTCCCCTGGCTCCTTCTGGGCCTACAGCCTGGGCTGCAGAAGCCAATGTACCAGCGTAGATATGTTTGCTGGAATAATTGTTATTGAGCAATATTTCCCTGCGTGACACAATACATCTCCATTCCTGGAAGAGCGATGGGCACACCACTTGCTGCAGCCGGGCTCTTCCTTCCCCTGAGCCGTGTCAGCATTGAACTCAGATGAGAGGTGCAGGAGGCTTAACAAACCCTTCCCCTGTGAGCGCCCAAGCTCGGCAGGGCTGACTTGGCAGGCCGGAGCGGGCGTTCCGCACTGGCGGAAGGGTGAGCAGTGAGGCAGGATGGCCGCCAGCTTTGTTCAGAGCTCGCTCACGGTGCTTGCTTGGATTCAGAGGGCTTGGGAGTTCAAGGCAGAAAAAAAATAAACAAAGGAGTGAGAAAGGGCTAGAGAAAGAGTGCAAAATATTTTTAAAGCTCTGCAATGTCAGCCCACAAGTGATGAATCTGCAGGGCACAATCCAGTTTAAACTGGCTTTGGGAAACTGAGGATAGCTCACTTATGCTTAATAATTAAAGGAATGATATGCTTTCCTACTTGCTGCACTAAAGATGAGTGAGGTTTTATCTCTGCACTGCTAACAGTGCCAGTGACATGTTCATAATGTTGTAACACGTTTCTCTGCACATACAGCAAAGAAGAGGGCTTGTGGCAATGGGCCAGAATCACTTAGATCATTTTACCAGGGGACCCCATCAAGGACCCACTTTTTCCAGTCCGTAGCACCTCATGTTGTGACATTCCTCGCACTGTTGTCCCCCCCCATTAACTCTGATGACACAAAAAATGATTGTTGTCTTTAGATATAAAAATCAGTTTAACTCAAACCAGGGTCAAACTGCTGTCGGTGTATTCAGATATGTGTTTCAACTTAGTTTTGTCACCCCATGAGTTGGAAAATTGCAGCGCTGGGTGAGGTCAGACCAGGGTTATAAACTTTCTTTGTGAGCAATTGAGTATGAAACAAAATCTGATTTGCTCAGACACAGGTAATGTTGGCTTCCCCACCCCCCACCCCCCTTTAAAGTGCAATCCTGCTTCTCCATGTTGGTTTTAAATAATTCAGTCTTGCAAAGCAGGAGGGCTTGAGAAATTTCAGAAATAATGCATGCAAAAGGCTGGCTTTTATACTCCTGATGTCTATGGGATTCTGCCGCATCCTGGCGTGATGTGTGGGTGTATGTGTACATGTGCTTTTTTTGTACTCGCATGCATACTCACACACCCTCTCTCTCTGTATGAATTGATTATGTTACCCAAATACCTCCTAGGGATCTCTCTGTGGCTCTGGTACAATTTGTTCTTGAAATTACTCTAGGAATTGTACAATCCTGTGTTAAACACCCCCACACTGATACAGATATGGATTGAAAGCTGATAGGCATTAAAATGAAGTGGTGTTTAAGTAATTGCTTTTCTGCTCTTAGAATATTTTCTCCTGATAATTCCTTTCTCAGGAGTGAGGTGGGTCCTGCCTTGGGCCAGAAGGCAGAACTAGATGACCACATGAGGTGCCTTAAAGCCTACGAATCTGTAATTTCAAAGACAGAAAAAAATGAGATGTACAAACAGAAGCCAGGTTATCACTCCTCAGTTCCACGCCTCTGAGACACAGGCCAGTCGCACCTCACGGCGCAGGTGCCACGGCTGGTTATCATAGCAGTTAACACGGAGGCTGCAATGTTTCATCCCAGAGGAACCAAACAGGGACAGCATGGCCCCAAATGATGGGACTGCTGGACAGAAGGGGATGCAGAAACCAAGGAAACAAAGTGGAGAAGGTCCCAAATAGATAACAGTTTTTCTTTTCAACATGAGGAGAGGCGTAAAGGCAAGCCTGTGCAGAGGTGTGAACTTGCAGATTCTTAGTTCCCTTTGTCAGTCACCATTTCAAGTATTGCTTCCTCATCTCCTGGGGCAGGATGCCTGCTGGCTGGTTGAACCTTACAATAATATATTGCCCACCTTGGTATGTTAAGTTCTTACCTAATGTATTATTTCTGTTTTATGGAATTAATGTAATTCCAAAACTGTCAGTCTCTTCTCCAGCTCAAAACACTATTGCATTTAGACTTTGTTCTCCTGATAGCATAGAAAGTGTGTTGTATTCAGCAGGGATAAACCATGCATGCTGAACATAACCCAAATGGTAGTTAAAGGTGGCAGAATCTCCCAAGGGAGGTACTGAGTGCACCCAGGCACAAACTCTGTTTTTGTGCCTTAACACTGCTGCCAGAACACTGCTGATGCATCTAGCGTGGAATAAATGTTAGCCATTGGGCATTTCTCCCAGAATGTCTCCTCTTGTACATAGTGGAAATCACCCCATATTTATCCAATTTGTGCATGAATGGAGTGCAGGGTATGAGGGGACAATCTCACAGGTTGTCTTCTGTCCTCCAAGTTTCTGAAATACGCATTTAGTTGATGTCCTCGCCTAAAGAAGACATTCCAGTTTTCTCACTTATACGGTTTCTGGCATTTTGTATCATTGCTTTGGTTCTCACTGTACTTTGTGGCACCTACTCTTTTTTCTGTCCTTCTGTCTGACTTGTTCTATCCCCTGCTGTGTCCTCTACATGAGGATACATGATTTCCATGGCTTTGTCCTCGAATAAGCATCGGCCAAAGCTGTTTGTGCCTCTGCACTTGTTTGCTTTCCTCTGCTCTCCGCTTTAAAAGCCTGCTCACAACCTTCCTGATTTTAAGTGCCCATAAGACTATCATGCAATGAGTCAGATGACTGTCCTTCTGGCATGGGCCTCTTCCCTTCCAGAAGTGTCCCCAGTTCCTGCTGAATCTGCTCTTTCAACCACCTTCTCAGCCAGGTATTAAACCTTGGCTTTTCTGCCTCTCTTTCCAGTCCTGCATGGGGTTACTGGGAGTGTTTTCAGAGAATATTCCTTGTCTGCAGTTTCCTTCCCCAGAGCCTAAATTTTGCTTCCAGAATCTCTTTCCTGCCCTTCTGTATGTAATTTGTGCCAAAATGGACTAGGCTTTTCCCCAGTACCTCCTGAAAGCCAATTCAGACGCCTGTGAGGTCTGCTGCCATGGTCTTGGCAGTCAAGTCACCATGTAATCCTCTTTGGGGTCACAGCCCCACCTGCCTATTTGTTGCTGGTAGGAATTGGCTTCAAGCCTGAATTATGGTTTTACAGAGGTGCCTTACCATTGGCAGGAGACCAGTGTCTGAGTATGCGAAGAAGCCAGGTTTCAGATGTGTGCTTTTGCTTGGCATTCTCTGTTGTGCTGGCTCTTCTGTCTCCCCATCAAGTCCTTGCCAATAGTGCACACTCATGGGCCCTTGCTCAATATTCTGCATTTGAGTCTCAAGCTTGGATATCCCAATGCCTAAGTCCCTTTCTTTAGTGCTGGCCTGACTGATTTGGAACCAGAATCAAGATCTGGAAAGATTTCTTTATAGCTTTTGGCAGGAGGCTTCAGGTTTAACAGGCCATCCACTGTATATTCTGACTTCCAGATGTCTGACAGAACTCCTGGACAGTAGCTTTTACTAGGTTGCTCTACAAGTAGAAACCTTCAGCAGATGGGCACTAGGTTCTCATGGACAGACTCCACCTTGCATGCTCTTGGGAGGTGTCACATCTTCACATCATCAGCTCTGTGCAGTTGATGTCTGACGTCTCCTGTGTACCATGATTTGCAGCTGAGCTGTGAACTGAGCATGTGGATGTGTCCAAGGCAGCTCATGCATTCTGGTAGTCATTGCTTTGCTACATGATTCAGTTGTCCAGCATGTGTGCTGTAGGTTGGGTATAATACATGGGCTCTATCTGGTTTAGAATTTCTGACAATATCCCATTGGGATGTATGGACTGTTGGTTCCTATAATGAGGTGATCTGTAGTCAGACATATCTAAATCAGAAGATCCTCTTAATCTAGACTCCAGTGTGTGGAATTTATGGTCTTCTCTAGTTTGCTGTCACTTCAAGGCCTGCAAGATCCTCTACTTTCTGTGACAAATTTATGTCAGTGCGCAATTGCAGGTTTTTACATGTTTTTCTTCCTTCTTTAGCTGTATTCTGTTCCCTTCCCCCAAAGAGCAGACTATGGATGAAGTAGCTAGTACAGTCCTACCAGCTATGAAGACTCATGTGAATTCAGCACACCCCATTGTCCTGCTGAGTGTTCTATCAATGTGCCAACTTTGCTGTATTAACCCAGGAGCAAGGGAAACTGCAAGTCACTCAATCCTTGGGCTACAACAGGTTTATTTTATTTAATGAAGTTTGAGTCATTTTATGGCAGAAAATTCCAGCTGAGCCCTTTTGAGCCTGCATATTCCTCTCTACTGCAGACCTCTGGGGTGTGCAGCCAAAAATGTAAATTAATGAAGACAAAGAGGAGAGATGTTCCTGACACAGTTATTCTTCTCTCTTGTTAGGGCACTGAAGCTCAGGTGATACTGGGAGAAGCTGCAATATTGTCACTTCACTCATCGCAGTAACATTAGGGTTTTTTGGGGGGGAGATCTGTTGCAAGTAGCTGTTGACCACCTTAAAATTTTCTAGAATTTCTGTCTTTCACCAAAGTCACCCTTCCCTGCAGTACTTTGGTATGCAATATTGTAAATTATCTCATGAGATTTTTTTTTTCCTTCCAGGCATATCTAAAACATCAAAGGTATTTTGCTGGAAAAATAAGTCACAAAACGGTGAGTCAAAATTGGAGAGGTGCACAACTGGTATATGCCTGTGATGACTATGGCCCAAGCACATTTCTTTTTTAACTTTGCCATCCTTCTCTGTCTCATGTAATCATAAATAAGTTAAGTGCTTTGCAATCTGTGGAATGTGTTTTTTCACATGACCACCATCTGGGCTGCTATTTCTCTGGCCTTTTGTACCTCTCTTTGTTGTTTGGGTTACTGATAGTTGTCTGTCTGGTGGTGTTTGATTTTAGCTTTCTCCCTTGACTCCTCAACAAGTTGCAGTTAGAAACTTTCCCTAATTTTATCTTCGAGGTTTACACTTCTCTTAGCCCTAAAAAACATATCTGAATTCTACAGTTTATTCCTGTCAATACACTGTGTTTCGCTTTTAACAAGTGAGTGTTTGTCTACAGGAGGAGATATCAGTCGGGAATTATCACTCTGTGGAAGCTCACATTTAGGGTCCATTGCCCTTTGGAAATGGATGCAGATTATTTGCACTGCTATTCCAGGATCCACGTCTTGTCAGGGAGTCTTCTGGCACCCTTTAATTTTTCTCCTTCCTATTTGAACTCAGTGTCCTCTGTGGAACAAGTCTTAATTTTAGCCTTCATCAAATCTTTCTCTTTCAGCTGAGGTTTCTGCCTGGTGCAATGGTACCCAAGGTATGCTGGAGATAGGTCTGTCAGACTGCTTGTGTGTTAAATGCTTGCTGAAGTTGATGGAAATGACTCCAATGACCCCAAGGACTATTGGGCCAGTTTCTGAGAATACTGAACCAGACGTATTCCAGGGTGCCAATTCCTTAACCCTTCTTTTATTGGATTCCCCATCCCTGTATGTTATCAGCATATCTTTTTTTTTTTTTTTTTTTTTCTGAGCAGTGGGTTCCTTTCCTAGCTTTTATGATTCTGAGATAAGAACAGGTAATTTGAACACAGAGTCACTCTCTCATGCCTAATCTACAACATTTCTTCCCCCCAGCTGAGGACAGTGAGTTCTGAAGCTTCCTGCAGGCCGTGGTTCGGTGTGTGTCAGTGTGATGTGCTGCTCCACTTGGCTTGCTCTGCTCATGGGTAATTTGATAAGCGATAATCATGGCCTGCAAGGAATGCCAACCCTGTTGTTCACACCGTTCCAGTTCATGTCTTCATTTCAGCTGGAAAAGCCACTGTGTCAGCTACTAGTGGACTTTCTAGCTTCCCCTGCTTAAAATAGGCACTTGTCTCTTCAACTCTTTTGTATAGGTAGAACACATCGTACGAAGTTCTTAAATTAAATGTTTTATTTTATTTATTAAGTCTTAGGCAACATTCTCTTCATTCCCTGATCTGGGGGAAGAGATGTGTATCATGGGCTGTTGTTGGTCTGTGGAGGGTGGAAGCCTGCCCATGAATTAGAGCAGACTCTCAGAACTCAGAGTGCTCTCAGTTGTGCTTACAGATGAGAGCAAAAGAGAGAGAGAAAAGGAAGTAGCTAAAAGCACAGAGGACTCAGAAATGCCAAAGAAGCATCTGTAAACCCTGACTTCAGTCCAGCAGTGAAAATCTGCTTATCTCAGTCCCCCATCCATGTCAAAATACTTCCATTAATTTTCGTTACAAGGAAAACTGAAGTTGTAAGATTACATGATCACAGTAATAGCCAGTTTGGCAATATCCTGACCACTGCTTTCCAGCTCTTTCCTCTTCTCCTGTGAGCTTTTTGTACCTCTATACTCCCACCCTTATACTAATTCTTCCCATTCCCATTTGCCTTTCATCCACCATGTGTGCCCCTGTAGCCCCTCTCATCTCTAGTAACTCTTCTTGTCCTTTAATTCTTACAAAGGAGAGGGATCCACCAGCACTGAAGTGTGCCAGGCAGGCTAGCAGCAGTTTATCTAATGCAGCTCTGCCATGGCACCTCACAAACTTGCACAACTTCTTTTGTTAGTCCAGGCTGTTGCTTTTTGGGAAGGCATGTGAACATTGTGAGACCGGAGAGGTGAAGTCTTACTGCCCGTCACTAAAAGGTAGTACATGGAGGTCTTGTGCTAGACTTGCACACCTGGAGTATGCAGGGCTTCTAGCTCTTCAGGTAGACCTGAACTGACAGTGGACTGAAGTGGACTTTAAAAACCCTTTTCTGGTCAACTCAGTAAGACCTGATTGAACTTTGCTTATGTTATGTTATGCTGTGTTACACTTCTGACCCTACTGAGAAGATCTGGAGGGTTTGTCTCCAGTGCAGTTTTGACCCTTCTCCATGGATGTCCAACATGCACAGTTACTGGGGCAGTGATAGATAAGCAGGAAGTCTCAAAACTATTTCTTTCTCTTATAATCTGAAATGGAGCCCCCAGCCCAAAGGAAGCTGAGGGAAAAAGAAAATTTCTTGCTGCAGAAATGATTGTCAGAAGGTGCCTGACAAATGATGTTCACTTCCAGCATTTGTCAGTGTGCAGTGATGCAATGACCTTCACATCTTGGGTAGGGTTGCTTTGATTTGAGTATGCAGAAGGACCAAGATCAAACCATCAGACTTTTGGGTACTTCTCCCTTGCTATGGTACAAAGTGCAGCACAGCTAGAAAAGCCTCTAGGGTCTATGTCATCATCTGGCTTAAATAAACAGTGCTCCAGTAAAATCAGTGGGAAGATACCAGTGCAGCCCAGTTGGGAACCTGGTCATAGCCCTTGGACTCCTGCATAATCTCAGAGCCTCCCTGCACAGCATGAGAGATTTTCTTTTCAAACTATTTGCAGGAACACAAAATGCAAATATGCTCAGAGACATGTTGCACTAGAGAAGGAGAGAAGCTGGCTCACCGCTTCCAGAGGTTTGATGGTGTTCCCGGGGTGCTCGTTGAAGAAATAAGTAAAAAAGGGTGAAAGTCCTGGCAGCAGTGAGGGCTGGTGCCCATGGTGAGGGCTGATGCCTGGGGTGAGGGCTGGTGCCCGCGGTGATGGCTGGTGCCCATGGTGAGGGCTGATACCCATGGTGGTGGCTGATGCCCACAGTGGTGGCTGGTGCCCGCAGTGGTGGCTGGTGCCTGGGGTGATGGCTGATGCCCACGGTGACGGCTGATGCCCATGGTGGTGGCTGGTGCCTGCAGTGAGGGCTGATGCCCACGATGAGGGCTGATGCCCACAGTGATGGCTGGTGCCTGGGGTGATGGCTGGTGCCCAGGGTGAGGGCTGGTGCCGGTGGTGAGGGCTGGTGCCCGGGGTGGTGGCTGATGCCCGGGGTGGTGGCTGATGCCCACGGTGAGGGCCAGTGCGTACGGTGAGGGCCTGTGCACACGGTGATGGCCGGCGGCCCCAGGCAGGAGCGCTGGTGGTGACACTAGAGGTCACTCTGTGACCAGGGATGGAGACGGGTGTCTGGGGGCCTTGGGGAGGTCAGCGGCTGCTAATCCGTATAAATTGCTGAATTACAAGCAAAATTTGTACCTAATTATGAACCGCTTTGATGCGGCATTGCTGCTGTCCTAACTTCAGAGCGCCAATTTCCTACAGGGAAAAAACCCCACCCTTGAGCGGTGTGTTCGTAAGAGCACCCAGAACAAGGCTGCCATTTTAGGCACAGACTGGGGACAGCCTGGCAAGTGCTGGCCTGGGCTGGGTTCCCCACGGCATCTCTCTGGGTTGGCTCTACCTGCCTCCGTCCTCTCCTCCGCACAGCCGTCGGCTGTCTTATCGGCATGGTCAGGAATTCATTTAGCTGATGCTGCCTAGCAAGCCTAGGGGTAAAGAAGGATTTAACACAGTCACTAGACATCTGCGTGCTAAACTCACTGGCTGTGGAACCTATATCAAAAGGATTTAATTTTATTCCCTAATAATCCCTTTTCTCTCAAACAGGTCAGACTAGAGAGGCTGCTGCTACTTGCTGCAGCTTTCAGCCTCACTGGCGTTGTTGTTATTGGTTTCAGGGCTGGTCAGTCATGCAAGACATCTGTCTCATCTCGGTGAAAAGTTTTCCTTTTAATATTATTTTATTGAACTCATTTACTCTGGCCACTCAAAAAAGAAGGTATCTCTGCTTTCCAGTTCCCTGAAATGCCTCTGTAGAAGTTATTCTGAGTGAAAGATTTCAATGATTTCTTCTACCCCTGAATAGACAGATAATTTTAGGTCAGCTGAATCTACTTGGAAGCTGGTTGCATAGTTAGCAATTAATTCTGGCTGAAAAACAAAGAATAAGAAAAATAGTTTAAAAAAATTAATTTAACATTTTTCCATTGCAAAATGTGCCTCATTTTGACCAATAAATACAGCATGTTCTCACCCTTCCCCCAGTCTCCTGAAGGATCAAAGGTGAAACGCCTGATATGAGGCTGAACAGAACATTTTAGTTCACCTAAAGCATTTTTGCTAAGTTTATTTTTTTTCACTTTGGCCATAAAAGGCAAAGCCAGCTCTTTGCACAACTTTATTTGTAAGTCTTCTCGTAGCTCCTGTGGAGGCCAGGTGTCTGCTGGCGGGGGAGGGAATATGCCCCACATCCCTTTTTCTCCATGGAACATGCCATTAACGACCCAATTTTGCTGGATGTTTCTAATGCTCTCACAAGGGTTAGTGGCATGAGGAGGCTTTGCACTTCCCCTGTTAGGGCAGGTACCTGGTTGTGGCTGGATTCCATAGTAGTGCAAACATCTCGCAAATCTAGTCAGAAATAATTGGGATAACAGGGACTCCTTAGTCTTCATTCACTTGAGGGTCACAGGACGTCAGATTTGACTTTGCTATTGAAGTCAGCTAATGTACTGGAAATGCCTTCATTTTCTCCCTCTGGAAGCATGGGTTCAAATCTGCCATAAATTACAAGTGACACAGGTTCAGTAGTTTTAATTAAATCCCACGAGGTTATTTTTGTGTGTCAACACTCCCCTTCTCCTCCCTTCTGCACCATTGGGAGCAGCCGAAGGGCAAGGAGGACTCCAGCACTGTAGGTGGAAGTTCTCAGCGCAGCATTCAACTGCGCAAGTTAGCTCAGGGCTGGGGATATGCCCAGACTCTTGCCTGGCCTGGTATCAGTCTTCCATTGAACTTGTAATGTAGTGTATATTCTTCGTACATTTAAAGCATTCAATTCTGTGCAAGATCGTTATTCCTTGTAGGGAGATAACTGGCTATAGAGGATTTCTGTTACCTACAGCATCTCTCCAGCCTGGAATTCATTGATTTCCAATCTGTTCTCTAAAGGTGCAGTGTGGGGGTGATCAATGCTACAGTGCTGATGTGAATAAAGCGTAGCCCCTAATCTGCATTATCAACGGCCCGCTTCCTGATATCCTGAGCTGACCTGGTCATGACTGTCTCTTACACAGATAAATACACTAGCTGTTGCTAACATGGCTTGAAAGCCTTTAAAATAGGAACGAATCAGATTCAGTGTATCTTTTCCAGGGCGTGGCTAGGCGAATTCAAACCTCTTTTAAGCTAACGCTTTTGTAAAGGCGCTATATGTTGTTAGCATTTCTCTTAGCTTGGATTTAAATTAAAAGCTTTAATTGGTCTGCTGATTTTCCTAGCAGCATGTTTAAAAAAGAAAAAAAAAAAAGCTGGGGGGAGAAAAAAGCCCCGAAACACACCACTTAGAGAAGAACTGTTTAGAGAGCAGGTTTTTATTTAATAAACAGTGATCAATTGAATTGATTAACCATGAACACATTACAGCAGAGTTTGTTGTTGCTGCTGCTGATAATTGCAGTTCATGTGCATGAGAATATTAAATGGCTGTTTGCAGGATCATTTTCATGCTCTTTTCATTTAACAGAATGGAGAAAACAACAACTGTTGACAGTGATTTTGGTTAGGACTCAAGCGCTGCAGACTGTGCCCTCAGGATGCCTGTGCAATAACTCTATCAATTGTGGCCATTTACTCTGCACTTCCAGACATTTCTGCAAACCTTGCAGCTGTTTTTTTACTAATTCGCTTGGTAATTAGATCTTATCATGCTGGCTCCATGGCTTTACATAAACTGTAAGCATTTGGAGCTGCCACGTAAGATATTTTAGAGTTGTCTCTGTTGGTTTGCGCTGCTCTGCAAAGACCAAGGTGCTCTCAAAAAGCAGTAGAAAAGGGAAGCAGTTGTAACACATGAGTTTCTGCTGATTTAAGAAGGTTTCCATAGAGGAAAGGAGTTCCATCCTTTAAAGTAACCACTGGAAGCCAAGCAGCACTGGTGGGTTTCATCCTGCTGGATGCTGAGCACAAACTGGGAGCTCTGCTTCTACCCTTTCCTTCACTCTCCAATACACATCTTTGTCTTCAATAGGAGTTGAGGGCTTCAGTAGAAGTTGCGTTTTAGATACCTCATTGATGTTCAGGAGAGGAATACCACAATCCTGCGAGCTCGGGGTCCAGAGTTGGTATCAATCACACCCAAACAATATGGATGGAAAGACAGTGAGCTATTCTGTGATAGGAAGTCACCTTGGAATGGCTTTATGCAGTGGTAAGTGTAGCACGATTTGGGAACTGTGGATCTAGGTGCCGCTACTGGTGGAATGGCCTTACTTACACAGACCTATTGATCTCAAAGGAGAAGGTGCTCTGCCAGTGACTGCACAGCTGGGCCCTGTTAAAACATCACAGCATCTGATGATCTTCCTATACCAAAAGGAAAAGATAAGTCATTCCTGTGCAAGCTAAGAATTTGCAGTGAAACAGTGAGATTGAGTGTGGTGAGACTGTAGAACAAGTTTCTCCATGACACATCTACACTGGCTGGTGGGTCCAGCCACGCTGAACCTCAGGGCAAAGAAGGTGGGGAAGAAGTACTTCAGCAACTAAATGCAAGCCATCTCAGAGCCTGATGCAGCATTTACCATGTAAAGAAATTCTGCTTGCTAGTCCTGGGCTAACATAGATAAACAGCGAATCTCATGGTGGTGGTTTGGGCCATGTGGGCTTACTGACGTAGCCATCTCCTAGCAGTGGTCCTGCAGTATCCAGCTCCTGGTGCAGTGTAGAATGGTTGCAGGTCAGAAGAGTGTCACACGTGCCCCTGATGACTGACAGCTAGCTATGAACCCTATTTTCAGATCACATCTTTGGTTCTGCCAGTTCTGTGCTGTGCCAGGGAGAGGCAGAGTATGGCTTAGTTTCCGGATTATTGTTTGCTGTCTGTAGATCACTTCAGTCACAATATGGTTTTCTGTTTTGTACTCTGCGTGCTTTGCACTTCCCCCGGGAGTACAAGCTAGGCTGTGTGTACTGCAGAAAAGTATCTTTGCTCTTATGAATTGAGAGATGGACCCTGTAACATCAGTGAAGATCCCGTATATGGCAACATCGCAAGGTTTGCAGCTCTAGGGTTCCACCTAGTTACAGATAAAACTCAATTAACAGGACCCCAAAGAGAGTTTGAATGTACCAGATGTTAGAGTAACATATAACTCTTAAGAGTTTTTGCGTTTAAGCAAATTATTACAAAATTTTGCAAGAAAATCTCATGAAGGATGCAAAAATATTATGGGAAAAGGAAGCTTTTCCAGATGGGCTTTGGTGGATGTTTCTGTCAGGTGATACTGGCAGATGTCATCATAATGATATTTTCACTACTTGTAACGGTAGTAGTAGTAATGTAATAGGTGTGAGGGTCTGAAGAGGTATGTGAGGCAACATCTACAGGAAGAAGGGATAACTTTTAATGGGTAACTGACACAGCTAGGAAAAAAAACAGATAAACTTTTGAGGACAGGAGCCCTACCTTCAGGAAGTTTTCTGGAGTTCTGGAAAGTCACAGCTCCAGGGATAGACAGATCTTTTGGAATTCCCCTTTGATAGCACAGTGAGACTTTCAAAAGGATGCTGTGGTTTGGGGCTTTTTTTTGAAGCAGAAATCCTATACACTGTGGTGCTTAAATTAGTACTCCTGTTGAGTTGATCTGTGAAGACTGACTAAGATCTGCCTGGGGCACGGTGAGAGAATGCCCTTGAGACCCCTAGGGCTGATCCCTCAGAGGAACTTTTGTCCTGACTCCCTGCTTACCGTGAAGGATACTACTAAAAATGGCAGAGGTGGTTCCATTAGAAGCATTAGAAAAGTCTGTACGGGTGATCTTTTCTCCTCTAGTACTTCAAAAAAGTTGCTATAACATGTTTTATGCAGTATCATCACCTCAGTGAAATCATGGCTATATCTTAGTTTGTACTTGTGCCAAAAATGATATTATGGGCCCATGGATGAATTCAATGAATTTACGCTGTAAAGTGTCATAATTTCAGAAACAGACAAATTTGGACCAAACGAATATGGTCTGCATACATTTGTGTTACAGACCTTGGCATTTGCCAGGAGCCCATCCAGTAGTGCATGTCTTAGAAACTCTTAGTGTGCCTAGTATATATGCATTTTTCTATCACATGGAGACCTTCAGGCCCAGTGCAGTAGAAATCTAAATGCTTTTGCCAGCCTAGATAAATGCGGTAACTGGAAAACCAAGCATAGATAGATAGATCGATTGATTGATCGATCTGTCGATCGATCTAGGTATATCAGGTATTTGAAATTTTTTTCAGTAATAAATCCTTGGGAGAAGTTTAGCTTTAGTGTCAAGCTTTGATCCAAATATATACCAACTTTAGAAAAGTTTAGTTTGAAATCTTTAAATTAGTGCTACCATACTCACAGATAAATCCTCCAACCCACTAATAACTGATGTGCTCATAAATTTCAGTGATGGTGGTGAAACAGGCACTGCAGGTAGATGGATCTCAGGACAACTGAATGGTGACAGCAGCATATGCCGTTGGGATTTTAATAATAGTAGTAATAATAACAACAATAATATCTTTTTTTTTTTTTCCTAATTTAAATAAGTGGGCTCAAACATCTGTATATCTGTATATCTGTTCTGCAGAATACAGAGATAGCTATCCTGGCTCTGGGCAAATGAGGTTGAAAGCTGGATGCAGTGTGGTCAGACCTGCATGACAAATTAATTACTGCAGGAAGCAAGTGCTTTAATTTGGAGGTAGTGCTGTGCTAATACAGGACAAGGGCTGCTCTCTGTGCCATGTAGATATCTTGGGTTATCTGAAGTGACCTGGGACATGTGTATGTGGCAGGACACATTCCTGTGGATATGATTCTCGGGTCCAAGCCTGGCACTTGAATCAGCCAGGCACACATCTCCCCTTGGCTGCACAGTGCAGGCTGCAGTGGGGAGAGTGCTCTTCTTCCCATTATGTGGGAGCATGCAGAGAAAGAGTTTTCTCTTCAGATTCTGAAAGCTCTGTGTGAACTTCAATATGACGGTGCCAATTTTAATCAAAGAAATGTACTGTGGATGTCACCTGCATTTTTATCTAGTTCTCTTCGACAGAAATCGAATTTAGAGTTCTGCCACAGATAGTAAGGGCAGAAAAGCCCACTTCTAGACTCATTTTGCTTGCTGTTACTCTGCTACCATAATTACCTCTAAACATAATTATGGGCAAGACAAATGACATTTTTAGCTTTGGTCTTTAAAGACAAGAGTTAATTTCAGGCTTTGACCAGAACTATGTTAATTAGCCTCTACTCACTCCCTTTGTATGGAAGTACATCACCCAGGACTTAGCACAGGTTGCCTTTCCTGTATCTTTGAGTAATGAAAGGACACGGCATGGCAACCAAATCAAGGGCTGCTGCATTAACAAGGCCACTTTTCTGCCCATTTATCATCTATTAAAGGTGCACTAGTTTGTAAAGTAACACCACCTTCAGCAGGGCCGCCAAGAACGGCTCCTCATTTATTTTCTGCATGGTTTAAGTTGGAGTTAGACCCACCTTGTAGCTCAGAGGTGACAGCCAGTAAGAAAAAGTACACTAATTGAGACATCTCAAGGGAGAAATAGAAGAAAACTGAAAAGGTAATTAGAATGAGAGGGTTTCAAGCTGGGTAAGTAAAATCGAATGGAGGTGCATATTAGGGGCTGTTACAGATGGGAAAGAAAGTACTTGGAGAATAAAAAAAGAAAAATGAATATTAGAGAACAGAGCACCCTTTTCACACTTGAAGAATAGAGGAGAGAGATAAAAAATAATGTAACAGTGGAGATACAGGCTGGGGGGAAAAAAAGCTCCAGAAATATGAAGGACATATTTAAATGTAAGAGAGAAAGAATGGTGAAAAATAATAGAGTAGATCAATTACTAGAGCTGTAGCCAAGGAAGGGGAAACTGTCAAATGAATATTTCTGGAACTGTGGAAAGGTGTCCTTCCTTTGTGGGGGATGTAGAGTGTGTTTGGTCTGTGTAGGAGGGGTTTCTTTTGGGGGATAACTCAATATTTGAATTTGCTGCAGTGTCAGTAGCCCAAATGGAGCACTGGGGTGAATGCCTACCTGGGCAGAATTGGATTAATAAGATGTTATTTGGCAGAGCTTATAGCTGATACCAGACCTTCTTCTAGTGGTTGAAGTTTTAGCCCCTCAACAATGTTGCCTGTGTGTCTCTCCTGCTTTAATGTCAATAGTTAGGGACATGTTAAGGTCCAATCCCATTTTTTCCCATTTTAAACCTTCCCTTACCTGCTGGAAAAGAATCACCTGGGCTACCCCCAGGTCGTTTCCACCTCACACACAGGGAATCTGAAGTCCTACTACATTCCCTCAGGCAGATGTAAACCCAAACCAAAGCAGACAGTCACATGAAGAGAAAGACTTTTCTGGTTAAGACTGGGAGACAGCCATTGCTTTTCATTGTGGTCACAGCTGATTAGGCAGGATTTCCCCTTTTGGCCCTTCTGGAGGCAGGAGGCTGGAAGTGAAGATCATCTTCATTGGTAAGTAGAGGAGATGGAGCATGGCTGCTTCTGGCTTCGAGGCAGGAAGGTGGGACCCCAGAGCCAGGGCCATCGCAGGTGAGTTATTAACCCTAAACCACCCACAATCTCAATAGCCAGTGGGCTAGAAGGACCAAAGTATATCTCTGTATTGCAAGGAAGTGCTGCACAGAGGTATCTGAGCTAACTCCAAACAAGAAAATCATGCTTGCACCCTCAGGTAAATGATTCAAGGGAAATCAATAGGAGTTACGTGTCTGTCTGTCTTTGTGGGACTGGACCAGCAGTATTTGTTCACATTAGAACTTGTTTGTACAATGTAATGTACAACAGCCAATACATGTAATGCTGGTTTTAGTTACTAAGTTGTATCCTTGAAATTAATATTCACTTACTGTAGAAATGGAATTTTCTGATCCAAGTACAGTATTTGTGGTTTTAATTGTTAGTCTTGCTAGAACATTTTTCCTATGCATTGTCTGTTAGATTTTTCTTTTATAAACTTCACTGATAAAAGAGTCAGAAAAGGGTTTGTTGTTTCACGGTTTAGTGTGGACTTGGTAATGTTGGGTTAATGGTTGGACTGGATGATCTTAAAGGTCTTTTCCAACCTAAACGATTCTATGATTCTATGATTCTATGATCCTATAAAAATTGTACTGGCTTCTGTTGAAAATTTTGAAAACTTTGAAGCTGTTACTAACACACTAGCATTTTTTAGGTGCTGAAAATTTTTGAGCACTTGATCAAAACCTATTTTCATGTTTTCACTTAAATTTTTTGGTATTTAAGAAAACTAGCCTAGAAACTGGAAACTGTAAAAAAATTAATTACATTTCAGAGCCTGATTCTGTTCTTCCTAAGAAATAACCAAAAACAATTGAAAATTTACTAAAACTGTGAGAAGGAAAAACACCCCAAAACTTAAAAAAGGTAAAAGACACTTCAAAGAGAAAGTGTATCATCAAATTAAAACAGAAAATCAGTCCATGAAGTTAAGACGTACCCTGGCTATTTCCCATTATTATAAAAGCCATTTGTACAGCAGCAGTGTTCATGAACCTTCAGGATTGCAGCATTTGGTACTAGATGCTGTCCAAAGAAAGAAAGAAAATGTACATCTTCACCCCCAGTTAATTACCTTAGTTATGGAAATGCTTTAACCATATACTTCCAGGATAACAGATGAGTCTGTACTTTTCTTTTGCAAGACACAGTCAGCCTTCTGCGTAAGAAAACAGTGGCAAGTTCAGTGGAAGATGACAGTGCTCTTAGTACCAGAATTTCAAAGATCACAAACTCACTCTAAGGACTTGAAAAACAAAGAAAACCCTGTGACAGAGAGTATTCCTCTTCATTCGTCATTTGAAACCCTGCCTCCAAAAGTGCTAAGAACAAATTATTTTCAATATGACTTAGCCCCAGGGGATTTGATAAAAGGGGTTTTTCTTTTCCAGCTGGCTAATGAGATGTGGTCTGCAGAAGACCTTAGTGACTTAGATGGCAGTTCCAAGACTCCCCCAGACTCAGCAAACTTTTCTGATCCAAGGAAACAAAAAACAAAGATGTGTCACAGGCCTGAAGGAATATGGAAGCTGGGTAGACAGTGCTCATTCATCAGCTCTGTAAGCCTGGAAATCTCCTGGGGAAGGGTGGAAAACAAATTAATATCCCTTCTCCAAGCTCCTGTAGGTTCTCCAGTGCTCGGCTGTTCCAAGTAAGGAAAGCAACTTTTGTATCTGGGAGAGATCTGTCTCACTTCCACTCCAGATAGAGTTACACAGATGGTTTTCTTGAAAAGAGAGCTAGTGAGAGGCTACAGTCTTTCCCTCTTATGCAGTCTATTTTACCAGTGCTACATGGGCATTTACCAGAGCCTTCATCTCAAGATGGTGTTGAAGATTTGGGATTTACAAAGTTGGCTTTGCTTCCTTGGAAGGAAATGTGGACCTCTTTTGTCACCTCCCTTCTATTCCTTGTGGACGTTTCCTCCTGACACCAGCTGGTGATCCGCTTGCAAGCAAGAAGACTGATAGCTCTGAGGAAAGGCAGCAACCAGCAGGCCCCTGAGTGACTGGTTTTCAAATGAAGGAGTCCTGAATGTAGAAATTGTTTTCTCTCATGTCAACAATTTTGTTATTTGCTTGCTTATGCTGCTCTAGGGTGGCCCCTTAGACTATGTGGCCAGTAAGCGCATGGGATTCTTTTGAATATACTTCCATTTCCTTCAGTATTGGTCCATGCAATTAAATCACTAATACCACTGTAGATGGCCATAGGTATATATGGATAAATTCAAATTAGCTGTGTTATCAGTAATGATCAATTCATATGGTTCCATCTTCAATAATCGTTGCTTGGTTACACTCACAAAAAATCTGAATTGGAGCAACATGTGTCATAATAGACCCAACATATTTCAAGGTTCACTTATGGTCCAATTTATATTTAATAATCAAGGAGTTGCTAAATGAACTTCACTGTTCTTAGAGTAGACATCTGCCTGGCAGGGATTGCAACCCTGTCACCAGACTGTCCCTGTTAACACTCATTTTGTGTGGAAGCTGTGAGCCACATTCCTCGAAAGTACCTCATTTTTCCAGCTGCTTCTTGTTATCTTTGTTTCTGGTAATTCATTTCATCAATTATTTCCTGATAGTTGAATTCTGCTTTCTATTTGGGTTTAATTTCTTATGTACAATTACATGTGGTGCATATATAAAATGCGTATATATGTTTATGTACTTATTTTCTCCATGCCGTGATATTGTTGTCTCGGTCAGTGTTCAGATCTAGCAGGACAAATGAAATGAACAAATGGAAACCACTGTCATTAAGTATCCCCAAAAGCTTCACCCAAATGTTCTAAACAGGTGGAGAGAGCAGATAACACATGCCCTCTCTGACTTCACTGCTGGGGGGGGGGGGGTGATACATGCAATAGGAGTTTGATGCCCTTCAGCAGATGATCTTGAGATTTCTCATCACCTGTCTGTTTTTTGAAATTCTGCTTGCCCTTTTGAAAAGTTTAGGTTAAACAACATCATTAATTGGGCTTTACAGTCCAACAATAATTACTAATACTGGGCACCACTGCCTGTCAGCCTGTTTATTCCTCAACACCTGGCTGCCTTAGCTTTTCTGTCTCTCTCTTTTTTTTTTTTTTTAGCAGTGGGAAAAAACACCTGAATAATTCAGCAAGAACCTTTTACATTATGAAAAATATAATCAGCTGGCAAGGGTGAGATATCTTATTTCTACAGGATGCTAACTCAAGTATTACAAGTGACTGCAAGATTAATGCCAAAACGTAGTAGGTGTGGATACACATTTTCCTCATTGTTCAAGGCAGTCTCACCCTGCACAGAGGGCTAACAGAAGACCATGTATTCCCCACCATGCCTACCTAATGCCATTTAATAATTTAAATCCATTAATCGGTTAAGATGAAGACTTAGTGTTGCTTGACTCACCGCCACCAAGTGGAGTGTTTCTCCAGGCTAAATAAAATATCTCAAAATATTGTCGTCTTGCAAGGGAACTGAGAGTACCACAGCTTTCTTTGTAAGAGGCTTCAGGTTTTTGGGGGGGAGGGGTGTGTTACTATGCCAAAAGTGCTTAAGTAAATAATAATATCCGTACATCATAAGTAGATGTCTGAGAATATTAGCTGTTTATTTCCCTGACATAGTCTGAAGAGTCTATGGGGGGCTCTTTCAAGAGTCAGGACCTCAATGTAAAATACAAGCTTTGATTCTGATATTTCCCTTGATAACCGTGCTCTACCATATTGGGGTCGGAAGTCAGCAAAGGTTCATTGGCTATTGTAATGCTCACTGTCACCAGTAATAAGTACAAAGGACTTGCTTTAAAAGCTGGCTTATAAAACTTTAAGGAAACTTGGATTGCCTAAGTGAACTTCCAAGGCTCTTCAGGGGCCAAGTGCACTTTGGTTGTCTACTTATATTAATTTCACAGAGTTTAAAGGGTCAAGCAATGCAGTTGGTGATGCTTATTAATTGATGAAACACAGAATCTTGCACTATCTTGCTTTGACCACTTTTGTTCTCCTTTTAGAAAATTTAATATACATTAAAGCTTGCTAGACAAGGGTGCCCTAAAGGATTAAGCCCAAAGTTCACAGCTGGACTAAAAGGTTCAAAGACGTTGCATCCGCAACACTGATTTGATTCCAAGTGACGTTCAAACAACGGAACCAAATTGTAGATGTTTGAATGTGTAAGGAAACAGCAATTAGAGGAATACCACAGAATGGCAAAGGATTAGGATTTATTTTCCTTAAAATGGTAAAACTGATTACGGTCTTATTCTTTCTTTCATGGGGGGATGTGTTTGATCACATCAGCTTTTGGGGTCAGTGGTTGTCAAGAACGTATTTTGGTGTTACAATACAGCTTGCCAAGCTCTAAATGTTCATGCAGTCCCAGTAACTTTACAGAATATATTTGATTGTTGTGGTGATGCTGAACTGAGTTCTGGGTAGGAAAATATTAGCCAGAAGAGAAGAAGGAAAAGAGAAATGGATAGTTGCTGAGGTAACAGGATTAGGATTTAGAAACCTGACATAATCCTATTCAGGGGTATTTCTGCATTCTGTTTACTTGCTTTTGAATTGCTTTGGTGTCTTGTCCAAGGGAGATAATTCCAGAAGTCATTCACACCCAGGCTGCAAATTCGATACTGCATTCAGGTGACAAATGGAGTGTGATTGCAAAGCTACCCAGAAAATTGGAAATCAAATTGGCTGTGATGGTTGGTCTGTGTGGTCTCCTTTTGGAATCAACAAGATGGAGAAGAAAGTGAAGGACAGGAAAAGGAAGTGTGTCCTACTGTACAGAAGATGAGTTTGTTTAGCCGGAGTTGGTAAAGGGAGAAGCAAATTTCACATTATGTCAGCTCTGATTCCTGAGGCCTTAGGGAAGAGACACCTCGAGGAAGTGGTTGTACTTCACTGGAAATTTGCTGTTGCAAAGAGAGACTCTAAACCCTGTAAGGGAGTTGCAGTGGTGAAGACTGTTTATGTTGCAGCTGGGCCCAAACAGCCTCGGATAAGATTGTGGGGCCCTGTGGTGCATCACATGCTGGGAGAAAGTCTGTGGCTGGAGAGAATTCATAGTTTTCATGAGTGAAAAGGGAGAAAAATGGGGGGGGGGGTGTCCTGTAAAACAGCTGGAAAGAATTTTGTGTGATCCACAGCACTTAGTTTCCAGCCAGAGAACAGAACTCACATGTCCAGGACTTCAGGAGCCTTACGCTTGTGTTTTAAACCCTTCAAACAGAAAGAACAATACAGAAAATCCCATAGGACACATGAGAAAGGAGGTTGTGCTGAATCCCTGTTATCATTTCTTTGCATTTACTTGCTAACAAAAAATATTTTTCTTATAGGATGACCTCTGAGATTTTATACTGTAGGGTATTTTGTTTAAAATGTACTGTAACCTTCTTTTTTTTAATTGATCAGATCAGCCTTGAACACTCAAAGAAAAATCTGCCTGCTCTAAATATTGCCTGAGGATTTAGAAAGGTCTTTCTTGGAAACAGAAGAATGAGATGAAACAATCGTCTGTAAAGTATGGTGAGAGAGAAAAAGAATAAAGGAATGAGTTATGTTTGACTTGTCTTCTTTCAAGGGACAATTTTTTTTGTTTTTTAGAGTAGACTTTAGATGTGGGAGATGAAGTGGGAGCTGCTCTGTACGGTTTTAAGATGCAGATTTATCACGGCACCTCTGCAGGCCCTGTAGCCTCCACAGACCCATCTATAGTAACATGCACCTTGTGCCACATGTGGGAGAGAGTCTTAGAGGACCTTATCTTTCTCCTTGCTGTCCCCCATTGGTCTTTGTCACAGGAAAAAGAGAGAGAAAGAAGATCGAAGAGATGAACTGGAGCTGCGTTGACCACAGACCTTGTCCAAGGAGTAGGTGTGTTTGGAGGTATAATTGTCTTCCTGGTGTTTCACTAATGCTGCTTGCTTTGGTATGTGAAGGAGCCCTGAAATACTACATTTGCCATTCGCTCTGTTAGGAACTGAAAAGCTGGTTGTCTGAGACCAGAAATTAATGACTGCCAGAGGTTCTCATGCTACTCAATGCATTTCCAATGTCTTGCTAGAACCAGTTTCAAAACACAGGCAATTTTTCTCCTGCTCTGGTAACTTGTAAGCAAAAAAAATTTCTTTGTTTGGCAACTTGATTTGCAGCAAGACTACATTATTTACCACTTGAGTTGTAAGAGAAACTTTCCTAATGACAGGTGTCAGTCAAGTAAATGTTTGCTATCTCCCACCTGAGCAGAAGCAACACTAAAATTTCAACTGTGTCATTAATAAACAAGGAGCCAATGGATGTGAGAGCAATGGAAACCCTACGATAACTTACTCTGAAGGGGATGATTGTCAGTCACACCTCGATGGCATCTGCTTGCACATATAATGAAGAAAGATTATCATTGCTGTAAATGACTGCAGTGACTCTGGTCAGCAAACAATAAAGACATTGTCGCAGTGATCAGACCTGCCTCCCAGGTGTTAACAATGTTAAGTGATATCTCAGTAGTATTTTGGGTCTTCATTTATATGACTGCAATAGAAACCCAGAAGAAAAGGACCCTTCTTTTTTGTGACATAATTAATTCCATCCCATTCTCTGCACTTCTAAACTGAAAACTCTGTTAATCATGACCACAGTCAGCTTATTTGTGCACCGATGACTCAGAGAAGAAGCAGTGAAAGACCTTTAAAGCAAAGACCTAGTTTAGTATCGATACACCTACATAAAACATTGGCTATATAGGAGTTTCCTCCAGTGCCTCTTTTGGATGCTGACAGGGGGCAGGGGGGAGAGCGATGCTAGCCATGAGTGTAAGCCATTAGCTGTGTCCTGTGGAAATGTAGAAATACAATATTCTTTTAGTATTCCAGCTCTTCCTGGCGTGCTAGTAGTGGCTGTTGGGAATTGTGCAGAGTACACAGAATCTTAATTTGTAGCTTCAATTAAAGGTGTTTGAAGGAGCTTAGATATATGGCCCCATCTTCATAGAAAGGGTCAAATGTGAATAATAAAATGGACCAGCCCAGTTCTGCTGGAGCATAGCTAAAGTGAGAAGCAAGGAGACTTCAAGACATGCTTCTCTTTTACAGATCCAGTCAAGCACCCCAAAGGCTGCCTTGTTTAGCTGGCAGCTACACCTGGTTGTTCTGAGTAGGATGGCTTGGGTAGCAGACTGGAAAATATAAAAGGTGCGAGAGAAGTCTCTGACTTTTCAATCCTTTTAACATCCCCAAATTTATGTTGTGGTCACAGATGATACAATGCAGAGTTGACAAATTCACCTGCTCTTATATCAGGCAGGTGCAAAAGCTCTGGGTTTTGCTTTGGATTTCTTGCCTTACTTGGTGAGCATATTCCAGCTCAGTCCAGAACAAAGAGCTAAATCCTACTGAAAAATCAGTCCCCAGGGGCTTGAGGCTATTGTCTCTAACATACATATAAAAGTCAGCCATACCAGCTGCAGATGAAATCACAGATGAAATCTTACTAATTAATTGCATGAACTTTGTTTCTGCCTGGTTTGAGATTCCCTCAGCCTTGCATAAATATCTGGGCACCCATACTGTACACCTCAATGGGGCTGTTGATTTTCCAAGGAAGACTAACAATTTTTGTGCCTAAAATAGCCATGCAATTACTTCTGCTCACATGGTCTCACAGTAACAAAATGGTTTCTGAAAACTGGTTTTGTTCACACGTGACTGAAAAGTTGCCCTGCATTGTTCTGCCAAGTTAGGCACCGATTCAGGTTTATGACCATATCATTAATATTTTAGTACCGCATCAGTAACTGGTTGCTATTAATATGTAGTGAAACAGTGATATAAAAAGAGAGATGTTCCCAATCATTTGGCAGAATTTGCATTACAGCTGGATGAAATTTATAACACATCTTCTGCAACCTACTGGTCTGAACTCCTGTTATTAATTTCTGCTGTGTTTATTTCGCCTTTATGTTCACTTTGGGCAATATTCTATCAAGTTTCCTGGCAAGCACAACAGTGGATATAGCTAATTTCAGCTGACTGCAGGAGAAGGACTTTGTAGAAAGTGAATTTTGAATTAGCGCTAGTATTTGCAGCAGAAATCTCCCCCTGAGAAGTCTATTCCCTGCAGCCTGGCGTCAGCAGCACTTAAGTGCATGTGAATAGCCCTGTTGACTTCAGGTGGGCAGCTGTTTAATTACCTTCCTGAATCAGGGCCAGGACCAGGAAACAAGCCCCCAGCATATGACCTGGGTGCCTACTCAAATGGCTTGTCTCCTGACTGCCGAACTTCTGTGAGTGACCCACAGATTTTTTGAATAGGCAATTTGGCAAATACTTTGCAGTCGAGAATAAATTTGAGGAAATCATCATTTGACGCACAAAGAGAGGTGAAATTTGTGCAGTGTATTTTTCATGACGAGGCAGCTATTGCCCAGATTTATTCAGCCTGCTTGCCTCTTCCTGTTTCAATACTCCCAGCAATCACATTTTTTCCCCACGTTTTATTTAGGAACTCTGAAATGACAGGTCTCTTGCCTTTCTACCGGGAGAGTGGTGTGCTGTACACAGCATGCTGTACACAGGAGGAGGAGGATAAAGAATGACATGCTACTCTGTAAGTTACAACAATTTTTTTTTTCAGACCCGCATCTGCTCTTGTCCCTCTTCTGTTCTCAGATCACTCTTTGGCTTCCCTTAGGAATCCAGCTGTGTCATCCCATTGTGTGGCATCCTAATATTTCATACTAAGCTGTAAGCCAATTAGGAATGACTACTTACCATGCTGAATCATAGGAAGAGAAAAGGATAATGTGTCCTTCATATAACGAACCTCCTCTTTTTTGGCAAGACAGATCACCTACACATTAAATTTATAAGCCCTGTGGCTTTTCACTCTACCCAATTAGGATGCAGCTTCCTTTCACACTGCTGCAATATTTTAAGGGACTTGTTTACAGATGGATGCTTATTGAAAGTGCTGACCTGCTACCATTATACCTCGTACCACCTTTCATCTTCAGATACTGAAACGCTGGACAAAACTTGATGTTGTAATCACCTTTAATAGGATGAGAACACGAGTGCAGCAAAATATAAATACCTTGTCCTGAGCTCCTAAATGAACTGGTGACCCCAGATGAGGGTATAAACATTATAGCATGCCACCCAGAGTTGAGGGAGATGTTGATTAAAGTCAAACTATGAAATAAAGCCTGTTATATCTAAAAGGAAGAAGGATGAACCATTGATGTGTATTTGGGAACGCGTGAATGTTTAGTAATCAGCATCAAAGAGAAAGATATTAAAATTTATTTCCCATGCTGAAGTAATTAAGGGGCTATTATGCCAGGTGTCTAAGCTGCCCAGAGGTCTGGGATAAATAGTGTTCCAGCAGAGGATGCAAAATATGATTTAAGATTAAATGGAATGATACTAGTTCTAGCAGAGCACTTAGGATGCCGCCTTCCTCCAATTGCTGTTTCTTTTTTCCAAGCTGCTAAGTAGCTATAGATAGTATTTTTTTTTGTCTGGGAAGAGATGTGCTCCTTTAAATTTGTCTTTGGATCCTAGAAGTGTTGCACACTGAAGACTCCAGTGACCTGTGTCTGGTACCTGCCATCTTTCAAACCTTGTCTAATCTTGTTAAGTCTTCACTGCAAAGCAAGCAGGGCAGCACCCCAAATGGCAGCACCTGCACCCCACAGAAGCCAGTTAACTACCACCCTCAGGCGATAGATTTTGTGTACAAAGTCACGTTAGCCATTCCATTCACATAAGAGCCCTGGCTGCAGATACATCCAGGATGAAAGGATGGCCTCGGATTCAGCTTCCCAAACTGCATTTCCCAAACCAAGTCCAGCCATTTTTGTTGCCTCTGCTGCTAACAGCTGCTAATAGAGGTTGCAGCTAAACAAAATGTGGGAGCCTCCGGTTTAAGGCTTCTTCAGCAAGGTCCAGCCATACCCTGCTAGGGTGCAATTTGCTGCTTCACTGATCACATCCCCTTGCTTTCCCTCACAAACACCTCTGGAACAAACATGTTCTCCCTCAGCCTGTGAGGAAAGAGTGGTGTTGAGTCACAGCACTAACATCTGTGGCTGAAAGCATAGATGCATGCAGCTGTAGGGGATCAGGGAGATCCTGCTTTGCTTTCCAGGGTAACTAATCTCACCTGTGCTGAGTGAGTTTGAGGGCTCAGATTTATGTGGTGAGCTCTGATGGTAAGGTAGGGCTGAGGATGTTACAGCGTAAGAGCTTCTGCAAGTAGAGGATGAAGGCTTGTGGTATTTTTCTTGTGAAGAGAAATCTTCAGTAAGTTGAAGTTAGTTCTGTTGTAAAGGTTTTGTACTTTATCTGAGATAATGCTTGTTTTATAAATGTAGGGGTTTAGAAACCTCTTGGCCTTCAAGAGAAAACTACCTGTTTAGGAGCTGTACCTTTTTGTATTGTTATTCAAAAAATGCCTCCGTTAATCATTGCTAAAGGCCTTGCCAGCCTGTGTTGCAAATTCCTTTTTTAAAAAATGCAGCACGTATATAATTCATGTGGCTCCTCTCCACATAGATAAGGACTCGTCTCAAATGTCAGGGTGGGGGAGGAAAGGACACCTGACCCAGAGGGCAAGAATATTGAATGCACTGGTGTTGGACTTGACATTCCCCTAGTATTCGCTGCGATAACATCAATCTCGAGGAACTCTCCTGGTATAAATACAGAGCTGCTGCATTTAATATATATTTCCAAAGGAATTTCATAGTAATTGAGCATTAAATGATGTCCACTTATTGTAAAGTGTTACTGTTTTTATTAAAAATTATAAATGGGCTTCAGCAGAACAGAATATACCAGATTCATGCCACCATCTCTATTAGTCTTTACGTTATAATTGCCATTGACCGCCTTTACTGTATTATTTCTAGACAGTTCATAATTTTCCCAGCTGAACAAATGAAGATTTGTGAGCAAAGAAAGGCACTGACTGGGTTATGTAGTGCCATTGATTTTTATTCTCCTTGTTTCACAGAATATGCTTAAAAATCTTGCTATCTCTGTGATGGGCCTTATTAGCACTCAGAGGAGCTGGCGTGAGTCGGATGGCAGTAATGCATGCCATTCTGCTGCGCTAGGAATCTCAGCTTGTGGAGAAGGAGATGTCAAAGCTGACCTTGGGATAAATCGTCTAGATGTCCAGGTATGAGCCAGGCAGTCAGGATTTGGGGGTCTTTGCCCAGTGCGTGGGTCGGGGCGAACCATTCCAAATCCATATCTGCAAAAGAAACGGTGTCCTGAGGAGTGCTCAAAGGGAACTAGGCTGCCCGTTTTGCAGGCAAGGCAGTGCCTGTGTGGGAAACTGTGTCTCATTCAATAACATTTAATCCTGAGAAAGATGATAGCAAATATTGGCATTTCCCTTCTATAAAGATGATGGCTTTTGCACAGGTTATCAAAGCACCTACCCACATAGCCTCTCTTCACTGCGGCTTTCACAGCTTTTCAAGTTTGAAGAACAAAAACCTAAGTGAATGATGAGGGTTTGGTTCAGTTTGTGGGGAATATTGGTTATTTCACCTTGCTATTTTCTGTCATTGGGGGATGCTTACACATTAAAAATTCCTGAAAAATAGGTTAACTGTAAAATGGTTTTTAAGGTTGAAAAAGGATAAGATTTGAAAATTGAAAACTGATATTTATTTGCAAAATTTGACCCAAATCTATTAATTAATTTAGTCCTCCTGAGACTGTAAAAGAGGTAATTAGGTGTTCACAGCAGAAATGATCTTACAGAACATTGCTATTCTATTTTATTGTCATTAAACAATAAATAATGAGCCACTAAGAAGTAGGAGGGGAACTGTAAATGGAAGTTATAGTAAGATTCATTATTTCTGTGTATATTCTGGAGGCTTGAATGAAATGACGTGTGTGAGTTAAAAATACAGGTCTTCCCATTCTTGGTTGATTCAATCAAGTCTGGTATAGTAGTATTTACCTTTTAGATGCCTGTATCTTTTACTAGATCTTGATGCATCATCTAGTTCAGATTAGTAATTTGGCTTTTTAATTAGCAGGGCTTCACTGTGGCCTGTTTGTCTCTCCTGCTGATCTCTGCATTATCTGTAGAAACACAGCCCCATGGGAAGATGAGCAGGAATGCCTAAGACCTTGTAAAAAGCACTAAATGCTGTTTCTGTACCAGGAAAAAGTGAACAAACCCGATCTATAAGTTTCTGGGAATTTTCTGATTTCTAGGGGGAGGGGGAAAATCCACTACAACTAAAAAGGGGGAATACCTGTCCAGTTAAAATGAAAGAAGAACATATTTGACAAATATTTTCTACAAACACACCCTCACAGTAGCCCTTCTCTTCATAGTCAACCTTTGTTTGATTTGAATAAAGCTGCTGTTAAGGAGTCCCATGCAGCAGAATTCCCCAAAGTGTCTCAATTCAATATAGAAGTATTTCTGACCATGCAAGTAAGGAGAGGTACAAATGCAGCCCTATCTTTGCCCTTATTGTTTATTGATGCAGCAAGTGCTCACACAGCCCCTGCTCCTTCTGAAAGCCGTAACTGGCCTGTGTGTTCTGGTTTGTATGTGAAGTGACAGGAATTACACAGTCTCATTCCACAGACCAAACTTTTCACACAGCCCTGATAGAAATGATCCCCTGGGGACTTGCAGGATGCTGCCTTTGCTCTGTGAGACTCTGCGATGGCAAAGCCAGCTATCAGTTGTTAATCCCAACGCGTCATACAAGACACTTTCTATCTCCTCCTGTAATGTTAATGCAGCTGGAATTCCATAAATCAAATCTCAGCAGTAAAAAGGTTAATAAGTTTACACTATATAATTGAAAGCCATATTGGTGATTAAAAGGATTTTATATATCAGTTTTCTGGGTCACCAACTAATTATTTTTGGTGGCCTGTAATAAAACATAGCACCATAGGCAGATAGAGGCTGTAATCACATAATATATGGAAAAATGCATTTACATTTATTTGAGACGAGGTTGTGTATAGCAGCTTGTTGAATAGCCTTTGAGGTATAGCTTTCCTAATTCAGAGACAATGGAAGAACTGCACGCTCCATGTACCAGGTTAGGTTCATACAAAGTTATTGGATTGAGTTTTGAGGTCTGGCGCTCTCTCTCCAGAGCTAAGCCCAAGGGAACCAGCTGTCACCTGTGATGGAAAGGTTCTGCCGAGGCACTGGGGATCGGATTGCTATTATAATTCATTTTAATGCATTCTGCACGTACTAATCATGTATTGGAACAGGATCCTCTGTAATAGGGACATGACTAGGAAGAGACGGAGGCGATTGATCATCCTTGCATAGAAAGGATAGTTAAAAAAGAAACCTTCTGTACAAGGGGCAGGTGCGCACACATGCACGAGGGATCGGGTACTGAATGTGGAGATATAGAGAAAAATTGAACTTAAAGCTTGAATTGAAATCTCTACAGTAAAAAAGAAACCTTCTGTACAAGGGGCAGGTATGTGCATGTGCACGAAGGATTGGGTATTCAGTGTTGGGACAGGGAAAAATTGAACTCAAAACTTGAATTGAAATTTCTACAGTTCCATCAGCCTGAAATACCCTTTGGAGCCAAACACGCAGACTCAGAGACATTTCAAACTCGGACCTCTGTTTTGCAGGCTGTATGTTTTAGTGTATTTCTGTGATTGTATCAAGAAGCAGCTAAGGGCAAAGGCAGATGCTGGGTGTGCATGCAGATTTGCAGGGAGCTGCTGCACAGGGTGCATGTGTGTGTAGGCACAAATAGCTCCCAGGTTACTTCTACAGTCTCCAGAGCCTCCTGTAGTCCTGTGCAAGGTAACACAACCACAGCCTGTGTTACGGTAAAGCAGCCCACTGCTGATCTCGGTTGTTCTGCCTGTTAAGCAAAGGGCAAATCACAGCTGGCAAACAGCACGATACGTGAGCACTGGGCACATCATTCCCATCGTCAGGGCGGGATCTGAGACGTGATCAGAAACAAATGACCTGATGTTCAAATCGCTCCTGCACAACACTTGCAGAACCACTTTGGAGAGCGGGACCTTCTCTGACAAGTATGTTTCTGTAATATTTCTTAGATCTTTTGGCTCATCTTTTTAATTGGCAAATCGTTAACCCTGAGATGCCCATTGCATAGAAGCAGTGCCGTGACATATTACACTGTAACAAGTAAAGGTTGAAGTCCTTTGCCACTAAAATTATTCACTTGTCATGTACTATATCCAAATAGGAGTTTTTCTGCGCCAAAAAGAACATATTTTTATTTGAATTAAGTTCTTAAAGTGTTTTCTAGCAGCATAGCTAAGGGGATACTCGGTTTTAAACACAGGCCGGGGAGGTTAAAAGTGGAATGGCAGTTGTGTGAGTAATGGCCTATGAGTCAGCTGCTGAACTTGACTTGACAACCTCCATGTCGCCACCAAGTCAGAAGACATTCGTGTGACAGTTTGAGGGTAAAGAAATAAAAAATAAACTGGTAGTTTCCACTGGTAGAAGGCCATATCAGGGCTTTCTGAACAAAGACTGAGAAGGAGAAAAGTTAAGCAGTAATAGTGCAAATGAGGAAAGAGTATGGATACGGATTTGAATTACCTACGCGATTGTAATGCATCAGGTGTACCACTCTGAAGTTCAAAGGAAAAGCAATCTAGTTTAAGCGTCTGACTGCTGGGGGGGCTGTCCTGGCTGATGCTGAGTAAGCCTCTCTCCCAGGGGTCTTTGCACCTATAACTTGGTTAGATTTGATTTGAACAATCTGGGGCTAAGAAAGAGCCAAATAACACTTTTGCAATCTGCTGTTGTTACAGGCTGGAACAGCAGAATTTCTTGCCTTTCTGTCGCTTTGTTCGGTCTCTCTCTTTGGGGAGATTTTTGTCACTGGATTGGTAATAGCAGGAAGTTGTTATTTTTTCCACACATCAGCAGCAGCAGAAAGAGTGCGGTCCGGTTTCAGTGTCTAGGTGCTTAAAGACATCTTTGTTAAAATGGGCGAGGAGGGTGAGAAGCAAATCGAAAGGGATCGTGAGGTGACTTAGACAAGGCCTGGTGGTAAGGTAGTGCATGGGAAGAGAGGGATCTCACGGCTTTCCTGGGAAAGGACTTCTGCCTCTGACACAGCTAATCCGGTTCTTCTGAATAATAAAATCACAACAATATCTAAACAGAGGGAAAGAACATGTTCTGCATAAGCATTCCTGTTCTATAGAGTTATTAGAGATAACGAAAAGAAATTTGAGCGTCTGCTGTGTATAGTTCACTTCTTGGGACATGTATGTAATGGTGTACTCTGGACAGAGCTTCTGTCTGGTGTATTTTAGGTAGCATAGGCAAGGAAGGGGAGGATCCCAAAAACTGTTCTGTATCTGCCCTAGAACAAGAGGTCAGGACCATAACATGGCCTCTAGTACTCCTTGTCACTGAAGTCCTTTCACTTCACGCCTTATTGCATAAGTTCAATATACTTTTTGGCTAAAGCTCTCCTGAGCACTTAGCTCTTTAAACTCCCTACTCAGCAGGTGGCTTATTTAAATGTGGCTGTCAGGTTGGCCAGTGGCCAAAAGTGAATGGCTCAATGCATGAACCGCAGTGTTTGGGTTTAATTCTGCTCTTGTTTCTGCCAGCAAAATCCTCCTGGCTCCGGTGGGGTTGTGTGGGGTACAAGTGAGTGCAATATAGGACTGTCTGCTCAACTGTTTGTCAAATAAATCTATAGCCAGTCATTTGCATTATGTCAGCTAAACATTTGCCTGGCACTTTCGCATGTGTGAGCCAAGGAGGAATTCTGGATTGTTTGAAATGAAAACCATCATTGTCAACTCTCACTTAACCAATAAGCATTTCTTCCGTAGCTTGCGAGTAACTTATTTTGCAACCCACCGCCTCGAAGAGGAAATGTAAAGTTTCTCTAAACATTCAGTACAAATGGGGATATTAGCTGCTTAACTGATTCTTCGAAATTCAGGTCTTATGGCTGAACAAGCGAGATGGAGGAAGGGGGGAAGCACATGGCTTAAATTAAATACATGGAAAATAACTGCTGAATGATAAAAATGTATTTTAAAAGTAAGCAAACCTTTTTTCCCTCTGCCTCTCCATTAAATGTGTCAGGAAAGGGCCTTTACAACTAGGTGGTAATTAGAGAGGAAAAAGCAGTGCTGGCAGAGCAGTCAATCTATCACACCCTCTAAAGCCTAAATGCTACCAGCAATTAAACAAGTTAGTAGGGGAAAAACTTGACAAGCAAGTTTTATCACAGAATCATCTCGGTGGCAAAGTATGTGGGGCACTCTTATTAGAATCCCTTGTGCAACCCCAAAGATTTAAAATCCACACCCAGGAATGTACATTCAAACCAAAGTGACTATTTTCTTTCCCAGACTACCCAGGTGCAGGGAAGATTAGAATGCTAAAAATAAAACAACCTTTCCCACCTCCCCCTTCCTTGCCCCTCCAAAGTCAAATCTGTCCAGGTTGACTGCTCCATTAAATTCAAGAACAAAAAGTTATAAATTGAACATACGGAGAGCAGTGCCTTTTCTTAAAGTGATGTTTCCTCACCTTAATGGATTTAGCTATGGCAGGGAGTCAGAGAGAAGCTGTCTTAACTAAATCTTTGACTGATTATGCATTTTTTTTCTATTCATACAAGATAGATTCATCATTCCAATTTGTCAAGCTGGCAGAGTTCCAATTAATTACACCAGGAAAAGCTCAAGCTGCATTAGGCCTCTGTCAGGCCTAATCTAGTGCCTCATTTACTGGAGCCCCAAATGAAGAGATATCAGAGGTGTTGTTCCTCTTGGTACTTAATTTGATGAATGCCCTAGCAGCACGATTGGTGGCAGAGGTGTATATGTGTGTGTCTCTTCATCAGCCACCACTGCTGAAGTCGTCATGCTTTCTCTACTAATTTGAGGGTTCATCTGTATACTGGATGGTTTTTTGGAAGGCCTATTCTTCACAGATATGCCAGAAGGTTTCTTCTGCCTGTGCATGTGTCTGGGTGTGTTTCCAGATATGCTGGACCTGATTCTGATCTCAGTGATGTAATGAGATGGGATTCAAGGCCTTATATGTAAATGTAAAGCAATACAAGTTAGACTGGATGCTATAAAGGGACTGTAGATTTTGACACCCTTCTTGCTGTGTGTTTCCAGAGGAAGAGCAGCTTTTCATGTTGCTTCATGTATTGCTCATAAGAAAGTGTGGGTTACCATCCACATCCACTGTAAAGAAGTGTTCAAAACGCTTGAATAACCTGAACAATTTGTTTGCTTTATGGATTTGAATCTTCGCTATAAATACATACATGCTCTATCAGTACAGTGAAGAAGTATATGCAGGTACAGACAGACTTTCTGACACTACACCGGTGGGCTACTATTGAATGTATGCATCCAAGGCTAATTCTTAAATATTTTACAGTAAAGACACTATGGACCAAGAACATATGTTTCTTTTCTGCAGCGCTTTACGTACGAATAATTCAGCATAAGGTGCCAGAATGCCAATATGTTTAGCTTACTTTTGGCTTTTAACCACTGCTGTGATTAAAGATGTAACTGCAGCAATGCTGTCACTTTGCACATAGGTTTAGGTGTCTCAGAAAGGATGCAGCATTAGCCAAGAGTAAAGTAGCTGTGTACTTTGGCTGAGTATAGTACTAAAAGTCTTCATTTGCCAGCAGTTACCATGCTGGGATTCTGAGTTTATTTTCCACTGACTGTATTTGAGGGACTGGTGTGTGCAGTGATGATTTTTAATGGCAGCTATCAGACATGCATATGGTGCTCAGTAGGAGACCGTATTCAGAACAACCAAGGAGAGAATTGATGCACTGATGACTGTAGTATGACAACTCACTCGACTGTAGATGATTTGGACCTCAACTGGTGCTCATTTTTGGAAGGGAGGCCTTTGTCCCGAGAGTTTGTACCTGCTAATACATCAAATTTGTGTCTGCCATTAGTGTGTCAAAATGTGGTAAGCCCAGTTGTGCTGGAACAAGGATAGCACCCTGAATCTTTTAGATGAGATTTTGTAAGCATTCCTGTTTTGTTTCAGGGCAAAATGAAATAAGGAAATTTAAATCACCATGGGAAATGGTGAAGATAGAGGTAGACTGCAGTTGTAATGATCTCTTTTCGCTCTGCACAAGAAGGTTTTTGCTGGATGTATACATTTGAGGTTGGTTCTTAAATGTTCTGCTTAAAAAGTCACTGTGGACCAAAACCATATGTTTCTTTTCTGCAGTACCTTATGTATGAATTATTCAGCATAAGGTGCCAGAATGCCAATATGTTTATCCTACTTCTGGTTTTTAGCCTTATATTTTATGTTAAACAGGTTGTTTCAACTCACCTGTTGAACTTGAAATACCAAAAAGCCTTCATATAGTCAAGATCAGGCAAATCTTAGTGGATTATGTGAGCTCTTGTAGTTTCCAAGTCTCCAGACTGGGCCTTTGGTTATTGCATTTGTACACACATGCTACAGGCTGACTTGGTTTTGTACCCAGCAGTTCCGTTATGTTTGCTGGTATTTCTCTTTGGTTTACAAGCCTACTGGGGCATTTTGTGAGTGGTTCAATGTATTTAATATACATTGAACATATATACAATATACATTAATGCCAGTAGGTACCTGAGGCTGTCCTAAGCTGTCAAGGGCAACATACCTGCTCTAGGTGGAGATTGTCTTGGCTGGTTCTTTTTCATATGCACCACCAACATGGTGTTAGAGCGAGCTCTACCCTTTAGAGAAATGAGAAATCTATGTTTGTCCTTCTACTGAGGAGATGCAAGGTTGGAGGCTCAATGGATGTGTCCACGGGCTGTTGTCTTCTCTACTTTACTTGATTTACCTTGGGGCTTAGCAGAAACGTGTCCCTGGAGCTATATTGGACTCGTACTGTTACAAATGAAAACTAACTGTCCACAAAAGGGAATGTACATAACATACTACCAAAGGACCATATTCACCCTTGTTCTGGGCACCCAAACGAGGTTTATTCACTGCCTAAGTCCCACTTAACCTTTCAAAATAGAGCCTACACAGTGCAATGATTGCACTCAGTGGCTTAAAGACTCCAATGGCTCCTGAGTCTTTTAGACAAGACAGAAGTGATCTCTTACGGACACAAGCCGTCCTGAAAAGACCATAATCCAACAGAAATTTCTTTCTGCAAGGATGTGACCCAGAAAGCTAGAACTGCTCTTCCTCATGTTCTCAGTGAATTTTCATCTGCATCCAATGCTAAATTCAAACTCTGCAGGAGTTTGGGTCATCACACTAGCATCTATCTCTGAGGAATGATTACAGATGATGAGTTATTACCTTTAAATAAGGGGTAATTAATGCTTCCCACTTTGACTTTAATGAAAGGATTTCCTTATTGGGGGGATAAGGAATATATTGCATCAGTAATGCCCCTTTGGGAGTTATTGGCAGAAAGTCTGCGGTTAATAATTTGGAGTAACAAATAAATGTGGGCAACTTGTGATACATGTATGGAAAAAGAGGTGTCAAATTATTCATTATGAATTATTCTGCCAGTTCTAATAATAACCCAGCTGTTGAGGAGGAAAAGAAAGCTAGATCTGTCAGTGCAGACAGACCTTTTTGCAGTAATTCTATCCCTTTCAAACAGAAAAATATAAACTTCCTCTGAGAAAGGAAAATTAGATAAGACAAGAAGAATGGGATCCCTGCTCCAAATCCATTTTCTTAGCTTAATGTACACTAATGGAAAATAAAAGATGGTTGATTAACGAATGACCAGTACACCAACCAGCTGAAAAAACAGATTTTGGCAGTCAGCACTTGCAAAACCCATAGGTTAAAGACAAATTCAACCTCTGTCACTGCTCTCAATATGGTCAGGTGCCTTTATCCAGGTAGAATTGTTTTTATGAAGAAAGGCCAGACTGTGTGTGTGTATTTGTTATTTATATATGTATGTGTGTACATATATGCACATTGCTGACTACGTCTTTAGGCAGATTTTGGGAGATTGTGTTTACATGTGATACCTGAAGAAACTTGACTGAATGGCAAACCAGTGTCTGGCAACAGGGGTGCAGGTCTGGGACTCGAGAGAGGTCGGTCCCATTCCTGGCATACCCACAAGTTGCCATCTGACTGCAGACAGGTTCTTGCTCTCACCTTGGGCTTTTTCTTTTCCATTCCTCAAAGGTGGCGGTGACACATTGTCCATTAGTAGTTACAAGTTGCTTTCTTACCTTTGTGATAATGGCAAGTGTAGCTGGTGCTTCTTCTGAGAAGATGGCGTAATTAATACCTATGTATGAGTGTCATTTGTGAGGAATGCTCTCCTGAGCCACCAAAGCTGAAAATGAGCAGAGTCTCATAACCTTTCTGGATTTGGTAACTTGGTCCCAAACTCTCTCAAGGCACTGAAGGAGATTTCACTGAGCTTTGCTAACTTTGAAGACACAGTTAGCACCACCTGAGCCAAAGCAGATAATCTGAAACCAGGTGAGTTGAAAGAAAATAATTAGAAGATTTCTGTAGGGTTTTGTCATGTTTGAATATGTTGCCTTCAAATATGTGGGGGGAAGAAAAATATCTCTGCCATGCGATGCTTGGTCAGGTTTAACACTCTCATGTCAAAGGGTCTGAAAACACTAATAGTCTTTACTGATGAACCCTTTTCTGAAATATTAATAAATTCACCTGGCAGCCTGTATGTCATCCCTGCTTTGTGTCTTGCACACTGTGTTCACGTCTGATTAAAATGTGAGCTGTCCAGGGCAGGACCCGTGTGTTCAGTGCTGGCTTGCTTACTGGTGCTGTTATAAATAATTAAGATAATTATCCAATATGTTTATGACAACTGACTGCTTTGGATTGGCTTCTCTGAGGACTACTGTCATCAATGAAAATTCTGCAAATGGAGGGGTTTGCAGACTCTGGCGCCAAAGATGGATTACCTAGAAGCTTTCAGAGCTATAAAAAATGCACTTTCCATTTGCCTCTCCATACTGTATGGACTTAATCAGAAACTGTAATTTTATAGTGCGAGTAAGTGGGTGAGAGACATCAACAGCATGAGTGAGACAGAGGCATTGTCTTTTGCGATGCCAAATCCCAGAATATTAAGAGTTTGCCAAAGGCATTTCAGAGATAGGTTTCCTATCTTCATCAATAATTTAAAACTTTCCCAAGTCTCCTCTGAGTAGCTCAGAATAAGAGCTGAAGGCACGGATGTCAGAAGGCAGAGTGACTCCCAATTAGTCAGGTAGAGTGCTTTCTTGTTGACTCAGCCGGGGCAAGGGTGGCTATAAAACCCAGGCTTAAGTCCTTATAGATTCCTCAATAGTTTTTCTTCTTTAAATCTGTGGTAATTTGTAAGAGATGAGTGGGCAATCCAGTCCCTAATCCACCGGGGTACTCATTAGTGCCACTGAAAAAACACGTGGGCGATTGTGTAAGTTGGCGGCTGTAGCTGCTAACAGAAAATGGGTTGGAGAATCAGCACCATATTGTATGTGAGCGAGACCCAGAAAGAGGTAGCAGTTTTTAAAAGCTGCTGGAAACCGTAGCATGACTTGGAGCATTATCAGCCAAGGAGAGTTTGCAGTGATGCCTTCTAAACTGGTGCTTCTTTTTTGAAAGGATTGCCATTAGGGTTGCCATATATATGCGGAGTTACGAGGAAGTGACGGTATTTTGTTCCTCACACGCGTGGCTCTTATTAGAACATTTCGGTGTCATGCAGAAAATTGCTTGTGGGCCCCTGAAACTGGGTCACATGAATGAGTTATCCTGAATCAGCCAATTTGCAGCAACTCTCTGGCTGCGTCTATCTGGATGTGTCATAAAATTCTTGAGTGTGCTATCTATTTTTGAGCATGCTAAATGTGTTTATTTACCACACAGCTTATTGTGCACTAAACTCATCCACATGGCAGGCAATTTTCTAGTGCTTAGGCCACTATTTGACCCAGCTGCCATGGAGAAGGCTATATTAAGTCCAGCTGATCAGGGCTGTCTCCACGGTGGAACAGGAAATTAGTCTCTATAGCTATATGACTCTGTCAGCTTTTCTACACATTTCACACAACTAATTTCCTATAATGTGCAGCTTTTCCTACCATTCTTTTTTTTTTTGGGGGGGGGGGGGGGAGGGAGTAAGATTATTTTTATATTGCATTCCCCGATGTGGTATTCAAATCTTAAGCCTGACACTAATTACTGTTTTTTTGGGGGGAGATTGTTTTTTCTTTTTTTTTTATGCTTTCTCCTGACACTGCTTACTGCACCTGTTTATGCCTTAGTGCTTTTAACTGCATGTGATTCCACCCAAAACATGCTGGTTCCTTGCACTTGGGTTGGAATTGTGTTTTGCTGCACACTTCTATGTTTTAATCACAGCTTTGCAATGCTTGTCTGGCCCAGTGGCAGTGCTCAACTGTGAAGCTTTCCTCCTTTGAAAAAACACTGATTTTTCAAAGCTGTCCCTTGTACTGTTGAAATCAGATTTAAATAGCTCGTTACTAAGAAAAAGTTGCAAGTGTCTTGAAGATAGAAGTTTTAAGGATTAGAAGAGCTCTGGAAACTGTAGGTTAAGAGAGGATGGGATTGCAGTGAAGTAGGGATTTATTTCCCCCTCCTGTAGACTTGTGTTCCAGCACTGACTTCAGTCATCATAGAGTTGCAGATACCGTTGCCCAGGCCTTGAGTCCTGGCTCCTTATTACACCTATATAACATCAGGAATCTCATTCCCAGAGGAGCAGATCTTCAGCTCTGAAACTCAGATTTTCAAGGAGTGAGGCATTTTTATCGGCAATACAAGCTGTGATACAGTGTCTAACATGTGGCTTGAGTTGTCTGTGTAGGCAAAGCCCCTCCATGCATGCTCATGGCAAATAAAAGGTAATTCATGGATCTCAGATTAAAACTCCAGATCCTTGATGCTCCAGGTCTTGTCACTGTTCTGTTAATATGACAGAATTTAGTCAACTGCAAAATACAGTTTGATGTTCAATCCCTTTGTCCTGCGTCCTTAAACTCCTGCAAAACTATGTGATCCTTGGCAGGACCATGTTCTCATCTCAATTGCACTGCTTTGAGTCTAAGGCAACTCCTCTACATTGCACAGATTTTGTCCCTGCTCTTCCCTGCTGTAGAGTGACAACTTGCCTATGCTTTATGCCTTGGGTTTTACTGACTGGATGGCTAAAGATCTGGTAATATGCCACTGGGCCAGTGGCTTAATGCAGGAATTACTGGAAGCAGCAATCTTGGAGTGCTTTTTATGAGGATAACAAGGCTTTTGCAGACATAAAAAGCAGGAAAAATGCTTATTAGTTATGGGGAAGGTGAAAGGCTTAGAAAACTGATTAGTGTAGCAGTGTGGTCAGATTGAAATGAAAGCTCAGTGGCATAATCGTTAATTGGGTGCTTACTTACCTACTAATTTGAGCTTGGATGTCAGCAGTACTGCACTTCATCTCAAACCAGAGGTCAGGCTTTAATGCTACATCATAAATTACGTAAAGGCACAACACTAACAATTAGATAATTATGGAGACCCATGCTGTTGCAATTTAACTGGGCAAGTTCAGGGCAATCATGACAGGAATAGTGCTTAACCCTGAATCTGCTGCCTTTCTTTCAACCTGACAGCCAAATATATGTGGCCAAGAAGGTACCCAGCCGTCTGGCAGCCCACAGGTTAAAAGCATCTTCTCCTATTAATCAGATTCATCAGATGGCCTGGGCGAAGTCCGAGGCAATATTGCGAAAACGTTAATTATGGTTCAGAAAGAAAAGCCTGTATTTCAATCTACAGGAAATTCTGGGCAGGGCAAAACAGTCAGAACAGTTTTTTGTGTGCAAGGCACCATTGTGGGTTTTTTATTTGTTTCTAAGCCAAGCCTATGTATATGCTTAGTTTATTTACTTTGCTACAATAAACCACCAAGCCAAAAATATCCACAGGGATCACTTTGCATGCATCCGTGCTGCACAGGACAGACCCACAAAACTTCACATTTTGCGTACTGGAGTAATTTAGTTGCCCACAGCCTTGTACTTGTATCTGCCAGGCTGGTAGTGCTGCTTTCTGGGTGGGAAGTAGCATTGTAGAGCAGAGATGAGGCCACTGCAGAGAGTGGCTCGTCCCCAGCTGTGTCCCTGCTACGGCCATGCTAGAAGGCACGTTGCCCGGCTGCAGCCTCTGGTGATTCTTGCCCGGCAGTCCCGAGAGCATTCAGCGTGGCTCCTCTTGATGCCCATGATGACTTTAATGGGGAAAGAGTTCAATCAATGCCGGACACTTGAAAATTCAATCCACAGAAGAGATATTGAAGATCAGGGTGGAAAACATCAGTCAGGTGGATTGCAAAGTGATTGACAGTGGGATGAAATTAATAACGTGCAGATCTTGCGTTGTTCAGCCGCATGGTTTCAGACATAAGCAACGTACCCTCATCTGGAAATATGTAATGAACGGTGATTTCCGTGTGGTGTTAGGAGCCTACAGGCTTTATTGGATTTAGGCCTAGGACTTTTTTTAGTGCTGTCCTTTTACTTCTGTTCCTGGACCTTTTGGCAATCAGGTAAATCGTACACACCGTAATATTTTATTATCTCTGTAAACACTGAGGTTTTGTTTGTGCTCTGGGTTGGGCTGAGTAAACTCTGTGCACAGGAAAATAAGAACTGCCCACTGGCATTTTGGCACTGTTTTCCTTATATGGGACATTTTATATAATTAAGGAAGAAAAATCGTCTTTTGAGGAAGTATCTCCTATTAATAGTAATGGTGTCTTATAGTGTACTGTGCAATGATGTCATATTGCCAACATTTTCATTCCTGGGTTGAGTGACCGAGTGTGCACATTAAGTTTAGCAATCTCTTCCTTTAGTCTTGGTAGCTAAAATTCCTCCAGGTGCTAAGTTTATTATAAAAGTGCTAGGAAACCCTTAGCTGTGGCGCACTGTTTTGAAAAATAATCTTATAACCTTTATATATATGCTGCAATATAGCATGGTCAAGTAATGACACATCTGGTTACATATTATTAAGGGTTGAGTTATGGTATACTTTTTGTTTTAATTAGTCTGTGATAAACAAAAACTCAGGGGCTGTTCTGCTCTGGTAGTTCTCATTTTTCCTGCAGCCTTCCCTGCCCTTATGGGTTTATTAGTGTAGAAAAAGTGGCATGTTGTACTTGCAACGTCTAGACTGCGGTGGTAGACCAAATGGGAAGCTGTAGACTTGGTTTGAACCAAATGTCCGGAATACAGTGCTAGGGTGCTCTGGGTGGGTCTATGTTGCATCTAATTTGGTAGCTAGAGGCTACCCCCATGCCAAAATCCACTAACAGCCCTGCAGCACAGGCTGCAAATGCTGCCCGAGCCAGGTTGTCCCCTTTTAGGGTGCTCTACAAAGCATGGGGAGAGGAGATGGACCTCTTTGCTCAGGCTGCTTGAGAACTGGATTTTTATCTTTTTCTACTGGTACTTTTTAAAGGGAAAAGCAAAGCCGGACTCTGCCGTGGGTCTGGAGAGCCCTGTGCAAAAGTTACTGGACTCAGTTCAACAGTGACCAGGAGGGATTTTCTGGCCTTTATAAAGAGATGGCTCAGAGCAGGAGTACCAGCGCTCCCTTCAAGCAGTAAAATCAATCCTGTTCTTTGGCTGCCGTCCTCCCAGCGCTGCCCAGGGGGAGAGCTAGGGCAACGGGTGTTGGGAATGGCCTAGCGCTGTACAGGGTTATGCTGGGTCTGAATCAGGGTCTTAAAAAGCCTTTAATGGGTTGGAAATGATCTTTAGTGCAGGGGACATGCAGGAGTAGCCTAGCAGGCATGTTGACAGTTTTGCCCTACTAATAACTTTGACACTGCTCTCCTGCAGCATTTGTGGGTATTTGTTGGCATACATCATGGCATGAGTCCTTTTCCAAAAAGGCTGGTGCCTTGGGTCTGTGACAATCTGATCAGCGCTTTAGACCATGACATAAAAAGACCAGCAATTCCTCCTGGCAGGCCTTACTAGCAAAAAGCATTTTATAAATAAACCCTCTTATGGAGGTTGCAAAAGAAAACTCTGTCCTTAAGATGGTGCAGACCCAAATGCCTTCAACTGCAGGCCAAAAGGAACCGCTGTATTTACACGTGTAGCTCCTGTGCAGATCCCCGTGTAAGCAGTTGTTCACAGCCAACTTGAGGATATGGCCTGCAGATCAGTGCTTGGCTGGACAGCCTCGGGCCAGAGAAAAGCCATGGCCAATCTGGAAATTTCACTGCAATATTTGCTGCTGGAAGGAAGAGAAGGAACTAGAGTTGCAGTTTTCATTTTAAAAAGCACAGGTTTCTAGAGCTAAGAAAGCAAGCTGAGCAACATAAAGCAAGTGTGCCCTCAAGGTTCAGGAAGCAGAAGGTGAATGAAAGGCACCTGCAGTGATTTCTTTTAGAAGGATCACTTGATGTTTGACCTATTCGTGTGGCTTCCTGACACTGGTGTCAGGATTTCTGCATCCTTGGGACTGGTGCCAGCATTCACAGAGCAAAGAGCAGAGCCTGGCGCTGTGGTTTGCTCATCTGGGCATGATCCCAGGCAAGTGTGACAGTGAAATGTTGTGCCTGAAGCATATCAAATGTTCACACTATGGGTTGAAGGCACAGCGTTGATGAAGCACTTAATACTATGGAGTTTGGTGCACTGTAGCACTGGTGCCCATTCATGGGTTTGATTCTGTAGCAACCATTAGAAATCCTGGCCATGCTTTAATTATATCCCTTCCCTCTTCCTATCCCCCAAACCACAAAATATCCATCGAAAATAAACAGTTAACTTTCATCAGTCTTTCTGTCTTCAGAAGCTTGGGCCTCTCCCACTGTAGTGTCTTGAATACTGATTACCACGGGATTTATTGCTAGTGGATTGGGGACTGGGTTGAACTGAAGAACACCCAAACTGTACAGCTGGCCAAGTAAATCATGTAATCTCTGCACATTGGGAACAAAGCTGCAGGTCCAATTCACTCAATATCTGCAAAGACCTGAAAGCTGTGGCTTGTTCCTTGCTCATCCCCTATGTCTCTGGGTTACATTTCAGCATCGATAGTGCAGGAGATCACCAGCTCTCCGGGAGTTCAGCAGACCCTGCGCACAAAGAAAGTAGAGAAATATTGACAGTTTTTCTGTGAACATTTTAGCTTGCATCAGTGGTTTGTTATTCACATGTATGGCAAGGCTCTGGTATAAAGACAAAACCATTTGGGATTCTCTCTCTGGAGAGAACTTATATCTCCACAGGTCTCTGGAACCTGGCGTTTCAAAATAAGGTCACTGAGAGAACGGTGGTATTGCCAGATGGTTGGACTCCTCTGTCACTGAGGAGGATTTATGTGAGGTGGGAATATCTTGGTGAGACTGGCAGATGACCTGGGTAAACCCAGGGACATGAGACCCATTTCTTCTCTCCTCTTGCACAGACAAGATGATTCCAGCTATCCAGTGTAAGCTATTTCACTCACCTCCCTTGCCAGGGAATTTTTCCAGGGAGTCATGCCCTTCCCTGAATTTTAAAGAGAGAGGCCAAAACCTAAATCTTGTGCCCTATCACTTGGAAAGGGTGAAGGTCTGATTTCTATCCATACTGGCTTTGCCCCGCCGCGCTCTATTTTACAGGTTATACCAGGAAGAACTTTTCTTTGCTCCCAGTGGCAGCACAGTATTTCAAGCCCTGTGCTGTGACTCCTCTGCCCCGTGCCAGATCCTGTCTGTGCACAGTCCTGGAGCTGGGGGCTGGACCCCAGAGGAATCCTGCATGCAAAAGAGCCCTCATGGAAAGTGTGGTGGCCTTGCTCTAGCCCTGCGTTACAGCCACTGCTGTGTTACAGGATCAGTTCCTGGGACTCTGCAAAGCCTTGTGCAGTGTCTCAGAAACACGTTTGAGGTCAGTGTGCCAGTCTAACTTATTTATACAAAGTCTAGGTACTTTAGAACAATTGCACGCTTGATATAAAGCTCTGCTTGACCTGGCCATTTTCTCTTTCTTCTTTGGACATTTGTTTACAGTAAAATATGAAACTTTAACTGCCTCTCTGTTTGAAAAGCTGAAGATAAAGATTTTTGCAGAACCAAATTCTCTGACTGGTTTGTAAAGCAGAGACGTACCACTGTACACCAGTATATGACTTAAATGTGTGTTGATTTTTCCAAGTGAGCTTCCAGTAAGCCAATCCCATCACACTGCCACTTAGCCCCCCAAAAATACTTACAGGTGCAATGCTGCATGCGCTGAAATTGAAGTTATCTTTAGGAAACTTGGCACTATGTGATTTTGTCCATAGTTGCAACCAGTAACAGCAGTGCTGTTGCTAACTGTACTACATCTGCAAGAGAGGGGGTGGTGAATTTAAACAGGACTTTGGTGGCGGCCAGTGGTGCCCAACTGCAGTAACTGCGTGGCCTGGAAGAACAAATGCTGTGTATTGGTGGTGCATCTACCTTTGAATCAAAAGCTCCTGACTAGTCTGCCCAGGCTGGGACTGGAAGTCAAGCAGCAGCAGCATCTGCGGCTTGATTTCACTTCTTGGTGGAAAGAGTTCCTATTGCATTAACATTTATTTTTGATACAAATGGCAAAACACTTCAGCAAATGGAATCTTTACAGCTGAGAGACTGAGTAACAAGGGAAGGAAAATGTCAATGCAAGTTAAAGCAAATTTAATAAAGCAAATAAAAACAATATACTGACACTGAAATATAATCTTAACGCTCTGACTGCAACTAACTGAAGCCAGGAAATTCACAGCTAAGTGTTCCCTCAGCCCTCTTAAATCAACCCATTTTGCTTAGGCATTGTTGCACATAAGCGCCTTTATGAGATGGCCCCAAAACACTGGATGATAATATGAACACTAAGAAGATATTTATTTCGTCAGCTGTGTGTTTGGATATATCTGTGATGGATGTATCGGCGCTGATTCTGCAAGCCATTGAAAAATCAGCTAAACTTTAAGTATATGCTTATATAGTTTGCAGGATCAAGGTCACTGTGCTCCAGGAAAAGTGCAATCCACGGGGTGGTGCTGAAGACACAACAGTATTACCGAGGTCCCTTTGTAGGTACTCTAGTGCTGCTTTTCACAAATACTAAAGAATTGATCTTCACAAAATCTATGCATTAAGGAACCTTCATTTGCCAGATGAGAAGCTGAGGTACTGAGAGATTAAGCTATTTACCAGCAGTCTCAGGAGGTGTGTGTGGCAGTGCCAAGACTTGAACACACAGTCTCAGTGCCTCCATTCAGCATTTTAGCCCTGAGATGTCCCATTCATGGACTGAAAAAAATTTAAAGGTTCAAAAATTGGGGAATCTGAACCGCTCTGCAGGTGTCTTGTAATTTGGTGGATTTTAAATAGAGCTGAGAGGGGGCTCACCATGCCCTGCTGTGGGTTAGGATTTGGTTTTGGGAACTGGGGGCCTCCAGAGCTAGAATTGCCTGGAGTCCTGCTTGAATCAGAGACTTAGGATGAGGGCTGGGTCAGGATGATGCTGCTGCACACACCTGCTTTGGAGTTAGGAGAGGACTTTGAGATGGGTGATGAGCATTCAAAGAAGCATGGTTTACTCAATAGCAATTTTTTTTCCCTAGAAAAAATTCTCAAAGAAAATGCTGGCCTTGAAAAAGGAGATAAAGAGTGCCACTTGCATCTTTTCTCCATCTTTCACTGGAAATCTGGCCCTTAAAAATATATTTGGAGTTCTGATTCTTCATTCTTATGCAAAAAAAAATTTCTTTCTCACATGAGTAATCCTGTGAAAGCCTTCAGAGTCTGCTTGAATTGTTAGGTCTACAGGTCTTTTGGGTGAGATAATACAAGCAACAGTTTGTGCCAAGTGCTTGTGCGTTTGTGCCCCCACCTCTGAGGAGTTAGACCAACCAAATTTGAACCTCCTGATACTGTTTTCAGTTGAATAAGCAAACACTGGTATCAGCCAAATATATGCCTTGGTTGTTCTTCTCGCTTATGTTCAGAAAATGCACCTAATATTTCTCTTCCAGAAGCACAGCAGAAACAAACAAATTTCTTGCCCGGATTTGCCGTGCTGCTGGATTCCACGCCCAAGCAGCTCTGACCTGCTTCTGCCTCTCGAGTCCTCATTGCTAGTCCTGACTGTCTCTTTATTGAAGAGCCTTCACAGCCCATATCCATCCTGCTTATCACTCTTACTCAGTATTGACAAATCTATGCCCACTTCTGACACACCACAACTAATTGATTCTCTACCAGCGAAGTTTTCCAGCAAACACTTTTGCAGTATCTGGCTTTATGAGTTCCCCATGGACTCGGGGAAAGGTAGTGAATATCTTCAAAAGTATCTATTTTTGTAATATTTAAACTATGCTTCCTCTCTTGCTTTCCCACTAAAAGCCTGTCAAAGACAGAGGAGCAGTGACACGGTACCGATCAAGATTTCCTCATTGCTTTTACTTTTTTTCCCCCATTTTTTCATGTACTGACATGTGCAGGTTGCCTCCACATGTTCTATTTATCATGCTTAGGCTGTGAGATCTGTGGGACTGGGGCTGTCATTTTGTGCAGCCCCCAGAATGCCAGGATCCTAATCTGTGCTCAGGACTCCCAGAATTTGTGGTGGTACAAGCATTAAACTGTCTCCTCTGCTTGTGTGCAGGAAAATCCAGTAAACCCACCTGGATATGGCTCAGCCCAGCTTTTAGTTCCTTGGCTGTGGCCCATGCTGTCCGTGGCTGAATGCTTTGGAAAGGCTCCGAGTGTTCCTTCTGCTGATCTTTAGCACACCCGGTGATTTAATGAGGCTATGGCTGCCATGCTGAAAGGGTTAGGTGCAAAGATAAATATCAGCACCTTTCGAGGTTACAAGATGATCCTGGCTTGTTCCTGTAGTCTGAGGGTAGGAAACTGTTTTCTTTCCTAAAATCCCATTTGTTCACTGTAGTAATTCAGGGCCTGACTTTTCTTAGCTTTTACCTTTCTGTGACTACAGGACTACAGGGCTGGGCCAAATCACAGTGTAGCCTGAGCTGTCAGTCATTTTAATAATTATTATTAACCCCCTGCTGATGCTTTTCCACATGAAAGCAAGAGTCTCTTTGGCACTTTTCTTACTTTTCTTTAAAAGATGGAAGGTGGAATAACAAAGTTCTTAATTAGCTGAGCTGGTGTTGGAAAGCTCAGTGTCAGATTTCCAGGTCAGTGTTTGATGGAGGAATGATAGGGGGAAGTGATGCATCGACATTGATTAAAGAGCAGTGATGAAGCAAGATAAAATTGACATTTAATTCTTCCCAGCTAAAGTAATGTGACTGACAATACTTAAAGGTGAACAGTCTTATTTCTTGAATCAACAATGCAACCTGTAAAAACATCCGTCACAGCAGTCTTTTCTAAATTACTAACATCTAATTAGCCCCAAATCACTGTAGCGCACTGATTAAAATAAAAGGTGCCTGCCACTCTTTCTATTTTGGGTATATCTGAGAAGGGCAAAAGATATGAAATTAACTGGCACTTCCAGTTGTTTCATCCGGAGACCCTGCAAAGAGTCCTCGGCTCTTCTCTCTGTTCCTTAGTCAAACAGAATAGTAATCCCAGATGAGTTTTTTTTCCTGGATGCTGACCAGGGACAGCTTGCTGGAAGCACTGAGAACCCCCTAGAGGGGTGTGGGAACACTGCAAAAAGCCGAGCTGCTGCCTTTCCTGCTGTTAATAATGGGGAACAATTAATATTTTATAGGACTAAACTTGTTATTGTTTTGTTTTTAAAAGTAGTGCATTTTTAAGCTTCTTTAAACCAGCAATTTAATGTTGCCTCACTTTAGTAAAAGACCAACCCAGCCTCCTTCCTTCAAGTTGACAAAAGGCTTTTGATGATCATTTCCCATCCCTCAGCTTTCTTCCCTTGAAAGAAACAAAGGAAGTAACAAATATAAATCCCCCGATACCTTATTTTCTACAAGGGGTCTGAAGTGCAGCTGATTACTCTGTGAATATGTTCATATTGCAGAAAAGAGCATCCAGGTGATAACGCTTGAAGAGGCAGTTAATGCTCATTTTCGAGCTCTGATTGAGTTGAAATATTGCTTGTTGCACCAAGGTGACTAAGACAGGAGAGAAGATCCCAGAGAAGTAGCATCCTTTTATCAGTAGATGGTAGTATAACAACGTGGAAGGAGCGTAGCTGCTCTGAGGTTGTCCCAAGATCCAAGCTGTTACACTTGAATCTTAAGTGAAAAATAAGACAAAGAGAGGCAGAGAATAAGTTTAGACTCCTGTTATGTTTCACTTTTCACCAAATAGTAGTTTACAGTGGAGGGAATTAATGTATGTTTTTATTCATGATTTATGTATGGTTTATCTAGAGCAGCGTGAATAATTGATTATTTTTGTTCTCTGGCAGTGCAAAAAAATTAAAATAAATATGTTTTTTTGAAGCAAAATAAAAAAAAAGTTAGGAAATCAAACAGTGAAAGGGAAGGAGCAGACTCTTTTGTGTCAAAATAAATGTTTTATTTCTCTCCAAAACAACTGTTTTGTTCCATAAATGCTTTGGTTTTAAGGACGGTTTGAATCATTTAACATAGAATTAAAGGAAATTGCCAAACAAAACAGTTGTAGTTCAGTTCTGGCTTGTACGTATCAAAACAATGGGTTTTAAACATTGTTTCCTTTCCTGCCTCAAAGGCAAAGAGTTTGGTGAAACTAGGACAAGCTTCCCAAGAGATGGGTGCTGCCAAAACTGAAATGATCATGAGAATGTTTCAACCAAGGCAGCAGCCATCCTGGCTCTTCGTTTGGCCGTGCTGCACGTGAGTTTCCAGCTATGAAAATACAAATAAAAGAGAATAAACCTGCAAAGGGGCCTCATCCCTCTGTAAGCCCACATTTGCAAAGCCTTTTATTTTTTTTTTTAATTAAAAGCAGACTTTTCCTGTATGTGAGCTCAAGGATCCCAGGGGCTGGATTCACAACATAAATGCACTTAGGCTAAAGAGATCTGTATTGATTTGTATCAGTAGAGGAACTGGCCCAGTAGGAACAAACTCCACTTTTCGATTTAGTATTGAATTTGTATGTGGTGAATTCTGTCCTTTGGAATTAAAATCAAGGATTTCATAGCAAAAAAAAAAAAAAGAGAAAAGGAGGGATTTGCAGAGATACTGGCATCCACTGTGTTCACTGTCCATGTCTCTTCATTAGCAAAAGCAGCATTGTAGGGCTGATGTTGATGAAGATAAAGGGCTTTTTGGTGACAACTGGGTTCTGATCCAAACCCTAATCTATGTATTTGGTCATGGTTGACAAACAACAGCTTTTTGTCATGAAATTCTGAGGAGGAGAAGAATCTATGAAAATTTCAGATTTCAAGCATATCCTGACCAGGTCTGTGGCTCATTGAGGAATGATGCTATTTTTCTTCACCAACATATTTTCTCTCTTTCTTAAATTCTTTATTGCTATAAATATATTAGAAATATTATCTGGTTTTAGGTCGACTCTAAAAAATGTACCCATGAATTAAAATCAATGCTCCAACGCAAATGTATGAATGAATGATAGAAGAAAACTGCTAATAGTGTATCCACAAGAAGGAAGGGTTCATCACCAGAAGTCTGAGGAGTGAGTTCCTGTGTTGTTTTATTGCATGCTTATGTGCTTTTGCAATTTAAAGTGAGGTTAGGATCTTTGTGGCTGAAGTATCGTCTGGGATCAGACGTCACAGAAAAAGAAGAGCCAGAAAAGACTGGTTCCTCAGCACGTCGTGGGGCTGGGCAGCCACCTCGGGCCCGGGATCCATGCTGGGTGCCCTTGGCTGCTGGCAGGGGGAGTGTGACCTTCTGTAGAGGGCTGAGAATTTCTTGTTGTATTAAAACTGCAATTTTTTAAGTTTATGTGGTGGGACCTGTAATTTCAGAGCAGGTGGAGCCCCTTCCCATAGTGCCCAGGGCTGGGGATGCTGTGCCCAAAAGGAGACCAGGAGAGATCTCAGTGGTTCTCCAGTGAGGGGCTGGCTCTTTGTGGTGAACCTGGACTTCCAGCCATAGGGGTGTCCCTTCAGAGCCGGGGCCACTATCACAGACTGGTTTGCAGTGGGATATTTCTTTGTCTTGTACTGGTGAACCTATCTCTGCAACATGGCTAACTCTACTGTTGGAGGCTGTGATATGGTTCTTCATCCTCAGTTACATTCAGGGTTGAGGTCAGTGTGTGCGTATGTGGGGGTGTGTGTATATATATATATCCCCTATATACACTTGTTCAGTGTCCCTGAAAGAAACTCTGTGAGGAAAACTCCGTACAAGCTCTTACTGCATTTATTTTGCTAAATCCTCCCTCGTACTCCCTTCTCGCTCACTCTGCCTTTCCAGGGACTGTGCCGAGGGTTTGCTGCCAGACACGTGATGTGATTGCAGGAGCTGTGGATAGCTGGAGGGGGAGGCAGGGGAGGTCTTTCACCAGCAACATCTTTCTCCGTGCCCAAGAGGACCTATTTTGTGCTTCACGTAGCGTTGCTGGCCTTGGGTACAAATCCCGCTAAGCCATTTGGTGGTGCAGGGACGCAGCGCCAGTGGGCCTGCCTGCATATCTGTTATCGATACAGAAGTGCTGCTCAGGAAGGGGTCTGGTAAACTGCGACGGAGCGAGCTTAACACTTTAGGCTGCACGTGACAAAATCTATTAAATTGCAGATATATTCGGAGCATGTGGAAAGGGAGAAGGACACACGAAGACATTTCAGAATACAGGCGTGCATAAAAAAGTCATTGCCTGGTACATGCAGTACTTTTATGAGGATACTCAGGCTGTGTAAGTAATATAGTAACAGCGCAACTCACGCTGCAAATGCATTCTGGCTGTGCAGCAAGAAAAGCTGTTACAGGAAACTTTCTCTTTATGCATTCCCATCTAAAGGCACAACACACAGCTCAAGGGTTTTGCTGTCATGTCTGAACAAGTGCTCTGGCATCTATGAGGTTAATAATTTTCTGAATGAATTGTCTTTATGTCTTAAATAGAAAAATCTGTTAAAAACTATCCTGATAAAACAAAAGCATAACAAACTGGCTGGTCATAGACAAACTGACCCAGCTTATTCTAAGTGGATGTAAATTTGTGTTATTGTGTGTACTGGGAGGAGAGATGATACCCCGAGCACAGCCTCATCTGGGTGGAGACGTGTGTCGTCCTTAAAGAACAACCTCAAGAGATGGATGAGGTTTATGTCTGTGTGGGAACCTTCCTGGATGGAGAGATGAACCCTTAGCAGAAAGAATGATGCAACTGAAAAAAAAGACTCTCAGTAATTTGGGGTGGCTTTAATTAAGGTGAGACTGGTGCTGCCATGCCTGAGTACCCATTGTTTATATCTAGTGCTAGAAGGCCAACTACATGACCATGGAGCATCTTGTGCTAATGGATTAAATCCAGCTTGGCAGGAACCTCACCATTCCTTTCCAAAGGGTAAACACACACGTGTGTGTGCACATCTGGGACTGACACTAACGCAACTTGGTGAACCTGTGCTATGAGACTGCACTGTGGTGGAAAGCATGATGGCTACTTGCAGGAGCTCAGATGAAGGAAGTGCAATAAATCTTGCTTCCCGTTCAGGTAGGGGAACCTTCAGATGACAGGATGGCTAAAACAATTCAATTCTGGTGTCTCAATCCTATTCCAGTAAACTGACTGTCAAGCCCCATGAAAGATCAGCTCTTCCCCGAGGAACTGGATGAAAGGTGTGTGTGCCTCTGGATATGACAGGAGGGGGCCCAAGCTTTGTGGCTGAGGCTGGAGAAGATCTTTTGCAATAGCACATGAGGGTTTGCTCATCTCCAGGGAAGCCGGGCTTTGTGCACGAGGTGCCAGAGCGTGAGCAGGGCAGCAACACTGTGCTATGAATATATAAAAAGCCAGCTCCCAGCAGGGGATGGATGGTTACGAAGGGCCTTCTGAGGCTTAATGCCTCTGTAGGCTTGTCTGCACAGAGTAGGTTGAGAACAGTGGGATCTCCTCAGCAGGTGGACTCTGTGCTTAGATATTTAAGTCTTAAAGCCAGCTTGCTGGTTAATTTAACAGAAGTTACTGTTTGAGTGATTTGGAGACAGGTGAGCAGAAGAGCAGGCTTTTACAGCAGAGAGGTCAGGAACAAGAAAACCAATAAAAAAAGGACACTGTAGAGGAGGGAGAGTAGAGGAGAGACATATGGGCCCTCCATAGCCTGTGTGAAGGAAGAGGAGATTGCCCTGTTTATAAGCAGTCTCACCTCAGGTCAAATATTACTCAACAGGTCTGGGAAAAATGACAGAAGAAAACACACCAGGAAGAAATAAGTCTGGGGTGACTGCTAGTTTTTGTTGAGCTGGGTACTTTTTGTCCTTGCTAGAGTAAAGAGGAGATGTCCGTGTCGGGAGGCCCCGAGAAGACGCAGTTCCCAGGTCTGATGTGGTGGGACCCAGCTCTGGCAGCACGTTTGCCGAGGGAGGGAGAGAGGGCTCCTGGTTTTTATTTGCGCAGCTGTAGACCAGAGCTCTTGAGCAATACGACTCTTCTTGCAAAGAGAGGATGCTGAAACTCAATAGGAGTTTCCATTTCCTTCCCTTCTGAGCTAGTGCCACTAGGGGGTTTGCGCAGCAACTCTTGCAGTCACTGGCTATGGTAATAAATAAAAAGAGATTGCCCAGGTGTATCCAAAGCCAACCTTTCATCTGCAAACTGCATCTTTGATACTGGGATCATTATTCACTTATACAGAGCTTAGACAAAGATGAGGAGCGGTTCAAATCCAGGGCAGAATTCCTGTCATGCAGGTGGATGCTGAAAAACAGGACTGACTTGTGTGTATGCTGTGTTCAATAACAGAAAGGCTGGGATGAAAGCATTTCACAGGCTTCTCTGCCTCACTGAAGGCTTGATTGAGAACATAAAACTCTATGTGTAGACAGAAGTTGTTTAACATCACTTTTAAATACAGTCAAGTTAGTAATTTTCTTTGTAATTTTTCCAGCTGGTTATGTGCAAGTCACCTCTGGAGAGTACTTCCTGTACTCTTAAAATCAGGAGTTAAGTTGTATTGCTGAACCAGCTATATTTAACTAAATATTTGCTTTTGCATCATAAAGGCTACCTGGTTTTTGTCTGATAATCACTATAACAGAAAAATATGGCATGCTTATGTAACATCTGATGTTGGGTTTAATTAGCTACCATTCTTGAATCTTTGATGGTTTGGGTGGTATTCTAGACAGACTCTGCTCAGAAACCTAAGCAACTATTATCTGAGTGCTGTTCGTCAAAAACCTGTAACCAATAGCATTAATAACAAGATCAAGTATCACAAGACTTACCTTAATTCTCCTTCTCCCTGCAGTCATCTGTCTTCCCTTACCGTGGCAATCCTTAAGTTCCGGGACAGGATTTTTTCTGTTTGGGGTGGGATTCCTCTTCTGGTGGACTTCTACAGCTTGAACAAGTCATGAGGACTCCTGTTCTAGTCTTCTGAGAGAAAAAGGCACTTCTAAGGTGTGATTAATCTCATCCAAAAATAGAGGTTTAAAGGAATGAGATGAATGGCATTCTAGGAGTGCTCATTTTGGTCTTGCCGACTACCTTAGATGTAGCATTCACAGCATCTAAATATAGATGTGATGAATTTGATCCTTGGTGTCATTCTGTTAGATCTGATGTAAAGACTGTTACAGTCAATTGAAATACTCTCATGTAGGTGTAGTTATATACTGCCTTGATCTTATTCCCGATCCCTTACTGTGCATTTTAATTTGAGCCAATACTGTCTCCTCTTTCAAGAGGTGGAGAGAAAACACAGTCAATTACACCATGAAAGCCACTAAGCTCTTTCAGTGATCCAAACTGACTGGGAAGTTACATTTGAAACCATTCACCCATTCCATTAAAAAAATACTAGGGAGCATGCATCCCTATAAAATAATGATGGGCAGAATAAACTGTCTGAAAGTATCTTGCCTACTCCATACCATTTAATCAAGAAGCAGTGAGTGGAACTGGCCTAACATTTACAAAGGGAGAACTGACACAATGCATATTTGAGCACCATGAGAAATAGCATCACCGGGGACAGAGAGTGAGTTTAGTTAATAATGAATGGCACATCCTATAAAATACCATTACACAGTGTTCAAGGCCCAAGAATGATGACATAATTATTAGGAGACTGGGAGATTAAGATATAATTTAAAAAAACATGACAAGGGAAGGTGTAATTGGGGAGACAAAATACACAGGAAGTTTGTAATTTACATGTCAAAATACCTTTTTCATGTTTTGATTGGATTGGACGCCGCCTTTCCACTTCATTTATCTTGGCTTCAATTAAAGGCAGGAGAAATGACATCTCATGTTCATATTCTTGACACACACTGCTCATAGACACTTTCTAATTCTAACAGACAGTGAGGGGAAAAGGGAAACTCGATTCTGCCTCCGTCATGGACTTCTTAGTTAACCCCTAATTTGTTTCTAAATGAGGCTGTCACTGTGGTTCAAATGAATATGCGCTTAGGAATCAGGGTGTGCATTTGGGTATTAGCTTGTAGAGAGGGCTTTGCATGTTGCATGGCTGGTTGTACCCAAAAGCTGCTTAGCTGGGGAGAAAAGGAAAAAAAAAAAAAGCTAAGAGCATTTTACCCCCCAAAGAAGAACTTTCCTACATGAATGTTGCAGACGTTTTTATCAGAACAGCCATATTCACAGCATGCCTGTAATCATAGAGAGCCATCTCCAAAGCAGAGGATGTGAGTTGTGATTTTCCCCTTTGGCAGAATTTTTGCTCTTTTTATTTTCTGTCTGTCTCTTTTATCTGGTGTCACCATGTGTTTCCCATCGAGCTCTGAAGGCTGCTTCCATTTTTTACAGGAACTGTGCTCTGTTTTACGCCCATCCCCACCCAAACACATACACTAGAAATGTCAAAGGTGCGTTTGAGATAAAGCCATGTGTTTCATCAGGACTGAAATATCTGCTCACCTGAAGGCATGTACTGAAGTCTTTCCTCTCTCGGCAACTATAATTACCCTTTTAATTCTTCTTGTGCTTCATCTCAAAATCTGAGTTTTAGATTTTCCCAAAGGTTGTTGATTTTGGTTTCCTTTCTTTGCAGAGAGGGGTGCACAGTTTGAGATGCTGGAAAGAGGGCAAAAGTTTGCTCCTCTATAGGACTTCTGACCTCTAAAACTGCGGGCCCTTTAAAGCATCCTAAACTGGCCAGCTGCAAACAGTGGTACTGTTTGCAGTATCATCAGTCACTCTTGAAAACATGGGAGGCAAGTTTCAGGCTTATCAGTAACTCTATTCATTGAATTTCCTTATAAAGCAAAATTGCTCCTGGAAATGCTAATCAGGAAATATCAGAGAAATAGCAGTCCTTGAGAGATCTCCTCTGAGAGGGCCTTTGACTCACCAGACGGAGAGAGAAATCAGAGCAGCTGTATGAGGTCTCTGCATATTCTGTATGTGTCCTGAACTCCATCAGAAACCCCAGAAGTGACATGAAACCGGATGAAGTGGGCAGTGCTACTGTTGCTAATGCTATTGCATTTTTGATATTTAAGCCACCTGCAGCCATGCTGGGATCATTCAGCATAAGGCTCCCTCTAATACTGGCAGGAGCACACTACTATTAGGTACAGGCAGACCTGAGTGTCTTGAAAATGGCTTCAACTGCAAGGTAAAAAAAGAAGAAAAAATAAAAAAGGCTATGAGATAAATAACTGACTTAAGAAATACAGTTTGGGTCAGACCAATCATTCATCCAGCCTGGATGTCTTAGACTGCCCCCAAAAGTTGTTGGCCAGGAGGAGTATGTGACTCTAGCCACCTTCTGCAGCCCTTTTGCTTCAAACTCCTCCAGTATCTGTAATCATTGGATTAAAGATGTTAGAGGGTACATTCCTGCCTACCCCTTTGATGGACCTGTTGTCCATGAATTTCTCTAATCCCTTTAAACCCTGCAGATACTGTCTGCCTCCACAGCCTCCTGTGGCAGCAACTTCCAGAAGTTCACTAACAGTATAATTTCACACAGTTTTTGCAAACTGCTTTTCAGTAAGGCAGCCTAACGTGCACTGTAAAGTTTACTAGCCACACCTAGAGAGGCTGCATTGAATGTCTTCGGAGTAAAACATTATGAAGCTTTAAAATATATAGTAGTTTTAGCCAGAGAAATTTCCCACTCCTCTGCAATCTCCAGGATAATATGGTCTGATTCTCCCAACATGTATTCGTGTATAATGTAAACCATGCAGATAGTCTGTAAGAAGTCAGTAGGACTGTCTGTAAAGTTACTAAGGTACATATTTGCTAGTCGAGGAGCTGTCTAACTTTTTCTGAAAGAATTGTGCCTCCAACATTGTGCTGTCCCAGCTCCCTATCAAACAAAGTAGGTAAATAAGAAATAATAATAATAAAACTACCCTGAAATAACTTTGGCTGTCAGGCAGAACTTTGCTATGGTAAAGGGAGATGTCTCAGGTGTTCCACAGTCTAACAGACACCTTGATAGATTATGGATTTTACATGAACAGAGTTCAGATCATCCATGAATGCATGAGTGGGTAAAAACCAGGAGAAGGAATACAGCTGAAGAAATATCTTATGGATTAGCCAAGGCACCAAATCCATTCTTAGCTCATGTTAGCTCGTTGGTTGAACTCTGAACAATTTCACTCATCCTTCATTTTGTATTTATTTGAATAAAAACAATTCTCATTCACATGCATCCATCCATCCCATTTCTGCTTAACACTGACATGTACAAACCCTTTCAATGTGAGTACTTCCTATGGCTCATTTTGGGTTTTCCTGTATCTTGTTTGATGATACTTGAGAGATCAGTATAACCTTATGTTGACTGTTCTAATAAGAAATCACACAAAAGAGGAGTATACACTGGCAGTAGACTATCCTCAGGGACCAACAGTTTACTATGAAGAGGCTTGTGGTGGCAAAAATTGTGTTTGCCACTGTGTTGCATGACCCACCTAGAGTGGGAATAGACTGATCATCAGGAAAAAGCCCTGGACTGGCTAAAAGAAAGAACGTGAAATAGAAATCTGTATGTCTTTATTGCAGTATTCATCATGAACAAGGACAAAATGGAAAATACAGGCCAAGGGCCTTAACTGAAGGCTGTGGTACCCCAAAGACTCAGGCTAGCGCACATTGCATACATCATTAAGCCACTGGCAATAACACACTGAAGCCCTGCCCAAATTTCAATTCTTACACTTCAAATAGTCTCAGCTCTCACCAGACAAATTAATATTTAATGCACAAGTGCACGCTGTAATATTCCCAACTGTGCAATCTAATATTAACAGCTATTTCATAAACCAACAAGGCCCATTCAGTTGGTGACCATTTAAACTATAACACACCATTAAACCATAAAAGCAGCCATGAAAACACAATTAAGATACATGTTTGTCGGTCCATCACTAAAAAAGGGAATGTAGCAATGTCAGAACAAAAAGTCAGCTTATAGTTCCAGCAAGGCTGTTCAGAACAATAAAGGGAGCGTGAAGAAAATTCCTTCTTGGAGTTGCAGTTTGGGTATTGGAGCAAAGTAGATCCAACCCACAAGAATATATAGTTTTTAATAACCTTAAATGAATCTATGAGTATATGTGGCACCATCTAGCTTTCGTTTACTTGTGCTTCCCTATGGATGTGTCCGCAGAGTCCCCCTGTTTCTGTGCTAATTCTGCAAGGGTTACATGATTCATGGATATTTAATCAGGGTGGCAGTGAAGAGGAATGGGAAGGCAACTTCACCCCTGTCTTAGGAAGCCTATCTGATTCTTCTAATGCTCACATTCTGAAAAATATACTGGTAAATTGGAGAAGATGCAGAGGATGCAGAAAAGAGATGCCTGGAGTAATACAAGGGCTGGGGAAAATGCTTTGCTATGAGATTCTCTCAATCTTTTTAGCTTATCAAAAAGAAGACTGAGACGTGACTTGTCTTCAGTGTTACGTGCCTCCGCAGCAGGAAAACACTAGTTTGTAAGAGGTTCTTTAATCTGTCAGTGAAACTGTAACAAGAACCAGTGTTTGGATGCTGAAGTGAAATGACTCAGGCATATGTTTATCTCAACAAGGGTAAATAAGCAGTGGCAAGTTAAGGGTAATGGTGAATTTTTTTTTTCTTTTCTCCATATCAGGACAAGAAGCTTTTCTGAAAAACATACTTATTGGTGTTTTCTTGTTAGGTATGGAAGAGAGGGGCCCTGTGCATTGTACAGGCCCAAGTAGTCATTCTCGTCTCTCTTCTTCCATAGTCTGGGCTTTCAAGTGAGTTAGACCTGAGTCCACAAAAATATGTGGAATTTGATGTTGACGGTATTGAAACACATTTGAAGACTTTGGCCTAAGCAATTAAACTCCTTATCATTAAACAAACAGCATCATATGACGTACCTTCAGACAATTGAGTGAGTTTTCATTTTAGAAATAAAAAGGAAATGGTCTCAAATTAGGTAGAATGGCAGGGTGAGACACTGAACCAAGACAAATGTGATGTTAAAGGTGACATTTGATGTTAAAGATGCAGAAGTGGAGAGATCTGATGGTCGTAGCCAGTCCTAGAAATGGGCCTCGGACCAGCCAGTCATAAAAGCAAGGCAGGTCTGTTCCAGCATCATCACACGAACTCTTTGGGGGCCCTATTAACATGGTAATGAATGAATGCTGGGCAAACAGGAAGGATTGCAGGCATCCTACTTCTGTATTGTCAATGTTTTCTGAGTTTATCAGCTTCTAAATGGGAATAACTGTCGAATGACTTAACTGTATAAAGCCACTTTTGCATTTTTCTCAAATTTGTGACCGTTCGTTGTGCACAGGGCAGGCATTTCATTACATGGGCAGTCATTACATCTTTGCAAATATTCACCTTTGGTGCTTTGGTGTTCTTGATTCCCTTATTTTGCACTTACTGAATGAGCTAAAGGCAAGACCTTGGAGGCCTATCTGTGCAAGCAAGCACTTTTAATGGAGGGCCATATATCATCCATCTGATAAGTAAGGGGAAAAGGTTGTCTGAACTGCACTTCAGCATTATATTACCATGTGTTGTTATGCCTGACACTGAATTTTAACATCTTTTTTAATATAGTTTCCTTCTGTTTATATTAGGGTTTTTTTTTTTCAAATTCCCCCTTCCCCCCATGCAAATAAAACAAACAAGTTTCTTGTGAAGCAGTAGACTAATAAAAAGGGCCCTAAAAAGTTTCTTTAAATATCCTCCTTCATCTAAATAAGTATTTCAAAATATACAGGGGCTCAGTTTGTGGTTTACTACATGCATTTTTGAACTTGGTGGTTTTGGAGGTAGGAACAGCCTGTTGATAGATGACTTGCAAGTGACAGGTTGTAGTCAAATGTGACCCAGGGCAGAAGTGACCAAAAACTGGTGAAGTTTGACATCTAATCTGAAATGACCTGTTTGTCTCATTGGAAGTCTGAGAAGTTATTCAAATCGGAAAAACCAGTGCTGCAGATGGTACCAACTGTCACTCCTTGTTGGCAGTCACATTAAAGAGGGCAAGAACCTGAGCAAAGCTTTTCAGATAGAGGGTTGCAGCTATCTGTCTGCTTGCCTGCTTGTCTGTTGGAGCTGGTATAAAAGGTAAATCTGTTTTGTGAAAAAAATTGTTCAAAAATGTTCAAAACATACTGATTACTTAAAAAAAAAAAGTTTTGAATATAAAAGATGTGTCTTTCTGGCCTGGTTTTCAGTTCCTGTTTTTTTTCTCCCTGTATACTGGCACATTCTTTTTCTCTGTCACTATTTTGAATCTGGACTAAGGATGGAGATAGTAAAAGGAGGAAAAAAATTCCAGCTCAAATTGAATGAAACCAGACAGCCTCTCACAGACTTCATATCTGGATTAAAACATATCTTTTTTTTGTGTTTTATTCTACTGAATAATTAGAAATTTTCTAAAAAGTCTGTTTATGGATCAAAGTTTTGTCCTTAGCTGTCTGATTGTCTATCCATGACCCTTCTGTAGGAAAACACCCAGGCAGGGGAATGACCCTGGTGAGGTTCATAGTCTTGTGCCGATTTCTGTAGAACAAGGCGCTCTCTACTGTTACTACGCACTGCAGCTGCAATGGGAAAGGAGAATAGAGTGGAGAGTCTTGTAGTGTTTCTTGATGCTCTGAATTAATCTGTTCTCTTCTGGAAATTCCTCCTCCTCGGAATCTCATTGCCAGCTTTTTCACCCTTCATGGAGTGTATGCAATTGCCTTGGTGTACCTTGACACAAGCCACAGGGATAACTGAGGGTCAGCTCATGGAAATCAAGTCATTTGACCTGAGATCTGAAACAGTCTAGGAGCCACTGGATGGACTAGGATGCTGAAAGTATAGTGATCATATTCCTCTTCATTCAGCCTCAGACACAGCAAATTAGAGTGATTCAGCAGGGGAAAAAAGTGTGTAGCTCTCTATGGACCAGCCCTTGCTAGGATGAAGGAACATTATTTCTTTACATGATGGAGCTGTAATGGTGATAATGATATCACTGACTGGAAATAGCCTAAATTTTCATATCTCTATGACAAGTAGGAAGAGAGATGCCTCAGGTAAAGCAAACAGTGAGTCAGATGTCTCTTCAAATCAGACAAGGCAGCTTAAGGGATATATTGTTGGCTGGTGAGCTGCATGGAGAAGCAGCTGAGAGGCATCATCCAGACTGCAGAGACCTGGGAGCGCCTCTGAGCTGCCAGACTTAGGTGTGCTTCCAGGCTGCATATGGGGGCAAAATTGAGCTGTGCATCGCTCCGCAGGTATTCTGTCCCTACCTGCACTTTGCTTTCTACTGAACAAAAGAAATGTGGGTGCATGAATATTAAAAGCTGTAATATATCCTGGTCAGGCACCCTAACTGGATGAGTGGGGACAGCATGCTGCAGCATTGCTCACTGCTTGCTTTAGAGATGACCAGAAGACTTTGATCTGTCACTGTTTTGCATGTGGATGATCACTGGCAGCTCACTTCATCTCTCCTTGCTTTGATTTCCACACCTGTAAAGAGCAGGCAAGGTTTTCTCCTTCTTTTAAAAAATACTTGAAAATCTCCCTCCAAAAAGTGCAAAGTAATAAGTAGGAGTTATTCCTCAAAAGTGTTTTCTGTTTCTGATTGGCATTGCGTGGGTTAATTCTGAGCTGTCAGTCCGTTCCTTGGGAGATGATCTTTTGCAGACTTCATAATATTGCTGCGGGAAAAGTGCTGTATTTTTGTACAGTATTATTACTGGCTTGGAAATAACCAACATGAAATTATTTCTTTAGGTTTTCAAGCAGGAATCCCAGTTATTCTCTTCTTCTGTGTTACACAAATATGCAACATGTGATGCTACCCAGTGATGGGAGACAACAGTTTTATAAATAAATGCAAATGATAAACACAGGACATGTTCTGTAGCACTAAAAGCTATGCCTAGAAAACTACTGGTATTAGTAGGAATGGACAGCTTTATTTTCACCTGTGTACGAGAGCGATACTGGAATTTTTAAAATATCTAAGAGAAAAGGGGAATGACTTGCAAGGAGTTTGTTAGCTTTAGAAGTCATGTGTGAAAACTTGGCCTTGAGTTTTAAAGCCTGCAGTTTTGGGGGACTGTTTTTTATGGACTAAGGAAAATATTTCCTCTTCTTGGCAGGTGAAGCTTTTCACTGTTCTTTGGTTACGTCGCCGTGCTGAGCTACAGACCCCAGTGTGCGGTCAATTATACACTCATGCTGCTTTCAGATTCACTTACCCAGCGATGATGACTGTCTGTGAGCAAAATCCATCTGAGAGTTATTATCTCCAAAGCAAAAGCCTCAAATGTTCAGTCATCTAATCTGCCCCTGAAAATCAGTACCTGTTCTCAAAAACACAAGACCTCAAATGACTTACTATTTTGGATGCTTGAAGGCTGGAAACACTTGAAATCGTGTCTGTAGCTTAACAATTCAGGGTTGTCTGAGGCCCACTGCCCAGTATTAGACAGTCTAAGAGGCGCAATGTATTTATTACCTGTGGTACAAAAGGTCTTCTGGATCGTGTTATAATTACATGAACCTCTTCATTGTGCGCCGTGATACCTGCAGTAATGCTAGATAATGGTTTAGGTAGCATGCTAATTGGCTGTATAAAATGAGTGTTTCAAGCAGTGAATCTCTAGCTATCCCAGTATTTGTGACATTCACACGATTAGCAAATGTGCTTCTTAGTTCTTCTAGACCCATGATTCTAGCCACAATTTTAATTCTGATGTTCAATTTCCTTTTTCGCTTTCAGGACTTGGGGTATCCAGGCTTAGGTTAGCTCTCTGTGGCTATTTTCCCTCGTTGCCTCCAGCATTTACTTGTTCATGTCATAGTTTAAAAGCAATTAAACCTAGTCATAGTGGTCCATATTGCAGGACTAAATAGACAGTATGGCTGCTCTTGTAGTATCATGGCGAAACTTTTGGTATTCTAAGGGTAACTTCTGTCTTGAATTAGAGTCTGAGAAAGTGTAATAAATGTAAAGCTCCTGATGAACTAATCAGTTTATGGAACTGTGGTCCTAGTGCAGTATTTTTTAATCATAGTCAATCAGCTTAAAGATGTTTACTTGCCACAGTTCCCAAGTCTTAAAAGGGTCTTGGAAGTTTCTGGGTCATTGAGTTCAGCAGCCATACAAGAAATTTGTCTAAAAGTTGGCATCAAGTTTGAGCTATTCATTCAGGCTTCACCTATTGCCAACTGAGAGAGAGGGAGAAGGCTATCTGGAGGTATGGTTAGTTATTTATAATGAATCACCACAGAGAAGAGGCCATTAAACTGAGCTAACATTAAGTGAGATGAATCCCACCTATTATGGAGAAAGGTCAACAGAACATCTTCACTTGCATCCACACTCTACAGGCCAGGATATATTTCCCAGTACCTTTTAACAAACTTAATACTGAGCAGCAAGGAGTTTCTCTCCCATGTGGCAGGAGGATCGCTGGCGGGACTGAGCCTTGTGTGTCCTGTATTTCTGCAAAGTCAGGGAATTTTGCAAAGTACGTTTTTGGGTGATTCAAGAAGTAGATTGTGACCGTTTTTCATAAGAAGCCAAAAACCCCTCAGCAGTACTTGCCAGCTTAACCTGAGAGAAGAACCTCTCTTGACCACCCCCCAAATAATCCAATTTCTCTTGACACAATTGCCAAGAACAAGACTCACAAGCTTGACTACTTCTCTTCAGATGGCCACCTTCCAGAACAGCTGCTGCTTTGTTACTGTTTATGAAATGACTGGGAAAAAGTTTCACTTCTGTGTCTGATCATGTTATGGTGTTACCTTTTAAGGACGGAACATCTTAATCTGAGAATATTAGAGAAGATCCTACAAATTAGTAAGATTTACTGCACAGATAAGTTTTTTCAAGTGACAGATGCATTAATATCTTAGTGAAATGAAGGCTCAATCATTTATCTTCATCCTTAAAAATGAATTGGCCCTTTGGGACACCTTCCTGTGGTCACTGTAGTGAAAGAGTATTTCATACCTACTGCATTGTCTTTGCACCAGTGCAAATGACTATGCAAGTCCAGCGTTGTGGAAATAGCACTGCAGGAAAGCCAAAGTGAGACAAGCTAAATCTGTACCACTTTCTATCAGCTCAGGATTTCTTGCTGCTGGGTTGCCCATGCTGACGTGCCTGTCCCCTTCCACGCACTAATGCCCTTTGGAGCACTCTTTGAAATGTGGCAGTCGGTACAGCGAGGAGGGCTCTGACAGTCCTTCCATGCAGGACTCTAAAACACCTACTGGGACTCTATGACAATCCTTTTAGAAATGGGATGGGATGGCACAAAAAAGGGACATCTGGCAGGTTCAACAGAATGGATCAACTGCAGATTCCCCTGTTGGTGGACTTGGCCAGCAAGCTCTTTCAGCAGATGTTTGTCCTTAGGCATTGAATGCTTTCTGGATGCATCTTTCCTCTGCCTCTCACAAGCAAATGCCAGCACAGTGGAAATTCCCGTAAGCTCACTGACCAACATTAGGAAGTGGTGACCTGACGATGGGCTCCAGCATGTAAACTGGGATCCTTGAAAGGACAGAAGCTAATGCCTCCTCCAGGGAGTTATAATGAAGAAATTCAGAGTATAAGGAGCATTCCTGCAGTGTTGGTCAGTGGTTGTTAGGTGCAGTCTCTTTTATTTTTGGAACAATTTCATCTTTCCCAACGTCTTTGATTCGAATGCTATATTGACTCTGCTCTGTATACTTTCAAGCAGGTATATTAAAAATGCAAGAGGAACTGCATTTTGAAGGGGGGTGGGAGAAAAGAAAGAAAATAATTATTGTTACACATTGGAGCATATTAATGAATACATTAATAATTGATCCACTGTTATGTTTTCCCCTAATAGTCATCAAAATCTGTATAAACCTGCACTACAATACATAACATCTCATTACAACGTTTGCTCAAAAAATCAATGCATATCTAAGTTATTTGTGTCAAAACTCATTTATTTCCACAATAACATGGACTGTCAAACCTTGACATCCTGTTAATAACATCCAGTGCATTTGCATATTATTCAAATATTTCCTTTTATGAAATGGGGGACTTTTACTTACACCGTCCTACTTGCAGTGCTTCATATATTTGCACATTAGCTCAATTCACACAGTTATAGAAGGGTTACCTGTGGCAACTAATTATACTGCACTTTATGCATATTAATGAGCCTTGTGAGCAGCCGTCCTCTGTTCTATGTTGAGATGAGGGGGGAAAAAATAACAGTGTAAGTGGGAGACCTATTACAGGCAAAATGCAGGCGAGTGGAAGACGGATATTTTATAATGTTTTCTCTTTGATGCCCACAGCCTTTTAGAACAGACTAAACTGAGTGGGAAAAATACCTCACAGCAGTCCCAGCAGCTTTGAGGTCAGATGTGAAAAATATTCTTTTTTTTTTTTTCTTCCTTTCTTTCTTGTTTTGGGTTTTTTTTTTTTTTCTTTTCTTCTTCTCTCCCCCCTCTGCTGCTATCTTTAGTTTCCGGATCCTGTCTTTGCAAGGTGCTGAATGCTGCCCTCAACCCCAGTTGAGATCAGCACCTCACAAGATCAGGCTTTTAATGCCTAGCCTAAAGCCACCATCTGCCCTCTGATGAAGTAATCTTGAAAAAGGCCTTTTCACCTGCATAGATGAGAGCGACATATTTTGTTCTGAAGGAGCGTTTCGGCAGCACATGCTAGCAGGAATGGAGACCCAGCTGTAGGCTGTTCAAGCGATACCCGCGACCAGGTGTCACAAGGACAATGAGAAGAGTCGAGCCATGAGAGTGGGAAGAGTTGGCAGCCCCACTGCAATACAGGGAAGGGCCACATCCCATGCATGCAAATGCACACACAGCGATAAAGCTCTCTTCCCCACTGTAAAAGCGAGCAATCTGTCAGCCTGGAGGTCTTGCAAAGGGCAAGAACCATCGGAGGGGTGCGTCAGAGTGTTCTTGGAGGGCATGCGGTGCTCAAGGCTGAGCCGCGCTTCCTTGCTGGGGTGTTTCTTGAGATTGTCTCCACCTACTTTAAAAAAAGAGAAAAGCTCCCACATTGACACAATGGAAGACAGAAAAGGAAGATTTGATTTTATGCAACAGCAGATGTCTCCTAAGCAGTAATCACAGTGTCAGATAGAAAAACTAATCATATTTCAGTAGCTTGTTCAGATCTCTGATTAAAATTCAGTGATACCATTCCTGGATCCTAAAATGCAACAGTCATCAGAAACAAAAGAGAATGTATCATAATTAATGCAATTAAAAGGGCTCTTTCCTTTCTCTCCTTTTTTCTGGGTAAGCTGTGCTGACCTTACCAGAGGTTAAAACCACTCTCCTCACGACTGAAATCTGACTCAATGTGGGAGTAAGAAATCCCAACTCCTCATAGCCATCTCCAGGATGTGAGTACATGGGGTCTGGCACACGTGGGAAAATAAATAAGCTTGGTTGCTTACCCCTTTCAGAAGAGGGGAGAAGGCAGATGGAGCTGTGCATCCAGCCTCCCTTACTTTCTGCTGCATACAGCTCTGTCGGTGATACGGTTATTTAGTCAGGACTGGCAGTTAGCACCCCAATCTACCCTTTCTAGGACAAGCCAAATCTACAGATTCTGAATTTTTTCAGAAAAAAATGGCCACCTGCCATGCAAATCAGCCAGAATTTGCTGAGTAAATCCTGTCTAAAACCAAAGCAGGGTCTGTAGTTTGAGTGTCAACAGAGTGCTCAGGCAATGCAGTGCTGGAGAGATTCAGACATGGATGGTGCTGGGTAGCCCTGGGGCAATTCCCTTGCCATCAGCTGGCCTTGGCAGAGACCTGAATCAAGACAGGCAGGTTGAAGAGTGAAATCAGGCAGTGCCATTTCATGCTGATTGCGATTTCAGGTCTGACAATCAGTGAGTTTTCACAGGGAGTGCTTTCAGTGAGGATTTATGTGGCTTTGGATATCAACTATTTTTGATCGAAACCAGAATGAAAATTATTTAAATGATACACATTAAAAATAAATATAAAATAGACAAATAGTTTATGCTAGCTGAATGTAGGAGAATATTTTTGTAGCAAAAGAGTTACATCAATTTTGTGATGGAGGATTGGGGAGAGGGTCCAGTAAAAAAGGGGATGTTTGATCTTCCTTTATTTGTACCACCTGGAATGACAATGCCCCCTTCATTTAAAACAAGACTATATAAATTCCTTTTTACTTTACAATGGCACTTGAAGACTTTTGTGGACTGTATATGGTTTAATTCAGCATCTTGGAGAGATGGAAAGCTCCATTTGCTTGTTGTTATGAGAGCTTTACTCTAGTGGAGGTCTTCAGAGTAATTATTTTGTGCTGGGTCCCATACCAATTCTGAGAAAAGAATACAAATATGAGTGAAAGGCTAGTTAAGAGATACAAGCATTTATTTTATTCCAGAGCTCTGAACTTTGAGTTGCTACTATTAGGTGTTAAAAATACTCTGGTACTTCACTAGAAAAGCTGACAACCTGCTGTCTTATTAACATAACTCCAACATATCTGAGAGATCCAACACAGCAGATTGATTATGTTCATGTCTCAGCCACAGTACTGATAATGATACGCTAGTAAATATATCAATGCATCACAAGCTTTGAGTGCAGAAGACTTTCTGTGACATTTTCTGAATGAGATATGAAAATGAGAATGGTTTGTGTGTCTACTCTACTCAAGTAGCTAAGTTGAGAAGGCTGCACAGTTAGGCAGAAGTGCACCTGGCAGCGATGATTAACTGCGTGGGCTTGGTAGTCTCTGTATTGTGGAGATGTCACTCAGACAAGCAAAGCAATAGCTTGATCTGCAGATTTCCAGAATACAAAAAAGTCAATTTACAAAGATTGTTTTCTTCCTGGAGGAACAATAAGTGAATTGTGCCTAAGCTGAGAGGTTGGCCTTACTGGTTCTGTTCTGTTCCTGGTGGAGGGGAGCATGAGAGGCCGGGAAAGGAAGTGGATAATTATTGCCTTGAGGCAGGTTAATTAGCACAGGTAAGGAGCATGGCTACAATCAAAAATACCTGTCTTCACTTCCTTTCTTTTATAGATTTTCTATGTGACTAGACAAGTCACCTAGTTTGGGTTTGGGTTTTTTTGTTTTGTTTTTTTTTTAACCTAGATGTAAAATGGGAATAATAGTGCTTGCTTTCTTCTGTCCTTTATCTGGCTACCCATATCGTGTCTAGCACAAGGGAGCTCTGAGCTCAGCTGATCTCTCCATGCGCTAAAACAATAAACTGAAAAGGTACAGTAATAATAGCAGTTTGGGACATCATGCACAGGTTATTGCAAAAAGGTAACCCAGGAATGAACATTTCAGTTGGCCGACTTGACTCTGAATTGTAAGGTTTGAAGTCCCAAGGGACTTTGTAACCAGGCACTAGGCTTCAGACAAGGAGGAAAGTGGCAGGCAGTAGTACTGAATCAGGGATCCCATTTCATTTTTTGCTTGTGACAATTAAATTATTCCACTAACACCATCTATTCTTCGGACACCCGTGCTCAGTGAATTAATCATGGGTATTCATACAGGTTAACTTAAAGCACCTAAATAAATACCAAACTCATAAGGCCAGTTTCTCTATCATCATGATATAACCAAAGTAGAAAGCTCCCCTGCAGCACTGTCATGGTTTAACCCCAGGCAGCAACTAAGCACCACGCAGCCGCTCGCTCACTCCCCCTGCCCCACTGGGATGGGAGAGAGAATCGGAGGAATAAGAGTGAGAAAACTCCTGGGTGGAGATAAGAACAGTTTAATAATCGAAATAAAGTAAAATAGCAATGATGAAAATAACACTATAATAATAATAGTAGTAATAATATACAAAGCAAGTGATGCACAATGCAATTGCTCACCACCCGTTGACCAATGTCCATCCAGTCCCTGAGCAGCGATCGCTGCCCCCCAGCCAAATCCCCGCAGTTTATATACTGGGCATGATGTGATATGGTATGGAATAGCCCTTTGGGCAGTTTGGATCAACTATTCTGGCTGTGCCCCCTCCCAGTTTCTTGTGCACCTGGCAGAGCATGGGAAGCTGAAAAGTCCTTGACTGGCATAAGCAGTACTCAGCAACAACTAAAATATCAGTGTGTTATCAGCATTATTCTCATCCTAAATCCAAAACACAGCACTACACCAGCTACTAGGAAGAAAATTAACTCCCAGCTGAAACCAGGACAAGCACCTAAAAGTTTTTCTGGTTTGTCTTCAGGAATAGCTTTTCCCTCCATCAGCTACCAGAGCACTGTGGGAGAGCAGGCTTTTACCTTTGCAGCAGTGCTAGCAGATGTGAACTCTTCCAGAGCTTTTGGGATAATGGGCAGCTGTATTTGACCCCCTAGCAAATTCTTCAGGCAGGTTCACCCAAAGAGGTAGTCAATGCAGTAACCAGGTATCCTCACCACTGTAGGGGGGCAGAGCACATATAAGACTGAAACATCTTTTTAGCTTTGAATTTCTTTTGATACAGAAGCTAGTATCTCTCTATGTCAATGACAGTGGGAGAGGAAATAAACTCCCTCTTCTTGCTGAGAAACATGGTAACCAAGACAGGAAATCGAAGACAGACTAGATACTGGGATCATTCAAGGAGTCCATGTGTGGTCTGATCTGGCAACAACTCACATGTGTCCTTGCAGGAGTTCCCTCTCTGTTTAGGCTTGTGCTGCCAGGGACGTGGTGCTGCAGACTTTGTTGCAGCCTTGGCTTTTAGGGGAACTGAGAGCTTCTGCAAACAGCACCACTGCAATGCTGACACTTACGGGATTTTATTGCCCTTGGCAGCAATTCTTTCCTAATGTAAAACTGAGCTACTGTATCTTACAGGAAAGGACCTAAACAATGATGTATTCAGGCTGATGGGACTGGATTAACCCATTAATAAATAGGAGGTGAAGAGAGCAATCTTGTTGAACATAATGTATGCTAATGATGTGACCTGGCTAATGGAGCCCTTTTCTATATTCTGTCATTGCGCACATCAATTATGCAGCCTCAATTATCATCCTGTTTTTGTATCATGTGGCTGAGAAATGAGAGACTTAATAGAGATGTTTCACCCAGTAAAATGCCTGATTAGGTTATGAAAGCAGAAACTCAAGGAAGAGAAGGAAAAAAAAAAAAAACTTTGTTACATTATATCCTGATTTAATTAGCCAAAAGATATTATTCTCGGTAAGGGCCTTTGAAGTTGTAGAAATATTGCTGTAGGCTCAGCAGCAGAGATGACTAACTGTCTTAATACCTACAGCAAATACACTGACATAGCACTTACAGACAAACAGATCTTAGCTGAGCATTGCAAATTAGGCCAAGATCATTGTTTACTCCATGTGGTTAAGGTTCCTTATTAAGGGGAAAAGGAGGAGAGAGACTTTTGAGAGTCAGAGCTGCAGTTACATCTTGGAGGAAAACAACAGCAAGCCCATGCTACTAGTGACACCTTGGTGCATGTGATAGATTGCAGGGTGTGTGGTGGCTTTTGATAGCAGTTCTCAGATAAATATGTTTCCCCCTCTTTGCTGGGTGGACCTCTCTGTCCCTCTTCCCTTTTTTCTTTTATTTTTACATGTGGGTTACAGTGAGTTACCTTAAGTTTTACTGGTCTTGGGATTCTGTGTCCTCATTGCAACCCTGATGATGGGGACACATCAGGATTATTGAAATCTGTCAGGTTCACTCCTTGTTGCCTCAGGATGGTTGCAGGTTCTTGTGTTTCTGACACAGATGCAAATGATAGTCAGCCCTTCAGGACAAGGAGGGACCTTGGAGACAACCCAACGTGTGATGAGAAGTTACCAGAGGGGAAAAAATGGAAATAAAGCCACTTTTTTGCAGTAGCCGAACCATTCTCATAAGAGGAGCTGTGACCATCAGCTTGTTCTTGCTAGACAAAATCTGCAGCTTTTGACAAGGTGGGGAAAAATGTAGTGGAGAAGGAGCTAAGCAGTGGGACAAAGGTGGACTGAGTTAAGTCATCTCTGCTGTCCTTAGGGCAGATCCAGACTCCATTGCCTTCAGCAGCATGGTGCCTTTGCAGAAGGGACAGATTGATCCCTTGCAGACCTGGTCTGAAGACAGGTCTCTGAGTTTTCCATGGTGGCAGAATCATAACTATAAACTCCATATTTTGTTTTGTTTTAGAAATAGCCAGCCAGCTACATCCCTGATAAAAATCACAGGTCTGATTCACACAGTTTCTGACTGAATTGCAGTGGCGCACAAAGCTGGTGTAAAGCAAGGTTGAATCAGGTCCTTGGCGTGTGTCAAAGTTGTTAGTTTTTTCCTTCCCTCAGGGTCTTGCCTGCCATGATAAGGAATGATGTCATGCTCATTGAGAACATGATCGGAATGACAAAACGCCCCAAGTGCTATATTTACTCATCCGTTCTTGGCCAGTCCATCTTCTGGCCTCAGTAAATAAAATTGGGAGAGTCAGGGAGAAATAAACACCTGGGCCAACTATTCCAGCTGTAGCTCTTGGGTTCGAGTGCCTCCGCTTTTGGCTGTCTGTCCAGAGAAGCGCATTTATGGCCTGACTCCAAAGAGCTGAGTTTGCAGCTGAAGCTCCTCTTAACTGCGGATGTCTGTCGCTTCTAAAAATGGTTGATATTGACCTAAGCTTTTAAACGCCTCCCTCTGCAGCAGCCAAATAAAATAGCAATAAAACTGTGATTTGCTAACTCAGAGCAGCATGTTGTCACAAGCTGTAATTTATCACTGGTGCTAGCAGGCTACGTAACTCAGCATTAAGTTTCCTTAGTGTCATATGCTTTGTGGACAGTTAAGCCATCTTCAGATGCCGTGTTCATACCAGCCCAGCGGTATGCATCTGTGATCTAATGTACACAAGAGGTAGCACCAAAGAGCAGGAGTCATGTATATTAGGTGGCTAAAATTGGTTAGGTCACTTGCTCTCCACCTAAGGAATGGTATTTAAGGACTAGAGGCTATGGTGAAATGAATTTCATTGATTTTTTTTTAATGTACCTTGAACTGCCCCCAGCCCCAGCGAGCTTTTTGTGCAGAAAAGAGCTGTCTGACACTTTTAAGATGCTATAAGAATTTTAAGTTTGAAAACAAAATTTAAAAATCAAAGGTTTTTGCATTAAGAAATCTCTTGTTAGAAACAGTGAGGTGGGTTGATTCTTTTCTTCCACAGCTTTTCAAATTATAACATATAAATAGTAGAAAATGGTAGTTTTTAATTTCTACATCCCCCCTTCTTGCACACATACACTCCTCACAAGCTTTACTGCAAACTTCAGTTTTAATTTGTGTGCCTTTGTGGACAGGAGTGGGGTCATGCGTTTGAAGTATATGCTTCATTATTGCTTTGTGTACTTTCCCATTAACTTCAACACAGTATCCAGCTTATCATTGCTTGATCCTTCATGCATCTCAAATGCAACACTAACTGCTAGGCTGCATGTGTTTCCTGACCTTCTTTTCATTTCTATACAATGTCCATATGATCTATCATAGCTTTGAAAATGCAACTGCAGGGTAGAGATTTCTTTGCCAGAATTGATCCTTCTCTTTTCCTCAGAAACCATCAGATAAAGGAATACTTGTGACAAATAACCATGAGAAAGATCACCACATTAGAAATCTTTTGCTCTGTGCTGTGCTAGCTCTGTGTAATTTGGACGGGTCCTCAGTTACTTGTCTTTCACCTTTGGGGTAATTATTTGCTTGCGAGTGACAAAGATTCTTGATCCCGTTTTGACCTGCAGAACTTCTGATAAGGAAAGATTTGCCTTCAGTCTTTGGTCCACAAAAGCTTGATATTCCTTTTTTTCACCATCACATTATGTTAGTTGGAGAAGCTGTACAAGATGAGAAGCTCATTATAGCTTTAGGGTCATCACTGAATGACTTTATCCAATGGCCTTCAAGCACTTCCACAAGGGCTTTCATATCCTCCCTATTATAATAATCTTGTATATGTTGTTTTAATTTCTATATCCTTTTCATCTAGCTACTGAGGGAACAGTGTTTTACAATTATTAATGTATTTAGCCTTAAAGCTTGTGAGTTAGAGAAAACTTCACTATGCCCAGGGCAGGGGTGGGTGAATTGAGGAGCAGAGAAAGGAAAGCGTTTGCTAATGGTCCTGGAGCCTAACTCATGCCTCACTCGCTCCCTGTGTGACTCAGTGATGAATAAAATCAGGGCTAATATGGCTTCAAGCAGTTCATTCCTTTTGGTGTTGTGCTATGTGATAATATCGTTACTGGGTTTTTAACTAAGACAGAGTTGTTCTGTGCCTCTTGGCTGGAAGAGGTTGAGTTTTACTAAATGTGGACAATTTGGAATTTTCTGATACAAATTAAAATATACACAATATATAAGAGGAAAATCAAAATGTTGGGGTACTTAAATGATTAAGACTGAAATGCAGAAGAGCTGTGGGTACCTGGTTTTGACGGATCGTGGAAGATGGATCTGGGATCAGAAAACCTGGCAGGTAGAAGAGGGAGAGAGCATGAGACCTGCTCACTTCATCCCTGCTGAGGCATCTTCTTTCACAGAAAGCAGGCCCTTATCACGAGAAATGACATTCAGTTAAAACTGCATTTCAGTTGAAACTTTTCACCAGCTCTACGCTTGCTCTCATTTGCATTTTCTTCTAATGTTTTGCCCACTGGGTCTCTGTGCAGTGAAAAATGCCTCCTAATTCAGAGGTGACTGTTAAAAATGTGTGTTAACCGGGCAGCATCGTTTCCAGGCAGAGCTGCAGCATCCAAACAAAACTGCCTTAAGTGTAACCGTTAATGGTTTGCAACAGCACTGACTGTGTCAGAATAGGACGTTTAAAATTCAGCCCATGCGCTTTCCATTCCAGAGAGTTTTGTGGTTTGCACAAGAAGGGTTATTGATAGTTTATCCAAATGTTTTTTGACAGACCCTTTCACACATTCCTCCTAGGTGGTACAGCACACAGGGCTGCGTTTTATCACTGTTGGTTGGATGCTACCCAAGGCGGCTGTTCTGCCCTTGTTCATCACAAAACGATCCATAAAGCAAATTGGGATATCTAAATGCACCAGGCTGTTCACAGATCCCACAGCAATTATTTCAGAGTGTTGGATGTAGAAATGTTTGCCAGAGGTGGAAAGCAAGTTGCAAATTGTATGAAATCCACTCTCTACAAGTAGTGGCTGGTCTCAGTTCACTCTCACTTGCTCAAGGAGAAGGATGGTCTTGGCAAACCATCCCAGCCCTAAGTAGAAGGCATATTTGGAGCTGAAATAGTAAGTGCAGCTGATCACGGATGGTCCAGGTTGGAAGCTGGACTAAAGGACAAAATAATCTCTTTCAGCCTCACTGTTTACACATTCTTCAGCCTTTGTCACCCAACACAAGGACTGCTGGGCTGAACCCCTTTTGGCCATTCGTTATCATGCGGTGGTGGGGATATGCTGAACCCACTGTCACTGACTGATGTGATAGCGAGCTGCATCTTATTTTTTCTTCTTACATAGAGGAATTATCCCAATGACCAGCCAGCTCTCTGCAGGCCATGACCAAGAAATTCTTGTCCCACGTGGGACCTATAGATTGCAGTCTGGGAACAGGGGATTAGGACTCTGAATGCCAAAGCCGACAGATAAATGTGCCTAGAGCGTGTGATCAGATGTGTATTTATCGTGTGTGTTTCCGTGTGGATGTATGTTTTTGTGCATGTGTTGCATGTAGAGATAGTTATTTGCTAACTGTCACGCATGAGCGATATGGGTGACGCATCTTCTCTGTTTCTGTGCCTGACGCACATGTACACGTGTGTACAGTGAACGCTCTCTCTTTGTGTCTGTGTATAAAGGCTGGGAGAGCTGCGTGGAATTTGGACCTTTGCTTTCATGTGAAACATTATCAGATCATTCCTTCGCTGAACTGGTTGATCTGATTAGAAGTGGCTTAAAAAAAAAAAGTGAAGTGAACAGGTGGCAGACATAAATACACAGCTGTGCATTATTGCTGATTTTATTGCTATTTTATAATGTTGTCCGTGGTTATTTTACAACAATTTTCTCTATTCATGACATTGCTGTAAATCTCATTGTAAAATGGCCCTAATGTGCAATGAATACCATTAAGCAAAATGGAGAAACTTAGAGAAGCACTCGTTTGTTATGAAGAGAGAGACAGGGAGAGAGATGCAGCTGGGGGAATAGCAGAAAGCCATGGGGAAAGAATTAGGGAACCGAAAGGCTTGTTACGTAACAAGGGTAAATCTCTGCATGCGATGCCATAAAAGCATCGCGGGAGAAGGCAATATCTTGTTTGACCCACTAGATGGAGATGGAAAGAAGCATTTTCTACATGGTGATATTCCTGGTAGCTGCCTGCTATGTACTCTGCTTGCTTATTGAATGGCTTTTACTTACAGTATCTTAAGCCTATCCTTAAAGCAATTACAAGATTTCTCCAGAGTAACATTTGGCATGTGTGGGCTATATCTAGGCTTTTAGCACCAGCTAATTTGCCTGGCCTAATTTTGTATATGTTCCCATTTATATTCATGGTCAGTATCTATTGTAGTTACAGGCTTTTTCATATAAAAGGCACCTCATTCTTTTCTTAATTTGATTGAGAATTAATACAGCTTCTTGTACGTCAGCAGGATGAGGCTAGAGAATTGGAAATATTTTTCCTTCTGAAAATCAATATCTCAGTGGCTCTATCCATCATTAACTTTGCTCACTTCTTTAGTACCTACAAAGTCTTTTGGGGTCAATTCTTCTGGCTAGGACTGACTGAAATACAGAATTCCCTCTCCTTTGAGAAGTCCAGCACCAGCGCTCGCTCCAAAGTCCAAGGCAAATCTTGCAAATGCCCTGTCGTGAAAAATGTCAAATTCTCTGAAATGTTTTTGTTGGTGATGCATTTGCCCCCTTTTTCTGAAAGCTGATTTTATCACAAAATGAAGCCAAAAGTTTACAAATGCCTCAAACCCAGAAATTTTGGGATTGAGGGGGAAAAAAACCCCAGAACTCCTGGCACATGATGTTTCTAAGAGAAAAGGTAGTGGGGATGCCCGGGCTGCGGCAGCCTGCGTGCCGCGTGGCTCCACAGCTGCGCTCCCTCACTACAGTCGCATCTGGAGCGCTCTCAGCTCCTGTGTGCTCCTGTGTCCCGCTGCAGCACCAGCACTGCCTGCTTTTCCAGGCACTTAGCTTCCTGACACAGAGCCTGGAAGCCCAGCTTTGCTAGCAAAGCCTGAAGAAAACAGGATTCCCGTCCAGTAGCCCTCTTGGAATCCATGCCCACAGACCCACTGCAATGTGTTGGAAGTTTATAGGGTGTTTCTGACAAAATGTTTGGGGTTCAGCAAAAGAGCATCTTCCACTGAAATGGTGTGTTGCCTGAAAATTTCTGACCAGTTCTGCACTGATTGCTTTGGGATGTGGGGAACAATTCAATGAATACCAGAAAGTCATGGACCATCTTCCATGCTGGGAGCTGACTGTCCTCGTAGTGCTTGGAAACCGGAACAGCCTTTGCTGTATTTTCTGAGAAACTCTTTTATTGAGGTTTAGCTAACAGAGTTCACCGTGTGGCCAAGGCAGGCTAAGAGCCCGCAATTGAGTAGTTGTGGCAGCTCTGCTGATGGATGGTGAAGCACAGAGCTGCTGCAATTCATTTGCCTTTGACTGCATGACCATCTCTTGAGCACTAGGCTGGCTTACAGTCCCCTTCTGTTGTGCAATAAGCTGTATTCTTGCAATGTACCTGCTGTATTGCTTGTAAAGACTCTGATGGTTGAGCAGAGAAAGCATGTTTGAACACACCATGAGTATTATACAGATCATGTAATACTACCCCACAGGGCCATGCTCCAGCCATTAAGGCTGTGTATCTCCATGCACTGTTTGCACCTGAAACATTTGCTCCAGTCTTTTGCAACCCCCAAAGGACCGGCAGCTCCAGAGGAGCACTTGCTCTTTCATTTTTTGCTTTTCTTTCGTCTTTTGATTGTCACTCACTGCATGGGGCAGAGACGTACATACAGATTTCTGCACCCCTCAGCAGCCATCCATTTGGAAATGTGGGTCCCAGGGCTCAACGTGCTCCACACCTGCAGGTCTTGGGCTTTGCAGGGCAGAACGTAAGACACTTCTTAAGCTGTTTATTCAGCGTTACTGTCACTTTTCACTCTTCAAAGGAGTGAGATCAGAAACCACTTCAGCAGACCCTTCTCTCTCAACAACCAACTTCATGAATCACTTCCAAGCCTGCCAAATGTCAGCAATGCGAACAGGAATTATAACACTTGGGGCTGCTTTTGCAGAGGAGCTTTCCCACACACAAGCTTTGGCCTCCATACAAGATTATGGGTGATTTTTAGGAGGTGGTGATATACAGGATGTCAGAAAAAATGCTGTAATGGTCTGATGTGGGCTTGAACTGCATAAACTCTACAAAGGAGAGAAGTAGTGCAAGTGCCATTCCTCTAGCAGGGGCCATAGCTTACCAAAGGTGGGGGTTGGGGGATTTGTCCTGCCCATGATTAGGAACCTTCCGTTAGAAGAAAATAAGGAAGGGGTCTTGATTAGGTGGAGCTGCCTGTAGGCTTGAAATGATGCTGAGCTGCGGGTAAAGGCAGGCACCACTCCTGAGTGACTAGCACTTAATGTGGCTTTGCCGCACTGTCTCATAGACCGTGGCTCTGGGCAATTGCCCTGGTTGCTTGTCCCTAAAACTGCCTCGGGAGGCTTTCTGCCATTAGCAGTCTGTTTTAATCCCTAGAGGGATTATTTGCTCTCATACTTCAGCTCTTACAGCTGAGCCTGTGCCTGGCCTTCATTTCAGAGCTGCCCAAGTGCTCGCTGGAACAGCTGCCTTGTTGGAGGTGAATTTTCAGCTGTGCCAGAAGAGGCTTGCAAGGAAGTTTGTGTTATACTTAGTCATGCTGCTTGGTTCCAGCAATGTTATTTGTCCCACAAGACCACAAATGCAAAAATCACTTACAAATGTATAAAAGCCCCCAAACCACTGAGCACCAGGCAGAAACACTCTTTTACAAGCCACTGATTGCTCCAAGGGTCTCTCTGGCATTGAAAGCCCGCCATTTGTTGGCCTTTTGTAACCAAATACACAAACTATGTCTCTCAGGTGGCAGGGGGAGTTTGTTTCCAAATCTAAGTGCTGTCACCAAGAGTATGTTAGAGCAGTAGAAAATAAGTATTTGTTTAAAGAGGGATTACACTTTCCAACTCAGAAATGTGTAAGGTTTTTCAAACTGATTGCAACTCTCTCTTTCTCTGGAGAGGACAAGTGTGTTGTCTGGCTGTAAACTGAAGTGGAAGGAAATTGGAGTAAAGGGTTTTTGATGGTATTTGAACAATGCCTTTAGAAAGCCCTCAGACAGGCAGCAAATATGTCACTGCAAGGGATAGTCAGGGCTCACTGGCTCCGCAAAATCCCACTTCCCCACTGGGAACCCAGAGCTGCTGCCCGGCATGGGGAATGTGCCATGCCAGGGGCTCCACACAGCAGCTGATATTTCTGTGGTAGGCGTGGGTGCTTACAACAACAGAAATTAAGCCTGCCCAACAGGTGCAGGGTTACAAAAGGCAGATTGCTCAGCTCATGTTATGTACATGAAGGGCTGTATACTGAGTATGAATCTAATCTTTCTGTTACTTCGTGCTCCAAATTCCTGTTAATTAATATATTATGCCTTTTATTTCTCCAGTTACAATGACTGGGCACTGTGAGTATTCTTGCCCCCATGGTGAAGCTGTGCTCCCAGTTCCCAGCACAGCAGAGCACTGAGGCAGCAGCAGGAAATGTACGATCATACAGGACTAGGATGAGGAGCCGCTGTGTGATGAAAGCAGACCAGAAAATGTCTCCTGTGTTTAAATGAGTGGAAGTTCTCTAATGGGAAGAGATTGGGATGGCTGGTGTCATGTGCAGGAAGAAGTGTGAGGGTAGAAAACTTGTCTTGTGTAAGAACATGGAGGGAAGGGGAATAATCTCTCCTGTGTGACGAAGCGAGGAGGGAGTCGCGTTCGGTGGCACAGGCACCCCTGTGTGTGAGGGAGGTCTTATGCGGTGAAGCTAGCCCTCTGCTAAAGTAAAAGCATTTGAAAGGGAAACCTGCAGGTCAGTCTGTTTGACCTCCCGAAGTGGCACAAAGAAATAACAGTTTGGTCCCCTTCGTATGTGGTGACAGCTTTCTGTGCGGGGGGGACACGACCCTGGACGTCTTTAACGTCCCCGGCTGTGATAGAGACACTGGTAACATGTTTATCGGAGGATCTGTCTTTTGCATGTTGTACACCCATGTATCTATTTCAGGGTAGAGCAGCTTCATTTAAACTGCCTGGAAAGATTAAATTATATTATTCTCTTAACATGACAAGAGGGTGACAGACTCCGGTTCCACCGCACAATGGTACACAGCGAAGCGGAACTTGGAACATGTACCTGCTCCCTCCCAGGGAGGAGCATATCGATTGAAGAGCAGTGTAGTGCATTAGAAGGATGAGAAAGCGTGGATTAATTTCGACAATCTGATGTAAAACACAGACATCCCCTTCTTGAGCTAAGTCGCAAAGGGGGGTTCTGGGCCTGTCAGGTGTCACAGTGCAGGCAGAGGAGCGGACTCCACGGCACCAAGGAGGGTGGAAGACCAGCGAAGGAACAGCTTGAGGTTTTTTAATCTTTGTTTTGTTGTCAGCTTCTGACCTTGCAACAAATAAATGCAACTTTGCATAGACAGAACAAAATAATCCATCTTATTTTCCAGATGGGAGCAAGAACAGTCCCGTGTTTGTGGACTAGCTGAGGGAATTAACAGAATTCCGCTTTCCATATCTTCTCCCTGCCCTTTGGCAGATCAGCACAGGTAAACTTTGATTTTGATGGAAGCCTGGCACAGATCATCTCTGGGTCTTCTTTTCTTGTTTGCAAAACATCATTTCCCTACCTTACAGGAGTGTCATGACAATTCGTGCATTAAAGATTGTGAGATGCTCAGATTTGGGGGTAATTCATACAGGTCACTTAGACAAACTGCTTTGAAGCGCATTAGACAAGATGAGCCAGGCACAGCTGATTAAAAGACAGTTAGATGGACATTCAGTGGTTGGTAACATAAACATCAAAGCTCTGGTAGAAGTACATATTTGGCTTGCAAGTCTGTCTATTCTCCTCAGTTTTGGCAGGACCTTTAAACCCTTCAAGTTTTTCTCTAATAACATGGTAAAGTGTCTCCAGTGCAAGTTTTCACATGTGCTGCAGAAATATCTATTGTATTAGGAAGAAACCGTGGAGCTGTGCTGATGGTTTAAGCTCCTGGAGGCACCCATGCAGTGGGAAAATCAGGCACTAAGTTAGCTCTGACAGTAAATCCTGCAGATTCTCACGGCTAATATCAGAGGTCCCGTAGGCCTTCTTGTATCCCCTGTTGCTTACTGTTTACAGTTTCTTATGGTACAGGAATGCCAATGGCTGGCTCAAACACAGTGACTTTGATGCTAGAATAGGCTCTTGCTCAGCACTGAAGGGAGCCAGTTGTTCCGGGATGCACTCTCAATTAGATGTTTGATTTACTCTCAGGAGGGGGGGAATTTGTCAGCAGGGAAGATGGCATTGCTGCTTCTTTCACACCCAACTTTAAATAGCTTCTTGGGAACACCAGACCTCTTATGCTTTCTCCCAGGTGAACACATCAGGGTCTGACTGTTCTGCACAGTAATCGTAAACCTCCAGAACCTGGAGCATGAAGCATTTAGGAATAATGAGACTACTTCTTGTATTTCCTTACATGCGGTCACATCATGACATCAGGGGAATTCTGCTTAAAAACTGACATCACAAGGCTGCTTAGTGACTACTGGCTTCACTAAGTAGCTACTGTCGGTACATGTAAAAGCCAGTTTGTTTCGGAAGGCTGAATTCCTAAATACTCCAATCATACACACAACTGCTTGCACAAAGCATTAGTTATGCTTAGTTCACTAACAAGATTTAAGTGCGTGCTGTGCTAGAGGCAGCGAGACCATACTGTGCAACAAATACTGTTCTCTGACAATGGCGACTCGCACTCTAGGTTAGATACCGGTAATTTATCACAAAGGCTTGACAAGTTTAACAATACATCAGGTAGATTTACTCTCACTTTGAGCTTAATGTTCCTCATTCTCTTATGGTCTAGAAATGATCTGTCAGTGAGGTCCGGAGGCTGGGAAGCTGGCTTAGAGGTGTAATGGGACTCACTTGTGGCTATCGTCAAATCTAAATTGTTCCTTTGAATATTGTCTGCAGCCTTTAAGATGCAGACTGCAAGACTTTAATGCCACCAAAGGGTTTTTCTTGGTAGAGAAAAATCTTCCTCTTGATATTCAGCAGTTTCTTTATGGGGTTGTTTGGTCTCTAGACATGAGAAAATCCTGGCAATTTTGATCATTTGAAGAGAATGAGTAATGCGTAGTGCTTAGTACAGTGTGTCGCTCTTCAAATCACTGATTATGCTTTATTTTCTATTATGTTGAATGGAGTGATTCTATTATGGACTATCATTTTCTCTTTTTATTACGGTTTATTTCAAGGATTCCTGCTGGAGCCCTATCTACAGAACATTTCTAGATTGCAATTGACTACCTAAGACTGTTTCAGGAATACTTAATGGGCCAACTCAAATTAGCCAATCTGAAGAAGTGAATTTTGGCCTTGAGAGCTCTCTGAACACATGCCATTCTGTAAGCAAAGAGAAAAGGCTGTTTGCTGTCAGAGTTTCAGTAGGTGTCAGTGTGGATTTTAAGCTGGATGCTCAGCCTGAGTATTTAGGTTCTTTTCTTTGTGAATTTATCACAGTCCTGTTCTCAGTTATCAGCCATTGGTTCAATTTAACCTCCTCTTTCCACACTCTGATCAAAGATTGCTGGTGATAGATGGTCACTAACTTAAGATAACAGAGCCAGAACCAGGAGGGGTGTTTTGCTCCTGTGGTCATAAGTCTCCACAAAACCATGACCCAAATATCCTGCCTGTGTAGCTGGGGACTGTAACAGAGCCACATATCTGGCTGAGGCACAGGGTGAGATACTTCACATCCATCCTGGTGCGACCTTCAATGTCCTTATCTGGCAGGAATGGGAAGATCAAAAGAGCTCATCCCATTCAGCCCATCAACACTTGGGCCTAACTCCAATTGCTGTCAAGAGTACATCAAAGGTAAACACAAGAACAAATAGGTAAATAATGGCCAAGAAGAAAGGTGGGCTGCCAGCAAGAGGCCATCTAATTTTCAGGGGATGATATTCACTAACAGGCTTCATGGGGAACATTGTGATGGGTGAGAGCAAACACTGAGCAAGGTAGAAGGCAGCAAGCAGTCGATATATGGCCGTTTATTCCAGATTTTGGGCAGTGTTTCAGCACATTTCTCATTTGATTGGCTTATCTGACTCTAATTACTACATCTTCAAAACTTACGTGATATATACTGTCAGGAAATACACTGCTTATTGATGGGACTGAACTCCTGAACATACTCTTCAAGCTACAGAATTATCTACTTTATTATATTCTTCTTCTTTAGCTTGATGAAGTTATGAAAAGGAAAAGAGCAAAATTATAGGCTGGAAGCATATCTTTTCCCCCAAAACTCTTCTTTCTCTAGTTATTGAATCTTGCAAAGGTTTTAATTTCATAAACTGAGATGGATACAGAGGCACTGATCCAATAAGTTGTCTTTCAGGGATCATTATTAAAATATCAAGGAATAATTTAATTTTCCCTCCACATGGTTTTATTTTTTTCTTCTGACTGAGACATAATTGTTCTTGTGTATGTAAGTCACAGCTGAAGAGTGCACTGAGCATTCAGAGAATGGGGGAAAAAAATGTCAAAGTGAACCCAAGCCTTTCTCAGCTATTTGCTAGGTGGTCTTCATGTGAGTGGCATTTAGCAAGTACAGAGAGCACCAGGAAGACTGATATCCATTACAGAGCAATGCAGAAGTCTTCAGCAAATTAGGACACCAGCTGCAGAAAGCAAGGTGCATCCTGGCCAGGGCTCTTTATATTAAAATATATATATATATAATATATATATATTCTTATATATATATATTCTTATTCTATATATATATATAATATAATATATATATATTCTTACCCCTGTGGAAGTGTGTGGGTTAGGCTGGGGACCAATGAGATCTGTGTAAACCTCTAGAGTTCTGCCTTACAGCTGTCCACCATGAGAGTGTATCTAACCAGCAGCCTTGGGGTGTGCTTCCCTCTGCTCAGTCCTGACCAGAGCTGTTGTGCATTTGTTAACTGATGCCTTTTGCTCCAGAGGTGGTGGATTTCAGGATTCGTTTTGGCACTGCACCCCCTTTTTGGGGAAGTGCATAACTAGCTAGTTCAGTATGGGTAATGCTTGCAGGATGTGAAGCATGAGCTTTTTTGTTTGTTTGCTTGCTCGTTTAAATGAAGATGGAGCTAAGTGCACGCTTAAGTGATTTCCTGGTGGAGTATGGAACTTTGTGATGATAATGTGCTAATGATGATAATTAAGGGCCCATTAGCAAAAAAAAAAAAAAAAAAAAAAAAGGTTAGCCCATATTTGATAGCAGCCCAGAGAAGAATGTGAGTGCCCCTCTTACTATTAAAATATTCCAGTGCATTCCCCTGGTCATGCTTTCATTGGGAAATAGCACTTCACAGAGAGGACTCAATATGTGTACCTGTGTGTGTTTGATGTTGGCACTTCTCTGAAGATGTATTTTTCCAACACAAGCCTGAGTCAGTAACAGACAGCTCAGAGGAAAGGCTGGGCTCCAGGAACAAATACAGCTTTCGTCTCCTCTCTTTGAGGGCTTTGGATTGCAAAAAGAAATGTAACCTGGTTGTTCGGTGTGTTTCTGTTCTGTGTTCAAAAGTCTGATGTGGAGGAGACCAAAAGCTGGTAATCGGTATTGAGTTAATTCCTGCCTTCATCGTTCCTGCCTTGCAAACTTCAAAGCAGAAAAGCTACTCTCTTTACACCTACAAGCATAATTTCCAGAGCTGAAGCAGGGTAATTTTCACATGCAAATTCAAGAGGCGAGCCTGCCTTATCTGGGCGGGTGGACATGCTGTTTAATGGGACAACAGCCCCTCTCCTTTTCTTCCCAGAAGGGGAACAAGGCAGCAGCAATAAAAGATTTTCTTTTGCTGTTGTTTTAGAGGAAAAGATGTGTACCTTTACAAAAGTGGAAAATGCCACCTTGTGCTTTGTTTTTGTGCTTTGAATTGTGTTCAATGCTGGAAAAAATAGAATTCAGTTTACCATCTAGAGCTTTATATTGCATTTTTCATAAGCTGTTGGAAGCATAATGCAGAAATCAAAGACTTGGCAAAGGAACAGGTCAGCTTTACAATCCCTCTTGTTCTCAGGCATTTGAAATACACAGATTTGTGGACATTAATCCTAACATTATTAATGTAGTGGGAAAACAGGGAGCAAATTTATAGTATTTACAGTTCTCACTGTTGGGTTTTTTTGTATTCTCTTTGGGAAAGTAATTTCTCTCATTTGTTATTTCAAAAGCCACCTTCTTTGTCTTGAATATTTGTGGGTTTTTTCATTGACTGTAACAGCGGAATTATTGGGAAGGAAAGTTATTCAAAGCAGAGAAGAGTGAGTGCCAGAGGACCAGGCAGGATAATAACTACTGGTATGATTTAGGCACGTCACTTTGCAAGCTTAGGTACTCCTGCTAAGTCATCTCAGAAATGACCTGAGGGTTTGAGTTGCTCAAACCCTCCAGCTGGGCTGTTTGTCGGTGGCACATTGGTGAAGCGGACACATCTACCAGGTTTGGAAGCGTGGCCTCAGGCGTCCATTGGTCCTCAAGCCTGCATGCAGGATGCTATGTATAAACATATAAATAGCTAAAGCACATAAATACTTGGAAAGCTGCATTTTCACAGCAGACCTTCTCTGCATTAGTTTCCTGTGGGGGTTGTCAGGTGTGTGTGCAGCTTTTTAACATGCTCAGGAAAAAGCCTCATCCCGATGCAGAGTGTTTTCGGGTGAAGGCAGTACTTTTCACTGGATTGACTATTACTGAGGCTTGCTCTCCTTGAACAGCACGCAGGGAGCGTCTTGCTGTTCCCTGATCCAGGCGCACAGGCCAGCGTGGGTTGGCTGTCATCTCCCTGCACCCCACCATGTCTCTCCCAGCTGTCTGGGAGAGAAATGACTGATGACCTCTGCAGAAACTGAGGACTTCATTGTTAATTGCTATGGACTCTAAGTCTGATTAAATTCGGCCTTTATTAAATTAAATAAGCTCCATCTGTTAATAGTGTGTGTGCCCTTCCACTGGAAACAGAGAAAGCAAGTCAAAGGGAGCATCTTTCAGATGATATTCTTGTTTCAGTTGAGGTGCAGAATAGAGAAGTGGCTCAGTCCTTGAAGTCTAAGCCAGATCACCCCAAGTCTCCTGTCTCTAATGAATCAAACTCAAACCCCAGCTCCAGTGGCTGTGTGAAATGGGAATGGGAATAAGAATCCAGATTCAATGGAATAAATCTCAGTGGTTGTGCCCCACTCATCAGTGTTGATGATAAATGTGAGCCAGGAACTAGCCTGAAATCATACTGTGGGTGAAACAGACTTACGGTTCCATTCTCATTCTTCTTTTAAAGAATTAAATGTGTTGGGATGACATTTCTCCTGGGGTTTTCAGGTACCTCTGTGGGAATCTTAGTGTGAAGACAGATATAATTTGGCTGGATGCTTTACTCTCCTGGTTTTGTTCTGCTTGTTCATGCCCCTCAGATCCCAAAGTCAGTGAAGTACAGAGGACCTGCCATTTGTGTTTGCATGTATACATCTGCCTTCCCACTTGATGAAGATTTTAACTCACCCTTTGATATGCAAGCAAAATGATGCAGAACTGAGGTCTAAGTATAGAGGAACCTTTAGTAAAAGAAACCCTAAGGAGGGGAGCTTGGCAGAATTACAGTAGAGCTGATAAGATAATTATGCCTGTGCTCCAAATCTCCCTTCCCTTCCTAAAACAGCCTCTTAGAGTATTTGGATTCTGGGTCTGAAAGGGTTGCTTGACACCATTTACAAATCAGCCCAGATGACCTGCTGATATGAATGACCCCTGGGCAGCTTTCTGATAGACCTGATATGCTAAACAACCTTTGGATGGATAAAAGAGAGCTCTGGAGAGGGAAAGGCATCTCTGGGTCACTGATGCTGTCACATACGTTCTGTCACCTTGCTTTTTGTGGCAGTGGGCAAGCAACATGGAAACTGCATAATGCCTGGATGAGGAAGGCAATGCAATATCCATAAAAGCACCGGATAGTACCTGGGGCAGTCCATGGTCATGAGGGACACTGTGGCCTTCAGTGGACCTGTGTGAAGGAAGAAGCCCGAGGAACCAGAAGGCATCTGACTCTCACATGAGAAACCGTGAGCAGATGCCACGTGCTCAGGTACAAAGTGAGAGGGAAGTGCATCTTCCACGATGTCAGAACAGGATATTCCCTGCCATCATACACCAACCCCTACCCTACCACAGTTTTCAGGGAGCTGTTTTTTTTCTCTTTAAATTGGAGATTGTGTTCACGCTTTTGTTTTTCATGGGGATCAACTCAACTCTGTCCATGTGCTCCAAATCCAGCTCACCTCTAGAGGCTGGAGAATCACAGAGAGTCCATTTAATGAAATGCCCATTTGAAACATCCTGCTTCTATTGAAATCACTGATAAAACTCCCACTGATTTCATGCAGGCTGAGGTTTTTTTCCTAAGTCACCAGACAATGTGGTTGAGTCTCTTTGATTTGTTGATTGAAAACTGAGGCTTTGTAAAGGCAGTAGTCCTTCCCATATTTAGCTATGTTGAAAATACCACAAGGACATCCTTTTATGAAGTATGTTATACTGTGCCCCTTGACCTTGGTCATGTGAGCAAAAATGAGTTTTTATGCGTAAGTAGCAGAGGTAAGCATTAAATAATATTTTGAGAAGATTTATTTTAGGATTGAGAAGAAAATGCAAAAGGTTTATTGTATATTCTGTCTCAGCAAGAGGAGAGCAACTTTTCTTACAGTGACCTAAAGAGCATATAACATAGATAAAAGGATGTAATTAAGAGATGTAACTTAGGCTGAACTTTTCACCAGGTACTGGAATATTGCCCTAAAGGATGTGGTGGATGTCTCACTGTCTGAGTCACTTATAATAATGCTAGACTGAACTTCTGTTCGCTAAAAAATGTACAGTTATGAATAGGAATATTACCCTTCCTCCAAGCGACGGATTCTGTAACCTCATTGGTTTTTTTCCTGCTCATTTCTGTGATAGCGTCTGGCCTGTTTTGACAATTCCCTTATCAGAGAACAGCCCTGTCCTGCCTGTCAAATCTTTCAAATCAGGAGGACTTGGAGAGATATGGCTGTACTATTAACTCATGCTTGGTTTTATATCAAACCTTTCTACCATCTACATGGAAAAAATTCTGTGGCTAAAGTCAGACTTCTACAGCCAAGCAAACTTTTTGGCAGTGAATTTAGGATGAAAACTCATTGCTTTTAACAGAGATTAGCAATATCGAAGACAACCTGTGGTCTTGGAAGATGTGCACCTCCTAAATCAAGGCTAATAATAATGTTTAAAACCTTGGACAGAGCGCTCACTGGCTGATCAGAGAAGAAACCACAAGTGTAGTATGCAGTAACAAAAAAGCTGAGCATGAGAAGGAAGCAATGTGTTCGTACAGTATAGAAACTGCAAACTATAGGGAAACAAGGGAGGAGTCTTTCCCCATCACAATTTAGGAACAGCCAAAATGTGGGCTCATCCTTATACTAGATAACTGCTGCTGTGTGTCCACAGAGTAAAGATGACTGTCTTCAGCTAAATGGGCAGTGGGCTTGACCAGGTTTAACATAGGAAATCTGTGGAAAAATTAGGCAAGAAAGGAAATCCCCTCAAAATCAAAGGAGTGGACTCTTTGTCAGATTCAGGTTCATTGTCAGATCAAGTCAGCCTAAAATCTGTCTGACCAGCAGCGGAAATCATGTCAAGTTATTTTGAAAAGACTTGAGCCCAACCCACCACTATCCTGACAATTGTAATCAATCCTACTGACTCTTGTTGTGGTTACTGTGTACGTGCCTTCCAATAATCATCTGTTGTACTGGGTAGCAATGTAACTTCATCACTGTCACAGGGCCTTCAAAACGAAGGGATTTTTTTAACCAAGTGATTGGTGAGTATGATCTATCTCTACTGCGTGCTCCAAAAATCCCAACCAATGCACAAATACTTCTTTGGATTGCTGTCTTTGTTGCTGTGCCTATATTCTAGCTTAGCAGATTCAGAGCTTCAATCATGTGTGTAAAATGTCGTGCCTGAGACGTCCCCCTCTATTTTAATTTTTCCTCAACCTCACCGAGGTTTTGCTGAAAGAGATAATTCATCAGTTTCCCATGCCTGCAAGGGAAGACTTGGGTGCTGGTGGACCAATGCTGGGGAAGAAACAAGAAGCAGTGAGGTTTGGGGAGAAAAAGGGGAGCCAATCCTAGTTTTCTTTGAGCAAGGAGCCAGGCTTGACCAGCAGTTGGCCTTGGATAGATGGGCAAACTATATTTCTGAGGAGTTTGAGAAAGGTAATTAATGCCAGGGGGGCTTTTGGATATTTGCTTGCAATTACATTTGTTTTAGCGAAGTGAACAGAATTTGCGCTTTGGATTTTCATTTCCATGCCCAGAGTTTAGAGTTGCAGGTACCACCTGTTAACACTATGCAAACGAAATATAATTGACTCCCGCAGGAATCCCTCCGAAAGGCAGCACCTTGGGATTAAAGTTGCAGAGCCATCTATCTAAAATGATGTGGCAGATTTAATTAACGTGTCTAAAAATACACAGGCTGCAATCAAGCCTTTGCTTCTGCCCGTGTCTGTTCCCTGAAGGGGAATGCACATAATTTTCAAAATCTTGGGTTCTGTCAGCCACCTGTGAGTTGAATTTATTGATGCATGAGATTATCATAAAATTAATTTGGACACTGCTGAATTATGAGGTTGAAAACAGGTTGAGAAGTAGTTTCTCACCCAGTTTAAGCAATATGCTGTCAATAATGTTCTTTCAAGCCCATATGTAGAGCATTACTAGACAGCTACAGTTACAAACTATAAATGCATGGAGATTGGATGCATATAGCCCCTTGTGGCAGAGAAAGATCTCCGTAGTGTGGTACCGGGAATGATTTGGAATGTCTTGAATCTGAGCAGCAGATAACTACAGACATTAAATACATTTCACTACTTGCCACTCAGGAGACAGGTCTTTGCTACAGAGTCAGAAAATGGCATAGCACCGAAACAGCCGAGGAGCCTTCAGTCAATATGTCTATCTCTCTATCCATCGCTTGGGGTTTCAGGCTTTATATCCACTTTTTAATTAAAAGAACTTGGTTTTGTTAAAGCAGTAGTGGACAGCGATGAAATGCAGTTTGCTCAGACTGCAGGAAAGATGTTAAGGGAAAAGAACAAATAGCATTTCTTGTAGTGCTAACATGGTCTGCATAGAGGTTGCTCCCAGTGAGCCTTCTTGTGCTGGCACGTTTTGGCATTGCTTTTTGTCGGTTGTTCACAAAGGTCCTCCTAGGCTTTAGGGTGCAATAGAGGGCCTGAAGTTAGATGCCCATGGTCTGGCTGAATGAAGCCATATTAATGACTTTGCTCACAAGCCCAGATGGGAGATTTCAGGTCAGGTTCTTCTCTGGTAGAGCTCCAATGAGTTCAGTGAAACTCTTCCAGAGCATTGACCTAACTAACCTAATGAGCAGTAATGCTCCTTGGAACTGAAACAATACTCTGCATCCAGAATTTTCAGACCCTGTAGAAACATGTGTGTGGGAATGGAGTGGGGGAACAGAGTGCAAATAACTCTGGGCATTGACATCCTTGGTCAAAGTTTAAAAATCACCTGTCTTGCTGCACACGCAGTCCCATGTGACATGGTGCAGCTCTGCTGAGAAGGAGCTTAAGGGAATTCAGGGTTTGGAGCTTGTAACTCAGGCTCTTGGCAGAGGCAAGTATGTTATGCTTAATTCATGTTTCAAGGTTATCTGACAATCTAGAAATTGATAAAACCACTTTTGAGAAGCTGAAAATTGGGGATCTTTTGGGCTGGATTCCAGTGCCTGTGACTCTTGGAAGAAGGGCTGTGGCGCATAGACCTTAAAGTCTCAGCCTGGTCGCGATGGCTGCCTCAATTGCCTGCTGATTATCTGCCTTCGTTAGCACAGCAGATGGCTGTCAGTGTCCTGGTAATTCAAGTGGCCTCCCCAGCCATTTTTATAACTACACTTCAGGGACTAGATGTAGGTGCCAAGGTGACTGTTCCAGTTTTAAAGCCCAGTAAGATAAGATGATTGAGAAAGCTTTAAATAAAAGCTAACCTGTGGAAATCCCTTGACAAATCATCCGTTTGTGAACTTTTACTTCCTCTTGCATTGCCTTAATCTCCTCCATCAGACAGGCTAAAGAAAGTCCAAGGGTACAAGACAACTATTCTAATTTAGACCACCAACCTCATCCACATTAATAGCTGGGGCTGTTTGCAAAGGCCTTCTGCATGTGGGATAGCATGTGTCAGAGGGCTAAAACCTGGGGTTCCTTCCCAATGGAGTAAAAATATAACATAAAAATGAGAAACTGTAAAATATTTCCTTCTGATAAATAAAGGGAGGAGCAGAGAAGAACCGTTGTGCAATGCAAAATGCAAATTCATGTCTCTACAGTCGGACTTCTTTGCCATCAGCAAAGGCCTATGCTAAACTTTAAGAGTACATTTTTGTCTGTACCATTGTCAGCAATTATTTTGTTTGGTATTTCTGATCACCGTAGGATTGCAGGGGCATTTTAGTGTACCCGCAAGTATGCGAACTAATCTAATGAAGTCTGGTGGGCTGCTCACATGCCCCGTTACCAGATCAGGGCTGTACAGTCGGTGTTGTGAGGCTTAATGACTTTGCACAATGTTAAATGGTGCATCCTCTTGGAGAGAGGGTTCTGGCTCTTTTTCAAGATCTATAAATACTCTGAAAGTCAGCCTGATTCCTTGTGGAGGACTGTGGGCATGGCGCAGGCTGGGTGTGTGTACACGTGTGCTCTGCAGGGAGCTCCTCGCCTGGTACAGGGCCTGCAGTCAGCCAGTCTCCTTTGCTAAAGAGATGGTGGAGAACACCACAGAGAGAAACAGGCAGTTCCCCCATGCAGGATGGCTTTATTTACTTCTTCCGCTTTCAAGTACCTTACAAAAATGTCAAGAGGCCATTGAATAGCTCATCTGTGCCCCAGTGGGTGTCCTTCCCTCAGGTGGGGAGGATAATGTCCAGACCTGGGTCAGATGTAAGCAAGCTGAGTCTTTTGGAGAAGGACTGGGGATGTGAAGATGAGGAAAATATCCAGGATTGTGACTAACAGGTAGGGAGAGCTGTGAGACGTAACAGCCATCATGTCACTGAATCTGCCTGGGAGCACACAGAGAAACGCAGGGGGGACTGCGAAGCTCTGCAGAGCGATGGGATACGACAGAAGTAGCCCTTGCACGTCAGATTTACCTGCCGAAGTTGTGAGAGAAAGAAATGATTACTGCAGCCTCCAGGAAATGCACTTTATTAATTTATTTTACTGCTTGTTAGCCACAAGCAGGGGACTGAGAGCAAGCGCACGGCTGATGGCTGTTACTGGCCGGGCAGCCATCCGTCGGCTGTGGGTCTGTCTGCAGCGATGCGGCACGAAGAAGCGCACCCCGGCTACCATCAGCTCCAATAATGAAGTTCTCAAAATTGTTTTTATAGCAGACACTGACTAAGTCTTTTGGACTCCAAAGTAAATGCTGCTTCTGGAACTTCGCAGTGGATTTTTATTAGAGCCGGCTGAGGCTGGAGGAACAGCCCCTCTGACGTCAGAGGCTTTATATCAGGCCACTTCCATTTTTATTGTGCTCCTCTGGGCATTTAAGGCATTTCCGCTACATAGCAGATCTGGCTGGAACTGCTTCATTCCTTTCTGCTCTGATTTAAAGCAGATAAAAGTTCTTGCCTGTTGCCAATTCCTAGAACGTGTTTCAGTCTAATTTTAGGTATTATTTGGAGTTTATGTCAGTGGATATTTAGTTCTCTGGAGCATGAACCTTGGGCAGACCAGGTTTCCCATAAATAAGAGAGCAAAGATGCTGAGCCTAGTCTGTTGCTGGAGATATACGATCACACTCCCTGTCTCTGTGTGTCGTAAAATGTGTGGTGTTGCATCTGCTGGCTCCCGGCCAGGTGTTTTGAGTCTGCTTAGCTGTGGCTAGACTTGTTGCATGTGTTCTTCATTCATCACAAGCCATGTCTGAACTTGGCAAGTGCTGCCTAGGCCATGGGCGGCAGCTCTGCCAGGTGAGCCATTAGCGGCTGCTCTCGGCTGGAAGTCCTCTTCCTGCAGATCTTGAACGCAATTCAACCGTGCTAAACAGCAAACCGCAGCTACGCTCACGTGCGTGCAGTAGTGGAAACAGTTTGACACGCAAATCAGAAATGTCACTTCATTTAGTCAACGACTCTTGGCTGAGAAAGATCTGGACTTGTGCTCGGACCTGCAAGAGACCAGATGGCTAATGTGGTCATCAGCCATTGCACCGTAATCCCACATCAAAACTTGGCTTTCCACAGAGGTCTGTGAACAGGAGTGAAATGTAGAATGTTAAATACAAAGCAAAGCAGAACCACTCCATTATAACCTGCAGTGATGGGAATTCAGTGCTGCTTTTAAGCAGCAGGGTTCTTAACTCCAGGCTTTTTCTATTTGGTTTTATTTCCCAAACCCTGCATTATCTTGTTAGGAGAGACATTATTTCCCTTTGGTAATTTCTCTTCCCTTCCTCAACTCTCCCGCATTTTTTAAGCTCGCAGTGGGGAGAATAAAATATATGGTTGTTGGAGCTCTGTCTGTCTTTATTTCCCCCCTTTCCTAATTCTTCAACTCATCATGTTAAAATAGCACTAATTAAATCTGTTCTCACTTAAAATGCAGCCCTGCCTTCAGTAGGCAAAATTACATCTGGACTCTCCTTGAATCGGTCTAACCTTGGCAATATTTCAACAGAAATCAGTGGCACTACGCTGGGGTAAGACTGGTGTCGATAGATCAGAGTCAGGCCTCTGGTTATTTGAGTTACACGCAGCCAGCACGCTACTATCTGTCAGAGTTTGTTAGCTCACATGCGAGGTTATGTGAGCGCAAGTACGTTGCTCGTCTGGGTCAACTCTGGCTCAACACCAGATCAGCCAGCTAGGAGGGGGAACTGCAAGGAGCCGTTCGGATCCTCCCACTGCTCTGCTGTTTTGGAGAGGGTTTATTAGCCTGGGAGTAGTGTCCAGCCCACGGTGGCTGTGTGCTGCACCCACATGAGAAAGTCTGTGGAAATAATAGAGCAAAGACACTGTCAGAGCTGGCAGCCTGAGTCCCTGTATTATTGCTTTTTGCTGTCAGGTTTATCCCAACCTTTCAATACCTACGTAATGAAAAACTGCTGGTAGATTCCTGTGCAAGCCTTTGGCTGGTGTGTATTAGGAGAGCGGTGAGCACTTCTTGGATCAAGTCTATTGTGGACGTCTCCTTGGAGGTAATATCCCAGCCACCTGAATTCAACATGTGCTTCCAGCTGGCTGTGGCACTTTTTCTCATGATCTGTCCTGGAGTCCTGTATTTCTGTACACAGCTGTCTTCCAGAAGTGGCTGGATTTAATGGCATGGGAATTTTTTCCTCCTGCCAGAGGTTTTGGTACCAGTCTTTGCATTCCTTTCCAAAAGAAGAGGCAGAGAACTCTGCAAAGTCCACATGAGACTTTGCTGTTGCAGTCCACTCATAATATAGCAGCAATCTCAAATGCTGAGATAGATATGTAGTTAGTAAATAGCTTTGAGAATTCTTTGGAATAAAAGATACATATACTGTATAAATTTAAGAGATCTAATTATTTTTATTGCTAGGTATGTGCTGAGCAACAGTGCTGGGGAAGATCACACATTGCCATTCTACGTCTCTTGGGATACAATGGGAGACTTGCTTAGACCCAGGAAAAACTGCTTCTGTGCCTGCCTCTGATTCATGCTGCATAGTTAAATGCCATGGGAAGGCACTTCTAATACAAACACTTTTGTTTATAGGCAGACATTTAATTATCATATTACAGAATTCTCAGGACCAGCTGCCACATGAGATTTCTGGCTAGGACATTTAACATAAAATTAAAACACAGCGTCACATGCCCATTTAGTTGAAAACCTGAGCACAGTATTTGCACTCTCCCGTTCTCTGTAAAGAGCTTCCTGGATGATATTTCTGTGCAGATTAGTCATGAGAAGTCGGCATGCTGTAAGCTTGATGACGTCTTTGTGACTGGATCAGAGAACAAATATTGTGATCTGTTCAGCATGGGCTCCCTGCGAGTGATTAAATTTCTTCTCCAAGGAATCTAGGTCATTTGCTAGGATTGGAGCACTGGTCATCTATGGAAAGGAAAAACCAAAGTGGATTGTTGCCATGCTTTTGAATCCAAAGTTTTATTGATAGTCCTGAATGCTTTGGGAAAATGCGTAATAGTCCCAGTACAATGTGGAAAATAGTGCTGCATGTTAATAACTCTATGTAAAGGAAAGCTTGGAAACCTAATCCTCATATGGTTTGCAAGATTGAATCCTTTCCTCAGGCAAGTAAGGATTATATTTGTGAGTAAGAATGTGCAGGGCCATGTTTTCTCTCCTCATCCCTCTCTGCATTTTCCTGCACCCGTCGCATCTGCCTGCTGGGTTGCATTCCTGGCTCCGATACTCTGTGTGCTCCATGTACTGCTCCCCTTTCCTTCTCTTCCTGCCAGTTCAATTTAGTCCCAGTGTCCAGGTCAAGATGTGCGTCCAGAATTCCAGCAAGGGCTCACTAATCGTGGGTAAACTCCCCAGAGGTCACTCAGGAATTTAGCTCCCTGTAAGTCCAAGAGCACAAGATTTCTGAAGCATCTAAGTCCTCTTCTGGTGCTCACCTGTCAACAGTGTCTACAGGAGCTAGGTGCCCAGGTTTCTAAAACAGTGGCACTGGAAAACACAGTGATGGCGACAAACAGATCCCTTTTCTACAGATATAACCAAAAGGAGAAATCTGCTGGTGTCCTGGTCTGTTTTAGCATGCATTGTGAGGAAGTTAGCCTACGACTTCTTCCTACACCAAGAACAGGAGATGAACTGCCAGGAATGTTTCAGTAACAGATTTTTGGAACACAAAATCCCATTTGTCCTGTAGGGAAAGATTGTCTTAAATGCCATCTAAAAATTGCTAAGTGACACTGCCTTGCCACCGTGCTGTGCTATAGGATGGGTGAGAGTCAAACGCTCCAGATCAGGACATGTACTTCTCTTGGGATCTTCCATCCATTTTTACTTCTCACTCCTGTCCTGTCTGTGGGTCTGGTCTTTACCTATGAAGCCATAAACAAGCCAGAATGCTGCTCTGCTTCCATGTGATAAATCCATAGCTGTGGGACTCCCAGGAATAGGCGTGGAAGTTTATGACTTTGCTGGCTTTTGGGGGCTGTGGCTGGTGAGCCAGCTCTCTTGAATGAAAGCTGGAGCTATCTGGACTTGTGCACTTCTGTTCAAAATTCATGCGAGGCACAAAATGTGCTGTAACCTTTCAGCACTATCT